>NC_071509.1:17122799-17823799 GCF_027887155.1 Malaclemys terrapin pileata | reverse complement strand
CCTGAGCTCTAGCGTATATACCCTACATAGCTCTCTACCCATCCAAACAGCGCTTCCCATATGTACGCTGCTATTTTTAGCAGTATAGTGTCCTGCTGTCTTCTCCCAGCCTGAGCGTTTTCCTATTGCAGTGAAAAACTCTGGCAGTGGGGAAAGGCTGAAGATTTTACCTGCTGCCTCTCCGCTACCAGAATCTTTCACTGCTGCTTTTAGCTACACACTAGACCTGTGATGGTTCCAAAAAATTACCATGACTGCTCCATGATTTTTTATCAAAAAAATGCCATGACGAATCTGTAGCCCTAATAATAATAGGGACATTTACAGTACTTGGAACTTGCAAAAAACTCCAGGGATCAAAACCACCATAAACGAATCCCTCAACCCAACACAATACACTTTTTCCCTCCTTTCCCTGTACTTCAAACCTCTTCCCATCTGTCCCACCCCCAACTCCTACCCTCAAAATCCTAGCAAAACAGGTGAGCCACACAGCACACCCTGAGAGTCACCAACTCTGCTTGCTCTCATTGAAGGCCTGATCCAAAACCCATTGGAGCCAATAGCAGATTCCCATTGGCTTCCATGAGCTCTGAATCAAACCCTGCAAATGGCTTGCCATTATCCCCTCTTATTTAAACCAGGGTCAGTTAGCTGGAGCATACTGGCTAATTGTGACGACCTCAAAAATCACATGAGGAGAGGTAGTCTCTGAGGTAAATGGGGTCCACCCTATATATTAGTCCTCTCTTGATATGTATATCATTCAGAGAGCTGCTTGGGTGACCCACCCGGGGAAAACGAGTCTTTTACATCTGGTATCCATTAGAGGGAAGGCGTCTGAAGGAGGTAAGGCATGCCTGACATGGTTGTTATTTGGGGGTGCTTATTGCTTGGTGGTACAAACAGTTGGTGATACTAAAATAGCCAAATGCTGATATTTCCAAAATGCTTGTAATCTGAGCGTTAGTTTGGTTACTGTGGTTCACACATATTGCCACATGCGTTTAAATATAATATTTATTAAGCTTACTGACAGGAACCCAGTTTATCCTGGCTGAGGCAGAGAGAACGTGTTGGATTTGGAAGTGCGGTGTCCTGCAATGTGCACTGAGGCTTTCAGAGAGCTGGAGCAATGTGTTTTAAATTAGCAACCGAGTTATTTTATTGTACTTGGCCTTGTGTCTCTATCCAGTGACCTTGAGCTTGATTGTTCTTAAAGAGATAATATGATCTGATCTAATATAAAAACCTGCAAAACCATTCCTAGAAGTATCAGTATTTGGTGCCCAATTATAGCCCACGGTGTAAATTCCTCTATGTTCTGGATGCATATTGTTCATAGACTGCAAAGTAGTGTTGTGTACCTGTGTTTTGGCTGTCAACAACCCCCTGCTCTTATCATACACCAATAATCTGCTCAGGGCCGGCTCCAGGTTTTTTGCCACCCCAAGAAAAAAAGGGGGGGAGGGGGAAAAGCAAAAAAAAAAAAAAAAAAAAGTAAATGCCGCCCCTTGAAAAGGGCCACCCCAAGCATATGCTTGGTGCCTAGAGCCAGCCCTGAATCTGCTAGCAGACTGTACAGAGTGGCCATTGCCTGTTCAAAGTGCATTTATGCAAAATCATGGGGCACACATCCTTGGTCCTCTCTGCAGCTCCTGAGGCAGCCTGCCATACTTTCTGTGGAATATGAGGCAGGTCTGAGGCTGAAAACTTCTTCCCTAGACCAGTTTCAGGAGAGCACTTAGATGTAGTGCCTGACTAGAAAATGTCCCCTTTAAGGATTTGCTGAGTAAAGATGTTGGCTTGGTGTATGCTAAGTACATATAATTTTTATTATTGCTTTATTATATAGGAGGGAGGCTATCCCATGGTAGCAATCCATGACCAATTGCTAGTTTGTAACTGGATCTATGCGGCATAAACAGCGTTCCCTAAAGCGAGATGCACTGAAAACTGAACTCTATTTCATCAGATGCATGATAATTCTTCTTGGTGGGTTTTTCCAAAGTCATAAATCAGACTTTTTATTGGAAAGCTCAACTCTTCATTGGCACTGAGTAATACAGAATACAGTCCATGTGAAACCACCATTTTGCCTTTTTGATACCAAAAGCTTAAAAGACACTGAGGGTCAGGGGAGAGAAAAGGGGAGAAAACAATTCATTTTACTCCTCGGAAACTTTATTTTTAATCAAATCGGCATAAGAGAGATTTCCTGAACCTGCAGATTTGCATTGAAGCTATTGATGGGTTTGTCAATGCAACTGATGCATTGAAATAATCTTCAGCAATAGTCATTTTCCCTCAGTCAAGTTTAATTACCTCAGAATTGCTCTTTGGTTGCAGATCTCACATCAGTGACTGTGGCGACTTCATGCAGTGGGTGAACCATTAGGAGGTGGTATGTCTAGTGGCTAGAGCAGAGGAGCCTGGGAGTTAGGAGATATGGATTCTATTCCTAGCTCTGCCACAAGGTCTCTTGTACGCCTATTCAGCATCTATCACACTGAGGCCCTGATCCGAGTTAGGACTTTTAGGTGTTACTATAATACAAATGAATGATTAGCGCTGTTTGAAAACTGTTCATCAAAGATTTTATTTCGACAACAAATGGCTTTTTGAACAATACCAACGTTTTCACCAAAAAAATTGGAAAACAGAAACTGACGATTGTTGCTTGCAATTCCATTTGATTAGATTACAAAAATTGTTTTGAATCGTTGTGTCAAAAATCAGAACATTTTGAACAATACAAAAATATTCAGTTTGGGTTTCTCAAACAAAGGCTTTGTCGTCCCTTTTTAACTTTTGCCCCCACACAAATGGAAATATTTTCATTTGGATTTTAATTTTGAATCATTTTCTCAGAAAATCAGAACATTCTGGGGAACATTTTCAATTAAATGATTTTTTTTTTTGTTCCAAGCCCTGAATCAGCATTGCCCCAGTGCCCTAGAATGGTGGCAGCGGGTGCTGGGCTGCTAAAGGTGCCATATTTCAAGTGAGGTGTAAAACTGAAATCCTGACAGCTTTGGGATTCCTTAAATATACCCTGGCACTTTTTATCCTAGGCCTTGGCTACACTCATGGATTCAGCGCCGCCGAGGCAGAGCTTTCTCGCAGCGCTGCAAGTACTCCACATCTCCGAGGGGAATAGCTTGCAGCGCTGCGAGCGAGCGTGCAGCACTGCAGGCGCTGATTTCACTGGTCTACAATTTTTGAGCAGTCGTCTGCTTCAGAGATAAAATGTGCTATTTATTATGTATTTTGATGTGCTGAATTCAAATATGACAATTAAAACAACTGATTGGCTACTGTTCCTAAGATATTTAAGTTTTTACATTTTATGTCTATGTATATTGTGTAGATAGTAGAGTTTTAATCATAAATTGTAAACCTAGCTCTTTTCATGTGTTTACGGTTGCTTTACGTGATAATATTTCACCTGTCCTGTTTATGTAACACTTTAAAAATCAGCAAAAGGGTTATATAAATAAAATTGATTATGAAACAAAGGGCAAAAAACTATTATGTACATAGTTTAGTCCTATTCAGTGTCTACTCGGCGCTTCTTGGCTTGTCTCTTGTATTCATTAAATGGAGCATCTCTTGTCACTGTCCAGCAATAGTCTGCAAGCACTGATGGGCTCCATTTGCCCTGATAGCGTTTCTCCATTGTTGCAATGTCCTGGTGAAATCGCTCGCCGTGCTCGTCGCTCACTGCTCCGCAGTTCGGTGGAAAAAAATCTAGATGAGAGTGCAGAAAATGTATCTTTAGTGACATGTTGCAACCAAGGCTTTTGTATGCCTTTAGGAGGTTTTCCACCAACAACCTGTAGTTGTCTGCCTTGTTGTTTCCGAGAAAATTTATTGCCACTAACTGGAAGGCTTTCCATGCCGTCTTTTCCTTGCCACGCAGTGCATGGTCAAATGCATCATCTCGAAGAAGTTCACGAATCTGAGGGCCAACAAAGAACCTTCCTTTATCTTAGCTTCACTTAATCTTGGAAATTTTCCACGGAGGTACTTGAAAGCTGCTTGTGTTTTGTCAATGGCCTTGACAAAGTTCTTCATCAGACCCAGCTTGATGTGTAAGGGTGGTAACAAAATCTTCCTTGATTCAACAAGTGGTGGATGCTGAACACTTTTCCTCCCAGGCTCCAATGACTGTTGGAGTGGCCAATCTTTCTTGATGTAGTGGGAATCTCTTGCACGACTATCCCATTCGCAGAGAAAACAGCAGTACTTTGTGTATCCAGTCTGCAGACCAAGCAAGAGAGCAACAACCTTCAAATCGCCACAAAGCTGCCACTGATGTTGGTCATAGTTTATGCACCTCAAAAGTTGTTTCATGTTGTCATAGGTTTCCTTCATATGGACTGCATGACCAACTGGAATTGATGGCAAAACATTGCCATTATGCAGTAAAACAGCTTTAAGACTCGTCTTCGATGAATCAATGAACAGTCTCCACTCATCTGGATCGTGAACGATATTGAGGGCTGCCATCACACCATCGATGTTGTTGCAAGCTACAAGATCACCTTTCATGAAGAAGAATGGGACAAAATCCTTTTGACGGTCATGGAACATGGAAGCCCTAACATCACCTGCCAGGAGATTCCACTGCTGTAGTCTGGAGCCCAACAGCTCTGCCTTACTCTTGGGTAGTTCCAAATCCCTGACAAGGTCATTCAGTTCACCTTGTGTTATGAGGTGTGGTTCAGAGGAGGAGGATGGGAGGAAATGTGGGTCCTGTGACATTGATGGTTCAGGACCAGAAGTTTCATCCTCTTCCTCTTCCTTGTTTGACTCAAGTGAGAATGATTCTTATGCATCAGGAACCGGCAGTCCTTCTCCGTGGGATACTGGGCGTATAGCTGATGGAATGTTTGGATAATGCACAGTCCACTTTTTCTTCTTTGACACACCTTTCCCAACTGGAGGCACCATGCAGAAGTAAAAACTGCTGGTATGATCTGTTGGCTCTCTCCAAATCATTGGCACTGCAAAAGGCATAGATTTCCTTTTCCTGTTCAATCACTAGCGAAGATTTGTTGCACAAGTGTTGCAGCATATGTGTGGGGCCCACCTCTTGTCCTGATCTCCAATTTTGCAGTCAAAATAAAGGTGATAGGCTTTCTTAACCAGAGTGGTTATACTGCGCTTTTGTGATGCAAAAGTCACTTCACCACAAACAGCAGAAGTTATCTGCACTGTTCACACACGTACGAGGCATCTCTGCTCACTTTGGCTAAACAGAAATGTGTCCCTTTGCAAAATCAAACACTGACAAATAAGAGAGCACGACACTGTATGATTTCTAGAGCTGATATAGGGCAATTTGTTCAGCAGTGATGTAAGCTTCGTTATGACTGCATCATCCATGACTTCTAGGAATAACATGATGCAATTCATATCATGTATGACAATACCAGCTTCAGATTGCATCATTCATTGTTTTGCCTAAAAAGCAAGTACTGTCCAAACCCAGTCATAGATTTATTCATAGATCCAGTCAAAGATGTATTTTAGTCATTTCTGGTTTAAATTGAGATCCCTTCCCTTTATAACTCACTTATCCTCCGCCATTCCCAAGTCAAGGGTCGTATATACTGACCCAATAGCATATCTTGAAAACTGGAGCCAATCAACAATTTTAAGCATCATTTTCGTTCTCAGTGACCCAGAATTAGTAAAGTTTGACTACATTTATTTCAGAAGCATTTTGGCTGTAGAGCAGTGTTACACTGGCGTTTTACAGCGCTGCTCTCGCTGCGCTCAGGGGGGGGTGTTTTTTCGCACCTCTGAGCGCAGCAAGTGCAGCGCTGTGAATTGCCAGTGTAGCCAAGGCCTTAGTGTCCTAATCACAGGCCAGCTTAAGTAACTATTAGAGTGACCTGACAAATCCTGGAGGGAGTTAAGGGAATGTGTGAAAATGTTCGCACAAGCTTCTTCTGATTTTTTTTCCAGTTTACATATTTACATTCTGCCCAATTAAATTCCCCCTGCACTTTCAACTGGGCACAGCATTCTTTGGAGGCTTTGACCAGTGGATCTGTACCATTAGTAACGCACCAATCAGGTCCCCCAGGCCATCCTAACTTTTCCCTTTGCCTTCTTTTGTGCTGCCACAGCGCACAGCTCTGCAGTGTGCAGGAGGTACCTCTCCGCACCCTTACTCGCCCTTGCAGAGCAGAATTGCTGTGGTTTAGCTTTTTACGTCTTGAGCAGGTTTTTCTCAAGGCAAAAGTGGGGTAAGAAAGTTGGATGTGGAAATTCCACAGGGCCAAAATGATAATTGTGCCAGGTCATGCCCCTCCCCCGCCCCCAGCTCACTGTCTGAGCCCCATGGAGCTCCGAGCTAGCATGAAAAGGTGTGCTTCCTTTGGTGCTGCTGTGAGTAGGCTTCTCTGAGGAATTTGAAATCACATCCCTGCTGTAATTAATTGCCGCACATCATGTAGGGACACACATCTGGAGGAGAACATTTTACTGCAATCAGTGCTAGCGATTCTGATCCATCCAGGAGGCAGGAGGAATTATACCATCCCAAAGACCTCGCTTTGTGTACTCCTGGATAATGGGTCTATTTTCTTGCTGTAGTTTGTTCACATGAGCGATGAGAGGAGGCATTGGCTCTAGCAATCTTAGCTTGAAGTGCTCCTGACCCCTATGTAAAGGTTAAAAAAAAATACAAATCATGGGGATATTGCCCACCTGCACGCATTTGCTAATTGCCAGCATCTATTAGTTGTAGATGGCTGACGTACTCTGCCAGGAGAGATTGTATCAACAGCACAAAATAAAACAACATTGCTCTTAGTAAGGCAAACAACTTTCTTGTCACTTGCTTTGGCCTCTTTGCTAGATTGCCCTTGGTTTTCAAAGATACTATGGGCCCATTCCTGCAGTTCTCACTTAGGGAAAACTCCCAGAGGAAGAATGTCAGACTAGATCTGACATAAGGACTCCTAAGTCCAAGTAAGAGCACCTAAGAACTTGCTGCCTTACACTTGCCTGACATTAATATTTTGGGCTGAGATGGGAATTCCCACTTTGCAGAATCTGCTTGTGTGGAGAGCATTAGGGATGTGTTGTGTTTATATTATTTTAGGTACGAGATATGTGAGAGGTAAAACGTGGGTGGAAGCGAGAGAGTGGTTTGAAAGTCAGCAGTGGGAGAAAGGCCATGCAAAGGAGAACGTGTGGAGACCTGCCAGCTGGAAGTGGTTTGGTCCAGGCTGGTGAAGTTGCTGAAAGGTCTCTCCGGATGCCAGATCATAGAGGTCCAGGCTGCTGCGAGGGTGGCAGTGAGACCACATTGGGAGTACATTGAGCTCTGTGTCTTATGAAAAGGAAGACTTTCCAAGGCTTGAAAAGGACAATGGGCACTGCCAGATGATCATGCCAGAATTCATGCATAGGTGTTAATTGCAAATAATAAATTACAAGTTAGATAATTCAGTCTGGAATGGAGCTGTAGTGAATGGGGATTTCTGGAATGGTCTTCAAAGAGCATCTACCGAAGCTATCAGGGATCCCTGCTCCTGAAAAACAGGTCATTGTAACAAGAGAGCAGAGGGAGGGATGCCCTGAGGAAAAATGTCCAAGTGAGAAGCTTGATAGTGGCAGTAGGTAATCAAGACCAGGTTGTAGAAAACACAAAGTCATGATGGCATGTCAGAAATATTCTCTGCAATTTCAAGAAAATAAATATTTGGAGGACTATCATGATTGCAGTAGGTATCAATGGTTTATTGTCAAACTTGGGAGAAGTATGTAGTTGGGTCCCACAGGGGTCTGTCCTGGGTCCAATACTATTCAATATCTTAATTAATGACCTGGATAATGGAGTGGAGAATATATTTATAAAATATACAGATTACATCAAGCTGGGAGGGGATCTAAGCGCTTTGGAGGACAGGATAAGAATTCAAAACAAGTAGGGCTGTCAAACGATGAAAAAAAGACTCAAATTATTAATTGTGATTAATCACCATTTGAATCGCACTGTTAACAATAACAGGATACCACTTCTTTAAATATTTTTGGATGTTTTCTATATTTTCAAATATATTAATTTCAATTACAACACAGAATACAAAGGGTACAGTGCTCACTTTATATTATTATTTTTATTACAAACATTTGCACTGTAAAAAAGATAAATAAAAGAAATAGTATTTTCAATTCAGCTCATACGAGTACTGTCGTGCAATCTCTTTATCGTGAAAGTGTAACTTACAAATGGAGAAATGAATTATTATTATTATTATTTTACATGACTCCCTTCAGCTGAGTGAGCCCTTGTTTTCAAGGGAGGGTGGATTTTACCTCAGGGACTCGGCATACAGCAGGGAAGGAGAGGATGGTGCAGGGAGACTGTGTTCACAGTCTCTTTTTGTGGATACAGACTAACACAGCTGCTACTCTGAAACCTGTGTTCACTGGGCCCCTGTTCTCTAGTGTTTCTCAAACTTTTTGTACTGGGGACCCCATTTGGACTTAAAAAAAAAATTGTGAGATCACCCCCTAGAAAAAATGGTGGCCCCCTACCTTCAGCCCTGGGGGGCTCTGGGCTTCAGCCCCCCTCGGGGTGCAGGGCTCAGGCTTCAGCCCCCGTCGGGGCTCCAAGCTTTAGACCGCCCTTGGGTTTCCAGGCTCCAGTCTTTAGCCCCCCTCAGGAACAGGGCTCTGGGCTTCAGCCCCTCTTGGGATGTGGAGCTCCAGGCTTCAGCTGCTCTTGAGGCTTCAGCCCCACGGAGCTCCAGGATGGGGCTCAAGCCCCCCCCCCCCACCTCCAGAGCTCCAGGCTGGGACTTCCCCCTCCCCTGCTGCTAATGTGTTAAAAAAATTAACATGTTAATTTTGTTTTCAGTTAATTGCAGGCATTAACTGCAATTAATTGACATCCCTAAAACCAATCTTTACAAATTGGTCTGACATCAACAAGTTGAAATTCAATAAAGACAAGTACAAAGTACTACACTTAGGGGGGGGGAATCTAATGCACAACTACAAGACGGAATAACTGGCTAGGTAGTAGTCCTGATGAAAAGGACCCCAGGGGCCATAGTGGATCACAAATTGAATATGAGCCAACAACATGACGTGACTGCAAAAAAAAGGCTAATATCATTCTCGAGCGTATTAATGGGAGTGTTATATGTAAGACAGGGGAGTTAATTGTCTCACTCTATTCGGCATTGATGAGGCCTCAGCGAGAGTACTCTATCCAGTTCCGGGCACCATACTTTAAGAAAGATATGGGTGATAATATTAAACACAGATGGAAAGATTACCGTGCCAATCTGTATGCCTCACGAGAGTCACGCAGAATACAGAACGACAGAAAAGAGAATATGGAGCCAGAGCCATCAATCCTGCAAGAGAAAGTGACATGTACGGTTATGAAAATGAAGCCTGGAAAAGCGTCAGCGATGCCTACAGAAATGTTAAAAGCCATTGGTGAACTCAGTATTGATCTTATGTGGAAAATCTGTAATGATGTATGGAAGACTAGAAATTGGCCAAAGGGGATTTTTTTCCTGCCCTTTCCAAAGAAGGCAGACATAACAGAGTGCAGTAACTATCCTACCATCTCCCTGATATCACACACGAACAAAGTTCTGCTCTACATAATCCAAGATAGCTGGAAATGAAGAATAGAAGTATAACTATCACCCCAACAAGCTGGTTTCAGAGAGGGCAAAGCACCCAGGATCAAATCGCAAATATCCATCCCATCAGCGGAAAATACAGGGAATACAATCACCCATTGATCATGTGCTTCACTGTCTACTCAAAAGTGTCTGATGCCATCTGGTACAATCATCTTTGGGGGATCCTGGCAGGTCTAGGGGTTCCAAAGCATCCCATTGAACTCATTGCAAGTCTCTACCACCAGCAGCAAACCCTGGTGAAAACAGCAGTAGGTGATAGTGAGTGGTTTTCCACTGGGCAGGGTGTGAGACAAGGTAGTATTTTGTCCCCAAGCCTCTTTAACATATGCACAGAATTTATTAGAAGACAAGCCTTGGAAGGTCATTGCTACGACCACTTCTGCCATGTTCCCTTCCAGTGTGGGAGATTCATTTGCTCCATTTTTGTAAAGGTTTCCTTTTCTGCTAGCATTATGTAATAAAGGTGGGATGCACATAGGAGTGCAGGGGAAAGACCGAACTATGTCCTGGCATTGACATGGGTCAATCTACAAAAATTAACCCTTTAGGATATTATCCCTATTATTAATTTGTATTACTGTAGGACCTACAAGCCACAGTGAGGGTTTAGGCCCACATTGTGCTAGGCACTGTAACCGTACCTAGCCAAAAGATGATGCCTGCCCCAAGAGTTTTGTACAGTCTAAGTATGAGATGTAAGAACAGGGGGTTACAACAGACAGAAGAGGAAGGTCCAGTGGTTAGTGCCAGGGCCATCCCTAGGGCGGTGCGGGGCCCGGGACAAACCCCCCACTTCGGCCCAGGCCCCGCCCCCACTCCACTCCTTCCTACCCCTGCCCTGCCCCCACCTGCCTCTTCCTGCCCCTGCTCCACCCCCTCCCAACCCCCATTCCACCCCAAACCGCCACCCCACCTCTTTCCGGCTTCCACCCCGCCACCCCGAGCGACGCTGGGAGCCAGCAGGGCAGGCAGGGGCCAAGTCATTTGCTGCTGCCAGCACAGACCCCCCACTAACCTCCCAGGCCGCCCTGGATCCCGCATCCCAAAGTATGGGGTCCCCCAAAGCACAGGGCCCGGGGTGGTTGCCCCGGTCCGTCCTATGTATGGGACAGCACTGGTTAGTGCAATAGTTTAGGATGAGGGATACTTGGGTTCAAGTCCATACTCTGAGACAGACTTCCTGTGTGACCTTGAAAACCTCTTTTAGTCTCTCTGTGCCTCAGTTCCCCCATCTGTAAATGGGGATCATAGCACTTGCCTACTTCACAGGGGTGTTGTAAGGATAAATACATTGAAGGCAGTGAGGTGCTCAAATACTATGAAAACTGGGGCTATACAAGTATCTAGATGGACGGGAAAGTACAAGGTGACAGTGAGGGTAGCAAGCAGTAGGTAACCATGTAATACATGACAGGGGTTAGTATCCACTGGCTGCTGTTACACAATTGTTTGCCAGATTCACCCAGGACATGCTGCATTTCCCTGTGCCTAGTTATTATAGTGCTTATGTCCTTTGTAAGTTTGGACATTCTTCTGGTTTCTTCCTTCCACTTCACTCCTCTGCTCCTCTGTGATGGGGTGTCCACTCCACACAAGACTTGAAGGGGTTAAGGTGGCCAGTGAGCCAATTAATTTCCCAGGCTGCACCTGGAGGAGGAGCCAGGGAACAGGGATTGATTAAATGAGGCTCAGCTGGGCAGGAAGAGGAGGGGCCTGTATAAAGCCCAGGAGATGAGAGCAGAATGGGGTGGTAGGGAAGTAGTCTGTAGCCATTCTCTGGGAGAAGGAAGGTGTGTTTATAGAGGAAAGGCTCAGGGGAAAAGCAGCAAGGTATCGGCTAGGGCAGACCTTTCCTGCTGAAGGAGGGGCCCCTGAGCTGGAACTGGGAGTAGAGGGCAGGCCTGGGTTCCCCACCAGCCCCTGGGGAAGTGGCATGGACCAGACAGTGGGGAGTGGACTGCTGGGACAGTTGGCGCTGAAGACTTCGATATCCTGGAAGAGGGAAACACGCATAGTGACCTGACCAGAGGACCAAGTCATGAAGAAGGAGGACCTGGAGTTGCAGAGATGGGTGGAGAGACCAACAGGAGGTTGCAACATCTGGGAGGAGCTAATCTCCAGGGTGGCCAGAGGGAAGTGCCCCAGCGGTGAGCGGACCCCGTGACATCCTCATTCATAATTAGTCCCTATTTTGGCTCTTGGCGATAATTAAAAAGAGCTCCTGTTACTAGTAGGAGCCTGCCTCTTTACAAAAGGCAACTCTAGCACTTTCCTTGGCACTTTCAGAGAAGGTCCCTAGATGATGGTTTGGACAGCACAGAGAGCTTCAGGAAACAGTCTGACGTGCCAGGCTGTGTTAAGTCAATCAGCGTGTTGACATCATGTTGACACTTTGGTTGAAATTGTATGACAAGAGTCATACCCAGCATGTGGTAAGAAATGTGACAGTACACAGCAGTCTGTTGGATTTGGAGATATGCTACAGGCCAGATCCTCCACCCCAGCTCTGTCCACTTTGCACTTCCCTTCTGTAAAGGGATCAACAGCTGGGGTAAAGCTGACATAGGCAACTTCAGGTCCCTTCCTCCTCCAGCCCACCTAACTAGTGGGCATTCCAGGGGCTTGCCAAGGACGGGAGGAGGCACTGAACTGCAGCATATTTTGTTAAATAATACAGTCTTGCTAATAGGAGCTCTCACAGCAGTGCAGTGCAATTAAAGCTTCCCACAGAAATAGGGTCTGATTTGCAGTCTTCTCTGAGGCAAAGGGGCCTCCTGGAGCAATCCCTGGGACAATGTGGATTCAAACTGCCTCCCTGCTCAGGGGGGTAATTTTAGGCACAATCTGTCCCTTTTTCATACAGGCACTGACAGCTCTTGGGACCTTGCTCTGAGAGATGTAACATACAGCAGGAGCCATCAAATTTGCACGAATGATTGGGAAAGCCTGGCTGGGCCTTCCAGAACCCTCCAGCACTCCCATTGGGAACCTCCCAGGACCAGTTGGGACAGAATGCCAAGTATCTAGCCACAGAGCATCCTGGGATTGAGGTGGGGGATGCTCACACCAACCAGTGCAGGTAATTGCTTGAAAAGCTGCAAACATTCAAAGGAGACTGGGGATCCCAGTATCCTGCTCCAATCTGGGGTCTCCAGAAATGGTGATTGCCTCATCCAGCCTTGTTATCATGGCTGTTCTGGGGTTAGGGATGGAGGAGAGGGCTAGCTGTTCTATTGGGACGGTTTCCATTCCATAAAGATATTGCTGGAACGGAAACCTCCTAAGTGTAGGCTCAGATTGTAGCACTGGAGATGAGAGAGCCTCTCCACCCCACCTCCCACCTGCATAGGAGGCAGCTGTCATCTGGCTGCAAAAGCACAGCCCTAGAGAGGGTGTATCAGAGGTGGGGGGCATGATTCCCACCACTCCCCATGTGCCAGCACAGCTAAAGAAAATGCTGGCTTCCCTTCTTCAAACCATAGCCCCAGCTGGCGACCAGAAACTCATTTCCCTGTACTCAGGAGACAGTATTACGCTTTATAGAGGCAGAGTGCCTCTCTACCGCTCTTAGTTGCTCTCTCTTCCTCGCATTCCCCTAGCTGTCAACAGCCCCAAAACATTCATTGTGAAGTCATTCAAACAGCTATCGGCGTTTCTACAATGGCTGGGCATCCTGGGACAGACAGACCGGACCACAAAGGCCCCTTTATTACTGATGAAGTGCAGCGGCGCAAGTGCTTCCAGATGCCTGACTTGCCAGCAGCAGCCCCTCTTTGCGAGGACTCCGAACCCTTCTGCCAGGCAATGTCTAGCCAGCATTGAAACGCTGTCACTCCTAACGCTGCACCCATCCACTGGAGCCAGCTCTCTTTGCCAATCTCGTCTCCTTTCACTCACAGGGGTCTGGCAGTCTGTGGCTAGTAGGCTCCAAAACAAGTGGGAACACTTGACAGGTAGCTTTATCCCACAGAAAATATTCATGGATCACTTCAGTCTCTGAACTGAGACAAACTTGATCCAGATCCATGTTTTAAACAGTTGGAGTGGCAAGGGGAGGAGGGTGGTGCTGAATAGCTGGCACTCGAAACTGCATGGAATGTGCTGCCAAGCTTCTCTCAGAAAAGGTACCGGTTATTTCTCCTTTCATTCGCTTTTGTTTAAATTCCTTTAGCTCGCTACAAAGAACTTTTCTTGAACATTTCTCCTAACAGCTAAGGTCAGCTGCGACCTTGGCCTAAACGTACATATGTATGGAAGGGGCCAGTTTGAAAAGGTTTTGTTGTTGCTGTTCTATTATCAGATGGTCCTGTGGGGATTGGAGGAAGCCCAAAGTCCACTGGAAGATGGCAGATGCAGTGCAACGTGAGATGAATTGTGTACATCTCTCAACAGTTCCTCATTAGGTTCGACCTTCCTCTTTAACGCCCTGTACCCTAGACTTGGAGGAGATGTGTTATCCCACTTGTACTTAACAGCAGAAACTGATAAGATACTATTCGTGGAAGGTACGTCCTTCGACATCTGATGCTTTCCATTCTCAGTTACAATGGTGATTTATGTATTGTAAGTCAGATATTTTTATACACTAGTGGCTGAAGCAATTAAATGAGAAGTAGCGAGTCTAATACTTCAATATTTAGAAAAGTGATCCTGTGTTCAGAATTTGTTTCCCCGGGTATGTTTTATCTTGGTGTTACTATTTTGTTCCTTTTTTCTTTTTGCAACATAATTTCAAATAATGTATTTCATAGTATTGCTGAAATTTGAGATGGAAAAGACCTAAGAGAGGGATCTGGCCCCTGTGAGTGGAAGATTGTTCCGAACCATATGTTTCACAGAGTTTTGTGGAGTCCGGTTTCCAATGCTTCCAGGGATGGGGCTCCCACTACATTTCTGTGGCCTGATCTCCACACAGAGTTGCTCTGGTTCAACAAAAGTTGGAGGTTAAACTGATTTAGTGAAATAAGTGCAACTTTGTATGTGGACACACTTATATTTATTTAAACCTGGCTTATAGCAGTTTAGCTTGCACCTGGAGACAGTTCCACACACAGTCTTATAGGTCAGAGGCCTGATTTCCAATTGGTCTCTACTGGTGTAGGTCCATTGGAGTGACATTGATGGACTCCAGTCAAAGATTAGGCCCCTGAAGGCTTTCATGAATCTTGTGGAAGTAAATTTAAGTGCATGAACACATAAGGTCATCAAACAAGCAAATGGACTGTATCTCACTGAAGTTGTAGAAGGAATTTAGACAACCAGAAAGTAAATATCTGAGTTGACTTAGGTTTCACACTAATTAGAAATAACATAATGCACACATTTGGATTTGCTACAAATGCATGTATTTTACAAAAAGCCTATTCCATGCCAAAGAGATTGGAAATGAATTTGTTGCATAGCTGGAATATGTTCTCTTTCAAATATTTCTTTTGATTTCAGGGCAGTTAATGAGGAAAAAACCAACAGCAATAAATGAGCATTCAGGTTATTGTAACCTGCATATTATCTTCCTAGGATTTCCTGTTTTGTAAACAGGAAGCATCTTGTAACTTGAAAAGTAATATGTGATAATCTTGACAAATTATCAGACAGTAAATTATGTAACCATGGTAACATCTGACGGGGAAAACCTACAAGCTGTCAAGAAAACTGTTGGAAGTTTTGTGATATGATCTATCTGTTTGACTGCATAGTGAGGCTTTTGTTTAATTCCATGTCCTAGGTAGGGTGACCAGAAGTCTTGGTTTTATAGGGACAGTCCCGATATTTGGGGCTTTGTCTTATATAGGCGTCTATTATCCCCCATCCCATCCTGATTTTTCACACTTGCTGCCTGGTCACCCTAGTAATAGAAATCATACCTTTGTCCACTGTGGTACTAGTGTCTTGGCACTCAGATTTATTTCAGAGTTATACGTTGCATTCTATAAGAGAAAGATACTGTCTGGTTGTTTTTCTGATGTTAAGATTGTTGCCATAGCTGTCCACCTCCCAGTGAGTAGTTGTAATCTGGTCAGTTTCATCATCATTTTGTGGCATTTCCAACTGAGATGCCTGGCACTAAGAGAATTTCCAGATGTCATTATTTGTGTTCCTGGACAAGACTGACTGGCGCTTGTAAACTATTTGCAATGTCCATCTTGGGATTTTTCACTTTTGTACTTCTACATTTGGGAATTTCAATGCTGTATCTTTCTTACCGGCTTAATTATTTTTCTCCCCTCCGAAGACTCCAAGAAACAATCACAAGGGATACAGTCCAATGATTTCATCATAATGGAAATCTAAGTGCCAAATCCTTATCTAATGTAAATTGATGCAGCTCCATTGACTCTTATATAGCTTACCAATTTACACCAGCTGAAGATCTGGCCCTGGATTCCTGAGCCGAATTGTTTGTGATGTATCCAACAATAATAATATGATGTCCATTCCCTGGTCTTCCTCATTTCCTGTTCTTTAAGGGGCATGTATTTCCCTGAAGCCACATACACACTGAACTCGCAATGACATCAGTAGGAGCTGGGTATGCAGCCCAATGGCAGAATATGATCCTGAATATTTCTCGTCTTTGGTTTTTCTGTTTTTTCACAAATTAAATAATTATGCAAGTAAATCAGATGATAAATAGAAAGCCTGTCAGCCACACTGACCTAATGGCTTGTGGAGATATAAGCCCAGAGCTCAACGGGAGATGTTTGACTGGTTACATACAATTGCAATTTGAACATGAGACGTAAGCCCCTCAGGGTATGTCTGCATTGCAATTAAAAACCCTCAGCTGGCCCATGTCTGCTGACTTGGGCTAAGGGGCTGTTTAATTGTGGTGGAGACATGTGGGCTCGGGCTGGAGTCTGAGAGTCCCAGAGCTTGGTGTAGACATACCCTTAGTCAGTTAGGTGCTTTTGAAAATTTTGCCCTATATCTATGTATATATCTATCTATTTCTGTCTATTTCTATGAGTACATAATATGCATACCTGCTCTTCTTCCAATTTCTTTTGCCATGTACTACTGTCACCCTTGATCAGCATCTGCTGAAAAGATGAAGTATGAGTACTCCCCACAACAACAAAAGCACCTCATTATAATAGTTGCTGCTCTAGGACTTTGATTTGTACAGAAGGTCCTCTGAAGGAACTATAGCAAGAAACACAGCATTTCATTGCTTCATTCATTAGAAATATTCCCTCAGGCAAAATCATATTCCAAAAGGAGTCTCCTTGAAATAAAATTTCCTTAATAAGGTGATGACCCCTTTTTTCATCGCCGGCTGTTGTTCCACTCTACCAGCACTGTAATGGAAGAGCAAAGACAAGGAGGGGAAAATCTCCCATCAAGAAGGCAAGCTCCCTGACTAAAACTCAGGCCGAGGCTTTTTGGCCCACTTTTCTTCCAGCTCCCTCCTCTGCTCCCTTTTCCTGGTTCTTCTTGAGGCTGCTTGTGTTTGCCAAAGCAAAGGAATCCCAGCACTGAAGAAACAGAGACATAAACACGTTTATTAATGCCAGTTGCATCGGCCCCAAAACACATGACTTGGCCCAATTTTGTCCGCCCATGGCAGAAGTAAGATTAAAAAATGATGAACCCTAAAAGCTGCCGCATTTTGACAATTTGGTCTGAAAGGCACTTGGCCCTCAGTCAGAATCCAAACTTCCTGCACTATTTGAATAAAGACACATTTCAGGGTAGCAGCCGTGTTAGTCTGTATCCTCAAATAGAACAGGACTACTTGTGGCACCTTAAGAGACTAACAAATTTATTAGAGCATAAGCTTTCTTGGGCTACAACCCACGAGGGTTGTAGCCCAAGAAAGCTTATGCTCTAATAAATTTGTTAGTCTCTTAAGGTGCCACAAGTACTCCTGTTCTATTTGAATAAAAGCATCCCACTTATCTCCAGGTGCTTTAGCTGGTAAACACTTCCTTTGGATGGACCCCAAAAATCCCCAGCTTGACTTAATAATAATACTGCACAGGGCACCGCATGGCACATTTTTATAGAGCCTTCAAGCATCTTCTGGCATTTCACCAAAGAGAAAGAAACAAATAATGAGTCAACAGTAAGGTACAATTATAAATGTGGCCAAGCTCCTTAGGGCCTGTTCCAGAGCCCAACAAAACCAGGGGTAGTCTTTCCATGTTCTTCGATGTTTGGATCAGACCCTCAATGAACAAGGAAAGTAAATAAATAGTCTAGATTTGAAAACAATTGTCTTCTCTTTCTTGATCATGTTAAATAATCAAGAAGCTCCTGGGGAAAAAACTTTAATTCAAATCCCATGTATTGTATTTTAGGAACACAGTGGGAAGCCTTCAGTAGCAGTATGCCACGAGCATCTAGCAAGTAAAGGGAAGATTTTCAAATGCACAGAATGAAATTAGGCACACAATTTCCATCTTCCACCAGGAGATGGGCACCTAAATACCCTTTGTGCCTTTGAAAATCTCCCCCTACCCTTGTGGAGTTGAATATTAAAAAGGCTAGTGCTGTTAGCTTACAAGGTGCAATGTAACCTAGTGGCCCAGGAGACCTGGGTTCTTCTATTCCTGGCTCTGCCACTGGCCTGTTGAATGACCTGGGGCATGTCACTTCCCCTCTCTGTGCCTGAGTTTCCCTGTCTGTAAAATGGGAAGAATGATACTGACCTCCTTTATAAAGCACTTTGAGATCTATGGATGAGAAGATTATTATCATAGCCTTGTAAGAAAGGAATCTTAGAATAAGAACCTAGTAATCAAACCTGAACATTTCTTTGGAAGCCAGTTCAGCGAAATCTCAACACTGGTATAACTTATGTGTATATTGAAAATCATCAGCCAGAATTCTAGATAAATTGTAACTTAGTTGTAATTTCAAAACAGTCCAGAAAGATCATGGTAAATTAATTTCAATAATCCATCTGAGAGACACTGGACACCTAAATAAACCTCCCGAAACAGCAAGGTCAGGGGCATGTTATATTCTGCAAAGTTTTATGATGTAGAGAAAATTGAAAACAATGATATCTGGAGATCAAAGATGACCCCAAAGGTGATGGACCTTACTAACAGGCTGTACAATACTGCCATCAAAAAAGGATTTCAAAGAATGAAACTCCATTCAAAAGTCAGCAAGGCTCAACTAAAATCAATTCTATTTCTCATGACATAATGTTAATGAAATCCACTGCTCCATAGCAGCTGTTTGCAAAAATGCCCAGTCAAATTTGTGACTGAATATGCAGAAAAAATCACATCCTGAGGAAGGCTGGTTATAATACTCCCCTCTACTGGGCAATCACAACTGTATCAGGATTATTTCATTTAGTTCTGGGCACCACGATTACAGGAAAGGCACTGATAAATCAGAAGTGTTCAGAGAAGAAAAATAAAAGAATTAGGATTAACATGAGGAAAGATTAAATATGCCAAATAAATACAATTTAGCAATGAGGTGGGTTGGACAAACATTTGAAAACACCAAGGCGTGGCTACAGGAATTTTTTTAGGACTCAGCATTAAGATCTAACCAGGCGTAACTGGCTGAAATTAAAAAAGGGAAAATTTTAGGCTGAATGGGGCTGATTCAAAGCCCATTGATGCCAAGGAGAGTCTTACCCCTGACTTCAATGGGGTTTGGATCAGGGCCTCCATGAGGAAGTTTTCCTGATTGTGAGATGCACCAGTATTAGGATCCCAGAGAACCTAGGGGAAGCCCTATTGCTTGAGACAATGAAATGTAGATTCCATGAAACACTGGAAGATATGCTGTAGAGAACACTCCTGCACAGATGGGAGGATGGACCAGATGCTCTCAGAGGTCTTTCCCATCTTCAATGTCTATGATTCTTTGGCTATGTCTACACTGCAGCTGGAAGCGATCCTCCCAGCCTGGGTAGATAGACTCATGCTAACTCAGCTCAAGCTAATACACTGAAACTAGCAGTATAGACATTGCAGCACAGCCAGCAGCTTGGGCTAGCCACCCGAGCTTGGACCCAGAGGTCAGCTGGGCTTGTACTCAGATGGCTAGCCTGAGCTGCGGCCCATGACACAGCATCCATGCTGCTATTTGAAGTGCACTAGCTCAAGCGGAGCTAGCAGGAGTCTGTTTACCTGGACTGGGAGGCACAATCCCAGCTGCAGTGTAAACACACCCTGATATCACTGACACTGAACTGAAGTAAAAATTGCTTCCCTGGGTCGTCAAGCTGGCAAATAAACTTCTGTATTATTAGCCTACCTTTAATAAATGAAATGTTTATTCCGCGTGATGGCACCAAATGGAAGCAGAAAGGGTGAAATGCTCACTGAAGTCAATGGCAAAACGTCCATTGACACCAATGGACCAGGAATTCACCCAGGGCCACAGAACACTGTAGATCCAAGAATTGGAAGCTGTGAGACTCCACAGTAAGTTGTGGATTGGACTAGATTGGAAAATATCCACATATAAGGAGGATCCTTCTGCATTGCATGAAATAAGACTAACATCACTTAGAATGAGGGAGGTTTTCAATGTCTGTCTATTGAGATGAATGGGGCCAGTCACCTGTGCAAAGCTGATCTCATGCCTAAGTGTTTGCAGGGATAGTGCCTAAATAACACCACCATTGTGAGCCAGGTAAGTCCCCGTTTTATACAGGGGAAAACTTAGCTGCAGGAGTGTTAAGTGACTTCTCCAAGGTCACAGAAAGTGAAGACCGGACCAAAGGAGTCTTGACTCTTTGTACCTGGGTTGACAAACATGATTTACTAATTTCAACATTTTATTATTTTAGGCTGTTTTTTTTCTTTTTCTTTCCAGTGAAAAGTGCTGTTTTGACAAAGAAAAAGAGCTAAGCAGTGTATATTTTTAAATGGCCCATGGTGATCTGCTTTATTTTTCTGTGGTGGCTGGTGGTTTGGATAAAAGCATCAATGAGGTGAAGGGTTTTGAAATCAGAAATTACTATGTTGCCTAAAAAGCATCCTTTTTCTTTCTGTAAAATATGCTTGTTTAGCTTTATTGTCTTCCAGTTTTTCTATAAACAGGGTATAATAGAACTGATTTCTGGTTTTGGACAATATCAAGATTTATTGTTTCTTAAGGCAAATATTTATCTTGGTTTCACTTTGGTCCATGTTTGGCTCTTAGGTCAATATGAATGAATATTGACCTCAACCACAAGTCACTGTTGGTTTATTATTAGGTTGGCAGCTCAAATCTGTTACACTATTGACTAATGCTACAGGACGCTCTTTGAAATATGTTACCGAAGCACAAATGTTTTCCCTGTGCAAATTCAGGGAGCGTTATGGATGAATCAGTCTCGTATGGTAAAACGTTAAATTATTCCAAAACCAAAAAGCCTCATTTTAAAACTAGCTAAGGTAATTTAATACAGGCAGTGCCATTGCCTATCATGACATTTTCTAAATGCAAGCCATTAAAATCAAGGAAATGAATAGTTAGGAACATCATAAAGCTCGCAATGCCCGTGTAGGGTGAGATTGTGACTCTCCAGGCAGAAACGTGAGGGAGGATAAGGTGCTCCCTTATCCTCCAGAGTGAGCTACCAGTGGCACAGGTTACAGGACAGTGGAGAGAGTCAATGTTGTCAGCTGTCACTCCCCCATAAATGGGTGGTTGCAGCAGGCAGAGGGTTGAGACTTGACTCCACCCATTTCCCCAAGGTACTGGCCGGCACAGCTGAGTCAGCAATGTGGGGAAAGTAGTATGTGTCAGGGGAAGGGTTGGTGCAAATTACTTCCCCCTGGAGCAGGAAATGGGGGAAACCGGGGCTGAATTGTGACTCTCTGGTCTGCACCCCGTACTCAGGGCTGTTGGAAACTCCACAATCTAGCCCCTAATAAACAGACACATTTGTGATGGGGTGTCTACCCCAGAGGTGAACAAAGGGTTAACAGGAATCAGCCTATCAATTAACCTACCTGGTTGCACTTGGAGGGTGGGAAGGCCTAATTAATGAT
This sequence comes from Malaclemys terrapin pileata, assembly GCF_027887155.1. Lineage (NCBI taxonomy): Eukaryota > Metazoa > Chordata > Testudines > Emydidae > Malaclemys > Malaclemys terrapin. The sequence continues at coordinate 17,802,153 of NC_071509.1, read as the reverse complement.
GAAACCCAGCTGGGGAGGGGCTGAGCAGTGTTATAAATAGAGGCCATTTATAGCAGAAGGAGGCTGCAAGGAGAGACTCTGCAATCACTCTCCTGGGAGCAGGGAGTGAAGAGGCCTGTAGGGAACAGAAAGCCCAGGGAAAGGCTTGGTAGGAAGAAGTCCAGAGAGACGTTAGCAAGGAGTCAGGTGGAATGAACCAGGACTGCCTGCCCTAGGGTCCCTGGATAGGAACCCAGTGCTTGGACTGGGCCAGGGTTCCCCTACCAACCACTGGCAAGGTGGCATGACATTGCTGAGATGGGGACATGGACTACTGGAAGCCCTGAAGAAATGGTGTACAAACCACTGGTCCCAGAATTGAGGGTGGCAGACTGGAGGGAATCAGACATTTGTTTTTACTGGACTTTCTGTTATCCTGGAAGGTGTCGGACTAAAGCTTGACCTGGCCAGAGAGCTGAGTCCTGAGAAGAGACAGATCAGCACAAGCCTGGAGTGACTGTTGACAGGGATGCTTGAGAGGAGAGAGTCTGAGATGTCATACCCAGCCTTGTGGGGGCACTCTAGCCGTGAGTCCACTCTTCTACAGCATTATAGGCATATTTCATCACCACACATGAGCTCTGACCCAGGGGTTACTGGTATTTTTTTTATCTATTTATCTCATCTTGAGTTCTGTAACTAAGTATTTTCAACTTAATGGAATCCCCTAAAAGAAAATGCTTAATCGGCTAATATATTTATTAATAGTAGACTTTGTCTTCAAGTCCTTAGTTGTTCTCATTGAGAACAATGGTGTCTGTTTTGTGTGTCTCATTCTATTCTCCCCTTCTGCTCTCCTTTCGTTACTCCAGTGTTTTATGCTAGGTCTTGCATATCCTCCATGAGTGGGAATCCCATGGACTTTCATGTAGTTCAGGAGATGGGCCTTCTGCCTTTAAGAACTTCAAATCAAACTTCTTTAGTCCACTTCTTTAATTTCTGCCTTGGCTGTTTCTTCTCCCCTCTGTATTTTACTTTTAAGGGAGAAAATAGACTGTGTAGCTCAGAGTAAGAGCAGCATAGAGAGCTAGCTAGAAGTGCCACACTACCTACATTGGATCTTTGGGAGGCAGAGTTACTGGTCACCGATTCAGTAGTTGAAAGAGGCCACTGCTTGTGGTGTGGCTAATTCAGACCAACAGAACATGTTCCCATGACTGTGCCCGGATGGTAGAAATCTACTAATTGGCATATAGCACAATTCTTGTTTAGGATTAGCATGAAAGCATTTCATGTTTGGTACCGATATGATTGTTTAGCACTTACATGTTGTCTTAGGCCATGTCTACACTCTCACGTATGTTGGCAAAACGTATATTGCTAGGGGTGTGAATAAAACACATTCCTAAGCAACATACGTTTCGTTGGCATCAGTGGCAGTATGCACAGCGCAATGTCGGTGAGAGAGCTTGTCCTGCCGACAAGCTACCGCCGGTCGTTAAGGGGGAGGGGTTTAATTATGTCAACGAGAGAGCTCTCTCCTGTCAGCATAGAGCATCTACATGAGAGATCTTACAGTGGTGCAGCTGCATTGGTACACAGCTGCACCACTGTAAGGTCTCTAGTGTAAACATAGCCTTAAGGTACCTTATAAATATAGGTCAAGATTTCAACCTTACTGGTGCAAATCTGGAGTGACTCTATAGATGTCTGTGGAGATACACCAGGTTTACACCAGGAAGATCAGAATCTGGCTCTAAATAATCCTCATTTACATAGTGCCACTGGGGTGCATGGTGCTTTATTGACTTTGAAGACAATATTCCTACCCTGAGGTTTACAATGTAGGCCCTGATCCTGAAAACACATATATGGACATCAGTAACTCTTAATATTGACAGCCCAAAACATTAAAAAAACATGAATCAGGCCCCCAAAATCATGTGAGTGGTTTAAATATCGTGAAATTTATATATATATATATATATATATATAAGGGGGGGGGGGGAACCCACAGAACCCAAAATGTATTTTTATATATTTATTTGTATATATAAAATACATTTTGGGTTCTGTGGGTTCCCCCCCCCCTCCTAGCTCTGTTCCATTAAGGTCCCGTGGGATCACATTGTCAAGCTTTTTTCTGTAACCATGGGGGCCAGAAACTTACTGCCTCACCCACCCTGAAAACTGAGATTCTCATGTAATCATCCAGGAGCTGGGGGTTTAAGTAAAATATAAATGTCAGGAGACCTGTGAGAAAAGTGTGAGTTGGCAACACTGGAATTTACACGAGTCACCCTATCACACTTAGTGGATGTGTTTGCAGGATTGAGGCCTAAATTAGATTGGCACAACAATCAATAACAGAGCATGGTGGGCAGGAGGTAGGGATAGAAAAGGAGGCATGAGCCTAGAAAACAAAGAGGCAAGGGAAATGATGTGACACAAACATCCTATATACCATTTGAGATTATAAACACACAGCAATAGGTCCCAATTAACATAATACATTTTCCAAAGCCTGGAGGATGTTCATAGCCTGATTTCATTTTTCCTGAAGACTTGAGCCTGCCTCTGAGAAACACCCCTGGCCCTACAAGGCCCCTGAAAAGATATAATCAGAACAGGCCCTTATTGTATCCTAGGGCTGAAAGGCCAACTCCTGTTCAAGAGATGAAAGGCAATTAATCTTGAATGACTGTTTGTACAGTAATTCTCCCCCTTCCCTGCTCCTGGCCTTGATAAGTGGCTTTGTGTTGAATGGACAGGAGCACCATGGAGTCTTTCAGATGGTCTGTAGGCCTCCGATTCCCTGTGGCAGTTCTTGGCCAGAGAAATAACTGTTTAGTATTAAAACTGCAGGGGCCAAATGGTGTTTACGTTCTTGTTATATAGGAAGAATGGAGCCCATACAGATATGATATGTTACTTGGGGGCTGGGTGGAGGGAAGGTATTGAGATGATGGCATAGTAGCTGCAGCTGTCTGCACTGGCAAGCAGGGCTCCCAGCTTCTGTAGCAACAGCCAGCAAAACATGTCACTCCTTGCAAGTAATGGCTTCTGGACACTTTTCAAGCCCCTAATATAGCTTTAAGCAATTCAGACACCAAAGCACATGTTGAGGCTGACAATCAGTGTTTTACTGCAAAGGAAAACATAGCTAGTGCTTTAACTGCCAGTCAGAGTGATACCACAATGCTGGGCTACCGGGCAATTAGCTTGCCAGGCCTAGGTAAATGGCTTTCAGGGGGTGTGTGTCTCTTTCAGCTTTATCTGTACATTTTCCCTCTTCAGGCCAAATGCTGTGCCTGCCTCCCCTCCCCTCCAAACACCACAAAGCCTGAGTAAAAGGGCCTGGCATAGGATTAAGAGAATAACCTTCGCCCCACGCTGCGGTGGGTCCACAGGACTCCTAGACACCCACTCAGTAGCTGCTCCTACAGCAACTGTGAGTTCTGTGTGCATCTTACACAGTGATATTGGTCAGGGGATCCACCCCATTCTACCTCTCACCTCCTTCCCCATGCTTTCATGGGGCTAAAGGTGCATTTACCACAGAGTAGAGGGTATAGAGCCCTACTGCTTGGCATGTCCAGGGTATTTGTTGCAGCATGTCCTGGGTCTCTAACATCTGCAGGGGCTGAAGGGTCAGCACTTGGCCTAGGGGCAAAATGGGACCCTGGTCCTTGCTATTGATATCCGCTCCATCTTTTCATGGACCAGTGCTTCTCAACCAGGGGTACACATACTCATTCCCTTTCTCACCACAATGCTTGATAATTTCATACAGTTTAACACTGACATATCTTGACAGACGTGTGGATTTTGTCACCTTTCTATTTGCTGATTATTTATTACTAAACTCCCAAAACAATGCTCATTTAGCACCTGACCCAAAGCCCATTGACATGACTGAGAATTTTTGCATTCTTTTCACTCCGTTTTGAATCAAGTCCTGCCTGTTATTTATATACAGTTTAAACTGGAACATCATGAGCTGCTAGCTTTACTGATGTCTGCAAGCCCCAGCATATCCCCACAAGTATTTTTTCAAAACGTCTTTCTGAACATCAATGAGGCAGGAGGCTTATATTTTATATATTTTAAAATATAAAAACATGGTATTCTTAGAATATCCTGGAAGTGCACAGATACTTTGCTACTTCAAAAATGACTGGCTTTTCTCCTGCATAGAAAGGTCACTTGGTATTGTGCTCACCCACTCTCACTAGTTTTGTTGGCTTAAAAAGATGTAAGATGCTGGCTCAACAAGATGTAAGAAAAGCATCCCAGTCATGCAAAAGAGAATGGGAGGTACATCTGACAGAATAGCTGAGAGAAATTAATAAATTGTGGGTAATGATGTTAAAGCTGTGCAAATAACTGATTGTTTTGGTTTGCTGTTGAATGACATTTTGGATTGGGAAAAATGAAATGTCTGGCTTGACCAGAAGCAAAACGTTTCATTTAATTTTTTGAGTTAACTTTTTTACATAAAATTGAGGTGAAATTCAAAATGAACAGTCATTTCCAATAAAAAAAATCAATGTTTCATTAGGAAGATATCAAAATGAAACATTTTGATTTTCATTTTCAAAAATGTTTTGTTTGTTTTTGACTGAAACAATTTGGTGATTTGACATGAATTCACAAAATGTTTTGGTCAACCCAAACTGCGTATTTCAGTGAAAAAAGTTTTGTCCAGAAAATATTGCCTAGCTCTAGTTCAGGGATCGGCAACCTTTGGCAAGCGGCCCACCAGGGTAAGTATCCTGGCGGGCCGGGCTAGTTTGTTTACCTGCCGCATCCGCAGGTTCGGCTGATCGTGGCTCCTACTGGCCGCAGTTTGCCACTCCAGGCCAATGGGGGCAACGGGAAGCGGTGCGAGCCGAGGGATGTGCTGACCGCTGCTTCCCGCCGCCCCCATTGGCCTGGAGCAGCGAAATGCAGCCAGTGGGAGCCGCGATCGGCCGAACCTGCGGATGCGGCAGGTAAACAAACCGGCCCGGCCTCCCAGGGTGCTTACCCTGGCGGGCCACGTGCCAAAGGTTGCCGATCCCTGCTCTAGTTGATCTGTGATGTGATGGGGATTCCCTTTAAGGCCCCCAAGGAGCTGTAACTTCATAACCCAATCATTGTGCTAGAACCTTGCATGACCTGTTAGACAGCGGCTGGAGCACTGCCATTCAAATCATTCTCTCTGTGTGTGTGTGTATGATTTACTTCCCACAAGATAGTGCAGGTCTGGTGCTCAGTAACCACCACCACGGGATGGAAATTCCTATTTTGTCTGTCTCCACTGAATAGATTTGATAGATTGGTAAAAGTGAATCCACACGGCCAACTTCTCCTTTTCACTGACACTCCTTTTAAACTGGTGTGATTCCATTGACTTCAATGGAATCGCTCCAGAATTACACTGCTGGAAGTGACAGCAGAATCCAGCTCTGTATTTCAACGGAAACCAATGATTGTGAACGTTGCTGTTTGCAGCCCTTGACCAGCGCTAGTACCTAAGGACAGAGACACAGTGTGCATTGTCGGGGTGCTCTCCAGTACTCTCCCTAGCACCAGTTTTGCCCTCATTCCAATCCATTTAACTCCCGGACCTGTTTATATTTCTACCACCAATGTTAAATAAATAGACATAAACAATATTCTTCTATTTGCCAGTTGCTGTATTTGGATCACTGGTGCCCTGTATTTTACCCAGCACAAGAATGTTAAAAAATAAGAATGACTTCTCTGTTCTGGGATGAGAGCCGAGTGAATGTGCCTGTACTCCAGCCTTCCAAGTTTTATAAACCATATGGGCTGTGGGTGAGATCAAAGATATAGATACATTGTCCCCTAAAAATCCAATAAGAAGAGGTTTCCTTCTAGTAATGGAAAGAAGAATGCTACAAAGAAATAAATAAGTAAATTTAAAAAGTGGAAATCCTTCTTATTGTATCAATCCTTTCATATTCCAAGGGTCAGATCCTCAGATGATGTAAATCAGAAGTCAATGGAGCTACACTGATTTACCCCAGATGAGGTAATTTCTTGGACAAACCTTACTGAATTAAGTTAAACTTTACTGAATTCAGTTCCAGTATCTTAGGAGTTCCTTGTATTAAAAATGCAAATATCTGTGCATTATCTGTACGTAACATCTCTAGGCAGGAGACCTGACTAATGTAAACTCTGAAGTATTATGAGCTGCAAAGGACTATTTGAAATAATATGAACTTTTTAAAGTTAAGTGGGAAGTTAAGTTCAGGAAGCTTCTAGGGGGAGGTGTATGCGAATATAAAGTCCTTCTTGTATGCAAGAACTCAGCCATTGAAACTACAGGGAGGAGGGACTTTTTGTCTGCTGACCAACCATTATACAAGGACAGATCTAAGAGGCCTGAACTGTATAAAGAAGGGACTCTCGGATTCCTGGGGTGTGTCTTCTAAACCAAGACGTTTATGAACTTGTAACCATAGAAAAAAACCCTGGTGGGGTTTGAAGGACTTTCCACCGGTCAGAGCTGGTCGATCTCTGGTAATCTTATTAGCATGCGTGTAGGTTCTTTTATTGTTTTTGATATGTTTTCTCTGTAAGGCTTTTATCTTAAGAAAAACTGTGCTAGCTTAGAAAGGGCTGTGTGGTAACTTAACTGTGGGTAATTATGCTGTTTATAGACTCTGAGGAGAAGTCAAACTAGGCCTGCTTAGGCAGTCAGATATGTTGCAGGATTCACAGCATAGGCAGGAACTGTACAGCCTGGAAATACCCTAGTCAGGAGTGGGAGAAAGATGTGTCTCTGCCCAAGAGAGATGACAGCTGGGGAGCCAAAAGCATGTCAGTGGGTGCACTTAGTGGACCATAGACAGGGGAATACAGGTGCAGTTGTCCTGAACTATGAACTGTGACAAAAATCCATATTGTCTAATTACTGTTTCTTGTGTACTTCCCATCTATAAATGATTCTCATGATCTCTGCCAAGGATAAGCAGAGTAGTTCACAGTAGTGTTGCCAACTCCTCCAATTTTATTATGTGTCTTGTAACACTTGGTGGTTTTTCTTAAAGCCCCAGCTCCTGGAGTCAGGTGATTACATGAGAATCTCAGATTTCATTTTTAAAAAGTAAGTTTCTAGTCCTAATGGTTTCAGATAAAAGCTTAAAACATTACCTGAATGGACATGAAAGGCTCCAAAAACAGAGTGATAAGAAGCAAAAATGCTTTTTTTAAAAAGAGGCATGATTTTTAAGCCAGTCTCATTATTTGGGGAAGGGTCAGAGCTAAGGCTTCTCATTCAATATTCTCTTAATATTGACATTTCCTGCCTTCTGAGACCTTAATTATTTTTCACATTGTTTTTTGCATTAATATGCTGAACTGCATAACATTCCTCTTTTCTAAGAAGAGCTAAATGCAATAGTTTAAGCGACTTAGCAAGTCATGAGTTTAGTTTCAGTAATTTTACCATAGACTGATAATGTCCAAGGTGCATGGCTGCCTTTTCTAGATCTTTGATAGAAGGCTAACAGCTAGGAAAGGGATGACCAGATTCTGAAAATCTAAGAGCTTCTTGAAAAATCACCCGTTAGCACATTATTTACGCTGATGTAACACCATAAATTATGAAGGAGTTTCTCCTGATTGACATTGGTGCAAGTGGAAGGAGAAATGAGCCTTGTTTTGCATAACAAACTAGTTAAACAAAACTGCCTTCTCTCAGTATAGGGCTGAGATAGTTAAGGTCCATCTATTACAATTACAACTGAGTCAGAGGGCCTAGTTATAAGGCTCCAATTTGTAGTGTAGATGGTCCTTAACCATACTTCATAAACCAGATTAAAGCTATGAAGCCTTACTTGTGCCCAAGAAAACCCTCTCCTTCCACAAAACCTTTCTGTTAGTCATACACTAGAAAAGTATTATAATATGTGCATCACTCTGAAAAGTACTTTCCCAATGATGCTGGTGCAACTCTGTTAGGCCTAGTCTACACTGGGGGGATCAACGCAACTTCAGCTATGTGAATAACGTAGCTGAACTCGATGTACTTAGATCTACTTACCGCGGTGTCTTCACTACGGTGAGTCGACTGCTGCCGCTCCCCCGTCGACTCTGCCTGCACCTCTCGCCAAGCTCGAATACAGGAGTTGATGGGAGAGCGCTCGGGGATCGATTTATCGCGTCTAGACTAGACGCAATAAATCGATCCCCGCTGGATCGATCGCTGCCCACGGATCCGGCCAATAGTGAAGACATACCCTTAGACTCAGTGAGTTACTTCTAGAGTCATGCAAAGATGGAAATTCCCTTTCGCAAAGGATTCCAAGATTTCAAATACTGGTTTCATTTTGAATTGGAACAAAACCCCAAAATTTCAAAATTCTCCACAAAGGAAAATAATGGGGAAAATATTCTTTTGGAGCTATCAAAATGTTTGACTTTTACCATTTTATGTTAGTGTATAATAATACAAAATTTAAAAATGGAAATGGAATACCTTACAAAACAAAAGATCAAAATATTTTGTTCTGAAAATGTCAACTTTGTTGGTTTTTTTTTAAAATGTTGGCAAAATTGACCCAACTCTGCCAAGCATTCCAATTTCCACAGAACTGCATTTACTGACAGAGAACAGTTCCATCTCAGTTTTCCTAACCTGCTCTCGTTACTCCTGATTTTCACCAGCAGGGAGAAGAATTAGGGCCTATGCATCTCATCCATAGTATCTGTGATTATTAGCGCTTGACCCTGCACACGCTATTATTTATTTGGAGCTAGAGCTGCATGAAGAACACTAAAAGACTCTGTGGAAGAAGTGTGTTTTCTTTGGCACATCTCAATATATATGCCTGATTAGTCAATGTATCTGATCCAGTACATGCTATTTGTTTTGCTTCACAGTTGTATTTACCTGATCACAATCCCTTCTAATGTATTAAGTATGTCACTGTTCTGGAAATGGCATGCAACACAATTTGCTATCAGAAAAGATGGAGCAGGCTAGCATGCTTGGGGAAAATGTTAATAAGATGTTTGTGCCTTGCAGGTTTGTTAAGGGATTCTTAGTTACTTCGTCAATCACATTGCAAGAGCAGGTATTGTATCCCAAAGTCATATTTGACCCTCTTAGTTGAACAGAACTTATGTAATCAATCATGCCTTCTCCTAAGACAGGGTTTCTCAAACAGGGGTCGCCGTTTATGTAGGAAAAGCCCCTGGTGGGCTGGACCGGTTTGTTTACCTGCCCCGTCCGCAGATTCGGCCAGTGGGAGCCACGATTGGCTGGACCTGCGGACGGGACAGGTAAACAAACAGGCCCGGCCCGCCTACACAAGCAGTGCCCCGTTTGAAAAACCCTGTCCTAAGACCTAACTCAATCAGAGGCGCTGGAACAATTTGTATAGTGGGGGTGCTCAGAGCCATTGAACCAGACTGTAAACCATGTATATAATGAAAACCACTTCAAGTCAGGGAGTGCAGCAGCACCCCCAGAACCCCTAGTTCTAGCACCTATGAACTCAATAACCCTTTTTGATTGCTTTCAGGGGAAAGTGTCTAGAGCTCTACTGATTCTAGTCTCACTAATTCCAGTGGTGTTACTCCTGATAACACTGGAGCAAGTGAGCATGGAATCAAGTCCTACATGCATCGAGTGACATTCCACTTTTTAAGCCGAAGAGAACTGTATAATCAAGGGAGTCAGAAAGTTAAAAACCATGTGTTGAAATGAGAAGTAAACAGCCTGGGTTGGGCCTGATCACATATGGGTCTGTTTCATAAGGGAATTAGAATCGGGGACAGAAACAAGCCCTTAAGTGCACAAAACATTGACACTCTCCACCTATTAAATTAAACAGGAAATTAATGTTGAGGGAAACTTGTGGAACTTCTAATAAGTATTTTGCTTTGTGAGAAACAGTGTATGTCAGTATAAATCACTGTGTACTGTTCTATCTGCTCTGAAATGAAATCTTTGCAACCTGGTTATATCAAGAGCTCAGCACATAAATTCACATGATGAGATCATTTTATAGGAGTTAGCGGAGTGTAAATATTTACATGAATGAAATAAATGGTGACATGTATTCTCTACAAGGCCCTTTATCTGAATTTGCAGCTATATTCTATAAAGTGACTATATAAAAATGACATGGTGGACTTCCATATTTATGTTGCTTTAATGACTTCCATATTAAGGTCCAGGTTCTTCCACCTTTATGGAGGAGTCTCTTGCTCTGTGAATGCTCCCACTGATTTCAGTGGGTCTAATCATGAGGTAAGGTACTACTTGTCCTGAGCAAGATGGCAGAATTTTGCAAGTAGAATGATAATTTTTCTGTTTGCCAGTTCTGCAATCTCAGTTAGAATGGCAATTTTATGAATGGAGTATAAGGTAGAGCAGGGTCCTTTTCCCTCTTCCATAGTTGTACTGGTTCCATAGTTCTAATGAGAGTAGAAACTTGGTTTGGTTCATGAAATAAAGGACCCCATTCTGCAACCTTTATATTGAGTAGCCACTTGCTCTGTGAGTACTCGACTATTTGAATGGGGTCACTGCCAGATTACATTGCTGTTTAGCATGGATAAAAGGTGGCTGAGTCTGGCCCAAAGAGATTAGATAATCTGGCTCTTTGTGTCTTTAAATATCGTTGAACCCACCTTGCCCTAGAGAGTACTCACGTGAGTAGACCCAGTGGCTTCCGTGGGACTGTTTGGGTAAGTCTTAGCCACGTGCTTAGACATCTCACTCACAGGAAGCAGACAGGCAGAGTAAGAAGATGTAATTCTCAAGACCACCCCACTTTTCTGACCATAATACCTCAAGGTTTGTGATTTCTGGCTTCTAAACAGAGAAAGTTCTTATAGCGATCCCTAAATAGTGGCACATGTAGAACCAATGCCTTGTTTCACAAGAGCCGTCTCCCAAAGCAGGAGGATTATAGTGTACATAGAGGGAAGTGGTTTTGTTCCTTTCTTTGGTTATATACTGATAGATTTTCATCATCTTCTAATACTGGTTTACGTGGTTATTTCAGCAGTTCACTAATGTTCCACTGATGCTCATTTCTTCATACAAACTCAACATTACTCAGCAATTATCACAGATGCATTATGTTCATGGGCTTCAAGCAGGCAGGAAAATTGGGTTGTTATCTTCAAGCTTGGAGGTGGTCTTTGAAGCTCTGCAAAATGAGGCCATTGCTACTTTGGGGAGTGGGATTCAACTCTTAACAGCTGCAGTGCCATGTCAACATCAAAAAGAATAGCAGAGAGTCACAAAATAACCTTATTGCTATGATGCACGATGAACTTTCCCTGCCAACCTTGCTTCTACGTCTGGTGGTGTTGCATTATCACATACTGGACCAATGGCATGGCATGACAGCAACAATGCATCACCATCCCCTCTTCCCCCCCCCTCCTCCTCCCAACTGCCAAATCTGTTCCTGGCCCCAGGGAGGGAGTTATCTTTATTCCATGCTCCAACCTCTCCATGAACCTGCCTACTGGATGGCCCTACTCTCTCACAGGCAGAATGATCCCTTCAGTGAATTTCCAAAGATAGCTTGAGGGTTATTTCACAGACCCAAATGAGAGCTTTGATGTTGCTGCTGCACCTTTTGCTGTGAAACCCCCCAGTTCTGTAGGCCTTTGAACTCCAGGGCTGGGCCTGGTATGGTATTTTGCGCTTACAGTCTTTCTTGTAAGGGGCTTCCAATAGGGTTGCCAGGTGTCTGGTTTTCGAGGTTTGCCAGGTGTCTGGCAAGTGCCCCCTCCTCCCCAGATTGGCCTGCTGGGGCAGGTAGAGAGGCTCTGTCCTCCCACTGCCGTTGCCGCCTCCCACAGCCAGGCTCTCTCGCAGGCAGCCACCACGCTGTCTGGGTGGCTGGGCTCTCACACCGACCCAGAGCAGAGCGGCTGGCTGGAGAAGTAGTTGGTCCCGACCCTTCCGCTCCCTGCCCGGGCCTGGCCGCCAGGGTCAGAGACTGACTGAGCCGGAAATGTGCCGGGGAGTGGGAAGGGGCGGGACCACCCACTTCTCCCACCGGCCATTCCGGGTTGGCGTGAGAGCCCAGCCGCTGTGCTGAGGCTGGGCTTCCGGAGAGACAGCCTGCCTGTGGGAGGGGGCAGCAGCAGGCCAACCCTCGCCTGGGCCCGGCTGCCGGGGACAGGGGCCGAACATGCCTGGGGGCAGGTGCGGTGGAAGGAGAGATCCTCACCCGCCGCAGGTAACTAGTGGGGTGGGGAGAGTGCGGCGGTACCGGGCTGAGTGCAGGGGGGGGGAAGAGGAGTGAGCAGAAGGCGGGGCCTCAGGGGAAGGGGGTGGAGCAGGGGTGTCCAGTTTCCAGAAATTGGAAAGTTGGCAACCCAAGCTCCTATTCCTACATTACGCCTCCCTGAAGATGACTTGGTGAGCAATAGTTACTGAGAAATAGTTACAGTGGCTGAAATCTCAAGCGTGCAGCAGAAGAAGGAGTTCTGAGATGGGTAAAGAGAACGATTAACAATTTGGGTGTAAAGTGATACCACGTTGGTGTATAAGCAAAGCCTAAGAGGGGATGCAGGACAAAAGAGAAGGGTAATAGATGGCTGCCATTTATCCTTTCTCGTAATGCTAAGATAAGGGAACAGTCCATGCAATTGAAAGGAAAGAGTTAAAACTGTTATCCTTTTTTACACAATACATTAACCAGGGGAACTCACTAAGGCCAAGATACTAGGGGGATTTGAAAAAGGATTTGACATATGGACTATGGGAACATCCACAATGATGTTAGATAGGTGGTTGGTTGGCTGGTTGGTTGATTGGGCATTTTTAGAGCTATACAACCCTCACGTTTCACGTCATAAACCAACCACTAACTAATGTGGGTTAGGAAGAAATGTCCCCTGTGGGCAATTTATCCCACAACTGTCCAGTATGGGGTTTCTTGTGTCTCTTTCTGAAGCAACCGGTATTGATGTAACCCTGGGCCAGTTGCGTTGACTTCCATAGAGTTATTCTAGAGTTACATCAGGAACTGAAACCAGAATCCACCCCCTTTGCTCAATAATATAAAAACCAACGTTCAGGCAAGTTTATGTTTTGTTTTGGGTTCTTTCACAAAGTGTGGGTCCAAGCATTACATATTTCCGTGTCCTGACTATTTCACATAAACAATCTAGCAGTGCTGTGGTGTTGTGGGGTTTTTGTTTTCTCTGCAATCCTCTGGGAATCTCACTCACACGGGCACAACTCCAATGATGGCTAATGGTAACTGCACAGATAGTCCCTGTATGCTGAAGAGAATGTTGGCCTATGTTTTAGAGGGGTTCAGAAGAATCGAAACATGTCCGAGTGCTGAGACAGATGCTGCGCAGTGATTACCAAACTTTTACAACTCCCCCAGGTCAGGGTGAGTGTTGGCGCTTCATAAGCCTGAGAAACTACCCGTTCAGCACTGTACGGAAAACCCTCAAATCCACCAAGCATGACAGCTTTATGTTCCCTGCTTTCACAATAGGATATGCCCTCTCTAGTCTAATCTGCATGGGAACTATCATGCAGTGATTTGTGCTGTACTGAAACACAGTTTACATAGCAAAAAGCTCAAATGTGTCCCTGGAAAGTTGAACATGAATACTAGGGGTTTGCTTCATAAGCTGATGTCTTCTTGGCGGAAGCATTGCTAGATCCTTGCTTCAGAGAGCCCTGGTTGAGGTCAACATTTCAGCGAAGAAAGGAGCCATCTTGTTAATGCTCAGCCATGCTTATTTTTATCAGGCTCATCTGTGGAAATGAGAAGTATGGTAAAGCCGGGCTGGTATAGATTATGGAGCTGGCAGCAGCAGGAACCCATTAGGAAAAGCTCACAGTGCGGGGCAAGTTTTAAAGTGAAGGCTGGCTGAGTGTTAATGGTCAAGTAATCTGTCACAGCTGTGTTTAATAAAACATACAGCTGAAACTCAGCATCATAATAAACGGAGCAGGAATTTCACAAACATCCTGGCTGTGCAGAAAGGGCCTTCTTTTCTCGGAGATTGATTAAATATTTCCTGTTATTCAATTTACCAGAAAGGTCTTCGGAAGCCTCCCCCGCTACATTCGTGCCTAGAGCCTTATTTTTTGAGGCTACAGCCAGGCTTCTCTTTTTCACTGCAACTGGAGGCTTTGTGTGAACTTGGTGCAGGGCAACGCACCGAAGGAGAATTGCCTTATTCTACAGTCATGGCCCAGAGAACACAACTACGACCTATAAGAGGTTAGGATGATTACTACAGAATACTGGAGTATTTTATCCAGGTGTGGATTAGAACTTTCAATCACTGATTTTTACAGCCTAACATCTCCTGTCTGTGATCAGAACAAGACTGTTGCTGTCATGGAAGGAGTGTTTGGTGGTTAGAATATAGGCCTGGGAGCTGTGAATCCTTCATTCTATTCCCAACTCTGCCACTGATTCCCTATGTAGGCTCGGACAAGACACTTATGGCTGTATTTTTAAAGGTATTTAGGTACTTCCGCTCTTTTAAAAATCCTACTAGGTGCTTAATTTCCTTCTTTAGACACTTACATATGTTTAAAAATCTGGCACTTAGGACACATTTAAAAATGTGGGTCTATTTCTGGGTGCCTCTATTGTTGGGTGCCCACCTAGGGCCTACTGTTCTGAAGTGGTGAGCTCAAGCGGATTGCTCCAGTAATCCCAAATGGGCACACGGTCCCTTGGGGGCCATCATCAGCTGGCAGAGTTAAAAGTAGCTCCTGGCTGTCTTAAACTCGGCTGCGGCAGAACTGGCCAGATAATTGGAGTGACGTACCCAGCTCCCTGATTACCTCCTTTCTCCTTTCCTGTGCTGGGGAGCTCAGCCACAACAAAGAATCCGGCCCAAAGTTGGAGCAATGTGGGGTTCCTACTGCCTCCGGTTCTTCCTCATGTGTGCTCATTGTGCAGAGTTTGAGCTTGATTCTGGATCTCACTCACAGTTTTTCCCTGGTGGAGCTCAGTGGACGGACTCCTGACTTGCACCAGGGTAAGTGGCAGGAACACCAGCCCCTGTGATTGTACAGAGCCCCGTGACGCTGCTATGCAAAAACTCATTTGAGTGCAGCGAGACGCTCGTTTCCAACATCACCTGCGTTCCAGCAGAGCTAAGAGCATGCAGAAATCTGTGCCTTTGGGAATGACAGCACTGACAGCCCCAGACAGGATGCTCCCACAAGGGAGGAGCACAACGTGATTTATTGTCCTGTGACTCCTCTGAGCTATCCGGGCAACAAAACCACCCTAGCCTCAATGTTATTCCCTTCTTCTCATGCTGTACTCCCTGCTTTTAGCCATGCTATCCGGTGGGAGGTTGTTTACACTGTACTGAGAACAGAAGGGCTCTCTGGTGAGTTACACTGGTTAGGACAAAAAAAAAAATTACTGCTGATAAGGGGTTATACAGAGGGCCTGAATACTTGTGGTCATTAAAGATCCCAGACACCACCACAAACCCAGCTGGTCTCAGTTTCTCCCCCAAGCTACCCACTTGCACACCCCAAGAGACCCAATTACCCTCAGTTATCCCCCTGTTACCTCCCACATACACAAACTTAGTTACTCCAGCCTCCCAACCCAACTGACCCCTGGTCACCCTGCAAACACAACTGTCCCCAGCTCTTCCCTTCAGAGTTCTCCACGCCCAGCCACTGAGCTGTTTTCCCATCTTCCCCCAGACACACCCATTGACCCAGTTACCCCACACACCCAGTTCCCCTTATTTCCAGTCTGCGAAGAAATACAAAAACAGAAGAAATAGCCATGTGACTTTAACCATTTTTTTCACCCGAAGCCAATCCCAGCTTGAAATTCAAAATACGTAATGAAAAGTGGCCTTGAAATGTTCACAGGCATCCACATAGTGCAAAAAACACAGGCCCTGCTCCTCAGCTGGTGGAGTGCCAGCAAACTAAATGGAGCTTTGCCAACTTACACCAGCTGAGGATGTGGCCTGTAGTGCCCAATGGCAACAAAAAAATTCCTTGATGCCAAAAAATTTGTATAAAACACTCCACTGCCAACTTAGTAGGCTAATGTTTAACCTGTGTAATATTTCACACAGCCCTACAGTGCTCCCACACAGCTATAAAGTATCGCTCTGCCCTGGGGGAGAGCAGAGATGTGAAATACCGACCTGTGGTATAGTCCTTTGCATTCTATACATTATCTAGTACAAGTAGACACATAGTTGAGCAAAAAGCCCCAAAAATTTCCTCCTAGAAAAGAACAATAAAGCTCATTACATAAGTTAATGGAACTTATTCTCATAGTCCTGCAAACCCAGATGATTCAAATGACATCATAGAGAGAGACTGAAGTGTTTATCTATCTCTAGACAGATTTGTGGTAAGCTGATCTGCTGGTTGGATATACTATGTTAGAGACACAAGGTGGGTGGACCAATTGGACCAAGTTCTATTAGTGAGAGAGACAAGCTTTCGAGCTTACACAGTCTTCCTCTTCCTCAGGTCTGGGAAAGGTACTCAGAGTGTCACAGCTAAACACAAGGCCAGTTGTATTGCTGAGTGTGTCGTGAAGTATAGTCTGATAGACAGTACAAGCCTGGGAAGCAGGAAATCCTGAATTCTAACCCTAACTCTGACACTGAGGCCTGGTCTACACTCAAAAAGTCAGGTCAACTCAGCTATGTCTCTCGGGGGTATGAAAAGTCTACACCCCTGAGCAGCATAGTTAAGCTGACCTAACTCCTGATGTACCCAGCGCCAGGTGACAGAGGAATTCTTCCGTTGACCTAGCTATTGCCTCTCAGGGAGGTGGATACTTTTGACAAACTAGGTCTAGGTAATTTGCACAATGCTACAGAGAGTTTACAATGAAGTACTACAGCAGCACCACTGCAGTCCTGCAGCTGTCCTCCCGTAGTGCTTCAAGTGCAGACAAGCCCTGACTCTCTCTGTAGCATTGCGCAAATCACCTAGACCTAACTTATCAAAAGTATCCACTAACGCTGAATTCCTTGATAGTCAAAACTAGTGCCTCCTGAATACGTAGGCCTTAGCTGGTCTGTGCCTCAGTTTCCCCATCTCTAAAACAACAATGAAAATCTATTTCCATCTCACAAGGGCACTGTGATGAATGATTAATGTTGTACATTGAAGATTAATGTACAGTGCTTTCAAAACAAAGTGCTGTCTAAATGCTAAGGATTGTTAATGACGTAATAGCTTTCAGGGGAGTTGTAAGATTGGAATTTCTCTGGAGCTGGTCTGAATGACCTCCCTCTAGATTAGAGAATATCTCCATCATAGTTCAGTCTGACATGTGTTTGGTAATATTTAGTATTCAGCCTCAGACGGGCAAAAGGTGAAGCCTCTTGGTGGTACTTCTGAGATAAAAGAAGCTACCGTAATTTCTGCAAAATTAATAACATTCTTCAAGTTGTTCCAAAAAAAAAAAAAAAGACTGGTTTTCTTTCCCCACCCTTTTATTTTCCTAAGACACGGTTTCAAAATGTCTTGGATGGAATTCTTCTATACATGCTGCAAAAGGCCTTGCCAGAAGAACACTGATCTTCAAACAAAAAGTTGTTTGGAGTACCTGAATTTTACTTCAACCTCAGGAATTCTTAGGCTCAATCTCCTAGCCTAGCCCCTAAAAGTTTTAAAATGCACACAAAGCAGCATTAAACCTTCAGTCATAGGCAGTGATGTTTTCTTAGTCTTTGTCCATTTATCTTGGATGGCCAAATGTAAATCTTCCTGGACTTTCTCAAGGTTTATATTTGGTTGTGTTTCCTCTCCTTTACAGCCCTATCCTTTCATAAATTCTCGGAAGGGATATCTTCAGACAGCAGTCAAATTACAAAAAAGTGGCGGTGCCTTAGCTCCTTCCACTCTCTTAAGCCCCACCCATTATCAGCAAAAATGATCAGCAGTGTAATACTTCATTCTGACATGTAACTGTCATCATTAGGCATCAGGATTAACACCACATGGAATGATTCACACTCGTACAGAGACAAGGTGGGTGAGGTAATATCTTTTAGTGGACCAACTTCTGTTGCTGAAAGAGACAAGCTTGCAAGTTACACAAAGCTCTTCCTCATTGTGATCTGTGCTGTACAAACACGCAAAAAGACACAGTCCTGCGCTAGGGTGCTTCATGAAAGGGGAAGGACATAGCTTCCGCTCTTTCATGCACATGACTTTTCTGTTTTATAAATCCCAGTGTGTGCTATATCTTAAATCTTTTTCTGGTTCAATAACATCTGTACGCTATACCTATGCCTTGTAATTTTACAAAATAGGTGCTGTCTTATACAGAAAAATTGCTACTTATAGTTCACATCATAGGTGCTGACTCCGTGGGTGCTCTAGGGCTGGAGCGCCCACAGGAAAAAAATGGAGGGTGCTGAGCACCCACCGGCAGCCCCCCTATCAGCTCCCCCCACCTGCCCCCCAATGCCTTCTACCCGCCACCAGACCCCACGGATCAGCGCCTCCCCCTCCCTCCCTGCGCCTCCTGCCTGCTGCAAAACAGCTTTTTCGTGGCATGCAGGAGGCTGGGAGGACGGAGGGAGGACACAGCACGCTACGGGAGGGGGTGGGAAGGGGTGGGGCAGGGTTGAGGTGGATCGGGAAGAGGTGGGATGGGGATGGGGCCGTGGGGAAGGGGTGGAGTGGGGGTGTGGCCTGTGACAGTGCTGGGCAATCGAGCACCCCCTGGCACTTTGGAAAGTCAGTGCCTATGGTTCACATTTAAAGTGATTTTTTTGGTACAGCACTGTGGATTGCTGCTCCAACTCCTGCATCAGGGAACAGTAAAGTAGTTACCCACAGCGCACTGGTGTTGCAAAAGATGGAGGAAGTGCTGTGTGTGAACAAGCTGATCAGGTTTACATTAGCCAGAATGAAAACAATACACTATTACAAGTTCTAATGGTTCATCTGAACCGTCATGAATTGTAACGGTGCAATGCCCTACTGTAGACAGGGCTTGGTAGAGCCAGAAATAAAATCCAGGTCTCCCAAATCCCTTAGTAAATGAAGAAAGGCAAGAGTTATTTGAGTGCATGCCCAACACCAGCTATTGGACTGCATTTTTCCATGCTTGTGCAGTCACACAGACTCCATTCCATTCTTCCTCATCAGACTGATAATCTACCACCCAATACATATTAACTAGTGAACAGACATTCACTTACCAGTTATTCCTACAATCTGAGACTTAGTCTACACTACAAAGTTTTGCCAGCATTGCTCTGTCAGCTAGGAGTATGGGAAAAACATACACCCCTTAGCCAACATATCTATGCCAGTAAAACCCTCGATGTAGATGCAGCTATGCCAATGGAGGAGTTGTTCCGCTGGCGCAGCTAACATATTTCAGGAAGGTGGTTTATCTATGCCAGCAGTAGAACTCCTTCTGTTGGTTTATGCTGCATCTCCACTAGGGGGCACTCTTGGCACAGCTATACCGCTATAGCTAGGTCAGCAAAGCATTTGCAGTGAACACAAGCCCTGGCATGCTTCACACTTGCTTTGAGAGTGTTAAAGAATTGGGTAAAAAGCAACAGAGGGTCCTGTGGCACCTTTAAGACTAACAGAAGTATTGGGAGCATAAGCTTTTGTGAGTAAGAACCTCACTTCTTCAGATGCAAAGAATTGGGTGTCCATATTACATCAGTGGGTAGACGCTTCTAAGCTCCATCTGTAAACAGGCTATCTCGCGGCCAGATTTTGCCACCTGCGCTCTTGGTTGAGTAGTATCCTACTCCACAAGTAGTCTCACTGAAATGAATTTGCTAGATTTTGCTTGTAGCCCTATGTAAGGGGCTCTGCATTGGTGAGCTACTCCATTGACAGTACAAGGAAGGGATGGGATCTCAGAGAGGCATGACTCCCTTTGGCTCGCCACTTACTCCAGAGGTCAAGACCAGCTGCAAATTTCTTCTTCCTTTGCAGTGGCCAAGCCCTTCTGGAGGCGTGTTGTGAAGGTAGAGCTAAGGCAGGGTGGGGAAAGCAGCAGGCATGCAGCACTGTCTCACTCCCATGCTTAGTTTAAACCTAAGATGAGACTGTATTAAACTGAGTTGCTTTTTCTACAACGGAGCTAGCTCAGTCTCTTTTCCCCTTAAACTGCAGGTCTCTGGCCAGTGACTATCCCAATGGAGTTTCCTCCACCTCCCTTGGAGACTGTGACAGTCTAACATCTTGGGTCAGGAAATTTTTCCTGATCGTCAGCCTAAGTTTTCCTTTCCTTAACTTCATCTCCTTGTTCCTTTATAGATTCATCCTCAGTAAAAAAACATGGAAAGTGTCATTCAGAAGCCCCTTCAGGATCCACAAAGGAGTCAGAATTAACATTTTCACCTCCGTTTACTTTTCAATGTCCTGAAATTGGGCAGCATCGTCAGCTGAAGTCATGAGGGCTAGCTACATTAGTTCACAGCAGCTGAGAATCTGGACATTTGTATCTACAGGGTCGAGTCTCCTCAGAAATCATGAGTCACTTCACAGAAGTTACTGATGCTACAGAAATAAAACGAGATACAATTGTTACACCTTAGGATAAATCTCATGAGGAAGTGGGCTAACAGAAATATTTTCCCTCTTTCGAGTCCTTGGGACTACATTTCCACTCATAAACTACAGGGCCGCCAGGAGCTTGCGAAAATATTTCCCATCATTGTGTCCCAAAACACACACTTTTCTGGCTAAAAAGCAAGCCCTGCATTGAGCATTTGCTGCTCTGTAAAAGTACTGACGGACAGAGAGAGATAAGCAATGTGGAAGTCAGGTAATGTGATGGATAAAACAGGCTGCATTTTCACCACTGGTGGTCAAAATACCACATAGGATACCGTGTGTAATAAGTATGGTGGTTCAGAGGGGATGTGAGATTCTGGGTCGGTAAATGGAGTTGATAAATGGAGTCTTCTGTTCATCTTGACCACATAATAGCTCATTTTTCCATACTGCAATATTTTCCATACTGCTCAGCTAAATAGCGTAAATCAGACCCTCTCTCAGGGTCGGAAGAATCAGTTTTCATGCTAAACAATTCCAGGGCCAACCTACGAAAGCCTTAAGTTATGCCAGTTAAAGTCAATAGCTTTGTGGTCTTTGGTCCACCATGGAGTGAAATGAAAGTAGATTGCTATGTCCTCTTCTGTACCACGGAGTAACTAACATCTGTTTAGGCGGGAAAGTCAAGTCCAGTGTGAGACTTTCACGATGGATATTCGATTGGTAATGGGAATGATTCACAAGAAAAGAGCTAACTGAGGGAGACCTCTGTTGTGTACTGATGCATGGGTAGCTTTGCATACTATGAAGAATCCACCTTAATCTCTTGAACATCTCTTGGTGGGAGGGCTAACTCTTAGAGGGAGGGATAGCTCAGTGGTTTGAGCATTAGCCTCCTAAATCCAGGGTTGTGAGTTCAATCCTTGAGGGGGCCACTTAAGAATCTGGGGCAAAATCACTACTTGGTACTACTAGTGAAGGCAAGGGGCTGGAGTTGATGACCTTTTGGGGTCCCTTCCAGCTCTATGAGATTGTTATATTTTATAGAGAGATATACCTATATCTCTTACACATTAAGGGGTGGCAGCCATTCCCTTCTGTGTTTTGTGGAGGAGTAACAAAGAAGTTTCTGCTGACTGGGAGCTGTGTGTTCTTTCATTTCAGAGAGAGCCTGTTGGAGCTGAAAACTTAACATGTGCCTTCTCACACTAGTTGAGACTGATAATGGATGCTTTGGACCTGTGACAGTCATAAGTCAATCCAGACTGGAGTTTCCTCCCTAGGTAAATGAGTGTCAATTGTGAAGTCCCCTGCGTTCAGCAAAGGGTAGGTAAGAGTCACCCACGCTTTACAGATGGGGAAACTGAGATGCTGAGTGTGTTAGAGGCTCCCCCAAGGCCAACGGTAAGTCTGTAGCAGAGTCAGGGATAGAACCTAGATCTCCTGCCGCCCAAGGGGGTTTTTTCGCTGCAAGACTTTCCTTCCCCTCATTCATTCCATTGTTTTGTAGGTTTGCTAGAACTCTCTCAATATTGTGGATATAAACTGAATGGCCCGGGTCACTATGTTGGGAGCAGAACAATGTCTAGGGTCAAAAAGAATGCACCAAAACTGGAGCACACAATCTACACCTGACCCTTCCTCCTTCAGAATGATTGGCAGCAAAGACAGGCGTGCTCCACTGCCATCTAAGGGAGTTGGACAGCCCAGCCACAAACAGGGCTCCATTCCTGGTTCACCAAACCAGCCAGGTTTAACAACACTAAGCAGGTTACCCAGACAGCGGATCTGACCTACCAGAGTGCCTACCCCAGGAAGGAATCAGCAGCAAATTGCTTTTGGTGAACAGTAGCTGCCTGGTAGGAATGGCAAGAATGTTTTGCAATGGTTGGGGAAATAGGTGTGACCTGTAAAGCGATGCTCGCCCAGAACAAATTGGTATTTGCTTATTTTATTCATACAAAATACACCTCTACCCTGATATAATGCAACCTGATATAATAAGAATTTGGATATAACGTGGTAAAGCAGTGCTCCGGGGGGGGCGGGGCTGCGCAGTCCGGTGGATCAAAGCAAGTTCGATATAATGCGGTAAGATTTTTTGGCTCCCGAGGACAGCGTTATATCGAGGTAGAGGTGTAAGTCTAGTGTTACCCCTTTTGACCTGAAAAGTGAGCCAACATTTGCGGTCCTGCAGGTTGTTTCATTAGGAGGATAAATTGATGATGGAGGCAAGTGTTTCTCTGGTGCAATCCTGTTTATTTACAAAGAACGTAAAAAATCTTGTGTCCCTGAACAAAGTAGGAATCAAACAGCAGGAGATGGTTTCCTTGCTCAATATCCCAAGCCTTTTTCCAGCCAGCACTCTTCCCAAAAAATTCTCTCTCAGGGCCATGCTACACATGCTTCTCCAGCTGGCCTTGACTTTCTGCTACCTTCTGTCTGCTTCTATGGCGATTCTGGCTGGCTGTCTACACACACAGCTCCACCAGAAACAATTACCCAGCCTTCTGGGGTTGCATTCAGCCCCCAGCGAAATCCTTCTGCTCACATAGTTCAGCTGTTTACAACCCTGCATGTGGCCTCCGTTTTGGGTGGTGGCCCCTGTTGTTCCAGTTATCTTACTCCAAAAGGAGTCTAACTGCTTCTTCCATCTATCCTAAATGAAGGATTACGCCTACCAGCTTCAATGATGCCTCACCCAACTGCCAGCATAACACTATGCTCCACCATGTTGTGCAGGAATTTGTGTTGAGAAACCACCTAATCTCATTGATATAACACTTCTGCAGCCTCCCCTTATCCCTCACAACTGTTTTGTTACCCCTTCACCCCTTGCTGCATCACTGGATTAGAAACCATTTCTGCTTATCTGTACCGCATGGTGCCTGGCACACTTTTTGGTGCTATAAAGACAGAGAGAGTACGTATACAGTATACATGTACTGTGTATATATGAGTACACACAAAACCATCTAGATAGCCTCTATATATGTAATCTCTCTCTCTCTTTGATTGATATAGATATATAAAATCACATACAAAAACTACATTAAAAACATAATTAAGATAATCAAAAGTTAGGAAATGGCCGAGAGAAAGCCGCCTGTGTAACCTTAATTTGGCCTCCTTGTGCATAGGTATTACGATATGACATGATCACATGCTATTTCTTCCACCGGACCTTGACTCATTTAGTGCACAGGATGGATAGTACTCACTTAATGTACAGCTATTCAGTATTGCGTGTTCTCCTCGTTTTGTGTCTGTCTGGTTGGAAGCCAAAGAAGAGCACCTCCGTTCATGGGGGTCCCTTTCCTGCTGCTTCTAAGCCTATTCATGCTGCTGAATTTATTGTAAAATTCCAGTAGGTTACATTCATTAACCAAATGGGCTACTACCTGGTTAAATGCAAGTAGCTGATTGATGCAGGTGGGCTTGAGGAGCAGAGATTACATGTCTGTTTGTTTTCAGTGTGTTTCAGAAGGTTTTGGAAGCAGTTGATAATAGCTTTCAGGCTAGCATTACTGGCACCAATGCAGGGAGTGGAAGGATGTTCTTGACAATGATAGAATTGGCTCCTGGGGGAAATTATGATATTGCCATCCAGTGTAGTGACCTTACAGATTCTGGCCCGGATGTAAATCACATTGGATCCATATGATACATGAAACACAGGCGGCCTCCTGTAGCATGAATTAGATGCTTACCTTATGACCCAAGGCAGAACAAAAGGGGGGACTTTACTTGGCAATCTGGTATGAGTTTGCATTTGGAAACGCTATGCTGAATGTGACAAATGAGGGTAAGAAAGTGTTGATGGGCTGAAGGAATAGCGGGGCTGTGCCTATCATCTGGCCTGGCTTTGCACTTGTCGGGAGGGATGTCCCACCCAATGACAGATTTCGGCATTTCACATATTTTGCAACAGGGTGGCTGGAGCAAAGCAAGAGAGCCCTGGGGTATAAAACCCCTGTGCAATCAACACATAGAACAGCAAAGATTTCCTTGCAGCTGGGATGAGCTGAGAACACGACACACCCATTTGCTTCATTTCATTTCTGTGAGGGGGAGGCTAACTCTTCCATTAAAGAGTTTTCTGACATTATCAGAGCATATGTTGTTATTAACAATCATGGTCATTATCATTTCTACTGAGCCAGGATGTTTTTACAAACAGAATAAGATGAACAAAGACAAGATGCAGGATTGCAGGGAAGGAGAGATTATTGGGGGGGAGGGAATCCTGGAAGACAGGGGTTTAGAGGAGGAGGAAAAGAGGAGGCTAGGTGGCCAGGGACTCAGACTCTTCCAAGGCTGCAGCATGTTCAATGGCGAAGAGTGGAAGGAAGACCCAAAAGGATCCATTAGGCAAAAGTATGGAGAGAAGCCTATAGGCTGAGAGGGAGGAGAGCAGAGAAAAGACATAGGCTGGGTGATCTAGGTGAGGAGGCAGAGCTTGAAAGATAAAGACTCATTGGAATAGTTCTTGGCAGTAGCATGCACAGGGAGAGAGGAATAATCAGGCCAAGTCCTGCAGAGTTTACACAATCTCTATGGTTGAGTAAGGGCTGCCGAAATAGGCCCCTCCTTATAAAAACTCACCAGTGACGCTGCTCATTCAGAAAAGAGAGAGGAGCAAAAGCAGAGGGGAGTCCAAACGAGTCCAGCAGGAGCTTAAACTGGTCTAAATTATACTTTATTGCAGCTTCCCCATGGCTGGATGTTACTGATACGTTCCCAACAGAGACTCCCTCTCCCCACCCACACTTATCAACCTCTGACTTACACCCACACCTTTGTACCCTACCGCCGAATTTGGCCCCTTGAACCTGAGTGTAAGGGAGGCCAGAGGGAGTGCAGCAAGAAAAACGACAGCGGAGAGTGTAAAATTATATCACATAGGCCATTCCCGACTTTAGCTAACACTTTCCTACACTTTCCTTTGGTTCCTTGCATGCAAATGGCACCAGTGGAGAATCCTTCCTGCTCTGTAGACGTCCGTAAGTGGGTGTAAACTGGTGTGAGGAAGACCAGCTTCCACTACCTTACTCATCATCTTTGAATCTGGCTCAGTCTTCACCTGGCACCATAAATTTGCCTTGGATAGCTGCAAAGAAGAGGAAGTTTATAACTAATTAATCTGAATATACCACTGCTAAGCTGATGGGCTATGGAACCAGGTCACCTGTTCAAGTCCAGTCTAGAGTTGACAAAATCAAGGAAGTTCCTGGGAGTTTTGTCTAAGGAGCAGGCTCCAGAAATGTTAGAAATGATGGGTACTGAGTGGCCTAGATAAAATGAGTGTTTGGGTCACAGTACGGATCACAGTAGGCAGATATCTAGATCACAAAATCACTAACACAGCTGGCTCCTTTGTGGGCTTTCTCTGTGGCACTGCCAGGGAATGAATACGCCACTCTGTGCCAGGGAATGAATAGGCCAGTATTTGACCTTTCCTTTCACCCTTAGGTCTGTAGCTGCTAGTCGGACACCTTTTCTGAGCCATAAAATCACATTTTAGAAAATAATGCTCCTAATTTATTATTTTGCCTGATGAGGTACCAGCAAAATTGTGCAGAAGTCATACAGCAATTATAGACATTGCATCTTATTTCTGCTGGTATGATGCCCTCCAAAGCAGCAAGAAGGAATACACAAGTGGGCACTTTGATATGCCCACAGTGTCTGAGATAGCCCTCTGAAAACACAACAAAGTCTAACACGGTTGCGTGAAGAAGTCTAAGTCCCATTTTTTTTTTGCATAAAACTTCCCTCATGTGGAAACATGCACGTAAATTACTAGCAGCCCTAAAGTTAGCATAAATCAAAGCAAGAAGTCAGCTGCCACTGGCCCTTCAGATGAAGTCCCCACATCTCAAATGGAGCCGAGCTAAAGTAACACATCCCATCCAAGAGTCTGAATGGGCCATGGCTGCAATGGACTGCCACAAAGCTACCATTATGCCACAGACTGCACCTGCTTCTGTAGCTATTGCAGCACTGTGTAGCAAATATAGAGGGCACCTGGCAACAACATGGCATTTCCTGAAGCCTGCAATGACAAGACTTAAAAAAAAAAAAATCCCAATAAACAGAGGGTTTCTATGGAAATAGGAACAATCTGGAAACAATAAAGGACATTGCAACTGCGATAAATGCATTTTTTTTTTTCAACTAAACTGTCAAGCCTATCCTTAGTGGGTGGTAAGGACAAGCCTAAATTCAGGTGGCTCCGATATCCAGAGAATGGGATGTTGTTTTTAAAGCACATTGCTCCTCACATGGAATAAGAAAGATTAGAATCACAATGATCCACTGAGCAGTGTCCGTCACTGAGCATAAAGACTGGAGGGAAAAAAAAGTAGTGACTTTGCTAGAAATAGGCCATCTGCAAAGGGATGTAAATTTCCAGACCTTTTGACTGCACCCCCGAAGCCATGGATTATGAGCTGGGAAAGTAGAAACATCCAGATGGAAAACAAGCAATTAATGCCGAGCAGAATGTCACATACAGGAGCACATGAAGCAAGGAGGTGGTCAAAATTCACAGAGAAAACACAAAGTCTCATTTTAGTTCAATTCATTTGGTGCAAATCTTAGGAACATAGGAACTATCAAAGTGGATCAAAGCAGGCGGACATCTTCTAGGCCAGTATCTAAACTCCATCAGTGCCTAGTTTCACCTACTTCACACACACACACACACACACACACACACACACACACACACACACACACCACGGCCCCCATGGAACTACATATCCTCATAACATTTCGAAAATGCCCATTATGAACCCTTAGGGTGCATCCAAGTGTAAGCCAAGCAGGGAGGTTTGAGACAAGCCCCAGCATGGGGTAATTGCTCTATATAGTCCTAGCATTTGTTTTCCCAATTGCAACATTTGTCTTTACTTGTATGTTTCTCAGGCTGTCCCGAATACTAGAGACTCAAATCTCTGCAGACAGAGAAATTCAATAAAATCATCCAGTGATTGCGTGTGCACATATTTTGAATCAGCCAGGCTGGACCAAGGGGTATATAATTAAGGGTAACGGGATGAAATTGGGCAGAAGAAAATGTAAGCAGACTAGTAGTAGAAACAGTGAGATCTGTTAGACTGTGGAATAGTCTCCCTGGGGAGAGGGCAGACTTGGGGTCTCTGGGAGCTTTTTTTGGCTCGGCTGCATTGCTAGTGTAACCCCTGTGGTTTGGAGATAAGGGGGCTCACTATCATCAGCTGTTGGGAAAATGAGAAGAACGGCCCAGAGCTGCTTAACAACTGGGTGTGGACAGGGGCTCCACCCGCAAGGGAGTTCTCTGCCGCTGTCTATCAGAGAGTAAGGGGAATTAACTGAATGGGCCAGGCCTCGTTCGCATTTCAGGTTTATGTGATGGTTTGGGGCATTTTGATTAAAATCAATTAAGTTGGGGGTGGTGGTGGAATAAAATGCAACTGTTGGGAGATGAAGGGGCAAGAAATCTACACCAAATATGCCAGGGGTCACCCTGACTCATAGGTGCTGTCGCACCCCTGGCATGAAGTAGTCCTAACAACCCAAATACATGGATTCTGCCTTTAGCACCCCCATAATAAACACGGTTCCAGCACCATGGCCCTGACAGACTAAAGTCAGGCATGGTTGGGTAAGGGAGCCTGGACAGAGAGCCTAGCAGAGGGGGAGGGGCTTGTGCCTGTCTGGTGGTGGAGATACTATCAAAGACCCTAGATGCCGCTGATCCCTCTCTAAGAGCGGAGACTGCTGCAAAACAGTGGGCAGGGTAGAGCAGTGGCATCTCTGAAGCTTGGAGCTGTGGATGGTGCAGAGCAGTGGTAACTGGTGCAGAACTAGGCAGCTTAGGCTGAAGCCACAGAAAGAGCAGCCTACCTACGAGACTCTGCTGTGGGCCTCCCTACTAAACAATTAAAGCTAAAAGCACTCCAGCTGCGCCAGGCGATGGAGCTCCCAGAGCAGCCCAGGGAGCACTGGCCTGCTAGAATCCTTGGACTTCTCCGGCCCAGGACCAGTGGGGAGCAGAGAAGTGGCTAGAATGCACCAGCCACTCACAATGGCCAGGACCAGTGAGGTTGGCGCTGCTCTTAGGACATCCTGGGGCAGTGGGAGTCCTGCCTCATAGAAGTTGTTACTAAATTAATTGATGGTTTTCCCTTTGTTTTAACCCCTGGACTCAGTGCTTGCGAGTAGGGAAGTATTGCCCATCGGGGCACTCAGAGTAGTGTATATAGTTTCCCAAGTTTCCGAGTGGGGGCTCAAGCTGGTGTTATGTCTTTAGAAGGCACCCCTAGAAAATGGAAGCTGGCCCTTGTTGCTGTTGACAACACAGAAGGCAGAGTCAACAGAATGAAGGCAGGAGTGGCGTGCGTGTTGTACTGTCACCGAGGAGTAAATAGGGCCTATCTGACTAAGGCTTCTATTCATTTGCCTAATTTATTGATTACATTAGGAGTGACCTCTCATCAGTGCAGAGGGAATGCAATAAGGAGCCGGGAATGGAAGACTCCCCCTTACTTGGATGGGAGTTGGGCCAGGCCCAGGGATGTTGGAATAGAAGCTGGGTATTACTGCGGAGAGGAAGGGATCTAGGACACTAGAACAGACACTGAGGGTGTGTTTACACTGCACGCTAAGTCCAGGTCTGTGGAATCCCGGGCTTGTGGACTGTGTTCCCAAGCCCGTTCTTTAGCATCTACACTGTTGTCAACCTGAGTTTACAATTTCTGGACCTGGGTCTCACAGCCATGCTAACACATCTGTACCACTCTGCACAGATCTTCTGACTCAGGTACGTGGCTTGATCTGTGTCCACACTGCAAAGTGACAGGGCTTGGACCCAAGCCACAGCAGGACTCAGGTTCTGCCTCCCCCTGCTCCTTTAGCAGTGTCCTAGGACCTGGATCCTGAGTGCTTACCGACCTGAGTCAGACTGATTTGTGTGCGGATGGAAGTGGGGCTTGGGCTGAAACCTGAGTCGGAGCCCAGGCTCAGTGTGCTGTGTAGACATACACTGAGATTGATGTAGGGGAAAAGATCCGGGAATTTGGGGAGGAAGAAGTCTAAGTTCACCAAAACTGAAGCTAGGGATTGGGAGGGGAGAGGGTGAGGGAGCGGAATGGGGGATGGAAACCTGGTTTATTTAATACCTTTTTTTAAAAAATTAAAAACATAAAACAACAATAAAAACTAACCAAACAAGTAACAAGCCATGAGTCTATCATCCTCCTGATCACTCTGCTCCTATGTTGCATTCCTTTCCCCCACCCCTCATGTGTCTTTGTCTTTTAGACTGCACACATACAGAGTCTGCCTCTGTTTTTGGAAAAGGGTTGTGCCCATAGGGACAGAGCAGCATGGTCCAATGGGCAGGGCACTAGAGTAGGCATCAAGAGACTAGGGTTCTAGTCTTGGCTGTGGGTGACTCTGGCCAAGTCGCTCTATCTCTGGTTTCCTTTCCATCCTTGGTCCTGGACTGTAAGCTCATTGGGACAGGAACTATCTGCTTGTACAGTGCTTATTGCAATGGGACTTTGATCTCAATTGGGGCCTTTTTGTGCTACCATATAATATGATACATGCTCTCTTATTATAATGATAAAACAATACTTTGCTGATTTACACCAGCTAGGAGTTAGCCCGTTGGGTGCTACCAGAGTCCTCGTAACTAATAATAATGATCCTGAACTCACACCAGTTTCACATTGACTTCAGTTGAGTTAACTTGATTTAGGACCCATCCAACACATTGAACATTGGATCCGGCCCTTCTTTTGGTATGAGGTGAGAATCGGGCCTGTGGTCTCTTTTCTTTATGAACTTTCCCAGGCACCGCACTGTAAATAGTCATCAGAAATGGAAAAACTTCAAAACTTTTGCAGAAGCATCCAAAAAAAGTTCTTATCCTTTGGAGGTTTATTCAGACTCAAATAAAAACCTTGCACCTAGAAACAGGGATACAGTTCTCACGAGAACATGCAGGATTTCTTGTCTCAGCGATCTGAGCTGGGTAGATAATAATATAACAATAGACTTTTTTGTGGTATTTCAGATTCTAGTCTTGACTGAAGCCAGGAAGTGCAGACATCTGCAGAAATTTTTAAAAATGCAGTTAACCAACTTTTTCATATGCCACAGAA
Source organism: Malaclemys terrapin pileata (assembly GCF_027887155.1). NCBI lineage: Eukaryota > Metazoa > Chordata > Testudines > Emydidae > Malaclemys > Malaclemys terrapin. Next base: position 17,771,508 of record NC_071509.1, on the reverse strand, counting down.
AAAAGGCTGAGAAAAGGCTTGAGTTGTCTCGATTCAAATATAGCTTGCCCATCACTTATGGTAACCTACATTGTGCTCAGTTACATGCTCAAAATGCGAGCCAAAGCTTTGATGAGGTTTGTAAAAGTTTGAATAACATTTTTTTCCTTCCCATTATTGCTCAGTTCTGAGCCACTTCGCTCTTCAGGGTTCCAGACACTGGGACCTGAAGCAGAAGTGCCAAATTACCATGAGAAAATGTGTCCCTCCTGTACTGCTAGCTTAACTAAGAGCAAGTATTATTAGTTTCCACTTGCTGTAAGAATTTAACTTTTTAAAGTGCAAAACAGACAGAGATGCAGGGTAGGGAAAGGGGAACAACCAACCAGTTACATGGATGAAAATCTTACCAGAAACATTCTTTTTAAAATTGCTATGTCAAAACACACCAATTTTTTTCTCATTCAATATCCTGTCTCTGACAGTGGACAATGCCAGATGCTCCAGAGAAATCTCACCATAATGTACCTAATTATGCAATATGGGAAGAAATTTCTTCCTGAGCCCAAGTGGTTGATCACTTTATGTTCTCCTGCATGAAGTGAGACTGAGGCTTTCTGGGGTTCAGGGAACACAGTGAAAGAGACTAACTATCCAAGGAAGAGAAAAAAAGACAGACCATATAGAAAGGAAGGGAAAATGATAGAGGGTGGGCCCCACTCTAATTCAAATGATAAATAATAACAGTAGAAAGTCTGTGCCAAAAGATTCCCAACTCACTCTTTCAAATACAAAAGGGTCAGATAGGGCATCCAGGCATTTGGGTTCTTGTCTCAACCTATCCAAACCTTGAAACTTTCGAGGCTTGCCCATCATTAATTGTGACAGTAGATAATGGCAAATATGAGACATGTGCAGAAGACGTCTCTGTTTTCCACTTTATCAAAATCTTCCCGGATGTTGTGAGACAATACGCGTATTTGCTTGGTCCCGTCCCACTCTTAATCATCCACAAACAACTACTCTCTGCCACTTATGCACCTGGCAAGTTCCCCAATCTATCCACCATATTCAAGATAAGGGAATAGCATGTGCTTGCTTGGTATAAAAGATAAGCCCCCCCAAACCAGTTATTTTTTGCTTGAGTTACATGAACTACAGCACTACGCACTGCAAAAGTCTGGTCAGGAACGGAACCCCAACTATAGATGGTTATGATCCAGCCAAACACGGCATGAAGACCACAAAAGACCCGGTGACTGAAAAGCAGTTCTCAGCTTGATGAGAGAGGCTTTTATTTGAGAGAGTGATGAAATAGTGTTTATGTAAAAGATGTAATGAGTCTCAGAACAATCAAGACATGAATGATTTACCTGTTAATTACCAGTTCATTCCCTTGGCTGCCTTTGCTTCAATAGCAAATTACAGTATGTGACAACTAGCTCAGAAAAATCCTTGTTTGGCAAGTTTTGTCATCCCAAGTCCTTCCCCATCTTTTATTCAATCAAGTGCTGTACATGTAAAAGGCTAAATACTGAAAACTGACAGCTTAACTATTCACAGCCTATGGCATGGGGATGTGACTGCAGCATACCCGAGCTCACTCTGATCTAGTAACTCAAATAACAATAGCAGTGAAGTTGCAGCAACATGTAGTGTGGGGGCTGCATGGGTTAGTCACTTGAGTACATACATACCCTGCATCCCGGGTGAGCTTGTACAGCTGCCGTGGCTTTACTCCTATTATTCAAGCTAGCTAGATCAAAGCTAGCTCAGTTATGTCGACGTGTGCTACCCTCACACTACTGACTGAAGTGTAGATGTACCTCAAGGCCCAGTCCTGCACTCCTTGAGCATGATTCTGGTCCTATACATAAACCAGGTGAGACTACAACAAAGTGAACGGTGTGACATTGATTTAAAACGGGTGTGAGGTGAGATAAGAAGCAATCCTTTTAATCCAGGCAGAATTCCCTTCTAAACCAAGGGAAGTTCTTCCTGCAGTCAGGAGTGCGGGTTTGTATCCTTAGTTAGTCTTGTTTCCTCCAAATTATGACTACAGAAGAGAGCAAAAAGAAGAACAGGAGTACTTGTGGCACCTTAGAGACTAACAAATTAAATTTGTTAGTCTCTAAGGTGCCACAAGTACTCCTGTTCTTCTTTTTGTGGATACAGACTAACACGGCTGCTACTCTGAAAGAAGAGAGCAAGGAACTCTGGGGTGGCCCTTCAAACCTTACCAATTGTCTTAGGTAACTACATAGAAATTTGCAGTTAGATAACGTTAGTGTTTTCAGCATGCGAGGGATTTCCTGTCCTCATATAAGGAAATACAAAGAAATATTGCAGTGCCTGAGGACATCTTATGTATTTCTCTTAGGTAAGATTAGATATGTTTTTTTCAGGGACACCACTGCAGAACAGGAATAAAAATGCCCAGATTTTGCTCATCCACCCACCAATGGAGGACAGCCCAAAATATAGGCAGGCAGTGTGCAGCGAGGGGGCTGCTGTAAAATGTTTTTTTTTTAAATTGTTCGAGACACTCACAGCTCATTGAACCATTAAAAGTGAAACAGTTCATTGAACCGGACTGAGCTGAGCGGCAAGTTGCCGTTTGAGCCAGCTACTTAAGGGTTTTCTTAATCATCACCGTCATTATTAGTTTAATTCCATCCTTCTTTTCAATTAAACAGTTTATGTGAGATGACTCTTTGGAGATTCCAGTGTCATTAGGAGAAGATGGATCCAAACTATTAATGCCCCAGACTTGTAGGCTCAGGGGCCCATCCGTGTGCAGCGCCATAGACTCAACTGTGACTCACAAAGTTTCTTCCTTGGAGGATTAGGGTGTTAGACAGCAGTGTTATATTCTATTGGGATTTTAAATGATACAGTTGTGTATGTTAAGGGCCAATCCTTCCTGCACCACTGAACTCAATGGGAGTTTTACCACTTTCTGAAGCGGCTTAAGCCCTAACGGACTCCATTGTACCCTATAGGCACAGGCAGTGGGAGGGATTTCAAGCTTCTTTAGCGTTCATTGGGACCAGTTGTGTGTTTACAGTTAAGCACACGCTCCAGTGTGTTGCTGGACTGGGGCCCCCGCAGTGCAAGACAGACACATTTTGGAAAATCAGAAATACATCAACAAAATTAAAGAACGGTGTGATCAAACAAAGTTAATCTGCTTATTTTAAGTATTTATATGTGTCCCATGTCTGAGTGCTTCACAGTCTTTGATGTATTTATCCTCACAACACTCCTGTGTTGTAGGGAATTGTTATTATCCCCATTGTACAGATAGGAAACTGAGCCACAGAGAGGCTAAGTGACTTGCCCAAGGTCACACGGGAAGTCAGTGGCAGGGCACAGACTTTGAAACCCTCTCCAACTCTACATCCAACTAGTGTTTTGCTAAATATCAATTCATAGATCTTAAGGTCAAGAGGAATCTTTGAATTCATTTAGTCTGCCCTTCTGTATAACACAGTCCATAGAACCACACCCCACAGTTCCTACATCAAGCCATTGAGTTGTGGCTGTGCTAGAAGATATATCTTTGAGAAAGACATTCATTCTTGATGAACACAGTTCTATTGTGCAATCAGAGGGCTGAATTTTTGTAACTCATTTTATGTGCTTTAATAGATGGCTGGAAAGATAGAGGCTTCCTATAGTAAAGTGGTCATGTTAGAGTTAATTGGGTTACTCAGAATATTATGGGATGGATCCATGCTTCATCCCATCCCTTACTTCCTGTGTAGTAAGTGGGAGTTCGTGCACACGCACACACTCTGTTGTGATGCACTTGAATAAAGCAGCAAGTTCCCAGCCTGCAGTCCTGAGAGTAAACTGTTGTTTTTGTTGACTTGAGCTGCCCCTTTACACAACTCCCTGACATTTAACACAGGGTGCCGATTTGCATTCATGCCGCCTAGTTGTTTTTGCTTGGCCTTTCCATGTGAGTTTCTATCATGTCTTCTGACATCCTCTTTCTAAGCTTTCTTCTTTTATGATCTTGCAGAAGATGCCCTCAACTCACTTACTTAAATACCTCCTAAGCTATGCATAGAACAAGCTGAATATGGAACAGATGAACAACACATTCTGCATGCTATCACCTTGCCCATCACAGACACATTTGCATTTGCTCATGTGGAGTACACACATGTAGCAGCTTAGCAGTGAGCTTCTTTACAATGAAAGACAGACATTTGTTCAGTGCTACTTTCACTTGGGGCCTGATCCACCTCCCTTTGAAATCAGCGGTAAATCTCCTATTGCATTCAATGGGAGCAGGATCGGGCTCATAGTTCACTCATGGGAGGTGGTAAGTTTCTTCCCACTCTGTACATTACTTGCATGCCACTGGCACTGTATTGCTGAGTTGCAGAATTATTACTATTATTCATTATTTGTATTACTGTTAGGCCTAGGATCCCCAATCACAGACCAGGACCCCTCTGTCCTAGGCACTGTACAAACACAAAACAAAAAGAGGGTGCCATGCTATAGTTAAAATTGTAGCAGTTTTATTATTGTTGTTATTATTATTGGACCGAAAGGGCCCAGATCAGGACGGGGGCCCAAATGTACAAATATATGAGATGAGACAGTCCCTGCCCCAAAGAGCTGGAAGATCTATTGTAAGGAACAATCCTGTATTGGCCAGGTTTGGACTAATCAGCATCTTTCAGCTCTAAGGTCTTTGGCAGCTGTTTCAATAATTATGATACACATGGAAAATTTTGCCTGGAGTGACTCTCAAGCCTTCAGTTCTACCAGCATTGGTGTGTTGGTCTTAAGTTCAAACAAACAGAGCTTCAATATGAAAACACACAGGAATCCTGGCAAATCAACAAGAGGTATTTCCTTACACTCTCTGTGCTCCTTTATTTAGCTCAGTTTGTTGCCTTTACTCCTCATTAATATTTAGTGCACTTAAAAGAGCTACAAAATCGGTTTTGTTTGTGTTAGTGAAATAAATACAAGAGCAAACCAAAGCCATCTAAAGTCTAGGATGAAGAGGAAATTGTATGAAGATGCAGGCACACAAGGCTATCCTTGAAATTTTGTGATTTCAAACCTAGACCCAACAAGCTTTTTATCAACAAACAACAGATGGGCCCTGAATGTGTAACTTAAAATGCGGCTGTGAAGAGTACAATGGGGATTTTATGTCCAGAATATATTCAGACTGTACTATATTTGTTAGGATCAGATAATAAATAATTCTCATTTACATTTATATAGCCCCTGTCATCCCAAAGGAATCCAGGAACTTTACAGCTTTACATATACCGGACTCATTTCACCAACCTCTGAAAGGCAGCCACTTCTGGGGTGGGACATGACAGGTACAAGAGAGCATAACAAAATTACTACAATTTTAGGACAGAAGGTGAAGAAGAATTCTGTATGCAACTGAGATGAAAGAGGAACTTGAGGTAGGCAGTGTGTAATCTAGGAATGGCCTAATCCGAACTCTGAATCTTAACACACCTGAAATTGGTGCGGCCCAGATTCTGGATCTGGGTCTTGTTTCTCTTGTGGGCTGAACTAGAACATTGGATATGAACATCCCCACGCGACCTTGTGGGAATTCAGAATAAATGTAGGGGCTGTGACCCAGTTAGGCAAACGGGATTTGTTCTAGGACTCTGGGCTGAGTCCTCCCCCACTCTCTCTGATGGAGAGTGCTGGGGTAACTGTAAAGATCAGTGCCCAGGATCGTGCCCATATGTCTCTCATGAAAGGTACTGCAGATATACTGATCCTGCACAACATAACTTCAGTGGGAGCTGTGCCAAAATAAGTGACAGGATCAGATCTATGAGAGGTCAATCACTGGAACCGAGGCTGGGGCTTGCTGATGAAGATGGGATGGATGGGGGGAAAGAAAAGGGAATGGTGGAGGAAGACTGGTGACTCACCACTGCCTTGCTCCAGTATGACACTGAAGACAATGAGCCAGTTTCTCAGATGGAGTAAACCAACTTAGCTCCACTAAAGTCTACGGATGTGGCCATTTACAGCAGCTGAGAATCTGGTCCAAAGGAGTGACACTAGCATAAAACCAAAGTAATGCAGTGAGGAATCCAGACCAACCTGTTTAAGTTTACAAACAAAGCATACGTCAGATGGAGCTGTGCGGGAACGGGAATTTCCATTTTGCAGGCTATTCGGTGATTTTGGAATTTGGTTTTGTTCCAAATGGGAACGAAACATCAAAATGAGATACAGCCGGCAAAACAATAGTTTTGGGGAAAATAGCTGATTCATTACGATTCTGGCTTTTTAAAAAGTCTCATCATTTATCATGTAAGATCCAATAACCTTTTGAAATGACAAGCCATTTCGAAATGAAAAATCGAAACGTCCCATTCTGAAAAGATCAAAAGGGAACATTTTAACATTATTAAAGCACTTTGTTTCAATTGTTTTCAAATGAAAAGGAATCGAACGGGATATGTTCCTGCACAAAGGTTTGATTTCAGTGGTGTTTTTGTTTTTTACAAAAAGAACATACCGGCCACAATTTTTCAACTAGCTCTATTTGTAACTAATCGAAGATGCTTGACTATTGTATCCCTTGCCCCCTCACCATTCAACTGTCTCTGTCCTTCTGAACTGTAGGCTCGCCAGGGCAGAGGCCGAGATGGAAAAGTCCCTAGCACTCTGCCATTGCCACGGCAGTTTAAGTCAGTAATAATGTGAATGAGCCGCTCTGTTGTTTCCCTGCAGAGCAGTTACACCCAAGCTAGTACATCACGAATCTGGTGGGGGAATTTCTGACTGATGGAAACCCCCCTTGCACTGCTCTGACCACTACGTTTTCGAGACCTTCTGTAAAACACACACAACGTAGCACAGAGATGGAGAGTTAAATCCTGGCCCCACTGAAGTCAATGGCAAAACTCCCGTTGATGTCAATGGAATGAGGATTTTACCCATAGTCAATATATCAATACACTACAAGTCGGGTAGCGTGTGGGTTCTAAATTCTGCTCCCCCAAATTATTCAAACATCTTGAGTGCAAAACTGGGGCTGGAAATTGCTTGGGATCCTGCTTTCGTAGGGGATGTCTACAGAGCAGTTAAAAGCTGACTCAGGCTCGTGGAGCTCGGGCTGCAGGGCTTGGCTTGGTATGGAGATGGAGCTGTGGGACCCTGCGAGGGGGCACAGTCCCAGAGCCCAGGCTCCAGCCCAAGCATGAAAGTCTACGCTGCAGTTTTACAGCCCCAGCCCCGCAAGCCCAAGTCAGCTGACACGGGCCAGCCACAGGTGTTAAATTGCTGTGTAGACATACCCTAAAGAGACTCGAGGCCCATCCCTGTGCTGAGAACAGCCTTTTTCATGGGCTTTGGAACCTTTTCAGATCTGGCCAAGAAAACTTTCTACAGATATGTCAGAACCTCCAAAAAGATTGAAATTGGGTCTTAAGCAAGTGGGTGAAAGCTTGGGGTAATGGAGGGAATATCAGATCAGTTTAGTTATTCCCCGCTACAATTATGCGCTAATTTCTGGCTTGACCATTTCAAATTTAGGGTCAGAATTTGCCCATTGTTCGTAGGTGTTAGTGACGTTTTAATAGTGTGCATTCTTCTATTTTCCTATGAGGGGCTGGCAAGGAAATGTACCCTTTTGATACTGCACTAGTTTAACTCCAGTGTGAACTTTGAATCCTTGACTTATGAAATCTTAGTGAGACAATACAAAAGAAAGCAAATGTACTCATGCACATTATTTCAGAATCTAGCAATCCTTTGGCCGCTCTGGCAGACATATTTGGAGCAGCAGCTAATCCTCTTAATAATTTCTTACCACTTCATCCACTGACTCGAACGAAGTGCCTGTCTGATCCTCATTGTAGGAGCGTCTAGGCTATGCACTTCAGTCAATCCGTAAAAACACTGGAGTATAATATGCTTAGACAAAAAAAAGAGACATCCTGTATCACCATGACAGCCAGTTTATTTTAATTGAGACAAGAACTAAGATTGTGCTGCTTCAATGCAAGTTACTGCATGTCAGGGAAGGTTTTGTAACCATTTTTAACTGGCTTAGAGCTACACATGTATTCAGCATTCGTCCATTAAGAAAAACACATAGTCTTGTTGTACCCGGCTGTCAGCAGTTGAGACGATGTTAAACAAATCAATAGAAACGGACATGTTGTTTCAAGGATTTGCTGTATTTGTAATTCATGCAATAACATTATTCATCTGTTCTGGCAATAGATGCCTAACAAGAGAGTCAAGCCAAGGGTTCACTTCACTTCCTCAATGCAAATCGCCTCACCTCTTATATTTGATCCTTCGTATAATCACTAAAGCTGTAGACATTGGCTGCTTTAGGAATGCGATGAGACTAGAAACAGCTATGAACTTCCCCCAGGTCAAGAGACTGCACCAGTGAGATGGTGCAAATTTGCTTGGCTCTTGTTTTGAAGTCTTCTGTCTCAAAAGTGAATTTCTGAGGCTGTGTATAATGCAAGTAATGGCTTGATCTCCAGGCACAACTAAATCAGAGGAGGAAGCGTTTGGAGGAGAAAGGGAAGGCTGTGGCTCCGACTAGTACTGTAAGGCTGATTGCAACCAATGCACCTGGTACCAAAGTAGGTCTTACCGGTCTGTCATTCCCCAGATCACCCTACTGCTGATTTTAAAAGCAGCATATGCTACCCTTCAATCCTCTGGCAGAGTAACTGATGTCAATGAGAGAGTGGATATTTTTATTAACCACTTTGCCACTTCATTCTTAAGTGCTGTCTGTACTCTAGGGCGAATACTATCTGGCCCCAGTGACTTGTTGCTTTTATTTTATCCGTTTGTTCCATCCTCTCTTCTTCTGACACCTCAATCTCAGACAGCACCTCATCTTTTTACCTGAAAAGAGTAGCCATCTCCCCAACACGGTCTGAGGAGAGAGCTGAAAGAAATCATTAGCTTCTCTGCAATGTCCTTATCCTCCTTACCTGCCCCCTTTATCCCAGTGAACACACCGGTTCTGACAGACTTCCTGCTTCAAATATACTTGGACAGTTACTCATTGGTTTTTATATATCTGTGGCTATTTGCTCCTCGGATTCCATCTTCCTCCTGATTTCCTCCTCCCATGTTACCTGCCATTACTCATGCTCCTTCTTACTGGATTCTCCAGGGTTGATTTTCAGCTCTTTGAGATACCAGAACCTGAAAAATGCAACCATTCCACTGAGACCCAGATAAGTTACGTTCTTTTCATGAGGAGTGCTGTTTACTACCATCTCTCCTGGGTCATAACTTGGAGTCATGTGCTAGCAAATGCTGCCTGTTGTGACAGGCACAGGGGACTAGCCATTCTTCCTCTGCCTAGCTAGTAGATATTTAGACATACATATTAATAAGATAAATAGATTCTGGTTTCTCCCCCAGATTAGCTAGTGCTTGTACAGCACTTTGATGAAGCATTGTCTATATAACTGCTAAATATTCTTAGTATAAGAATGGGATTGAAAGAATGAATCCTTTCCAATAAATAATGTTTAACACTTACATAGGGCTTTACATCTTCAAAGTGCTGCATGGATATTAGCTAATTAATCCTCAGAACATCCCCGCAGGAGAGGTAAGTATCATCCCAATTTTAACATCTGGGACACTGAGGTCTTCTCGATGCTCAGGAATAGCTCCAACTCAGCATGCACCAGTGAATCCCAGTTAGAGCAAACCCTGGTTTGCCCTCATCTGCACGAAGAGGTCAGCCCCAGTACAGCTACAACACCCGCTGACTCTGAGCTGCTCCCAAGAGTAGACAAGGCCTGACACACAGAAGCCAAGAGGCACCCGGGCGAGTCGGTGGGGTTAGATCTGAGGAGCCCCAGCTCACATGCCCACGCTCAGTTGACTAGACCACATTCCCTCCAACCTAGCAAAGACAAAGCTTCACAAGTGGAACAATCCATTGGGTTTTAAAGGGACCAGAAAATCAGTAATCGCGGGAGGAAGATAGCGCGGTATTTTGCACAATAGGTCACCCAGGTAATGCCATGACCTCGGTTATATGATTGGAAGTGGAGAGGCTCCTGTCAATGTCTTTGGGGCTTTCCGTAAGATGCTCTCCCTCCATTGCAAACACATGCAGAGGCACCCGTCCAGTCCTAGCTCCCCTTCAAACTCTTACATTTCACCAGTGTGTTGTCTGTGCGAAGAAAACCAGCTGATGTGATGCACTCTCACCACAGGATAGAAGGCCTGGGCCTGCTCCTATTGAACTCATGGGGACGTTGCGAGGGTCGAAGTGCCCCAGAAGAGCCACAAGAGGCTGACTATGGACCCAAATTCAACAAGGGAATTAAGCCTGTGGCTAATTGGAAGCATGTGGGTAGCCTCGTGGACTTCAATGCATAAAGTTAGGCTTAAGTCTCCTGCTGAATTGGGTCCTAGTTCGGTAGCAATGAAAATGACTGCTGATTTGATGGGCTTTAAGGAACCGAGGTTGTGTAGAGAGAATATCAGAAATGTTCCCTTTCCCTAGCACCGTGACTTCACTCGGCATCCCCATGGGATTCTGTTGCTGATATATGAGCATACTACATTTCAGGACAGCGTGGCTCTGCACTCCCTGCTCAGTTATGCTGCAATAAATCTCCCTGGGCAGCATGGTTAGATAGAGCAAGCGGCACCTTTGGACTCTGCAATCTGCTTTTCATTTTCTCCTTAATCGCAAACAGATTTCAGCTCTCAGGTGTGACAGCGTAGCCGGCGAGAGCCCAGTGCGAAGGAGGAGACGGCAAATGCACTGAGCAAGTACATTTCACGCACAGCGGTAGATCTGGAGCTCTGATTAAAAGGTGCCCGGCTGAGTTCTTTGCCTATCAGTTATGCTTTCTTGTACATAAAGGATCTGCACCGCAGAGGCACGTAACTATGCAAACACCTGCCACTCTATCCATGATCTCGATCCCAACAATAGCAGTAACAGTGGGCAAGTGGAAAAATAAATCTGTGCAAAACAGAGAGGGCCATTCACCTCTAGGTAGTTGGTTCATCCAGCATAGGTCTAGCTCATTACTGTTCAGTGTCCTGCAATTAGTTAGACTTTAATCTCTTTGGGGCAGAGGCCGTTTTTTTGTTCGGTCTTTGTACAGCACCTAGCACAATGGGGTCCTGGGCCACGACTGCGGCTCCTACAGGCTATTGCAATTTAAATAATAAATAAGCATCCATGTCCCAGTTGGTAGGTGTAACAGGGTGGATTGCCCCTTAAGGGGTGAGACCAGCCAACCCTGATCACTAAGGAGACACACCTGAACAGGGTTCCCTGGTTCCATGATAAGGAACAGGAGGAAGCTGCAGGGGGAGTGCCTAGGGGGATCAGAGGCTGCTAGGAATGAGTGGGCTCCAAGGTCTTGAGACTGAAACTACAAGCAGAAAAGGCCTGGGAGGAGCCCTGATAAGAAGTAAATACGTGGCCCTAGGAGGCTGTATTTTGAGCTGTTTGGATGGAGAGAGAGCAGACTCCCCAGAAGAAAGGAAAGACTCCAGCCAGAGCAGGCTGAGAGCAGGCTTGGGGGGAGAAGAGAAGCCCCAGGATTGAGCTTTGTTTTCTGTTTTATGCAGGAGCGCCGCCAGTTTTTCTGCCGCCCTAAGCGGCAGAAGGTCCCGCCCCGAAATGCCGCCCCCCACAGAGGCGGTGGAAGGTCCCGCTGCCGAAATACCGCCGCGGTCACTGCCCTCCAAATTGTAGTGCCCTAGGCGACCGCCTAGGTTGCCTAATGGGTTGTGCCGGCCCTGGTTTTATGTCAATGAACTAGACCCTGGGAGAAGGGGGGTTATGGGACAAAAGAAGCCTATGCAGAGTCTATATGAGGAACCAACAGTGGAAAGTGAGGTGAGAGGCAGCCCTGAGGGGGTGCTTGGGATGAGGCCACTCATTGACACTAGGTGTCTACTGCACAAAAATCACCAGCACAACTGGCATCCCGAGGCCTGAGTGGCAGAAGCTAGAATACCCTGTCACACCAGGGGGAGGGGGAAAGTACTGGAGTACGCTATGCAGGGACAGTCTATTCCTGGGTGCTCCATGGGCATGGGGATGGTGAGAGCAAACTGCTGTATCCATTAGTACGGAGCAGATTCCTGTGGAACAGACTAGAGGGATGACTTGTAGGAATAGTCCGTGTCCTGAATCCCAAACCCAAGGGCAGTTCAGAACCTCATGGAGCAAACTCTTAAACTCTTCTGGAGGGAGCAGACCAGTTAAAAGTATGTATTTTTGCACAACAAAACTTGCATTTTAGTCTTCTATATCAGCCTGACTTCCCCCAAGCCATCTTATTTACTTTTTAATCTGTTTATATAGCACCTATCACCAGCGCAACTAGGCATGTTTGGACAGAAAAAAGGAAAATAAATCTCCAGACAACCTGCTGGGTTTCTATTTAATCACATAGATGGAGCTTTGACACGTGTGCTTCATGTGTACAGGCAGAGGAAAAACTGAGGGATAATCCTCTCAGAGCCCGATCCCGAGCACAGTGTTACTAACATGAGGAGTCCCAATTCCCAGTGAAAATGGGTTGTGGCTTGGTCTATGTTAACAGGGCTGGTGCAAGGAAGTTTCGCGCTCTAGGCGAAACTTCCACCTTGCGCCCCCCCCCCAGTCCTGCGGCAGCTCCCTGCCCCCCCCCACCCTGAGGCACCCCCCCCTGTGGCAGCTACCCCCCCCCGGGAGCCGTGCAACAGCTTCCTACCCCAGCTCACCTCTGCTCCTCCTCCTCCCCGAGCACGCCGCTCCCGATCTAATTCTCTTCCCCTCCCAGGCTTGTGGCGCCAAACAGCTGATTGGCGCTGCGAGCCTGGGAGGCGGGAGAAGTGGAGCGGCAACCGCACGCTCGGGGAGGAACACTGTAAAAAAAAATTGGGGGCACCGCTTTTTGGCGCCCTAGGCAACCGCCTAGTTCGCCTTAATGGTAGCACCGGCCCTGTATGCTACAGCCTTATGTCGGTATAACTACGTTGCTCAGAGGTGTGGAAAATACTGACCTAACCCCTTGAGTAGACAGCGCTATATCGACAGGAGGGCTTCTTAGTGGGGGGAGGGATAGCTCAGTGGTTTGAGCATTGGCCTGCTAGACCCAGGGTTGTGAGTTCAATCCTTGAGGGGGCCACTTAGGAATCTGGGGCAAAATCAGTACTTGGTCCTGCTAGTGAAGGCAGGGGGCTGGACTGTATGACCTTTCAAGGTCCCTTCCAGTTCTAGCAGATAGGTATATCTCCATATATACATAAAAAACATAGCTACCACCTCTTGGGGAGGTGGGGTACCTATGCTGACAGGAGAAGCTCATGTAAGTAGTGTTTTCACTATGTGAAACAGTGATGCAGCTGCACCAGTAAAAGTAGACAAGCCCTGTGCCTGGTTGGAAGCATTTGCAGGCTTTGGGAAAGGAACAGAGGGCCTGATTCTTGTGGGTGTAAAACACTATCAGGTCAGAATGCACCTACTTTGTGCAGGCCTAAGTAACTACAAAGGCAGGGGCTATCTTTTTGTTTTGTCTTTGTACAGCACCTGGCAGGTCTCCTAGGCACTACAATGAGACAACTAATTAATAATAAGGTACTAAGAACATAAGAGCGGCCATGCTGGGTCAGACCAAAGGTCCATCTTGCCCCGTATCCTGTCTTCCGACAATGGCCAGTGCCAGGTAGGGGGAAATCAGGCCCAGACTCTTTACCAGTGGGGGTTTGTTTCTGGTCAATAACACTCTCCAATTTGCTCTTTCATCTCCCTCACTCATGGCTTTACTGGTAGAACAAGGATCCTTGCATCTTTAACTCTGGCATTCTGCACTGATCCATGTGATAGTCATGAGTGAACATGAGACTGTCTGTTCATCTACCGCCAATGAGCTAAACTATTATTTCCCTAGGAAAATCTTGCAGACAGCTAATACTGTTAATACTTGTTTTCTTTTACTGTTTCTGGCAAGTCTCCTTGTATTAATCTATTTAAGTACATTCCCAAGGCTGCCTTGGCAATATCATTCCCCCCAGTGGAACTCTTTGCATTTGCTGAGGTGCTTTTCATAGTTGGCATACCAGACCTATTGCATGCCAAAATTTTACAACTTCCACCTGGCTTAAAGATTGCTCTTTCATTCCTGCTACTGTTGGAGTGTGTGTGCGTGTATTGTTCTGGTGCTTAAACTACTTCCTATTTTTGTATCCGGCAGGTACATTTAAAATAGTTTTCCAGGTGTCTCGAGAAACCTTTCCAACATGTGATGCATCTGATATTTTATCTCCATGAGTGTTCATCTCCAACTATCCCTACTATAATGGGATGTGTTTCTAATCCCTGGACCATTACTTAGCATTAAAATGAGTATCATTTGTATTACAGTAGAACCCAGAAAACCCACCTGAGATCAGGACCCTCTTGGGGTAGGCACTACTACACAGGAGCCGCAGGACTTCCCTCAAAGTTGGGGAACAACCAGCACCCAAACCATGGCCTCACCCCCTCGTGCCGCCCCTTCCCCCAAAGCCCCACCCTCACGCCACCCATTACCCCTGAACTCCCGCACTGTCTCTCCCCTGAGGCCCTGCCCCCTGCTCGCTCCTCTCCGCCACATCCCCCATCACTCACCCTTACAGCTGGTAAAAAGTGATGGGGCAATGGCCCTCTCCCCCCTGGCCTCCTCCCCATTCTGGTGCCCCTGCTACTACATACGCATACTAACAGATGGCCCCTGCTCTGAAAAATTTCCAGTCTAAATAAGCAAATACAACAACAGGTGGGGGGTGAAGCTAGAGCTAGTGGAGTCTCAGACCCCCAAATGTGAGCCACCCTGCTGTCTGTGTGCACATCCTCTCAGCAGCAAGACAGGCAGGGTGAGTCCCTGGAGCCCAGTGGGCGGTGACATGGGACACCAGCAGAAGTCCTGCTGGCAGAGCCCATCTGGAGCGTGGCCAGCCCCATCCCTGGGGCAGCGGCGAGTCTATCCAGTGAGTGAGTCTATCCAGTGAGTGAGCCAAACTGGGGCTGGTGCCAGTGAGGGAGAGAGGAGAGAAGGGAAGGGGCTGTGGAGGAGGGAGCCAGCCACAGCCAGCTGTGGCTACTGGCACCACCATGCCAGTCCTAGGCCCTCTGCCCCTCCCTCAACAACCACCCAGTTCCCACAGCCCCACCCAGCTCTCTAGCCCCTGCTTAAGCCCATCCAACCCCCTGCTACCACATCCCCAAATAAACCCTCCAACCTCCCAAATAAACCCAAACTCCACAAAACCTCCTGCCACAGCCTCCCACCTCTCCACCACACCAGCTCCGTAAATAAACCCACCCCCGTTGCACAGCCCCCCAAATAAATGTCCTCATAAAACAACCATCCAAACCCCTCCCCCGAATCCTCCCTCCACTCCCCAAAGGCCTTCACTCCTCACCCCTAAACCTTCTTGCATTGCTGCCTCATTCCCCAATAAACCCAACTCTTAAACCCGCCCCTGCTCCCCCAATCCCCACCATCCCCAAACCTCCTTCTTCATCCCTGTCCCCACGCCACTCCACCCCTTACTTTCTCCAGGGCCCTTCTGCTGCCTCTGGTGCCCAAGTCCGTCTGCCCTACAGATCAGCCCAAATGCACCCAACTCTTGGCTGCACCAACCCCCTCTCCCTTGTGCTATTTCCATAGACCCCTATGGCTTACCCAGGATCCCACCACAACACCCGTGGCAACCTCCAGCATCAGCTTCCCATCTTCACTTTGAAGTGTTAGGCAGGGCTGGTGACCTTTTCCCCTCTCCTCTCCTTTTCCCCTCCTTGTCTTCATGGCTAGCCCTCCTGAGTGCAAAGAGCCTGCCACAGCAAAAGCCAACAGGCCAAAGTGAGGAGCCAGGCACCGCCCCACGGGGCAGGAGCCACTGCTGTAGCGTGGGTGTGGGGTGGGCTCGCTCTCCAATACACACACGTGGCCTCGCCTCTGCATCAGGCCAGGCTAGAGACAGCAATCCCCTCCCCCCCCCCAGAGAGGAGCGCCTCACACTTTCACACAGCGCCCCCAAAGAATATTTTCCTCAGACACCACGGCCCACCTCAGTCCCAGTCTAGGGTCCTGTGTGCAGGACCACATGGCCTGTCTCAGGAAATCTGTCCTCCTCTAGCACCCAACGTAATTTAGCCTTTAGTTTTGTTTAGCTTACACAGGTCAGCCCTGTTTTGCTGAAGTCCATGCACTTGTAGATATTCACTGCCTGAAAATGTTAACACAGAGTCAAGGCTGACCCTAATTCTGAATGTCCAGGTTTTCAGAGGTTTAAGAAGAGGTGCATTCAGGAAGGATATGAGGCACTGCCAGTTAACCTGAACTCTGTGTTAACGAAGTTTTGGATGGTGAATTTCCCTGTGTTTTTGAGAAAGTGTTGGCTGGGGGAGGGGGGAGGGCGGATTGTTAGGAACACCTATAGGGATGCACAAGGAGGCATCCTGGGAACACTTTACTGCCACTCAGCTGCCCCTTCTGCCTTCCTCCGGCCTTTCCATGCCCCCAGTAGGGCTGGAATATCCCTAGGCAGGTGGATTTTGGAGCCCTTTGTCTATTAAAATCAGATCTTTATTGGAGAAAGGGACCATATCTGACAAACCCTGTGACTAAATGACCCCAACTCCCACTATTAACTCTACCCTTGTTCCCATTGTGACCCAGCAATATTATAGTGGTGTGGTAGAGCCCTTAAAATCTAAGTAACAACATGATTTCCATGTTAATAGGGGTGAAAAAGGTCTACAAACATTCAGTCTTTTGGGTTAGTGTATCATTTTAAAATGTTTATGGTAGTTTATGCACCGCTTGATTTTTCTATAGAAGTTGTGGGGGGAACTATCATTTGAGGTGTGCTATGACAAGAGTTGTGGTCATATTTTTAAAGATATTTAGGCACATAAACATGCAGATAGGTGCCCAGGCACTTTCTAAAATCTTATTAGGTGCCTAACGCCCTTTAATTTCAAGCCACATGTGACTAAATTTTTTCTGCTGCCTGACATTTCCTTTGGACCCCTTTGTCCAAAGAACTACGGAATCTGAGGGGGTGAAATTGATAGATTTGAGAATTTGATTTGCATAGAGTAGATGAAATATTGTAGAAAGAAAGAAGATAATTGTTTTTTGATTATTTTTCATGATAAACAGATTGCTGTTTTGACTGACAGTATCCTGGAGCTGCATTAGTCAATATCAAACTCACAGCAGTCCTTAAACTACAGTTATCTATGATGGGTATGTTTCCTGGTGCTCAGCATCCCTTCTGACCATGGTGACATTAATGAGAGTCACAGCTACTTGCTTTTCTTTGATCACACTCAGTCCCATAGTTCAGGAGATGGATGAGAATCATGTGGCATGATTACATTATCCTAATACTGCTGCTTCCTAGAGTCTTTCATCTTCCTTCTGAGACATCTTCGGGGTATGTCTGGGTCTAATTGTGAATACCATGTTGTTTTGATAACACCATTTTGTTATTGTAACCTCCAGTGCAAAATTCATTTTGCATTGTACTCTCCATCTTGTGCAAAGATATCCAGTTAGTGGTGAAAACAGTATAATCTTGACAAGGGCGGTTTGTTCTAGACACTATGCTAATGCTAGAGTGGGACACCTCAAGGAGGGCTAACAAGGAGAGAGGCATCAAGGACCATCAGTGCTGAATGTCTCTTCCCTGCAGGACAAGGGTTTTCTACTTTGACTTTGAATGGACTCTACATACAAACCTGTCTGGGAAGAGGGAGCTGGAATTCACCAGTCTAAGCACATGGCTAGCTCAGATCTGGAGCCCTGCTGCCCTGAGCTGACAGTCTGAACTGGCACACTTAAGTCAGTGCAAGTGCTCCTGGTGAAGACGCGCACCACTAGCAGAAGGAGGGTAGTAAGTTCATGAAAAAAGCAGTAATTACTGTGTGGGCTGTACGTCAACCTAACATAGATCGACTTAATTTTGTAGTGTAGACGAGGCCTTAGTTTAAGGAGGCTGCTTCTCTGAACAGGGGAGCAATTCCATCGCCACTGGTAAGCTGAACTTTCTGGAGAGAGTGAAGGCAGGAGGCATGGGTGCCACTTGAGTTCAGTGACCACAATGTGTCACCATGAGCAATCCACTTCCTCTGACCTGCACACACTCTGGCTTTCAGCAGAGTCCCAGTCCTGCTGCTCTTGTGCAAATGACTTTCTCTGGCTGCTTGTCGACTTGGTTCAAGTCACACTGTAGAGCCAGCTTTTACCCTGAATCACTTTTCAGATATCACTTCTCCATTGTGTACACTAGCTAAGATCAGTCCCAAGCAGGTGATATCTGTTTGGGGAGGATCAGAGCCAAGTTTGAGATTTAGGTATGTGCAAAAATAGTTATAAATTTTGATGTCCATGATTTTTAGGGTGGCTGTATCTCTGGAACCCCCTTGATCAAACTACCTCAAATTTGACCCACAAACCCCACCCCAGATGACCATGCAGCACAGTAACTTTCAAGACAATCTGAGTAAACATGTGGATTAATGAGTACTTTGAAAAATCCACAGTTAAACAATAAGCTAATTACAAACACCCCAAAAGTCTTCTTCCTTTGTATTTCCATTGGGAACACTACATTGCACACTAGGCTATATAACTATAGCTATTGCTCTAAGCCTCTGCGAAGAGTTATAACATTTTCATTGCCAAGAACACATGTAACAAATTTGTAAAATGTGAGACTTGTTCCTCTCTAGGAAGTGGTCCATTTAGAGGATAGTAACCTACTACTGTAGACAGCTTGTCTTCCCTCCTGAGTTACTCCTTTTGCTCAATTGATGGTGGTTTGTGCTTTGATACTGAAAGTCGGGGGTTCCACAAAATATTTAATTTAAGGGGCAGAGTGAAGTTTAGAAGCTGGGCCTCAAATTGGAAATCTCAGGATATATATGAACTAATTCTAAAAAGCATATATGGTATAATTCCAGTTATGTGAACTCCCTTTATCTGAAAATCCTAGTTATCCGAATCCACAATGTGTCCCCCATGTGAAGCTGCAGCTCAAAATAGAACTTCTGTTTGTCCAAACACCCAGTTATTGGAAAATTTTGTATGTCCCCCAGCACATTGAGATAAACAGGAGCGTACTGCATTCCTTTTATGGGGTATTGAGGTAGAATTGCAAGCTATCACTTTAAGAATGGTCAGGGGCAAGGGAAGAGGGGACAGTTCCTGGTCCTGCTTGCAGGCTATGAGGCTCTGTAGGGAGGTGTGCAATCAGAGTCAGTCTGGAAAGAACCAACCTAAAACAAGGTGAGATGAGTTGTGTCTTGCTGCCTTAGAGAGCAGTCTGCTTTGTCTGCCTCTGTTTTTTCCTATGGGGTGTTGTCATCTTGAATTTTAATAAATAAAGTAGTGTTACCTTATGTTGCAACCTTCCAGAAAGAGTATTTGTGTTTATCTAACTTCAGTGTGTGTGTCTGCTGTGAACATAATACCTTTGTACAGTACCGGTTTGGTATTAAACTCTTCTAAGCGGGAGACCAAAAGAGGTACCAGCCTTCACAAGTCTTAGCAGATCGGACTGAGACTCAGGACACAGAAGGGAAGGGTCCAGATCTGCTTAGAGTCCAATGGTACTGCCAACAAAAAGGTGCCAGTATTGATACATACCTTACCGGGTAAAATGAAGCCCTGGCTGAAATGTAATTGAATATGAATTCTACCCTCGTACAAGGTTTAAATCTGAATGTTTCCTGGAGAATCACACAGTGATTAAAAATAAACTAAAAAAGTTTCCAACAAAAGAGCACATTTTACTTATGCCAGGAAAATTAAATGAATAAAAAATGCATACCTTGTTTCCTCCTCACAGCATACCATTGGTGCACAGCTGCCAGCACCTACAGCAACAATCAGTGTGGAGTGATGTTCATGCTTAGCTTCTCTGCCATGAAGTCCTCCGATGCTGCCTGTTGCCCAGCAAGCAGAAGGTTCTGTTCACACCTCTTAGACAGTTATTGCGAAAATCACTTTTTCCATGCCCATCTATCTCCCCCCCAGGCAGGCATATCAAGGCCTGTTTGTGTATGATGATACTAGAAGGCAGTAGACTTTTCAAACCAATCACTTACACGCTGGCAAAAGCAGAAAGTTCTGCTGGAGGGAGTTTTCAACAACAACAAAAAATCATTCACAAAGCATTTCCTATTGACTTTCATTTAGTGCAGAAATTAAAATAGATTGTGATTAGATTGGAATTTCCGTCCCAGGAGAAGTTCTGGTCTTTCTACATTTGTTTCCGTTCCAAATGGGGATGAAATGTCAAAATACCAAAACTTTTCACCAAACGGAAGATTCTGATTCAAATTTTGATTAAAAACATTCAAATGTTTTCTTTCAACTCATTTCAGCTTTGAACTGTGGCTGCCTGCATTGCCGTGGTGCATCATGGGAGTTTGTAGCTGGGGTGCTTCATGTCCCCATACTCCTCTATGGGATTGGCTCCTTGGCTGGACTACATTTTCCCATCACCGTCATGGGACTGTGTTGATGTACCACAGTGGTTCATCCAGAGAGAAGACTGCATGGCATCATGGGAGATATAGTCCAACCAGTGGCCTGCCCCATAGAAGAGAATGGGGGTCTGGGGTACAGCAGCAGTTCAGGTGGATAATAGAGTAACATCGACCCAAACTGAACAGAAATATTTCATTTCCATTTTCCTGACAGAATTTTTTTTTTAAATTGGCAAAAACAAAAATTGCCCATGAAAATTTTCAATTTTGTGAAAAAACTGCATTTTTCTCTGGAGGGAAATGCCCCTTGGATGGAAAATTCCCACCCAGTTATAATGGTGGTTTGAATCATATGCAATAAGAGGCAGTAAGAACCCCTCCTGCATCACTCGGATTCTGGATCCAATTGTACATCAGTAATTAGGGCTACACACCTGCTTACTCCCTCTGCAAAGCAGATAGACAGGGAGTAGGTGAGGAAGGGTGGGGAATGGGGTCACACACACACGCAGCTTTGTCACTGGCCATTGCAGAGGGGGCAAAGGATAAGGAGACTGTTTAATTTGGTGCAGGTGTAGAGCACCAGAAAATTACCTCTGCTGCCCTGCCCCCACAACCCTACTGTAAAAAGAAGCTGGTGCTACTCTCGATTTGGAGCAATTTATGAACTACGGTGTGCTCAGAGCTGTGCCTAAAGGGAGTTATGCCGGTTTACATCAGCTGAAGATCTGGCCCACAGTCTAGTCCTAAACCAGGGTTGCCCAACAAATTATGTGCACCTCCTTATTGCTCTCCAACTTCAGTGGAATTACATCGTGGATGAATTTGGCCCAGTGTGTCTATATTTTTCCTTCCTTGTCATCATCTTATAATAGCAATGACAGCCCAGGTGCAGGGATTAATTCTCTTGGGATAAGTGACCAGCTGTGGCTAATAGCTTTGCCCCTCAGCAAATCAACTCCTTTCAGCTATTCATGGAGCCATAAGCCTCGCCCTGTTCTTCAACCGTTATTGAATATAGACCTGGCAATGGCTACTGCTCAGTCACACAGGATAAGTGTTGAATCCCCAGTCAGAATTACTGTTGTCGGGCATCAGGTCTCCAATACTTTTTTCCAGCTAAATTCCATCTTGTTCTTTTATATGATCGCTACATAAAAAATGGGCCCAGCTCTGAGCTCATTTACATCAATTTGAGCCTGTGGAATGGTTCCAGCTCTATTCTGATGTCAATGAAATCAGTGTCTGGCCCAGTGGACCAGACCATAAGCTGGTGTAAGTCAGTGTAGTATCATTGACTTCCATCAACCAGCTCTGATTTACACCAACTGAGAATATGGCCCTATATATTTTGAAGCCAGTGGAACTATCATGGAGTGTGAGTAAGGACACGAGAACGAGCAGGTCCTTAATGAGCAGATGTGCCATGAAATCATGGTGGCACAATCAGCCTGGTACCCCATGCTGCTAGCGCAGCGAGTCACTTCTCAGAGGCAAATTGTCCTTTAAGTGAAAGGTAAAACTTTCAAGGTTCTATCCCAGGGACAGTTTCCAAGAGCCACAGTGGCTGAGCAGGTTCATACTTAATCCAACAGATTTTCTCATCTTCAGTTTTTCAGTCACTGGCCAGTAGTAATTTTTAGGCCGTGGACAACTGCAGGCAATTTTCCACGTCCATTATTATCTTCCATATTGTTTTGTTTTCTACAGCCATTTGTTTGCTTTGAGTTCTGGTGCAGATGCTACAGACCTGTGACTGTCACAAAGATTTCATTGCCAACCAAATATTTCATAGCCAACCAAAGATTTCATTGCCGCTCTTTTAGACATCTTGGGTATTGGGAAAATGAAATCACCCGCAAGCTAAATCCCGCCCCATTACCTTCAAACCTCAAGTCCTCCAGGAGCAATCTTGGATCTACACTGGCCCAGACCACATGCAGCTCTTCTAACATCCCTGCCTAGTGCCTAGTGAGCCAGGGTACAACTGCCACATTGTATAGAAAGGGAGGAGGTGAAATCCAGCCATTGATAACAAGGGCTAAATCCTTAAGCCTTTACTTAGGCCAAAATGGCATTGAATGAGTTGTTAGAGTAAGGACACAGGCCCAATCTCCCCAACACAGAACTGTATGTGGTGGTGGGGGGGGTCCTCCAGGCATTGATCCTTCTCCCCACTGTGTGGGACTGTGGCTGTAGCTGCCCCCCACCGCATCATCTCCTGGGAGGCCTCTCTGTGGGTCCAAGGTTTGCACTGGAGGAGAGGGTGAAGATGGAGCAGGCCCGAGAAGATGAGAGAGGAGGCAGAGAGCAGGGACGCACATGTGGCCAAGCCCCATAGGCTTTTCCAACTCCTGGATAGGATGATTTGGGGAGAGGGGCTCACCCTGAGAAAGGACTTGGCTGGAAATAAGCAAGTGTCGTAATCCTGTGGATTTACTGACACATAAAGGACTCAGATCCTGCCTAGTAATAAACTCTAGGCTCTAATATCTGGGTACCAACACGGCTACAACAACACTGCATACGGAAATGCCATATGTCATTTGAAAGCTATTTTTTCTCTAGTTCTGCAGTAAATTCTTGGGGCCCAATCAATGGCAGATTTGCCTGAGTAAAGACTGGATAAGACATTTAGAATTAGGCTTGTATTGCCAAGTTCTCAGAGGATGTCCATTGGGATAGCTCCATTGATACCAAAGGAGCTATGCTAACTCATGCCAGCTGCAGATCAGATTTTACCTGTGAACTTGATGTTGCATGGTCTAAGTGCCTGATTGTGCGCTACTGGAGTCAATGGGAGTCTTAACACAGTGGCAGCAGGATCAGACCATTAATGGGCTCTGTACATTAGCAGGACAGCTCATGTGGATAAACTTGCAGGCCTGGACCCCTAGATTAGAAATGCTCTGATTCTATGCTAGAATGAATTCTGTTTGGTAAGTGTCTTCATTGTCTTTTCTGTCCATTTATACTGCACAGTCCATGGGCCAGGGACTTTACCTTCCTCTTCGTTTTGTACGGTGCCAAGAGCAACGACAACACGCAGGCCCCAATTCTGCAAGATACTAGGCACATGCCTGTTTTTTTACTAGTTCTAGTAAAATATGACCAAAATGTGACTGGGAATCATTTATCAGCCACTTATTTTAAGGAAATTTAAATAAAGGACAATTTACATAACTGGGGCCAGATCCTGCCCTATATTACAGCCTCTTTGCACTGCAGTCAAATGATCTTAAATCTGCACTTAAGGAGCTGATAGGGGTTTCCCCAGCATGGGATATTATTTGCTGCTATAAAACCAGCATTGCCAACTCTGCCTCCTGGCTTCCTGATGGAGAAGTGTGTCAGCGGCAGGAGAGGGTGTTTTGAGGGTTAGATGGAGGAATGCACTGGCATTACTTTCCTTACAGGATCATTACTAGTTGGCAGAAGTTGGAGCAGGATATGGGCCACCTACAGAATTGGGGGAGGAGGAAAGGTGGCTTAGAGCTGCCTTGACCTCTTCCATACTTTCAGGTATACTGAGCTCAGATACCATGGTGATGGGCATTGTATTAGAATAGAATAGAGTAGAATAGAATAGAATAGAATAGAATAGAGGTCTGGCAATTCTCAAGCACCTTGAGTCTACCCCCTTTGCTATGTGATCTGTCTTCTGGCATTTCCCATAAAGCTGAGATGTTGCGTATCTACACAGAATGTGCCCCTGGGTGGGTTTCACCATTCTCTCTCTATAATGGTGCTGGAAAAGAAAAAAGGAATCGAGGCCAGGTACAGCAGCATTACAACTAACTTTCCGGCAGATCCAAGTGGCCGTCAACTCATGTAGGAAATTAGCTATTTAAGGAAATTATAAAACAAAAATATAAACTCTTGAAAAGAAGCCAAAAAATACAAATGCCATCATTGGTCAAAAAACGTAAAATGAAGTTGAAACGGCGTGGGGAAGGCTGAATGAAAGGCTATATTCAAGTTAGCTTTGCTGCAGCAGCACTGTTTAACTTACTTCTTGGATCTTTTCCCTTTATTGATGTTGTTGGGAGGCTCTCATTCCATAACCTCTAATGCCTTCGTGCTCCGTGATGAGTTATTAAAAGCAGCCATTCTTCTGCATATGAAAACATTCAATTATTTGCATGTTCGATGTCTTTAATGGCTCTTTTGTGCCTTCATTTTTTTGGAAACAGACGCTGAATTTCAGCAGCGTTCTCCTGATGTAAACTGGGCCAGGAGTGGGGTGGAAAAAAACAAAAGGCTTTACAACTACAGAGTAAAGTCTAGGAGATTTCTCAAGTAGGGGCAGATTTTCTTAATTTACTTAAGAGACTGATGAAGATGAATCCCAGGAATGTCCGCATTACCTAGTGCTCATGCTCATCCACCATGTGACACAGATGAACCAATCAAATCCTTCCCAAAATGTTGTCACAATAGCACAAACGCAGACATTGTATGCAGAGCAGACTACAAGCTCAGAAGGCTGGTCTCCAAAAAGTTTGGCAGATGCTGTGGCAGACAGGATTTATAGATGCCAATAACCTCTCTAGTGTATATCTGTTTGCATTCTGGATACGGTGCTGATGATGCCCATGTCCCTGCATCCTCAGCTTAGATATTCTTCTTTTAAAACAGAATCTGCTAAGATGTTAGTCAACAGAACTGAAAGGTGGCACATGCAAAACCAATAGAAGGAAGTTTTTACACACACACACTGCACAGTTTTCCTATGGAACTCATTGCCACAAGATAGCATTGAGGTCACAAGTTTAGCAGGAATCAGTAAGGAACAGGGTGTTATATGGATAACAAGAATATCTGGAATTATAATAGTAAATACTAAATCAGGGGGTCTCAAACTCAAATGACCATGAGGGCCACATGAGGACTAGTGCATTGGCCCGAGGGCCGCATCACTGATACTCCCCCTCGCTGCCCCTGGCCCCGCCCCCACTCCACATCTTCCATGAGGCCCCACCCCTGCCCCGTCTCTTCTCCTCCTCCTCCTCCAAGCGGTTTTAATAAAATATATACACTCAGTAAAGCCCCGCCCACCCCCCCGCTGCACTGGGCTGCACCACCACTCCACCCCTGCTCTGCTTCGTCCAAGAGTGGCAGGTCTGTAGAAATTTTGATGGTGCCCAGAACTTGCCCCCCCCCCCAAACTCCGTCCCCACCTGCCTAAGGCTCTGGGATGGAGTTTGGATGGGAGGAGGGGCTCTGGGTGCAGACTCTGGGATGGAGTTTGGGTGCTCGGTGCAGGCTCCAGGCTGGGGCAGGGGGTGGGACTGCAGGCTCTGGGATGGAGTTTGGGGATAGGAGTGGGTGCAGGGGTGAGGGCTGTGGGGCTGGGGATGAGAGGTTTGGGGCATTGGAGAGGCTCAGGACTAGGGCAGAAGGGCAGCCTGTCCTGGCCCTAGTGGTGGGGGGCACTAGGACCCTGCGGCAGCAGGTGATGCCAGAAGCAGGCAGAGAGGAGGGGAGCCAGCAGGTGGTGAGGGGGCAGCAAGTGAGGCCGGGGGACACTCGGGGGAGGTGCGTTGGTGTGGCATGCGGGGTCGGGGGAGAGACCCAGCCCCAAACATTGGGGAGCAGCGCCCGGGGAGCTTAGCTGCCACATAAAATAACTCGGGGGGGGGGCGGTGAGGGGAGTTTGGCAGCGACAAGAAGTAACTTGGGGGGGGGGAGTGCGGGGAGCTTGGCGGGCCGCAGGGAAGAGCTCCCTGTACTAAATGAACAAAGACTAAGAGTTTTGGAAGGGATCTAAACCCTCATGCTTCAGGGTTTAAACCAACTTCTAATGACTGGGGATGAAGAGGAAATTTCCCTGGGGATAGTCTGGACTTTCCATCTGGTGCTGGTCACTGTCCAAAAAACGATGCTGGACTAGACGGAGGACTGGTCTGCTCCATCACGGCAGTTCTTATGTTCCTCAAGTCTCCCAGTGTGTCATCGTTCTGTGCAGGCAACAATCTCATTCAGCAGGAGCTTGCTTCTCTGCATTGTACATCGCCCAGCACTCGCTGGGTGCTCAAGGAACAATAATAATAAATTGTGATCACCCCTTTCTTTAAAAAGAAAAGGCACAATAGAAAACAAACACAAGAATAATCATTTTCTGAGCACACCTCATGAATGCACCTCTATGCGCCAGATCCAACCCCCCAAACCCAGCATTATATAACAGTTCTGCATCATATCCCATAAATGTCCGTAGCACTTAGCACCTACCTGGAAATTTGCCTGCTCAAAGCCCTATACAAACATGAACTAATTATGTGATTTCTTCATGTTTCATGGTCTGTTTTGTTTGCTGGGACGCCATAGGAACCTCTGAGTTCTGCAATCTGAAATACAACATGAAAAATACAGGTTCCCAACACCTTGCCTACATCAGAATACAGCGTGGCAGAGCTATCAGCAGATGCTTAGGTTTACCTTTCAAGGTGTTCTAAAATCTCCAAGAGGCCCTCGTTTTCCCAGTCCTCTGTATCTGCTGTGATTTTGTAAATTAATACTGTTTTTATTGGTCTCCTCTTCTCAGCAGAGATCACGCTGATGTTTGCTTTCTCTTTAACAACAGTGCCCCCTCGAGTCTATTATTATATTTGCAGTTCCATTCTGCTTGTGAAAATTCCTCCTCATGCAGCTACAACTGTGAAAACGTTACACAAATCAATTTAGATGTTTAAAAAAATGTGTCAGTCTGCATAGCACCTTCTGTGTTCGTAAAAACAATTTGAAAAAGTGAAAGTCTGGCCTATGATTTTACCAATGTTGTATGATTCAAAGCAAGAGGGATCAATGAGTGGCTGTGGCTCAAAGCTAAACAAATTATACACTCTGATACAGCGCTGTGTATCTGTAGATCTCCAAGCACTTTTAAAAGGAGGTAAATAGCATTATCTTCATTTTATGAATGTGGAAACTGAAGCAGAGAAGAATGAAGGGTCTTGCACAAGGTCACCCAACAAGCTAGGGGTAGATGCTAAAGGAGTTGGCGGGTGAGATTGCAGAGCCATTAGCCATTATTTTTGAAAACTCATGACGATCGGGGGAGGTCCCAGATGACTGGAAAAAGGCTAATGTAGTGCCCATCTTTAAAAAAGGGAAGAAGGAGGATCCGGGGAACTACAGGCCAGTCAGCCTCACCTCAGTCCCTGGAAAAATTATGGAGCAGGTCCTCAAGGAATCAATTATGAAACATTTAGAGGAAAGGAAAGTGATCAGGAACAGTCAGCATGGATTCACGAAGGGGAAGTCGTGCCTGACTAACCTAATTGCCTTCTATGATGAGATAACTGGCTCTGTGGATGAGGGGAAAGCAGTGGATGTGTTATTTCTTGACTTTAGCAAAGCTTTTGATACTGTCTCCCACAGTATTCTTGCCACCAAGTTAAAGAAGTATGGGCTGGATGAATGGACTGTAAGGTGGATAGAAAGCTGGCTAGATCGTCGGGCTCAACGGGTAGTGATCAATGGCTCCATGTCTAGTTGGCAGCCGGTTTCAAGTGGAGTGCCCCAAGGGTCGGTCCTGGGGCCGGTTTTGTTTAATATCTTTATTAATGATCTGGAGGATGGTGTGGACTGCACTCTCAGCAAGTTTGCAGATGACACTAAACTAGGAGGCGTGGTAGATACACTAGAGGGTAGGGATCGGATACAGAGGGACCTAGACAAATTAGAGGATTGGGCAGAAAAAAACCTGATGAGGTTCAACAAGGACAAGTGCAGAGTCCTGCACTTAGGACGGAAGAATCCCATGCACTGCTACAGACTAGGGACCGAATGGCTAGGTAGCAGTTCTGCTGAAAAGGACCTAGGGGTCACAGTGGACGAGAAGCTGGATATGAGTCAACAGTGTGCTCTTGTTGCCAAGAAGGCTAACGGCATTTTGGGCTGTATAAGTAGGGGCATTGCCAGCAGATCGAGGAACGTGATTGTTCCCCTTTATTCGACATTGGTGAGGCCTCATCTGGAATACTGTGTCCAGTTTTGGGCCCCACACTACAAGAAGGATGTGGAAAAATTGGAAAGAGTCCAGCGGAGGGCAACAAAAATGATTAGGGGTCTGGAGCACATGACTTATGAGGAGAGGCTGAGAGAACTGGGATTGTTTAGTCTCCAGAAGAGAAGAATGAGGGGGGATTTGATAGCAGCCTTCAACTACCTGAAGGGGGGTTCCAAAGAGGATGGAGCTCGGCTGTTCTCAGTGGTGGCAGATGACAGAACAAGGAGCAATGGTCTCAAGTTGTGGTGGGGGAGGTCCAGGTTGGATATCAGGAAAAACTATTTCACTAGGAGGGTGGTGAAACACTGGAATGCGTTACCTAGGGAGGTGGTGGAGTCTCCTTCCTTGGAGGTTTTTAAGGCCCGGCTTGACAAAGCCCTGGCTGGGATGATTTAGCTGGGAATTGGTCCTGCTTTGAGCAGGGGGTTGGACTAGATGACCTCTTGAGGTCCCTTCCAACTCTGATATTCTATGATTCTGTGATTCTATGCTGGAACGGAACCCAGATCTCTTAACTCGCAGTCTACTAGCCCAGCCACTAGGTCTCACTGCCTCTCTGAAAAGTAATGTTTTTCATCTTCACTGTTAACAGCAGTTAAGTTCATAATATAACACTTTGCCTTTCTCTTTTGTAGCAGAGTCCTCTCTCTGTCAAGTTTCAGAGTCGTAGCCATGTTAGTCTGTATCAGCAAGAACAATGAGTACTTGTGGCACCTTAGGCTAGGTCCCCACTACCCACCCGATTCGGCGGGTAGAGATTGATCTTCTGGGATCAAGTTATCGCGTCTCATCTGGACACGATAAATCAATCCCAGAAGCGCTCCCCCGTCGACTGCGGAACTCCTGCTCGCCAAGAGGAGGAAGTGCTGTCAACGGGGGAGCTTGCCTGCACCACATGGACCCGTAGTAAGTAAACTGAGTTCTATCTAGGAAACGTCGATTTCAGCTACGCTATTCTCGTAGCTGAAGTTGCATTTCCTAGATCGATCCCCCGCCCCAGTGTGGACCAGCCCTTAGAGACTAACAAATTTATTTGAGCATAAGCTTTTGTAGGCTAAAACCCACTTCATCAGATACATGCAGTGGAAAATACATTAGGAAGATACATATACACACAGAGGACATGAAAAAATGGGTGTTGCCATACCAACTATAATGAGAGTAATCAGTTAAGGTGGGCTATTATCAGCAGGAGAAAAAACCTTTTGTAGTGATAATCAGGATGTCCCATTTCCAACAGTTGACAAGAAGCATGTATCCGATGAAGTGGGTTTTAGCCCACGAAAGCTTATGCTCAAATAAATTTGTTAGTCTCTAAGGTGCCACAAGTACTCCTCATTCTTCTCTCTGTCAAGTGTATTTAACCTTACTGTAGCAAGCAACCTTTCTATGACATCAGCTCTTGACAACATTGAATAACCTCTTAGCTCAAGCTAAGGGAGCTCCACTTGGAAAGCAGGGTAAATATTTTAGTACCAACTTCATTAATGCCCATTATTTCCCTTTCAGAGCAGCTCATTTTCAGTAAAGCACCCAGTGCTGTTTCCCTGCTCATGCTACTCTATGTGAGTGTTTGTGTTTGTATAAAAAGTGACTTTTCAAGATTAGCCTTAAGTTTATCATAGTGTTGGTGTCAGGCTGATTTGAAAGGGCCCGACGGTGCATTCCTCATGCATCCAAAGCTGGCGGTTTTGGTATCCCAGAAATGTGGAGACTCAGTGTAATGCAGCTTCGAGAGGAAAAGCTGGAAATTTGATTCATTTAAAAATGAGTTGGACAAGTAACTGGAGAATCTAGCCCAAAGAATAGCACTGATTGTCCAGAAACATTAGGCTAAAACTCATTAGAGTACAGTAGTGCTGTGCTAGTCACTATGTATCTGCAAATAGTAGGAGACGCACAAAGGATGGAAGAAGACACAGATGCATGGTGATGAAGTGACTTGATGAAGGTTGCACAGCAGGTCAGTGGCAGAGCCAGGAAGGGAACCCAGGTCCTGTCCTAAAGTGCAATCAGTTTTAACAAAAAACAGTGTTTGTCCCAGTTTTTCAAAGCATCCCTGACAGACACTTGGCATTGAAGGAGCTATTGACCAGCTAAGCCAGTGAAACTGACAACAGACAGGCTGACCCACCTGCAATTCAAGAACCAGCCACTGCTCAGCGTGCTCAGATACCACAGTGGAGGGAGTTATTTCCTTCTCAAGGAAATGACACTAAATCGCTTTCACTAACCACCTAATGAGAGCTCTGAAATTGTATGTGGGAGGCAGTGAATAGACTAGACAGGTAGATGCAATGTACTACAAAAAAACAGCACGCTTGTTGGTTTCTAACTCGGACAGAACATTTAATTCTAGAGGAGTTCCTGTTTGAAATGATTGTTTCAATACTGTTGGGATTTGTAACAGGGCAGCCTGTCCCTCTAAGTGCCAGGAGGCCTGGGACCAATCACCATGTTCAGTTAGCCCTGCCCTACTACAGCTGCACAGGGTGTCAGACTTAAGAAGAGGAAAGCCCAGCCATTGAGGGCTGGCTGGGGAAGAGATAAGATAGGTTGCTGTAATGTAGGGCAAGCAGCTGGGTTTGAGCTAGCAAGTGGCTGAGGGCTATGGCCTGTCAGAGAGCTTTGGTAGGAGAGAGGACATGATTTGGTTGATTGGCACCCAGGAGCAAGGGGCTAGAGACAGTGAGACGGGTTATTGCCACTGGGAGCCCACCTGTAAGGAAGGGGCTGAAGGCTCAGCCCAGTGGGGCTGAAGACTCTTGGTTTTGATACTGTTTTTGGACTTGGACTAAAGGACTCTTGTTACCTTGGAAGGCTTTAAAAAGGCCTGTCTGGGGGGCCAAGTCACCTCCATGGTGGGAGTGGCTGAACATTGTTGTGGGGAAAAGGAGGTGGAAGTGCTGCAATGATGACTCTTGCTGGGGGGAAGGGGGGGCCTCTGGGATGGTGAGCCTTGCAACGGGACAGTATTGGGTTACTAATTACATGGTGGCTGCCGAGAGCATTATATAGGTGTCTTATGTATCTAAATCTAAATAAATAAAATTAAAAACACTCACAGAACAATGGTCAGACCAGGGAGTTGAGGTCAGAACTCCTGGATTTACCTTCTGGTTCTGCCTGTGACTTACTGTGTGGCCTTGGGCAACTCACTTATCCCCTCTTTACTTCAGATCATCCATCGGTCTCCATATGGAGACACTACTATATTAGTAGTATTGGGGTCACACCTAAGTGCCCTGATCACAGACTAGGACCCCATTGTGCACAGCACTGTACAAAACAGAACCAAGACAGCCTCTGCCCCAAAGAGCTACTTACCCACCTAATAGAAGCAGTGTGAGGTTTTAATTAATCAAGGCCAAATTCTGAACTCAGATACTGATGCGTAATTTCCACTGCAATCAATGGGTGCATGAGCAGCTAAGGGCAGAATATGCCTTTCTGCCTGATTTTCCTCCTGCTTTAAGCAATGTAAAGCAGCAATAACTCCATCAAAGGCAATGGAGTCATGCTGGTATAAATGAGAGGAGAAGTAGGCCATTGGTAAGACTGTAAGCTTTTGGGGACATGGGTTGTTTTTTCACTACGTCTGTACAATTCCTAACACAATGGGGCCCTGATCCCTGATAAATATAAATGATTGATAATAATTAGTGCTGGGAAAGTGCTTTGAGCTCCTTTGCTGAAACATGCTCTTTGCAATAGGATACATCGTGTTCTCCGTTCCACTGGCATAACTGGCAGTAGACTCTGGCCCATTAACTGAAAAGCAATAGCAGTATTTTTAGAAGAAAAGAGCAAAGATTTCCTAGGAAATATTGAAATACCAGGTTTCAGAGTAGCAGCCGTGTTAGTCTGTATCCGCAAAAAGAACAGGAGTACTTTGTTAGTCTCTAAGGTGCCACAAGTACTCCTGTTCTTTTTGAAATACCAGGACTCTCTTTTATCTTCTTCACTTCGTCTCTCTCTTTTAGTAATGGGGGACTGTACAGGAATAAATCAGCATAGTAATAAAGATGTTAATTGCAGCTGAATCCAAAACAGACTAAAATTTGCACTTTCCTTTTTAATTATAAATTTCTACAGCCTAATTTAAACCAACTTGGAAAAAGTCACTGTTGTTTGAAAGATCACCCAGTCTTCTTTTCCAATCTATACTCATTTCAACAGCTTTGGAATTTAAGTAAGAAATAAGAAAAAAACGTAAGGGCTGGATTCTGATCTTGCATGTCCTGATGTAAATCCAGAGGAACACCACTGTCGTCACTGGACTTATTTTGAATTTACAATGGAGTAACTGAGATCAGAATCTGGCCCTGTATCTGTAAGTATGGCTTTAAAATAATGGAGGCAAAAAAATACATTTCTGTTCCCATTTCTTCTTGACTGTGCACCATGAAACTGGGAAGTAATTGATATTGGAATGTCTGTGTGCAGAGACTGGCATAATCTAGCAGGGCAAAAACCGGAAAAGAAAACATCTACCTCACAGAGCTTCAGCTTGTGGTGCATGGATAGCGTTACTGCTCTGATTTTGTTTCTGCCTACTGCAGTACTTGCCTCTACATGGGCAGCTGCCATTTTAAGAGACAGAGTGAATGCAGCATGTTTCAGAGGAGATAGATCCTCTTGTGCTTTCTCGTGGAGACTTTATTTTTGTTCTTTCCCTGGATCGCAACTGAAAATACTTCAGAGTGAGCATATGATTGTCTTTGTACATGGAAATACACAACACTGGCAGACAGACGTGCTTGGATTTCTGGTTTTGTCTGGTGTCATCTTATGTGTTGACAGTTCTGCCCCTGTGAGCACATCCAGCCCCAGGCTGGCTAGCAGAGAGTTGAACACATATGAACACGGAAGTGCTGACCTCCAGACATGCCTTAACTGCTGCAAGCAGAGATTAAAAAAAAATCCCAGTGACACCAGAGCTTCTGTTTAAGAATTTGATGGCATCACAGAGTAGGGAATTTCTGGTCCTTCCTATGCAAAATGCTCAAGATAAATTTTCCCGCATGGGGTGGGAAGGGGGAGTGTGAGCAGTGGGAATTGATGAAATTATGTGATGTCAGCCCAGGAGCCTGTTGGGCAGAGATGAAGGAGCATGAAGCGTTAGGGGGACAAACTGTCCCCTCTGCGTCCATGAGCAGAAGGGATGAAAACCCTACAGATCCAGGAAAAGTGGCAGGACAGATGAGACAGAAGGAAGACGATCCACCTGAATTGCATCATTCCCCCTCCCCACAACCCCAGGGAAGTCCAGGGGTTTATGATGGCTTCTGAGGTGAGCCTGTGCCTCAGTACCCACCTTGATCCTGCACTGAGGGCAGCTTAGCTGCACCCCAAAATCTGGCCAAGTGAGTATAAGATAACATTGTGCACCCACTTTGGGCTGGATTCTCCAGGCTGCTAAGGGCCCTTCGCCCAGCTTATGCAGTGCATAATGGGCCTTGATCCAGCCAAAGATCCCCAGGAGGGAGCTCCACCTGTGTAGTAGGGTTGCCAGGTGTCCAGTTTAAGGGGCCCTGGCGGCTCCGGTCAGCACCACTGACCGGGCTGTTAAAAGTCCAGTCGGTGGCGCAGTGGGGCTAAGGCAGGCTCCCAACCTGCCCTGGCTCTGCATGGCTCCCGGAAGCAACAGCATGTCCCCTATCTGGCTTCTATGCATAGGGGCAGCCAGGAGGCTCTGCACGCTGCCTCTGCCCCAAGCGCCAGCTCTGTAGCTCCCAGTGGCCGAGAACAATGGCCAATGGGAGCTGCGGAGGCGGCGCCTGCAGACGGGGCAGCACGCAGAGCCATCTGGCCGTGCCTCCGTGTAGGAGCTGGAGTGGGGGATATGCCGCTGCTTCCGGGAGCTGCTTGAGGTAAGCGCTGCCCGGAGCCTGCACCCCTGATCCCCTCCCATGCCCCAACCCCCTGCCCCAGCCCTGATCCCCCTCCCACCCACCATACCCCTCGGCCCCAGCCCGGATCACCTTCCTGCACCTCAACACCCTCATCCCCACCCCCACCCCAGAGTCTGCACCCCCAGCTGGAGCTCTCACACCCCTCTGTCCCCCAACCCTCTGCCCCAATCCTGATCCCCTGTCCATCCTCTGAACCCCTCAGTCCCAGCCCAGAGCTGCCTTCTTCATCCCAAACCCCTCATCCCTGGCCCCAACCCAGAGCCTGCACCTCCAGGCTGAGCCCTCACCCCCTCCAGCATCCCAACCCACTGCCCAGCTCAGAGCTCCCTCCTGCACCCCAAACTGCTCATCCCCAGCCCCACACCGGAGCCCGCACCCCCAGCCGGAGCCCTCACCCCTTCCCGCACCTCAACCCCCTGAGCCAGCCCGGTGAAAATGAACGAGTGAGTTAGGATAGGAAGAGGGAGTGACGGGGGGGTGGGGTGGAGTGAGTGGGGGCAGGGCCTCAGAGAAGGGGCGGGGCCTCAGAGGAGTGGGGCAAGGGTGTTGTTTTGTGCAAGTCGAAAGCTGGCAACCCTACTGTGTAGGGGCACAGAACTAGTGAAGGAACGGAGTGGGGCAGGGGCCCATGTGGCGGAGACATGGATGTTAGTGAGGGAAGAGGAGGGACCAGGGAAAAGGGGGTTGCACCCATGTTGATGAAGGAATGGTGAGGCCCAGTGGGGGTGGGGTTACACCAATGTTGGGGGGAGGGAAAGGTCAGGGCAGGGGGAAGGTTACAGTGGTGTCGGGAGGACGGGGATGGTCAGGCCCAATGGGGAGGGGGGTTACATTGCTGTCAGAGGGAGGCTTGCCCCCTCTGAGTTACAAAACACTGGGACATGCAAATCATTTCATCCAGGACAGCGATCTCAAAAAAAGAATGAGGATGGGAAAACCTGGACAGGTGGCAACCCTAGGAGAGAGTCAGGCTGGGCTAGGGGGCTTTACACCAGTGTCGGGGGCTGGAGAGTGAGTGGCAGGCCCAGTGGGGAGGAGAAGTTGGTGAGGGGAGGATCAGGCCCTGGTTTTTTTCTTATGGCATTTTGACTCCTTTATTTATAGCCCTGTGTGGAATTAAATCTTTTTTCATTAAAAATGCTCATAACTATAAATTCTACAGTAACACACTCACCCCATGAGATGCGTGCAGTTACATCAATAGTGGAGCAGGTTATTAATCACATTAGCCATGCTCAGCTATGAAGAAACAGGACCCCGAGGCCTAGCTATTCTGTTACCCGCCTGGAATGCTCGTTGGGCTTGGGGGATCCCCATTTTTAATTCTTGGCATCTTTATAATACTCTATACTTCTCAGGCCTGACTCCCCATTACCCTGCACCTTGCGCAATCATTTATACCAGTGCAAAGTGAGAGTGAAATCCTGTCCTAACTGACGTCAATGCCAAACTCCCTTTGACTTCAATGAGGCCAGGATTCCCCCCTAGGGTGACCAGATCACCCAAGTCAAATATCGGGACGCGGGGGGCGGCGTGGCGGGAGGGGGCAGAGCAAAAAAAAAAAAAAAAACAACACACACACACACCCTTCCTCCACAAGCGCTGGAGGGAGGCCCGGGAGACGCAGGGGAAGCACGGGGCCGGGGTGAGTGAGAGTCTGGCCTGGCCCCGAGTGCAGGCAGGACTCAGTTGGGTGGTAGGGCGAGGAGGGGGGCGGCCCACGGGGCCAGGCGGCGGCTGTTCTCCCCCCTGGGCAGCGGGACTCGGGAGCAGCCGCTGCTGCAGCTCCCACTGCCGCAGGGGGAGGAAGTGGCCGATGGCCACGCTCGGCGGCTGCGGCTCTGGCGCCCGGGCCCGAAACCCCCAAGCCAGGGCCTGCTGCGGAGACCCAGCAGCGCGCATGCTGCGCCCTGCCCCTGGCCAGTCGCGACTGGGCTGCTGCCCAGCTGGTGCTATCGCGCGGCGGCCCCGGAGTGGGGGCAGCAGGCCCCAGCCCCCCCATCCCGCTCAGGTCCTGCAGGGGCTGGGCTGCCGATGCACTTCCGGGCTCCGGAGTATTTGCTTGTTTGTCCAGAGTCCCGACCTAACATTGGTCGGGACGCGGGACAAACAAGGAAATATCGGGACAGTCCCGATAAAATCGGGACGTCTGGTCGCCCTATTCCCCCCGTCTGTCTAGATATGCATGTGACCCTCCTCCCCCCACGGTGATTAACAGATTAACAGATTTTAGTCTCGCAATACTGCCCATCCAAGGGTCCCCATTCAACAGGTGGACCCAGGGCAGATTAAAAGATTTGCCCAAGGTCCCACGGGAAGTTGGTGGCTAAGCTAGGAGCTGAACCTGAATCTCCAGAGCCCTAAGAACCAGTGCCAGTTTACACCCACTTGACACTAGTGTAAATGACTGTGAGCTGGACTGTGCTGCACAGACTCACATGGAGTAGTACCTTGCTCTCTGAATAGTCCCATTGCAATGACTGGGACTGTGTGCAGAGTATGATACAGAGTAATGGAGTATCAGGCCCATCATCTTCAACAGCTCAGTGAGGCAGATGGGTAGTCTTATCCCCAGTTTGCCGTTAAGCTTGTTGAGGCCCGGTGGTTTCATTACACCATGTGCTTTGTGTACAATGCGCCTCATCCAACAGGAGAGGGATATTCTGCAGGATGTGGCTTAAAACAAATCTCTAAACAACGTGCATTAGAGCGGTACTTTCACAAGAGAAGAGGAAGGTTAAAGGAAAAGCCATGATCAGAATCAAACAACTTGAAGTGCTTACTGCAAGGAGTAGCCTGATGTGAAATAGACCCATTTGTCTCCGATGACAGCTCCCCTTGCAAAGTGGCAGTGTATGTCAAAGCTGTCCAGGAGAGCTTATCATTTTCATTCTAGAAGCCAATCAATCCATCCCCTCTCCATCTGAGACACTTATGTTGTCACAAAGAATATACTGTGTAGAAGACACTTCCCTTGAATGCCTGTCTTGTTACAAGAGATTCCTGTGTAATGCAGTCCTGATTTTAAAGGAGGAAAATACTGTTTGCTTAACACATGGGCCAGTTTTTTACATTCCTTACAAAGCTGAAGCAGAACAGGAAGGATGTGGGTGCTATAAAATGTGTTGGTAACGTTGCCTGGCATTTCCCCGATTGACTGGTTGCATAGATGTGTTTGGCTGTATGTATTTATTTGAAAGAGAATACAGGGAGGGTTTCATTATGTGGTTTATCTCCCCCCCCTCCCCTCTCCTTTCAGGTCACTTATCGAGATCTGCATGAACTGAAACACCTTCTTCCCACCCACTCTTAATACACACAGGGCTAGATTCTTATCTCAGTTATGCCATTGTAAATGCACTGAAGTCAATAGCTACTCCACATTTACACCAGCATAACTGATCAAACCTGACCCTGTGTCCATATCCTAACCCACTGTCTTGATCCAATGAATTAGTTGGGTATATCCAATAAAGATAATTAGAAACATAAGACTTGCCATATTGGAGCAGACCCAGGATCCATCTCACCCAGTGTCCTTTCGCCAACAATACCCAGTATATGATGTTTCAGAGAAAGGTGCAAGAACCCTGAGTAACCAGTGATAGGATAACCTGCCTATCTGAGAACCTGTCTCTTTAGTTACAGATTGGCTTAGGTACTGAAGCATGAGGGTTATATCTCTTACAAACTCTTGAGGGTGCTTGTTTTTATTTTGGGGGGAGAGCGGTTTGGTTTTTTTGTTTGGTTGGATTTTTGTGAAGGTGGGTCTTTTCATCCCTACAGTTGTGTCTCTGGATCTTCTCCTTGTCCATTTTCTGAATTTGGCTATGCTCTTGGCCTTCAAGATGTATTGTCATGATGAGATCCACAGGCTACTTGTGCATTGTGGCTTTAAAAAAAATCTTTCCCCTTTGTTTTAAATGTGTTGCCTTTCATTTTCATCAAATGTCCCCTTGTTATTTAAGAAAGCATAACTAGAAGTGCCCAATCTGCCTTCTCGCATTATTACTTATCCACCAGTAGCTATTTCACATTTATAGTGGTTATTGGTAGCTCCAGCATTCCTGGAATCTAGACAGGGAGGGGAAAGACCTCTTTAATCTCCTGTGGTCCCATCTCACATGGAAGGAACCTTCTTGAGTGTGCATTACATGAGATCTTGAACAGTTTGAAATGTCTCCAGCAATAGAGAAGCTGCCATGTCCCTTTGGAAAATATTCCACAGTCTAATAAATTGTTCGCAAATATATTCCAGATAATCAATTTACATTTGCCTTTATTTTAGTTTCATTCCATTATATCCCGTTATAGCTCCAAGGATAACCACAAGCCTCTACTTTGCCACCTTTGATTATCTTAAATTTTAGCTTGTGCACCACATTCTGAGCTCAGTTGCCCCAAAGAAAATCCAGAGTAACTCATTGAGTTTACTCCAGATCAACACTGGTACAAAGCCACTAAGAATCTGGCCCTGGGTTTTATGTGTAACCCTTCTGCCAGGTGGAGCCAGCAGCAATCAGGGCTGGATCCAATATCTAGGGGTTCCTTTCCATTGATACAACACAGAACCAGCTCGAGCCCCCCACCCAGTAACCTGGGAAATTTACACACCACTCCTGAGCACCTCTGAGAGGCAATACTTCCCCACTTGCAAGCAGAGAGTCTGAGTGTAGAAAATAAACTTTTAATAAAAGGAGGGAAGTAACTGGGTGTTAATTTGGGGAAACACCACAAACAGGGTTCATAAACATAAACCATGAGTAAAAGACCCACCCCCAAGTAGGTTGGGCAGTTTCCTTTTCCCCTCAGGTTCTTAAATCCAGCAAAAGTCCCTTTCACGTGCCCGACCCTTCTCTGCACCCCACTCACAGTTGCTGTCCTTGGTCGGTGCAGACCCAGAGTTCAGAGGTGCATCTGCAGAGTTCACCTCCCTTGTTTCTCAAAGGGCTTGTCTGCACTTAAAATGCTACCACGGCACAGTGCACCACTGCAATTGCGCTACTTTATACTATCTACACTGATGGGAGGGATTCTCCCGTTGGCATAGGCAATCCACCTCCCTGAGAGGTGATAGATTTTCCACACTCCTGACGAGACATAGCTATATCGATGTAAATTCCTAGTGTAGCCCAGCCTAAGAAACAACTTGGCTTATTTCTTCCACCTTTTCTTATTTTCTCTTCTTTCTGTGGCGTGACTAAAGGAAGCCAGAATAAATGCAAGAGCTTCCATCTTGAGTCATGGATCAAGCTTAGGGTTGATTTCATGGTGGTAAGGTCCAGATTGCTCAAAAGAGCAGAGACCGAAGAGGTAACATGGAGCAAAATCCCTGCTCTACTTCTGACTAAAAGGCTCAGAGACTGCGCATGCACACACATACCTCCCCAGTTCATTTAATTTATGCTCTGTTGGCATGT
This sequence comes from Malaclemys terrapin pileata, assembly GCF_027887155.1. Taxonomy (NCBI): domain Eukaryota; kingdom Metazoa; phylum Chordata; order Testudines; family Emydidae; genus Malaclemys; species Malaclemys terrapin. The sequence continues at coordinate 17,731,668 of NC_071509.1, read as the reverse complement.
AAAGGGCTGTTAAATGGAGTGCTAAGCTTCTCTCTTAAAAGGGGAGCTGTAACAACAGTGAGCAATAAGAATAGGATATACGCTTGTGGGCTTGAATCAGCTGCACCATTACTTTTAAGCCATTCATTTCCATCAGGAAAAAATGGCTTAAAAGTTGTGAAATCAGCCTGCAGAGCTGCAGTCTGTTGCTTTGCCAATGTTTTTACATCAAAAATATATTTCCCATTACAAAAATCAGTATAGTTGTTTTTAAATGTTTACTGCTCTTCCGTTGTGCAATCCGGTAATGCAAAGTTGGACCATTTGAAAACCTGGCTTTGTTTTTTTTCCTGTTAGAAAAATATTTAGGGCCAGATCCTTAGATGGTATAAATCAGCAGAGCTTTATAGCCTTCATCAGTGTCCGTTTACACCAGCTGAGGAGCTGGCCCATAACTTCAATACTTTGTTATATGATCATTGAATTGATCACTGTACAGTGATATACACTAAGGATCCAGTGCTGCAAAATGATGCAGCCAGGTAGATCCTTATGCCAGCGTAGTCCATCGAAGTCAAGATTGCAGGAGTTGATCAGCATGGAACAGCTCGCAAGGTCTGGGCCTGAAAGTTTAGGGCAAGAGTCTGATCTCATTTATACCCATGCAAACCTGGAGGAACTGCACTGAAGTCAGTGGAAGTGCTCCAAATGTATAGTGTTGCAAATGGGATCAGAATCTGGCCCACAGCATTTTTCTTACCTACGCACTCACTGTCAGATCACAATACAGAACAAAAGAAAAGTATTGTACATACTGCACAAGATCCCTTTTGTTTTGGGCCCATATAGGCAAATGTGTCCACTTGTACTTATCAGTAAGGGGGTAGGAGACTTATTACTATGGGTCACTTATCTCAATATGTAAAAAATAAGTCACTTGATTATTACAATATTTGACATATCCATCTATAAAGTGAGCATTACATTGGCATTCTGGAGAACAGCTAAAGAAATCTTACAGTACCTTACAGTACCAATGAAAGATGCTGGATGGACATAGGGGAAGTTCTGTCCTTGGGGCATCTAAGACATGATGGAAATGAGATTATCAAATCACTGTATAATATTTTTATCTTCAACCAGTATTATGTGCTGTTCCCAGTGGTTCATGTAATGGAATAATTCTCCCCAATGCAGGATGCAAGGGATGGAGTGGGCAGTGTGCCCCATTGTCTCCAGTGTTAGCAATTCTTGCTCAAGGGACCTGAAGTCTGATGACACCATGGGAGTTATTTATCTTTGCTTTCGGCTCTAACTAGCTTCTCAGTCAGAGCTGTTGGCTTTTGGATGGTTGGGGAATTGACAAAGATTTGCTGTACTCTGAGCTGATGGAGTCAGGCACTAAAACCCAGTCTGAAGACAAGGTGTTGTTGGTAGGACTGCTTGCAAGTCATGGGTGTAATCCTCAAAAGGCAAGATGTGTCCACAATTATCAAGATGATACATTTTTCCAATGGGCTTGTAGGGGGCAGTTTTGCCAACCCATCGAGTAGGGCCAGGTTCCTCAGTAGAGTGAAGAGGGGACAAACAGTTACTATATACATTTTAAAAATCCTGTGAAAATATCCCTATAAAACACAAAATCAGTTTAAAGAAAGTTTATGCAAGAAATCCTCTGCTCATCAGCTTCATTGACTTCAATGGAGCTATGCCAGTTTACACCAGCTGAGGGCCTGGCTCATGCCATCTATTAGAGGCAGGGCTGGTAGCACCGTCTATCCTTAAGGTTGCCCAGCACTTCCCATGATAAGAATCTACTTTCAGTTGGTTATAACTTTGCCAAACTATAACCATTTGGCCTGAAATTTTTCATGCCAAGTATCTGCCTCAGGCTGATTCTGTTTTGTTGTTGTTGTTGTTTTTTGTGTTTAGTTTTTTGCTGTGTTTTTTGGTTGTTGTTGTTTTTGTTTGGGGGCAGGGAGGGTTGTTGCTGTTGTTTTGTTTTTTGAAAATGTCAACCAAAACAGTCCAGTTGATTTTGAGAATGAGACTGATGAAAAATATATTGATTTTCCCATGTTAAAAATTCTGGTGACCTTTTCTTTGAGCAGCACTAGCACCACCATATTTTGGGGAAGGGACATAACATTTGGCAGGGGGGTGGTCTTTGTGCCCTTTTCCATCCCCATGAAAATCCACCCAAGTTTGGCCAAGTTATAAGCCTTTGAAAAATGGCAGTTTGCATGTGCTCAGTAGAAACTTGCTAGAGTTTGGCAGCTACATTCTCCAAAGAATCTGTTCACACTGAGCATGCTTCAGCCTGCGGCTGATCAGGGCTTTCCCTGCAGTTGAAGCTCTGGGCTGCTGCTGGTCATACTGGGTCCTGGCCAGGGCCGTCTCCAGGGTTTTGACCGCCCCAAGCAACCAAAAAAAAAAAAAAAAGCTGCGATCGCGATCTGTGGCGGCAATTCGGCGGGAGGTCCTTCGCTCCGAGCGTGAGTGAGGGACCGTCCGCCGAATTGCCACCGAATAGCTGGACATGCCGCCCCTCTCCGGAGCGGCCGCCCCAAGCACCTGCTTGCCAGGCTGGTGCCTGGAGCCGGCCCTGGTCCTGGCACCTGAACTGAGGGAAGAGAGAGCCTGTCCCTCCTGTGTTCTCAGTGTCTCTCTGCTGGACCCGGACAGCATGGAGGAGGAAGCTGCCTGATTCAAATGTGGGGGGAACAACATGCAATGTTGGTGGGAATTTGATTGGGGACAAGGAATATGGAGGGGCAAGGGAGAGAGATTGAGACAGGAGGTGGTTGGGGGGAAAGTGGGGAAGGAAAACTTGACTAGGAGTTGCGGTGTGCAGGGTGTATTTAGTGCACAGGATGAATCTGTTCTGGGGATGTATCAGGATTGTGTAGTGAAGAAGGCTCTTGTCTGTAGGACCCCTGCCTCCTTTGTGGCAGAAGTTGGATGGTAGGTAACTATTGCAGGTATTGGGATGGGTGAGCTTAGGGTAAGCCTCCACCTTATACGGGGAGGAACCACAAAGCCAGACTGCAACTAAATTTGGAAGATAAAAAATGAGTAAACAGGGATGGAAGGGGGGACACCAAGCAAAGAACCCTGGACAATGCCCACTGCTCCTCAAAGGAGTCCAAGGAGCCAGTGGATGCCATCCAGAGGAACTGTGACTGGAGACTTGAAGCAATAAAGGATCGTAAACAATCCCCATATTCACAGAGCACCACCCCTCCACCATCACCCCCAATCAAGCGTCCTCCTCCTGGTCTGGTGGAAGGCCACTCTGGACAGAGCCAAGAGGAGGTAGATGAGAAGGTGTCATGACTTGTGGGGCCACAAATGGGGTGTGCAAAAACCCAGAGGTGCAAGGGAAAGTGCAATCAGGACCTCAGCAGGAGGTTCTGGAAGAGACAGAAAAGGGGCTGGAGCACATGATGGGGGATGTGCAGGATGAGATGGAAGGTGTGTACCTACTGTGGTTGCCAGGAGATGTCAGGTATAAGCCCACCCAAAGCTAAAGGCCAGTGAACCCAAGCCACAAGTAAATACTCCAGACAGTGCCCACTACCCCTCAAAGGCTTCTAGGGAGTCAGTAGAAACTGCCCAGAGGAGGACTGCCTGGAGGTGTGATTGGACAAGGGATTGGAAGTAGGCCCCACTGTCACAGACCACTCTCTGTCCAGCTTCTTCCTCCTGGTATGATGGATGACTGTCTTGGCCAGCTCCAGGAGGAGGTTGATGAGGAAGTCCATGGATGGCGTGTGCTAGGGTTTGGAGGTGGGGAAAAGTGCAGTCTGAACCTCAGTGACTGTACTCAGGGGGCTGCAACCTGACACATCCAATGTAGATGTTTGCCAGACTCTCCCTCTCACAGCAGAAAGGAGAAGGTGTTGGGGGAGTTCGTGAACCATGGCAAGTACGTGCCCATGCTCATGTCTCCATGAAGGAGCCACCAGCTGATGTCCCCAGCAGGCCATGGAACCAGAGTGGAGTACAGGCTGGCCCATCAGGATTCCTGAGCCTCCTGAGATGGCAGCAGATCCTGCCACTTGGTTTCGGGGCAGGACACTAAGGTGAGGAAGTGGATGTCATGAAGCACCAGCATATACAGATGTTTTCTGGGTGCGGTTCAGAGGCAGACCAGCTGGATGGTGTTCAGCCAACATAGGTTGTGTGTTGTGGGCAGTTGGGGAGGTTTGGAGGGCAGGGGCCGGTGATCAGTTCCGGAGGGCCACAGGTGAGAGACGGGCAGAGAACATCCTCCTGCAGGACCTGCTTGAGGAAAGCTAGAGAAGCAGGAGGCAAGGCTGCCCTCACCTCATGGAGTACACAATGGGGGACACACAGGGTGGGATGGAAGGTGCTTAGTGAACGAGGCAGGAGATTGCAGAAAGAGAGAGGATGGCTAAGGCATGTTGAGTGCTGCCCTGGAGAGTTGAATTCTATTCCTACCTCTACTGCTGAGTTCCTGTGTGATGCTGGACAAGTCACTGAAACCAAACTTTTGAAAGGTGATAACTAACTGTGTATTCCTAATTTTCTGAGTGCCTGATTTGGGAGTCTGAGGTTGTATTTGCAGAAGTACTGAGCATTCACAGCTGTTAGTGAAGTCAACAGGAGCTGTGCCTTGAATAGTTTAGGTTTTATGTAATGCTAAGTAATTTAAAAATTCAGGTTTTAGGCCTATCAAATTCTCTACCCAAAAACAGTAGATAATTTCCCTTAATCTCTGTGTTCCTTAGATCCCTATCTGTAACTAGGGGATAATTTAACTCTCTCCCCTTACTGGTTGTTGTGTACTATAGTGATGAATGCTATGGCAAAGCCCACGAGGAAATTAATAATTCTGTCTTCAGAGCAGGGTTTTGATTAGGGTGCAGTAAATAGGGCCTATGGCCACGCATTAAACAATGAGGAGAAAATAAATATTGAATAGATGCTCATTAAGTGAGCACTGTCCATGCTGTGCACTGAATAAGGCAAGGGTTCTATGCAAAAAAATAGTGTGTGAGCATATAATCAAAGACCGTATCACAGTGCATATACATCAGGGGACTGAAGTAAGGTTTCATGGGCAACCTTAACTCTGGCAATTCATAACTTTTAAGTGCTTGACTTTTCAACCTCAGTAATGTTCCTTTAACATCATTTTTTGTGTGTAATATTTCAGTCAGTTGCTGAGAACTCTCGGCAGGGGGAAATCCCCAATCAGCCTGCCTTGAAAGGTGCAGTATACCTGGGTTTGATTATTTGTATCTGTTAAGCCCTGTGGCCTGAAGCTCCAGAAAGGAAAAAAGCTCTCTGCCCCCATCTGTTGGTGAATAGGGGGAAGTACGGCTACTGAAAGAGTCTCATTTGTATAAGCTTTCTACCCAGAATTCCTCCAGGGACACTTTGGGAGCCACACCATAAATGGTCACAAACTCAGAATTCATTTGGCCGTGAAAAAGCAGAGGGGAAAAGGGCTCCCTAGTTTGTGGCAAGGAGTGAATCCCTTGTGGTAAGGACTCTGCTTGAGAGTCCTAAAGACTAGTGATTCCCCAACTCCTGCTTTGTATTATAGGAGAGGAAGGTGCCTCCTCACTAGGGAGAAACATAGGGCTCTTTGTTGAAGCAGAGCTGAGTGAACCCTGCTTAGGCTTCTTCTATCCAGTCACTCAAAGCTGAAATCACTCCAACTTGGTAGAGTCTCAGGACAGGACTTCCCAAAAACAACAAGGAGTCTGGTGGCACCTTAAAGACTAACAGATTTATTTGGGCATAAGCCCAAATAAATCTGTTAGTCTTTAAGGTGCCACCAGACTCCTTGTTGTTTTTGTAGATACAGACTAACACGGCTACCCCCTGATACAGGACTTCCCAAGAGACTCAAAACAGGCTGGCCCGAGTGCACCTCAGGAAACTGTGAGTGGGATTTAGCAGATGACAAAGGGGGAAGAGAGGTGGCAAAAGGACATTTGCCTATTTGATGTTCACAGTGAGGGAGGGCAGGGCAGGGCAGGGCACTACTGCTAAAGTTACTGTGGGGAGTTATTTTATCATTCATGTATATATTGTTGCTGTGTTTTCCCTAGTTGATGCTGCGTTCTCTTTTCCTGTCATAAAGTTTTCTCTGTTTCATAGCGCTGGACAGTGGGGAAATTTTGCTTGTTAAGGGCACCCAGAGAAGGTGTTTAGTGACCCCAGTAATTCCGGGTGGACGGTTGAGCCGGTGTGTTTGTTAGTTTTCAGAGGAACCCCCTAGCTATTTGAACCCGCCCTGGCTGCTGCCAACACCATCTGGCGGAAGGGTTACATCTCACTTAACCATTAGCAGGCTTAGATATGTTTCTGCTCAGTGCAGTATGAGCAGGTTCATTCCGGTGCTTAACACCTAATCAGCTGCTGAGAAACTAAGAAGAATATTGTCTTGGTCTGTTATAGTCCAAACTCTTTCCCACACTTCAGCCCACTGACTTCTGCCCGTCTCAACAATTTAAGGACTGCTGGGGATACAAATATGCCCATGAGCACACAGTCAGCTCCCTGACTGAAAGGCCTGTGATTTAACTGTGTGTGTGTGCAGTAAATAGCGAGTGAGTGCAACAAAAGTAAACAGTTGGGTTTATGTAGTTGTTGTATTTATTCTGCTGAGACATTTCAGTGCTAGTTTTGGGAGGGTGGGATTTTGTTTTTTTCTGTCATTCACTTAATGGGATCTGTCTGCAGAGTAAGCATCCCTTCAAGCTACATCAATCTGTTTTGTTGCAAGGAGGCTGCCAGGTGAGAGTCTTCTTACCTCTGGACATTTGTGTTCAAATCATGGGCTGAAGTGTAAATCCCCCGGCTGATCCTCAGTGCTGCCAGCTCTTATGCTTTTATTGTGAGTCTTGTGTTTTTTCCTGAAAACCCCAGCTCCTGGAGTCAGCTGATTAGGCGACAATCTCAGCTTTCATTGAAAAGAAAAAGTGAGTTTCAAGACTAACTAGTTTCATGGTGGAACACAAAGGTTCAGAAACTAGAAGACAAAAAGAACACCGCATTCACTCTTTTTAAAAAAAAACTTACAACTTTTAAGCCCACCTTATGATTTTTGGGGCCTGATTTATGGTGTACATTTAAAAAAAAAAAAAAACCTCCACCAAAACAAAACACTGCACACACAATTCTCCCCCTGAGGAGACGATGAGAGACAGAATGAACTACATGTGACAGATGTTAGTCACACTGCTTAATGCCCTACTAGAAGGGGCTCAGATACTATGGTGAAGAACTCATGGAAAACAGAATAGATGTTTAAACTCTTGGGGTTGATGATACTGGATTCCTCAAAGACACTAAGCTTGTTATCGCCTTCTCCTTAAAGCAAACATATCTGGTTATTGAAGTAAACCTTCAAAGGAACTCTTTCATTGGGCTGGAGCCTGATACATTTATGAGCAGGATTATATGACACAGTTGCCTGTGATAACAGGAGACTGGACTCGATGACCCAGAAGGTCCCTGCCAGTCCTATGCTCCTAGGAGGGATTTCCCTGGATGTTGTGTATTTCTTTGATTTAAAACCAGGTTCGTTTTTATCTATATACTTCTATGGCCGCCCATCACTGTTGTCTTTGAGCACCCCACAAACATTAATTAATTTACTCTCCCAGTACCCCGTATTATTAACCCCATTTTACAGATGGGGAACTGAGGCGCAGAGAGATTAAATGACTTGTGTATGCTCACACAGGAAGTCAGTGGCAGAGCTAGGAACTGAGTCCACATACATTAAGTCTCATCGCAGTATCTTAATCGCAAGCCCATTCTGCCCTCTCCTTGCGGCTTTAAATCAAAGGCACCTTCAGAACCAGGGTGATTTCTATTACATTGATTTGTTTCCTTCAGCCACTCCGGTGACTAATAGTCTGATCCATATCCCACCCAAGTCAATAAAAATACACAGAGATGGAGCAGGTCCCAAGCTGGCCCATGGATCAATACTGGCTGCTCACTAAGAAATTGCCTTTATGTTTTGGAATGGTGCAACCAGAGAATGAAGGGGAGCAGCTCAGGAATTGGAGAGCTCTTGTAATAACCTTCTCATCCCCTGCCCTCCCAATCCTTCCTATCCCACCCTGGGCAGGACCGGCCCAAGCTCTCCCTGCCTCCTGCCCACGGCGGGCCAGCCTGAGGTCCCCCTCCTCACTGGTGCCTGGGGCCAGCCCAAGCCCCTCCTCCCACCCACTGCTCCCCCCCACAACCTCTCTCACCCCCACACGCAGGGCTGGTCCAAGCCCGCATGCTGCCCGCCTATGTGGGGGGCTGGTCCTCCGAGCCCCCACACTGCCCACCCATGCATGGGACTGGTCCTCTGAATAGAACGTCACCAAAATAATTCCTAGAGCAGATCTTTTAGAAAAACATCCAATCTTGATTTAAAAATTGTCAGCAATGGAGAATCCACCACAACCCTCGGTAAATGGTTCCAATGGTTAATTACCTTCGCTGTTAAAAATTCCACTGCTGCCCAGGATACAGTCCCCCATCTTGTAAGCATTCTACATTCTTTGTTCCCAGATCTATATGTTTACATTTAGCTGTATTAAAACACTTAGTGTTTGCTTACACTCTCCTTACCGAATGGTCCACATCACTCTGTATCAGTGACCTGTCCTCTTGATTATTTACTACTCCCCCTGTCTTTGTGTCATCTGCAAACTTTAATAGTGATGATTTTATATTTTCTTTCAGGTCATTGATAAAAATGTTAAATAGTGTATAGCCAAGAACTGATCCCTGCAGGACCCCACTGGAAACAAACTTGCTTGATGATGATTCCCTGTTTACAGTTAAATGTTGAGACCTATCAGTTATCCAGTTTTTAATCCATTTAATGTGTGCCATGTTAATTTTCTATTCTAGTTTTTAATCAGAATGTCATGCAGTACCAAGTCAAACACCTTACTGAAGTTTAAGTATATTACATGAACACTATTATCGTTATCAACCAAACTTGTAATTTCATTAAAAAAATATATCAATTTATTTTGATGAGATCTATTTTCCATAAACCCATGTTGATTGGCATTAATTATATTACTCTCCTTTAATTCTTTATTTATCGAGTCCCATATCAGCCACTCCATTATGTTGCTTGGGATCGATAATTACCCAGGTCACCTGTTTACCCTTGTTAAATATTGTCACAACATTAGCTTTCTTTCAGTCTTCAGGAGCTTCTCCAGTATTCCAAGACTTATTGAAATTCAACATTAATGGTCCAGCAAGCTCCTCAGCCAGCTCTTCAAAAACTCTTGGATGCAATTATCTGGACCAGCTGATTTTAAAATGTCTAATTTTAATAGCTGCTGTTTAATACCCTACCAAAATAGTAGTGGAATGGAAAGAGTGTTATCATCATCATCATCATATAACGACATCATCTTTTTTTTCCTAATATGGAGCAGAAATATTTACTGAACGCTTCTGCCTTTCCTGCATTATTATCGATAATGCTAACATTTCCATCTAGTAATGAACCAATACTATTGGTAGGATTCTTATTGTTTCTAATATGCTTTTTAAAAACTCCTTATTGTCCTTAATTCTGCTGGCCATAGATTTCTCCTTGTGTTCCTTTGCTTCTCTTCCTTGATTGTTAGGACTGTGGCTTTTGGGGACAACTAATAAAGTAGTCCTAAGCAATTCCCAATTATCAGTCACATTTTTCTGATTACATTTTTCCTCCTAGATGATTTGGCTCATAATTGTTTTCAGCTAATTAGGTGCCTAAATAAGAATCAAGGTGTCAAACTTATACATCAAAGATTGAAAATGTTGATCTATGTGTCTTGTCAAAATTCACATAGCAATAAGTGGCTACAACTCAAATCAATTTCCCCATCTATCAATTGGCCATAAAACCACTTAGCTACCATTATAAAGTGCTCTGAGAGCTATAGACAATAGGTGCTGAATGGTATTAGAACAGGGTGACTGAACTTCAAGCAAACGAACGCAGTTTGATTTACAGCAACTCTTAATGTTTAGTAAGATGTAGTGTACTTACACTCACTTTGTGAAGTTGCTTTAGCATTTTTAACCAGATTAAAAATATTTCAGTAAGAAAAGCTCAGTGTGGCAACTTGCCTGGGAAAAAAACATACCAAATTATGTATCTATAATTGAGCTGGTTAAAAATAGTTTTCCACTGGAAAATGCTGATTGGACAAAATCAAAATGCTTCACAGGAAAACATCAACTTAATGGAAATTTTTCATGAAAAATTTAACGGAGTGTTTCATTTCATTAAGGATTAAGTGTTTGAGTTTGACTATGTTATATGAGTCTAAACGAAGCTCTTTGACCTTGTCAAAACTATATTTTTCTGAGTTTTTCATTTCACAGGAAATGCTGACATTTTGTTCTGATTTGGAATGAAAGTAGAATGGAAGTTCCAACTTTGGTCCTGCGCTAGTCCACCAGTTTAACACAAAAGCAAGGAGAGCAGGTGGTTACTCAGAGAAAACCTTTGGAAATGAAATTTCTGATAGCCCTTCAAATGCTCCTCTCGTCTGGAGAGTTATCTGCTAGGCTTTATCTCAACAGGAATCTTGGGCCAGATCGTCAGCTGGTGCAATTCAATGTAACTCCATTGACTGCAATAGAGTTACACTGACTTACGCCAGCTGCAGATCTGTCACATTCACTTCAGTTTACACCAACTGAGGATCTGACCCTTTGCCTTTTCAGTTTCACGGTAGCAGCCATGCAGTATGTGGAAATATGCCTATATAGAGTTTGCTCCTGCAGCACTGAGGTCAATGGGAGTTTTATCATTGACTTTAATGGGCATGAGATCAAGTCCACACATACCTAACAAGTTTCAGAGTAACAGCCGTGTTAGTCTGTATCCGCAAAAAGAAGAACAGGAGTACTTGTGGCACCTTAGAGACTAACAAATTTATTAGAGCATAAGCTTTCGTGGACTACAGCCCACTTCTGATGCATCCGAAGAAGTGGGCTGTAGTCCACGAAAGCTTATGCTCTAATAAATTTGTTAGTCTCTAAGGTGCCACAAGTACTCCTGTTCTTCTTTTTGCACATACCTAACAGATTCAAAGGCTGGGTGTTAAACCAAGTAAACGATGGGAAAGAAAGAAGAAGAAAGTCATTAAGAGTGACAGAACAGGCAATATGCCAGCCAGGTCAGAGAAAGGCCAGGAGAAAGAATGTACCATTTGTTCCACCATAGTCTTAAACCCAATCCCCGCAGCCAGGATTCATATATTATGTTACAACAAAGCGGCACTCACTGGGGTCCAGCCTGCCAGTTTGCTTGATCAATGTTGGTGAGCTTAAAGGGGAGGCAAAATGGAACGGCTTCTGTGAAAGATGTCTCTGGGCAAGTGCATCAGGGAGAGGGGCTGGGCCCATGAAAGTGCTCCTCTTGTCATCTGGGATATTTTGGTGTTATCGTCACTTTTTGAAAGTTTGAATTGAGGGCTTCGGAGGGTTGCTGGGCCCCAGGAATCTGAAACCATCTCTCCACAGAGCACGCAAAGCACAGGCAGAGTAGGTGTTACAAAGCAGAAGACAGACACAGTCACAATATCAACAACGCACATACCTGGGGAGTGGAGACTAGTACCCTGCTGTTAAGACCCCATGTCATTCACCACTGGAGCTAAAAAAAAAAAAAAAAACCTTAGTATTTCCACTAGTGAGTCCCATAGGCATTCTGCACGCCCATTCACTTGTCTGGTACAGTGGAAGAGGAGGGGGTGCTCCAAACACAGGCTTAATTCTGCTTCCTTTGCCATTCAGCCCCGCACATGGGACAGATTTACAAACGAGCTCAGCTCCCGTTTCACCACCTAAATGAAAGGGCTGTAGATTTTCAGAAGCGCTCAGCACCCTGCAGCCCCCATGTTTCTCAGCGAGAGGGGCTGGGTGCTGAAAGTCTGACCCTAAGACCTTGATCCTATGAGGTACAGAGCAACTTCCTTTGACATCTGTGAGAGCGGGATCCAGCTGCTTTGTAAAGTGCTCTTTGGCCCTCTGGGGTTCAGGCAACCATACAAAGGGTGATGATTCTTAAAGACAGTGGTTCTCAACCCTTTTTTACCTAGGGACCCCTAAACTTAAATAGACAAACCTACTGACCCCCAACCACAGGCAACACAATGGGAGGAGGGGAAGAAACAGGGTCATGAACCCCCCCCCCCACTGATTTCTGCCTTCCATTTGGCCCTGCTCCCTGATGTGCGGCTGTAGCAGGGCAGAGCAGTGGTCTGTCTCCTTGGCTAGCTGCTGGCCTGTTTGTGGAGTCAGTGGCTGTCAGGAAGCCCCTTCTAATGGTAGGGGGAAATCTTGCTTCCACAGTAACGCTGCAATTTTTGCTTGTGCCGCCCCCCTCCCAACCGATAGACTGGGTGGCCCACTGAGGTGAGTCTGGGGGTGGAGGTTGTGCTCCCTCCCTCCCTGAGCTCTGCTGTGCAGGGCTGAAGCCAAAGTCCAAGCCCCACCACCGAGGGCTGAAACCTGCTTGCAGCCCCCTCAGCAGGCCGTGGACCCCCAGCTGAGAACCCAGTGGCTAAAGATATGTTCAGAGGGCAACATTTGAGTCAGGATCTGGATTCAGAACACCCCAAAATTCAAGGGTGCTTGGATGTAGGGTTTTTTGAAATGCTGACATTTGGAAATTTCCTTTTGCCTAGAATCGGCAGACAAAGTCAAAATTTTGAAATTTACTGCAAAAAGGATAATTTCCAAGTTTTGGAAACATCAAAACAACCTTACTGAAACATTTGTAATATAATATCAACATTGAAATGATAAAACTGAAATGAAAATGTTGCACCCTTACCAAAAGAACTTTCAGATAGAGAGAGTAGGAAGAACTTCCCTTCAGCAGTGAATGGATGTCCTGTTTTGGCACATCTAAGGCATCCCAGGCGAAGACATTTTCAGCCATATTTAGCTTTGTTATTTTACAGAACCCCTATATTATGCGTCTCATCGAATTTAGCTTTTGTTTAGTTCCTGTTGTGACAATATGTCTCCCTTGTCTCCTGGCTAGACTCGATGTGAGACAGACTTGTGACAAAGGAAGTGGTTTCCCCAGCAGTGGGAAATCTATTTTTACAGTGCAAAACAACTCAAACAAGATAAATGTCCTTCAGATCCCATAGTGGTCACAAACCCTTGGAACGATTCAACACAACTTGTCCAAAGTTAAAAAATGATAGTGTGTGACTTTTTTATTTGTATTTTTTGACTCACTCCATGAGCTTTTATTGGTGATTTCTGCCAGTATGTTGTTTTCTGCCAAACTCTCTGGTTATATTGCTCCAGTGTGGACAAGCAAAGAAGACCTATTTAAAGTTTCTTGGAAGCAAATGGATAGAAAAACAACTTACAATTATTTGTTGTTTTTTTATTAAGGGGCTTCTCTGGAGTACTTTGGAATTCACTCTGTCTGCCGTTTACAAAAGTCACCCAAGTGTATTACCCCGTATTAATAGGCATTCCTGAATCAACATATTACAATCATAGGCATATGATTCAGGTGGCTTGAGACTGCCAATATTTGTATTTTGTATTAAATTTAACAAGCCAAACATGACTCTAGCTTCTTGCCTTCCTCAATAATATCTGTTTGTTCAGTGCACTGTTCTAATTTGTCTAAAGAAATTAAACACAAAAATTACATTAAACATTAAGGGCCCAATTCAGTAGGGTACTTAAATACAAGTCTAAGCTTACACTTGGCTTCAATGTGCTTAAGGGCCTTACTGAATCAGGAACTAACATTGCTACATTAAGGCCAAAACCTGAAAACCTTGCTCATGCAGGTAATCCTTACTCATGCATGAGGTCCCATTGATCTCTATTAGATTGTTCACACTAGTAAGGAATACTTGGGTTGCATCAGGCCCTTTAACACTCAAAAATCCAGAAATGAAACCATTACTATTGAATGAACAGCCCTTACTCTGCCCCTTAGGCCATCATGAGTCAGATCTTCATCTGGTGTAAATTGGCATTGTCCATTGGTTTCAATGGAATTATGCCCATTTATACCTGCTGACAATCTGGGCCGTGCACTGCTATCTATTCTTTTCTATATTGATCATCGGCTGTTTCTGAAATAATACATGTTTTTTTCTACAAACTTAGATACTATTTATAGCTAAAATAAGCTCTGGCTATTAAAAGACCTCATCTTCTGCCTAAGATTAGATACCAGTCACACTGAAAACATTCCACATTTAGATCTCCCCTTCCTCAGGACACAGACTAAGGGTATCTACCTCACCACCGCCAACCGAGAGCATCCTCAGAAGCTCTTGATTCAGAAATTACTGGATGAGGTTCTCTGGCCTGTGTTATGCAGGAAGCCAGACTAAATGACCATCATGGTCCCCTTTTGGCTTTCAAATTGTTCCTCCCCAGCAGAACTCAGAGGAGTGGTGATGGGTAACTGCTTCTCCTCTCCATAGGCCCTCGCATATGGGGTTCCACAGGGATCGATCCAATCCTGCAGATAGATGACCCCTGCATCACCATGGAGAAGTTTTCAAGATAGGGGCCATTGACTGTGGTAGAATGCCTACAGGAAATTATCTCTTGCATGAAGAGCAGCTGGCTCTGGCAGAACCCGGGCAAGACCGAGGTGATGCTGGCTAGAAAAGGAAACACTTCGAAAAGCTGGCTAAGACATTGTCTCCACCTTCCATTTAAGATATATAGCCCACATTCATCACAGTGGTGGGAAGTCTTGGGGTCCTGTTTGACCCCTCACTAAGCTTGGATGAACAAGTAACATCAGTTTCCAAAAATGCCTTCTTTCACCTCCAACTTGCTGGGAAACTTTGTCTCTTCTGCGTGGACAAGGACCTGGCCACACTGATCCATGCATTTGCCACCTCCAGGCTGGATTACCATTATTCACTATATCTGAAGCTGCATGTGAAGACGATGCACAGGCTGTCACTGCGACAGAATGCTGTTGTCCCCTATCTCTGTGGCTTAGACCATCATAAGCACATCAGGCCCATGTTCAAGTCTCTCCACCGGCTCCCAGTCAGTTTCCAATACCAACTTATGGCCTTGGCCCTAATTCTCAAAGCAAGTGATGGATCCCATCAAAGACCAAATTTCAATCTATGACTCATCATAACAGCTGCACGCCTCTGTGACAATGCAGATCACAAACAGCAGGACTGAAGCATGTGAGATCTGGGAATAAAGCATTCTCTGTTGAGGAGATTTGGCTATGGAACAAACTTCCAGAGGTAATCAGGTGAATGCAGAGTCTGACCATCTTTAGAAAATGTTGCAATACCTTCCTCTTTGAGACATCCTGTCTGCCATGAGTGACACTCACAATTCCAGCACTGCTTTTATTCTCTAATCCCTCCCAAACTCAACCGACCTCCCAAAAAACCTCCCCCAACCAGGACTCTGATTCCATAAAACGTGAAGAGCTAGAGACTCAATGAAGCCCACTAGGGATTTTGCTATTGTTATGGAGTTTACCTGAAAGGTGCTCAGATACTTATGGTAATGGGTGGCAGTGTGAAAATCTTAGATGGATATATGGATAAATA
Organism: Malaclemys terrapin pileata; assembly: GCF_027887155.1. Taxonomy (NCBI): domain Eukaryota; kingdom Metazoa; phylum Chordata; order Testudines; family Emydidae; genus Malaclemys; species Malaclemys terrapin. Next base: position 17,716,099 of record NC_071509.1, on the reverse strand, counting down.
GGTGAAATCTATGAAAACTTCCAGAAGACCCTGGAAGTGAAAACAGTCTCCCTGAAAGAGCCAGGGGCTGGTGAACTAGAAGAATATTGCCACGAACTGCTGATGGAAAGCACTGAATTCCACTGCCCCATTGTGGTTCCCCGGGGAATTATGGAAGAAGCTAGGTGACTAGAGTGCCCACTGCTGCCTTCAGCACTAGAGATCACACAGTGCTGGTTGCCCACACTCACCATCTCATGGGAGTGCATGGGACAGTCCTATGCTGGAACCTCATTCCTATCAGAAAGAGCCCAAGGGGACAAGGACACCCCCTGCTTGTCAGACATATCCCTTCCATAAGGAGTCCCACAAGGTTCAATTCTCTCTCCCTTTCTCTTCTAATCTACCCACGACCATTCAGAGAGATCACAAAACACCACTGCCTCAGGTGGCAGGTAACAATTGTGCGTCTCCTCCGATTGCAACTCAGCCTCCATCCTCACCAGGATGTCCCACTGCTTAGAATAAATTAGCGAGAAGAACATTAAACTTGAGCTCATCCCAGGAAAGCTACAAGTGATGGAGATAGTCATCACTATTATAACAAGAATGGGATTTCCCTCCTCCCAGATATCATTCATCTTTCTAGAATGACCTGAAAAATCAGGTAGTTTAAATGGAAGGTTTAAAAATATACTTCACACCCAGAGTTCCCAGAAGGGCAGCTTCACGCAATGCAGGGCTAAGAAATAAGCCAAATGATAGCACTCCTCCCAACAGCAAGTATGTTAGCTATACAAGTAAATAACAAGTGTCAACAGCTCTACCAGAACACGATTCAAATATATGTGGGAAACACCTCTCAAGGGAAAGACAGCAATAAGAAATAAACAAGTAAGAAAATTCCCAAATTATAGCTCTAGTGTATCTGTGTCATTAGTCTTCACACCAGGGCTGTCCTGCTATCATTATTACTGTTGCATTCACATAGCTTGTGTAGTCAGTATTAAAGAAGGAACGGAAGAATGAAAGGAAGAAAGAAAGAGAGAAAATCTCTGTCACTGTTGACCAATGATACTTGGCAGTGCCTTGGAACCAAGCTGTACCTTGTCAATAGCATACAGAATATCCTTTGAAAAAGCAAAAGTGTACATGCTGTTCCTTGGCAAATGAAAATAAGTCACAATAAACAGACAAACAGATTTTGTAGCATGTTTTTGAATGGCCAAGAAAATACAGTTTATACTTTTTCGGGTCACCTACAGTTTACTGTGCAGGATCGATCATTTTCTAGTATGTAGGCTCTCACAATACACATGAGAAAAGAACCTCTTTGCAAACAGAAAAAACTTGACAGCAAAAAGGGGGTGAAAAGGCTTCTTGTTTCCTTTCTGCATTGCAAAAAAAACCAACCCAACAACCCAAACTTTTCTTCAGCAGTTGGTCAGGAGAGATTTCTCAGGATTAAAAAGGAAACAAAATCCATTTGTTGGATCCCTGTCTTTCAGCAAGTTACGGCCAGATAGAGAGCATTTTAGAACCCAGGTGTGGGTCTTCAAACATCCAATGTTTGACTAAAGATCAATGTCATTTTATAGAATCTCATTAGCATGACAAAATCTCCCTGTCAAAATTCACCTATTTCTGGCACTGGTTAGGCAAGAGGGTAGTTGAGACCTCTGCTTTCCTGCTAAAATTTCTTCATTTTATGGTTACCTTAGACTCCCAGTCCATCCTGATCTGGTTTGTCTATCTCTTGCATTCTCTCTCTCATGTAGATGGTGAGCTGTCCATGGCATGGAATGTCTTCTCTGTTATATGCCTGTTCAGCACCTACTACAATGATCCTTCTCTGGGGTTCCTATGTGTGCTGCAGTGACATAAATACATTAAATAATAATAGAAATTAGCAGTGGAAAGGACCTACTTATTTTCAACTCTGCTCAGCTGCACATTTTATACCACAGAGCACTAGGATGACAGGTGCTAAGACACTGCATAAGAATTCAAGGCTCTTATCCTGAGTCACCCTAATGTCAGGTGTTAGAATTGTGCATAACAATGCAGAGATATTTCTGATGACTCATGCTGGGGTGGAGAGGCAGGGTTTTCTGTGCTTCAACACAGAGCATAAGGCAGTAATCTACACAAGGGGCCTTTAGCAAAAACTTCCCACCAGTGAGCCCTAGCCTAGACATGGCTGCATCTAAATGTCATGGTGATTAAAATGCCAGAGCCGACCCTGCCTACACTGGAGTTATCAACAATGCAAGTGGACTGCTGGTAGCCATAGTGGGAGTTTTTTTGCTAATATTTTCTAGTGCAGACATAGTCTATGAAGGGCTGGGGTGCCTTTCTGAGGCAGAAGGACTTGGGACAGGGACACTGGGTTCTGCAGTGTTGCTAGTTCTTGTGATAGTTTGTGTTTTGCATAAAGCCCCAGCCCATGGAGTCATGTGATTAAAAAATAATCTTGTCTGTCATTTGAAAAATAAAAGTTTCTAGTGCTCCTGGATTCAGAGAAAATCTTGTAAATGTAAATCCTAAAGGTCCAAAAACCAGACGGGGAAATGAAAAGAACTCAAAATGTATTAGTTTTTTAAAATCTCATGATTTTGGGGGCCTCGCTCTTAACTTCTGAATGTTTTTGATCAGCAATACTGTGTATTGTCTGCCTGTGTTTAATTTAGGGATGGAGTTGAGGTTCTATGCACCTCCTGGGAACTGCTGAGTATGATCAATTCCCAGAAGCTTGGTCTTTTTAACAGGCAGACATATACTGACTTCATTATTGTTAGTATTGATTATTTGTTCTTTGCCAACAGTGGGTTGAATCCAAAACCCACTGAAGTCAATAAGAAGGTTCCCATTGACTTCAGTATGCTTTGATCAGGATCTGTGAGCTTGGCACAGAATAGAGAGGAAGAAATGAACCTTGCTCCATGAATTTAACAGTTTATGGGCCCAGTCCTCTCTCTGGTAGATCTTTTGAAACAAAACCTTCACTGCCCTTTTGTGTATTCTCTCCCAGGTAATATTTAATCTAAAGGAAGTATATCACCTTCATCACATCATTAAAGCTCTCTGAACCTCTCTTAGGTTTGCACTGTCATTCAGTCTTTTCTACTGGCTGGCTATATATCAGATCTAATCCAAAGGAATGTCTTGTTCAACTTCCTCCGCTCTATTTTGTACAAGAGAGATCATTCCTACATTGCTTTAAGCGGAAAGCTGGCAGTAAAGAGTGGTATATTATTGATCAGTCTGAAAAGCTATGGAGAGCTAGATAAAGGAGAGAGACAATTTGCAATTATGTTGGCCTGTTGCATTGTTTTGTTTAGGAAGGAAATGGCTGGGAAGCTGTTTATTGGCCATTCCGTAGGCCAGCTCTTTGATTTCAGTGTAGCCGCACAATTTACTGCATCAGAGGATCTGGCCCATTTTCTTTATAAGAGATTAAAGGTTCCTTTGGAATTAATAATAATAATTAAAAGTAATATTTTCCTAGCAGATGAATACTGTATTCAAGCAGCAAGAAGTGAGCTGTCCTCTCCCCTCCCTTTCTCTCCATACCATGACTATGGCTTTGTCTTTTCAGGGATTAGAACGAATGACAGCCGTGAGTGTGACCCCCTACTGTTAACAGGCAAATCAAGTGTTTACACCAGTGCATCTTACTCCCACTTAAACCCCAAGTAAACGGTCCCTGTGCCAATCATGACTGGATGGAACTGGGACAAATCTCCAGTGGAGTAAGGCCTAGTGCATCAATATGACTCCAGCTTCCATGCAAAAAATCCAGTGAAATGTGTTCCTTTGGTCTATTATCTAGTAAAAAGCTACTCCTGGGGAAAAGGGGAATGGCTTGGAACAAAGTTACATACAGTGGGACAATAAAATAGTGAGCCATGTTCCCCGCTATGACTGACTTCAATAGGGTTTCACCTGAGTAAGTGAGAGCAATGGTTGGCCCATCTTGTTCAGAGTGTGGTGACATTGGCTCTCACTTGGTGCTGTCCTTCCCTCTTGGCTTTCACACTAGGATGCAAGCAATCAACAGCTTGTACAGTTTCACAACCAAAGTCAATGAATGACCTTTGGCTGCCCCCCTACGGAAGTCAGTGTGTATCTGTGGTCTGTTCGGTCTGTCTCGTGTCGATCACATCAAACATTTTAACTTGTCCTGCACTGTGCACAAGTGGGTCTTTTCCACAGAGCGACACCAGCTAGAATGCTGCCAACAACTCTCCTTGAGCTCTCGGGGAGCAGCAGCTAGCATGCCTGCCTCACTTTTCCATGGTCCACAAGGGGGGGACACTCGAGGCCCTTCCAACATGCCTTCCTGGGCCCAGAGATGGGCTCATTGCTGAAACTTCAGTGCTATTGCTGAGTCTGCTGACACCAGCCCCTCCAGGCCATTTATCTATGTCAGTCCTAAGTAGGCAGAAAGGCCCAGATCCTCAATGGTACTTGGGCATCTAAGTCCCATTGATTTCATTGAAGTAAGGCACCTAAATGCCATTGAGTACTTGGCCAAAGTCCTAGAAACCTTTGTTTGGCCAGCCCGTTTATTTCCCATTATATTCTCAATCTAATGCTCCTTCCAGGGGCCTTCATTTTTTTCTTGTTAGCAGTCAAAGCTAAAGCAAGTTGCAGATCACACTAATTATTCCATTTTAAGACTAACAAACTCACCTCTAAATATATCTGTAACTTCCTCCATATTTATCGGGCTTGAATCACAGCACTTGATGTGAAAGATGCAATCTGAAGTAATTACTTGTTTTGTTGCCAAGATATAAGGTATCAGTAAACTATCTTCATTACAAGGTTAAGAAACTAAATATAACTGTGAGCACAGGTTTTAATTGAATGGACAGTAGTTTCACACAAGGGCAAGATTGCCTAAAGCACACAATGAGGCCTTATCTAATTGAAAGAAGTTTCATGGATTCTAAGGCTAGAAGGGACCATTGTGATCATTAAGCCTGACCTACTGTATAACACAGGCCAAAGAGCTTCCCCAAAATAATTCCTAAAGCAGATATTTTAGAAAAACATCCAATCTGGATTTAAATATCGTCAGTGATGGAGAATCCACTACTACCCTGGATAAATTGTTCCAATTGTTAATTACTCACACCATTAAAAATGTACATCTTATTTCCAGACTGGGTTTGTCTACCTTCAACTTCCGCCATTGGATTGTGTTACACTTTTCTCTGCTAGACTGAAGATCCCATTATTAAATATTTGTTCCCCATGTAGGTACTTACAGACAGTAAAAGTCACCCCTTAACCTTCTCTTTCTTCAGCTAAATAGATTTTTCTTCTTGAGTCTACCATTATAAGGCATGTTTTCTAATCTTTTAATCATTCTCTTGGCCCTTTTCTGAATCCTCTCCAATTTATTAACATCTTCTTGAATTATGGGCACTAACTTAGAGAAGTTAGTCCAAGTGGGCACCAATTATTACACCACTTGTCCAAATTCATTGAAAAACACTTTGCATCCACACACACAAGTACTTCAGGCAGGTGGTTAGGACTCAGATTTAGCTAACGCTGGAGTTCTCCAACTTGTTTACAGTCTGAACTACCTCATAGTGGTCTGGACAGAGATTAGCTAATGGACACCTGCCCTTCTCATTCACGGTCACATAACAGCCCTGATGCAACTACAGCAGTTGCTTACAGGGAAAACACATAGTTATTTTAAGAAAGTATTTGTTAGGGGAGATTTTCAAAGGATAGTTAGGCGTTCAATTCCCATTGGACGCCAGTGGAAGTTGGGTACCTAGCTCTCATATGTGTCTCTGAAAATCTTCTCCTTAAAGTATCTTGAACTTCTTATAAGGTGATTTAGCAGCTAGAAATAAGAAGCCAACACCATATAACCTACCACCTCTTTATGGACCCCCAAGTAAGTGCTCCATGGACCACAGTTTGAAAACCACTAAGGCAATAGGAACTATATCTACCTCCATGTTAGTAGAGCACCTAATCCCACAGGGTCCCAATTCCTGGATAAATAGGAATAGATAAATATTAAATAATAAGGCTATTGATAGACAGATATATACATGCATATCATCTATACCTATATTGATTTTACATAGAAAGTTGGCAAGATGTTAAGGGTATGTGTGTAGGCACAGATTCACACATACACACACCCCTCAACATCTGTGACTACATTTTTCTTCTAATATGGATTTTTCATTCACTTCAAACACAAATTTTGGGCTGGATCTTCTAGAGTACTGAGTGTCCCCCATTCCCAGTGACTTCAGTGGGAGTTGTGGGAACTCAGCACCTTCCAGAGGGGATTCTGCACCTTCCAGGATCTGGTCCACTATTAACAATATTTATTTTCAAGTACAGATACATACTAATCTTTTTTCTGAAGCCTGGTTGAGCACAATCCTCTCAAAAGTAAATAAGTGCGTTTCATGCTACAGTTACAACACCTGGTCCCAGTTAATCACCAGTTACATGCATTGCTCCATCATCTGTCACTGGCTCATCAACCAAGGGGCTGCCTATGACGCTGCTTTGTTCTGCATAGTATGTAATTGGCCAAAATGGAATGCATAAGCACTTTCCCGGAGTGTGTCAAATAGGACAAGCCATAAACTAGGCGAGATTTATGAAAACGTGCAGGAATGAATTACAGATTTCAAGCAGACAAACTGACTCCTAGTTCCTGCTTATATAATTGTCACCATCAGGACATAAAGCAGCAGAGAGAGGTTAATAACACTCAGTGTTCATTTGGATTAAGTCAAAGCATTGAAAAATCACGGTTGAGGAATGGGAATGGCGGTGTAAGCTAAATAATTTACTGTACAGTACCAGCTGCAGCGTGCTGTGTAATAGGCATATATGAAACATCCTCAAGAGAATGTATGTTCTAAATATTAGCAGTGACCTACTAAATTGCACTTCTAATCTTCACAATAATTGTCAGTCCGTGTTTCTTCAAAAACACTTAATTTACAGGAAACGGGAACCTGCTTTCACTTTGGGTTTTAAGGAGGAAGTTGCACATTTTGCTCATTTTAAATCAATACCACTCTGCATGTCACCTGGCGATTCTCAGCACTTTTCAATTATTTTCTTTGTCTTTTGGTTGCAGCCACCAGATAACTCCATGTTTTGAGGTCATCTGGATTAAGCCATTTTGTCTTTATGATAACAAAATTAATCAATAGCTGTATTAGAATAAGATCCTGGGCCAGATCCTCGGGGATGATGTAAATTGGCATAGCCTTTTGACTTCCAGTGGAGCTACCTGGTTACAAAATCTGATCCCATTTTTGATAACTATAACTGCTTTACAGAAGTCAGAGGGAAGGTCTGCAAAGCACAGAACATTTGGGGCTTTGAAACCTGGGAAGGGAATGAAAGGCAAATTGAAGTTGTATGATGATAAGCAGCTTAGCTTTGCTAAAATGCTCTGGGAATTATTTTGGGGAAGTCCTATGGCCTGTGTTATACAGGAAGTCAGACCACGGTGGGACCCTTCTGGCCTTGAAATCTATGAAAATTGTCAGTTGTGAAATAACGAACATTGACATTTAAGTTCCCATCAGTAGGTTTCAGACATAACATCTTGGTCTGAATGAAGGCAGTTTACACTTCCCTTAGAAACAAACAGATTTATTTGGGCATAAGCGTTCATGGGCTAGAACCCACTTCATCAGATGCAGGGAGTGGAAAATACAGTACCAGGTATATATACATAGTACATGAAAAGATGGGAGTTGCCTTACCAAACGTTCCCTTTGAGTTATTGTTTCAGGCTGATTGAAAGCAGTGCTGTATTGGTTTAAACCAGGTTTACGCTGGAAGGTTTATTCATAAACATAAGGGCTACAAATGTAATTTTTTTTAATACAAATTTAGATTCAGCATCAAAGGGTGAATTTTGCACCAAGTTCCATAGCCACAGTATCGCAGAGGACACAGGACCTTGATTATGACATTATTATGGTACTGGGACTAGTAAAAGTACAGTCAGATCCTAATGTCTACAAAGTTCTGGAGACTTCTGATTTGGGGTTCTGATTTACGTCATTTCCATCCAATATGTTCCATTGTTTGAGAAGAAACTGCTGATTGAGACACAGAGGCTAGAGTTTTGGAACCGATTTTATTTATTTACATACATTTCCATAGAAACTAGACTGGTGAGTCCTTTTCTACCAGATGTGAGGTTTCATGGCTAATTAGTTTATAAAAATGACATATTCTCTAACATGACATCTGGGCAGCTAAGATTTAAAATGCTGGCTAAAATGCTGCCTCTAGCTAGAACATGGAAAATATCAATAATAATTCCTAGCTTTTAAAGTCCGCACACCTCAAAAATCTTTACACAGAAGAGGCAAGTATCATTATTCCCAATCTACCTATGGCGAAACTAAGACATACAGAGGAAGTGCAGATAACACAGCAGATCAAAATCCATGTCTCCTCAGTCCCATCCTTACCCAGTAGGCTACACTGCCCCTCTACAGACTACACCCTTCTTATCCAGAAAAGATCATGACCATGTAATAAAGTTCAGAACTGGACTAGCAGTAGAAGGTGAGGGAACAGGAGGCAAAAATGTCTTAAAGCCAGCTTTGCATCTCCATCTCCTGAACTGTGCTGGATGGAGCCTAGGATCTGAGCCCTGGTCCCATTTTTAGACTCAGATTTACAACCCAAACATAGCTCTCCCTTTTGTTACTGACAATGAGGGTATGTCTACACTACGAAATTAGTTCGAATTTATAGAAGCCGGTTTTATTGAAATCGGTTGTATACAGCCGATTGTGTATGTCCACACAATAAAATGCTCTAGGTGCTCTAGTCGGCAGACCGCGTCCACAGTACGAGGCTAGCGTCGACTTCCGGAGCATTGCACTATGGGTAGCTATCCCACAGCTATCCCACAGTTCCCGCAGTCTCCGCCGCCCCTTGGAATTCTGGGTTGAGATCCCAATGCCCGGATGATGCAAAACAGTGTCGCGGGCGGTTCTGGGTACATGTCGTCAGGCCCCTCCCTCCCCCGTCACAGCAACGGCAGACAATAGATTCGCGCCTTTTTATCTGGGTTACCTGGGTTACCTGTGCAGACAACATGGAGCCCGCTCAGCACAGCTGAGCTCACCGTCACCATATATCCTCTGGGTGCCGGCAGACGTGGGACTGCATTGCTACACAGCAGCAGCTGCTAACTGCCTTTTGGCGGTAGACGGTGCAGTAGACTGGTAGCCTTCATCGGCGATCTGGGTGCTGGCAGCCGTGGGGCTTGCCTTTTGGCAGTAAATGGTGTATTATGACTGTTAGCCGGCCTATTACAAGTCGGGTCATCGCACATTAGCAGAGTCTTCCCTGAGCAGCAGCTCGTGCAATAGGCCTGAAGACCATCGTCATACACCGCCCCGTATTTGCTGCCAAGCACCCAGAAAGATGCCGAGGGCTATCAGTCACGCTGCACCGTCGTCTTAAGATGTAAAAAATAGATTTTCTCTGTATTCATTTGCTTCCCCCTCCCTCCGTCAAATCAACGGCCTGCTAAACCCAGGGTTTTCAGTTTAATCTTTGGGGGGGACCAGTCTGTGACAGTTGTTTGTGTCTCTCCCTGATGCACAGCCACCGTTCTTTATTTTAATTCCCTGTGCCTGTACGCCATGTCGTCACTCGGCCCCCCTCCCTCCTTCCCCTAGGCCGTCAGATACTACGTTTGCGCCACAGCTCGAGCCGCGAAGCGGTTCACGCCTTTTCTTTGAATTCTGGGTTGAGATCCCAATGCCCGGATGATGCAAAACAGTGTCGCGGGCGGTTCTGGGTACATGTCGTCAGGCCCCTCCCTCCCCCGTCACAGCAACGGCAGACAATAGATTCGCGCCTTTTTACCTGGGTTACCTGGGTTCCCTGTGCAGACAACATGGAGCCCGCTCAGCACAGCTGAGCTCACCGTCACCATATGTCCTCTGGGTGCCGGCAGACGTGGGACTGCATTGCTACACAGCAGCAGCTGCTAACTGCCTTTTGGCAGTAGACGGTGTAGCATGAGTGATAGCCGTGGGGCTGGCAGCCGTAGGGCTGCATTGCACCAGCCCCTTCCAGGCGATGGTATATTATGACTGGTACCCGTCGTCGTCGTACTGGAGTGGCTGTCAATCATGGCCACCTGGGCAGACATGCTACTGTCTCGATGATGACGGTTACCAGTCATAATGTACTATTTTCTGCCAATTGCCCAATATTGTCTGCTAAGCACCCAGAAGAGGCCGAGGGCGATGCTGGGTGCTGGCGGACGTGGGGCTGGCAGACATGGGGCTGCATTGCTACACAGCAGCAGCCCCTTGCCTTTTGGCAGATGATGGTATATTATGATTGGTACCCATCATCATCGTACTGGTATGGCTGTCACTCATGCTGCAGCGTCGGCTGCCACCTTAAGATGTAAAAAATAGATTTATTCTGTGTTCATTTGCTTCCCCTTCCTCCGTGAAATCAACGGCCTGCTAAGCCCAGGGTTTCCAGTTTAATCTTTGGGGGGACCATTCTGTGTGACAGTTGTTTGTGTTTCTCCCTGTTCCTGTACCTGTACGCCATGTCGTCACTTGGCCCTCCCTCCCTCCCTCCCGCCCTCCTTCTCCTGGTCCATCAGATACTACTTTCGCGCCTTTTTTCTGACCAGGCGCCATAGCTAGCACTGGGATCATGGAGCCCGCTCAGATCACCGCGGCAATTATGAGCACTATGAACACCACGCGCATTGTCCTGGAGTATATGCAGAGCCAGAACATGCCAAGGCGAAACCCGGACCAGGCGAGGAGGCGATTGCAGCACGGCGACGAGAGTGATGAGGAAATTGACATGGCCATAGACCTCTCACAAGGCACAGGCCCCAGCAATGTGGAAATCATGGTGTCACTGGGGCAGGTTCATGCCGTGGAACGCCGATTCTGGGCCCGGGAAACAAGCACAGACTGGTGGGATCGCATCGTGCTGCAGGTATGGGACGATTCCCAGTGGCTGCGAAACTTTCGCATGCGTAAGGCCACTTTCATGGAACTTTGTGACTTGCTTTCCCCTGCCCTGAAGCGCCAGAATACCAAGATGAGAGCAGCCCTCACAGTTGAGAAGCGAGTGGCGATAGCCCTGTGGAAGCTTGCAACGCCAGACAGCTACCGGTCAGTCGGGAATCAATTTGGAGTGGGCAAATCTACGGTGGGGGCTGCTGTGATCCAATTTGCCAGGGCAATGAAAGACCTGGTGATAGCAAGGGTAGTGACTCTGGGCAACGTGCAGTCAATAGTGGATGGTTTTGCTGAAATGGGATTCCCAAACTGTGGCGGGGCCATAGACGGAACCCATATCCCTATCTTGTCACCGGAGCACCAAGCCACCGACTACGTAAACCGCAAGGGGTACTTTTCAATGCTGCTGCAAGCCCTGGTGGATCACAAGGGACGTTTCACCAACATCAACGTGGGATGGCCGGGAAAGGTACATGATGCTCGCGTCTTCAGGAACTCTGCTCTGTTTCGAAAGCTGGAGGAAGGGACTTTCTTCCCGGACCAGAAAGTGACCATTGGGGATGTTGAAATGCCTATCGTGATCCTTGGGGACCCAGCCTACCCCTTAATGCCATGGCTCATGAAGCCGTACACAGGCAGCCTGGACAGGAGTCAGGACCTGTTCAACTACAGGCTGAGCAAGTGCCGAATGGTGGTGGAATGTGCATTTGGACGTTTAAAAGCGCGCTGGCGCAGCTTACTGACTCGCTCAGACCTCAGCGAAAAGAATATCCCTATTGTTATTGCTGCTTGCTGTGCGCTCCACAATATCTGTGAGAGTAAGGGGGAGACCTTTATGGCGGGGTGGGAGGTTGAGGCAACTCGCCTGGCCGCTGATTACGCGCAGCCAGACACCAGGGCGGTTAGAGGAGCACAGCAGGGCGCGGTGCGCATCAGAGAAGCTTTGAAAACGAGTTTTGTGACTGGCCAGGCTACTGTGTGAAACTTCTGTTTGTTTCTCCTTGATGAACCCTCCAACCCCCCCCCCCGACCCGGTTCACTCTACTTCCCTGTAAACCAACCACCCCACCCCACCCTCCCCTCCCCCTTGCAGAGGCAATAAAGTCATTGTTTTTTCACATTCATGCATTCTTTATTAGTTCCTTACAGAGGTAGGGGGATAATTGCCAAGGTAGCCTGGGATGGGTGGGGGAGGAGGGATGGAAAAGGACACACTGCATTTTAAAACTTTAACTCTTATTGAAGGCCAGCCTTCTGATGCTTTGGCGATCATCTGGGGTGGAGTGACTGGGTGGACGGAGGCCCCCCCACCGTGTTCTTGGGCGTCTGGGTGAGGAGGCTATGGAACTTGGGGAGGAGGGCTGTTGGTTACACAGGGGCTGTAGCGGCGGTCTCTGCTCCTGCTGCCTTTCCTGCAACTCAACCATACGCTCGAGCATATCACTTTGATGCTCCAGCAGACGGAGCATTGCCTCTTGCCGTCTGTCTGCAAGCTGACGCCACCTATCGTCTTCAGCCCGCCACTTGCTCTGTTCTTCCCGCGATTCAGCCCGCCACCTCTCCTCTCGTTCATATTGGGCTTTTCTCATCTCCGTCATTGACTGCCTCCACGCATTCTGCTGTGCTCTATCAGCCTGGGCGGACATCTGCAGCTCCGTGAACATCTCGTCCCTCGTCTTACGTTTTCTCTTTCTAATGTTCACGAGCCTCTGCGAAGGAGAAACATTTGCAGCTGGTGGAGGAGAAGGGAGAGGTGGTTAAAAAAGACACATTTTAGGGAACAATGGGTACACTCTTTCATTACAAGGTCGCATATTTCGGCTTGCAGGCAGCCATCGTAGGCCACAGTGTTTTGGCTTTTTTAACCTTCTTAACATGCGGGAAAGGTTGCAAACAGCAGCGCATTTCCCATATCAAGGATGAATTGGGTTGTCCATTTAAAATGGGGTTTCAATGTAAAAGGAGGGGGCTGCGGTTTCCCGGTTAACATGCGGCACAAACACAAGTAAACCACCCCCCCCCACACACACACACACGATTCTCTGGGATGATCACTTGACCCCTCCCCCCCACCGCGTGGTTAACAGCGGGGAACATTTCTGGTCAGAAGAGCAGGAACGGGCGCCTCTGAATGTCCCCCTTAATAAAATCACCCCATTTCAACCAGGAGAGCTTTCTGGAGATGTCCCTGGAGGATTTCCGCTCCATCCCCATACACGTTAACAGACTTGCTTGCTTTTTTTTTGTAATGTTTACAAATATTTACAAAGTTACACTCACCAGAGGTCTCCTGTGTGCCCTGAGGGTCTTGGGTGAGTTCGGGGGTTACTGGTTCCAGGTCCAGGGTCACAAACATATCCTGGCTGTTGGGGAAACCGGTTTCTCCGCTTCCTTGCTGCTGTGAGCTACCTACAGTACCTCCATCGTCATCTTCCTCGTTCCCCGAACCGTCTTCCCTGTGTGTTTCTCCAGTGAGAGAGTCATAGCACACGGTTGGGGTAGTGGTGGCTGCACCCCCTAGGATCGCATGCAGCTCCGCGTAGTAGCGGCAAGTTTGCGGCTCTGCCCCGGACCTTCCGTTTGCTTCTCTGGCTTTGTGGTAGGCTTGCCTTAGCTCCTTAATTTTCACGCGGCACTGCTGTGTGTCCCTGTTATGGCCTCGGTCCTTCATGGCCTTGGAGATCTTTTCTAATACTTTTCCATTTCTTTTACTGCTACGGAGTTCAGCTATCACTGCTTCATCTCCCCATATGGCGAGCAGATCTCGTACCTCCCGTTCGGTCCATGCTGGAGCTCTTTTGCGATCCTGGGAGGACTCCATGACGGTTACCTGTGCTGATGAGCTCTGCGTGGTCACCTGTGCTCTCCACGCTGGGCAAACAGGAAATGAAATTCAAACCTTCGCGGGTCTTTTCCTGTCTACCTGGTCAGTGCATCTGAGTTGAGAGCGCTGTCCAGAGCGGTCACAATGAAGCACTGTGGGATAGCTCCCGGAGGCCAATAACATCGAATTCCGTCCACACTACCCCAATTCCGACCCGCAAAGGCCGGTTTTATCGCTAATCCCCTCGTCGGAGGTGGTGTAAAGAAACCGGTTTAAAGGGCCCTTTAATTCGAAAGAAAGGGCCTCGTTGTGTGGACGTGTCCAGGCTTAATTCGGTTTAACGCTGCTAAAGTCGACCTAAACCCGTAGTGTAGACCAGGCCTGAGTTAAAATGGAAATGCTGAATCATGAAGACACAATTATAAGTAAAACCATCAGCTGCCAAGTGTGAGCTTTCTGCCCTACTTTTCAGCACATTTATCTGGCCACAGTTTGTTCCTTACCTTTTGAGAAACAGAATCAGTCCTGTTTTGTTAACGAAAAAAAAGGTGGGGGAGGTGTTGGGGATTTTGAGTCAAGAAAGGGTTGTGGGTGGAACTTTATGCATATTGAAATCTTTAAAATAGTTTATTTCAAATGTTTTCTTTTCTATTTCTGTAAATCTTAATGGTCTGTGCACATTAGCTTATTTTGCTTCCCGGCTCATGTTTGTCTAAGTGGGGAACTATAGCCCAGAGATGGCATATATAGTGAAAAGTGCAAGGTCATGCATTTGGGGGGGAGGGATAGCTCAGTGGTTTGAGCATTAGCCTGCTAAACCTAGGGGTGTGAGTTCAATCCTTGAGGGGGCCACTTAGGGATCTGGGGCAAAATCAGTACTTGGTCCTGCTAGTGAAGGCAGGGGGCTGGATTCAATGACCTTTCAAGGTCCCTTCCAGTTCTAGGAGATGGGATATCTCTCTTAATTAATTTAATAAAAAAATAAGGCCTACAGAAAAAATGCAAATTTTCATTGACTAGGCCTAATTAAACCCATGAGGGTTTGGAACTATGAGTGGCACATTTCCTCTAAAGAATACGTTCAGTAATATGTTCACTGGAGATGGACTTACCTCTTTTTCTGTTCTGATGTCAATGGTAATTGGGACAAAATACAACATGGTTTTCCAAAAGGTAGATCATGCCAAACCAACCTGATCGCCTTCTTTGAGAAGATAACAGACTGTCAGGCTGGAGGGAGGTTACTAGTGGAGTTCCTCAGGGATCGGTTTTGGGACCAATCTTATTTAATCTTTTTATTACTGACCTTGGCACAAAAAGTGGAAGTGTGCTAATAAAGTTTGTGGATGACACAAAGCTGGGAGGTATTGCCAATACAGAGAAGGACCGGGATATCATACAGGAAGATCTGGATGACCTTGTAAACTGGAGTAATAGTAATAAGATGAAATTTAATAGTGAAAAGTGCAAGATCATGCATTTAGGGATTAATAACAAGAATTTTTGTTATAAGCTTCGGACTCATCAGTTGGAAGTAACAGAGGAGGAGAAGGACCTCGGAGTATTGGTTGATCAGAGGATGACTATGAGCCGCCAATGTGATATGGTCATGAAAAAAGCTAATGTGGTCTTGGGATGCATCAAGCAAGGTATTTCCAGTAGAGATAAGGAGGTGTTAGTACCGTTATACAAGGCACTGGTGAGACCTCATCTGGAATACTGTGTGCAGTTCTGGTCTCCCATGTTTAAGAAGGATGAACTCAAACTGGAACAGGTACAGAGAAGGGCTAATAGGATGATCCGAGGAATGGAAAACCTGTCTTATGAAAGGAGACTCAAAGAGCTTGGCTTGTTTAGCCTAACCAAAAGAAGGCTGAGGGGAGATATGATTGCCCTCTATAAATATATCAGAGGGATAAATACCAGGGAGGGAGAGGAATTATTTAAGCTCAGTACCAATGTGGGTACAAGAACAAATGGATATAAACTGGCCATCAGGAAGTTTAGACTTGAAATTAGATGAAGGTTTCTAACCATCAGAGGAGTGAAGTTCTGGAATAGCCTTCCAAGGGGAGCAGTGGGGGCAAAAGACATATCTGGCTTCAAGACTAAGGCTACGTCTACACTACCCGCCTGAATTGGCCGGTAGAAATCGATCTCTTGAGGATCGAATTATCGCGTCTCGTCGGGACGCGACATTCGATCCCCGAATCGATGCTTGTACTCCACCAGGGGAGGTAGGAATAAGCGCTGTTGATGGGGGAGCCGCGGAGGTCGATTTGCCGCCGTCCTCACAGCGGGGTAAGTCGGCTCTGATACGTCGAATTCAGCTACGCTATTCGCATAGCTGAATTTGCGTATCTTAAATCGACACCCTCTCCCTACCCCCCCGCAGTGAGGACGTAGGCTAAGCTTGATAAGTTTATGGAGGGGATGGTACGATGGGATAGCCTAATTTTGGCAACTAATTGATCTTTGCCTATTAGCGGTAAATATGCCCAATGCCCTGGGATGGGATGTTAGCTGGGGTGGGATCTGAGTTACTACAGAGAATTCTTTCCTGGGTGTCTGGCTGGTGAGTCTTGCCCATGTGCTCAGGATTTAGCTGATCGCCATATTTGGGGTCGGGAAGGAATTTTCCTCCAGGGCAGATTGGCAGAGGCCCTGGGGGGTTTTCACCTTCCTCTGCAGTGTGGGGCATGGGTCACTTGCTGGAGGATTCTCTGCACCTTGAAGTCTTTAAACCATGATTTGAGGACTTCAATGGCTCAGACGTAGGTTAGGGGTTTATTACAGGAGTGGGTGGGTGAGATTCTGTGGCCTGCGCTGTGCAGGAGGTCAGACTAGATGATCATAATGGTCCCTTCTGACCTTCTTAAAGTCTGTGACTCTATGTGAGGCGGGCTCTGGCCTTTCACCTGGAATGTACAAAACCGTTCAGGAAGTCCTCGGAGCTGTTCATCGGCTTGGTCGAACGCATGAGGCTCTCCAACTGGATCACCTCATGTATTCATACCTGTTACGACCTGGCGGGAGTCCCCCTGCCGCTGATTGTGAGGGCACACTCGACTAGGGTGCAAGCCTCATCGGCCGCCTTTTTAGCCCATGTCCCCATTTGTAGGGCTGCCACATGGTCTTCGGTTCACACGTTCACCTTGCATTATGTGATCGTCTCCCAAACCAGGGAGGATGCCGGGTTCTCCGTCCCGAGAGTTTGCGAACTCCTACCCACCTCCAACAGATATAATTTGGAATCACCTATTGTGGAATGCACATGAGCAACACATCTCGAAGAAGAAAAGACAGTTACCTTTTCCGTACACCTTTTCTGGTGTTCTTCGAGATGTGTTGCTCATGTCCATTCCACATCCCATCCTCCTTCCCCTCTGTTGGCGTTGTCTGGCAATAAGGAACTGAGGATGGGGAGAGCATGCAGTGCCCCTTATACCATGCCATGCTGGTGCCACTCCAGGCATAGCTAGGGGAAAAACTTCCGGCACCGGTGCACGTGGCAATCACGTGGAATGGACATGAGCAACATATCTTGAAGAAAATGTAACTGTCTTTTCCCTTGTGGTTGAGGTGGTTAACCTCCAGGAGAGGTAGGGACAACCTGGGGCCACCCCCAAAAATAAAGACTCCAGGAGGCTGGATCTTTTTGGATGTAAGGTTTATTCGTCTTCCAGCCTTCGGCTGAGAGTGGCCAACCACCAAGCCCTCCTTGGCCGATATGACTTCAATATGTGGCAAGCCATGGCCAAGTTCGAAGGGTCGCTCCCCGAGGTTTCCAAGAAGGAGTTCCAAGCAATCCTCGATGAGGGCATGACTATGGCCAGGGTGGTCCTCCAGGCGAGGTCAGACGCTGCGGACGCTGCTGCCTGCACCATGACTTCAGCTATCCCCGTGTGGTGAGCCTCTTGGCTGCTCCTCTCTGGGCTATCCACTGAGGCTCCTCAGTCAATGCAGGACTCGCCCTTCGATGGCCGAGCCCTATTTGCAGGGCAAACAGACAGCAAATTGCATGGCCTCAAGGACTCCCGCACTGCCCTAAAATCCCTGGGCCTCTACGTCCCAGCCCCGGCGTGTAAGCAGTTCAAACTGCAGAAGCCGCAGGGCCAGGGGAAGGTTCCACATGTTGACGAACCTCATCGCAGAAGTCTCTGCATTCCCCCTGACTACAGCCAGGTTCTGCCTGCGCCTGCTGGGCCACATGGCAGCATGCACTTACATGGTCCGCCATGCCAGGCTCCGGATGCAGCCCCTGCAACAAGGGCTGGGGAGGGTTTATTCCCAGTCCAGAGACCCCCTGGAAAAGATTGTTGCCATTCCCCAGGTGATACTTACCTCGCTGCAATGGTGGATCGACCGCAGGACAGTCCTGGAGGGGGTTCTGTTCAACAACCCCCCTCACTCCATCGAGTTGGTGTCAGATGCCTTGGACCTCGGCTGGGGGACACATCTCTGCAACCTCCAGACACAGGGGATGTGGTCCCCGGAGTAGGCGAAATTGCACATAAAAGTCAAAGACCTCCGAGCAGTCCAACTGGTGTGAGGAGCCTTCCTGTCCCACCTGTTGGGCAAGGTGGTACGAGTCCTGATGGACAACCCAGCCTCGATGTTCTACATCAACAGGCAAGGGGGAGCCTGCTTTTCGGCTCTCTGTCAGGAGGCGCTCCGTCTGTGGGACTTCTGCATCAGCTACAAAATCCACCTGAAACTTGTCACCTTTCTGATGTCAGAAATACGCTGGCAGATCAGCTCAGCAGGGACTTCTCCTCTAACCACGAGTGGTCGCTCCATCCAGAGGTAGCCTGCATGATCTCCCAAAGGTGGGGAACTCCCCAAGTGGACCTGTTCGCTACCAGACAGAACAGAAAATGCCACCGGTTTTGTTATCGACAAGGTCTGAGCAAGGACTCCCTTTCTGATGCCTTCCTTCTGTGGTGGTCAGGGAGCCTGATATATGCGTTCCCTCCGATTCCACTCATCGGCAGGGTCCTGGCAAAGATCAAGAGAGATTGAGCGCAGGTGGTCATGATCGCCCTGGTGTGGCCTCGCCAACATTGGTTAGGCACGTTCATGAGCTTGTCAGCAGCCTGCTGTCACAGGACCACGGACGGCTCCTACACCCCAACCTCAGGTTCTGCCACTTCTCGGCGTGGATGCTGCGTGGCTGAACCCGGAGGAGCGGACCTGTTCAGAAGGAGTCCAACAGGTCCTCCTGGGGAATAGGAAGGCCTCAACTAGACTGACTTACCTGGCCAAATGGACGAGGTTTTCCCGCTGGGCATCCGAGTGTGGCATCTTTCCCTTACGTTCTTCCATACAGGCTGTCCTGGACTACCTGCTCCATTTGAGGAACCAGGGCCTGGCACACTCTTCCATTAGAGTGCATCTAGTGGCCATCTCTGCTTTTCACTCGCTGATCCAAGGACAGACGGTGTTCTCCATGACACGATGGTCAGATTCTTGAGAGGGCTGGAGAGACTCGTCCCGCAGTGGGATGTTAACTTGGTCCTCTCTAGGCTCACTGGCTTGCCCTTTGAGCCGCTGGGTTCCTGCTTCCATCTGTCATGGAAAGTCGTGTTCCTGGTGGCGGTGATGTCGGCAAGACAAATCTCGGAAATTAAAGCCTTGACCTCAGAACTGTCGTATACGGTCTTCTACAAAGATAAGGTTCAGTTGCGGCCCCACCTGGCCTTCCTGCCAAAGGTGCTCTCCACCTTCCATATGAACCAGGACATCTTCCTCCCGGTGTTCCGTCCCAAACCGCACAAGACCAGTGAAGACAGGCGTCTTCACTCCCTGGCCTTGGCTTTCTACTTAGAACATACAAAACCTTTCCGAAAATTGACTCAACCATTCATCGCTACAGCGGATAGGATGAACGGCCACCTGGTGTCCTCGCAGAGGATTTCTAATTGGATCACCTTGTGCATAAGGACCTGTTACGACCTGGTGGGGGTTCTGCCGCCGCAGATTGTCAGAGCCCACTCAATGAGAGTGCAGGCATCTATGGATATTGCTGTTTCCTGAATCCTAACAAGCAAAGTAATCCAATTGGGGATTGTGACAGGTTGGATCACAGAAACCCCCTTGGGAGCTGCCACCTAATGTACCAAGACTACCTGTGCTCCTGTTTTCCCTGCCAGCTCAGGACTCCAGCACCCTGTCTTATTGAGCCAGACACTCCTGTCTGCTCCAACAAAGACCCAGGGTCTGAATTACTTGCCCCAAAGCTGCATGTTTACCTGAAAACAGCTCACAGAAGTTGTCACGGAGTATTGGGGGACTCAGGGCCCTGCACCCCCGGCTTCCTGCGATTCACCATGACTCTCAGCCAGCCAGTAAAGCAGAAGGTTTATTTGGATGACAGGAACACAGTCCAAGACAGGTCTTGCAGGCACAGACAACAGGGCCCCCCTCAGTTAGGTCCAGCTTGGGGTCCCAGGGCATCCCAGCCCACCCCCCTTTGGGGGGTCAGAGCCATCTCTGCCTCCCAGCCATCTCTCCAGCCTGCTTCCAGCACTTTCCCTTCAGCGACCCCTCCCACAGCCTTTGTTCAGTTTCCCGGGCCCCGGAGTCACCTGGCCTCCAACCCCTCTGGGTTCTCATGTTACAAGCTCAGGTATGTTCCCTCGGGCAGACTCCCATCCCCCGATGCAGACCATCCTAGTCACACTCCCCTGTCAGCATTCACACACCCCAGCAAGAACAGTCCCAGTTCGTCACAGAAGTGTGCTTGTCTTTAGCACTCAGGCCTTGGCTACATGGTGCTGTACAGCGCTGCAACTTGCTGTGCTCAGGGGTGTGAAAAAACACCCCCCCCCGAGTGCAGCGAGTGCAGCGCTGTAAAGCACCAGTGTAATCAGCGCCTGCAGCGCAACTACACTCACGCTTTACAGCGCTGCTGTGGCAGCACTGTGAATTGCCAAGTGTAGCCAAGGCCTCAGATGCCCAACTCCCAATGGGGTCTAAACCCAAATAAATCCATTTTACTCATAAATTGTTCACCCTCTATAACACTGATAGAGAAATATGCACAGTTGTTTGCTCCTCCAGGTATTAATACATACTCTGAGTTATTTAATAAGTAAAAAGTGATTTTATTAAATACAGACAGTAGGATTTAAGTGGTTCCAAGTAGTAACAGACAGAACAAAGTAAGTCACCAAGCAAAATAAAACAAAACATGCAAATCTATGTCTAATCAAACTGAATACAGATAATCTCACCCTCAGAGATGCTTCAGTAAGTTTTTCTCAGACTGGACACCTTCCAGGCCTGGGCACAATTCTTTCCCCTGGTACAGCTCTTGTTCCAGCTCAGGTGATAGCTAGGGGATTCTTCATGATGGCTCCTCTCTCTCCTCTGTTCTCTTCCACCCCTTTATATATCTTTTGCATAAGGCAGTAACCCTTTGTCCCTCTGGGTTTCCACCCCCCTCACTGGAAAAGCACCAGGTTAAAGATAGATTCCACTTCAGGTGACATGATCACAGGTCACTGCAAGTCTTCATTACCCACTTGCCAGCACACACATATGCAGGAAGACACGCAGGTAAAATACAGCCATTTGCAGACAATGGTCCTGGTTAATGGGAGTCATCAAGATTCCAAACCACCATTAATGGCCCACACTTTGCATAATTACAATAGGCTCAGAGTTATATTTCATATTTCTAGTTTTAGATACAAGAGTGGTACATTTCTACAAATAGGATGATCACATTCAGTAGATTATGAGCTTTGTAATGATACCTTACAAGAGACCTTTTGCACGAAGCATATCCCAGTTGCATTATATTCACTTATTATCAAATCTTTATAAAACTATCCCAGTTACATTATATTCACTTATCGTGTTTTTATAAAACCATATAGACTGCACAATGTCACAGGGATATACATTGTTCTTTCAGTAACCCATAATGTGGATTATTCCCCAATAAGCTGTCAGAAGTGCTCAGGGCCATTGAGACCTGTCATATGCATTTATTTGGACAAATAAGTCCTCAGCCGGTATAAATCAGCTTCCATTACTTCAATGGAGTGATGCCAATTTACGCTAGCTGAACAACTGTGGGCTGATCCTCTTCTTATGTGCATCCAGTCGCCCCAGTGAGATCAGTGGAGTTACACCACAACCCAGTTGAAATGAGTGGAGCTGCACCATTGTAAAACTGATCTAAATGAGAGGCGACACAGGCCACTAGTGACCCAATCTTGATTCTGCAAATGAAGTGTAGGTGGGAAGCTTAAATACTTGCACATCTAGCTGGCATTTTATGTAGTGGCGCAACTAATCAGCTGTACAACTCCAATTCATTGTGTAGGCACAAACTACCCCTGCTAGAAAGGAAGATGCATGGAAATGTATCGCTTAATTTTGGGAGATAAAATATTTGGCCCATTTGTAATAAGCCCACTAGAGAGCAGCAGGAAATTGTGACTACTCCATTTTGCAGAGCTTGGGCCTATCAACAATAATTAAATGATTCCTCATGCTATCAGTTAATGCTTTTTAAAAAATTGTAAATGCCAAATGTAGCCAAAGTCATTGGATTTAAGAAAAAGAGTTTAATAGTGTGTTTCAATTAAAAATAACAATAATTTCCTCCCTGTTTTAAAAATGCTCTGGATTGTGGGTCCCAACAGCAGTTGAAGGTGGCAGCAAAATTGAGCCAGTGTACTACTTAAATCCATTTTTAGCCATTTTATTTAGATGTTTACAATGTGGTAACAAACAGGATAAAAAATGAAACCCACTTCTTAGATATAGAGTACAAGGTTAAAAAATGCAGCCTTATATAAGGATGTGAATTCACAGTCTGATACAGCACTGCAATACTTCAGTTTCCCACGGCTATAACTGTATTGAAATTCCTCCATGCCAAGGAAATCTCAGCTGCACAGACCCTGCTGATGAGATAAGTGAGGGAACGCCTAATTTGAGCGTCCCAGTTCGGGGCCTCCAGGACTTGGATTTGAGATACAGCTCTAAGCAGCATGTTAGCTGTGGGGCAGCATCAGCCTAGGTGGCTTTGCAAATGCTGACCAGTGGCCGCTGAGTAGCAGTTTTGAGAATAGCAATAGTCACTAATGGTGGACTTAGGCACGTAAGTATTTTTGAAGATGTAGCCCCCAGTGTCTACAGCATCGGGATCAAAAAATATTTAGTCTGATTCTTCTCTCAGGTGGGTTTTATATCACTGTAATTCCCTTGGCTTTCTCCTGGTGTGTAAGTGATAGCAGTCAGGTCCTGTGTCCTTTGCCCATAGCACCCGTACACTGTCCATGTTAGGAGCCCACATTTCCACTTGGTTAAAAAAAAATCCTCTTAAATGGCATGAAAACAATCATATCCCACCAATGTAATAGAGTCAAGTGTTTTTAAATGCATATCCAAGCCCCGATACATAGTCCAAAGAGTCAACAGCATAAATTCTGCCATAAGGGGATGCTCAGGACTTGGGGATCCATAGGCAGTAAAAAGAATGCTCAGTAAAAAGGCATAAATATACTTGCATTTCAATTGCACCTTTCATACAAAGATCAAAAAGTACTTTATAAAGATTAAATAAAGCCTCATACCCCGCAAGGGAGATACATTTCACCCACAAATAAAAGGCAGATACTTAGATGGAAGCACGCAGCAATTAGCAATAGACACTGAAGTTTAGAATGTGATCACATAACCCAACTGCAGGGAGAATTTTTGGTAGGCAGAATATAGTTACCTGAATTGAAATTTAGTTCAAGCACCAGCTTTAATGCTCCTAATGCTAAGTTTTGTGGCATCTTTAATGATCTCAAGCTGTCAAAATCAGGGTTTAACAACTCAGTCAAGTATCATCTGCCAAATCACTAACCCCACTTCCTTTAGTAGCCAGGATCCTTAGAGTTCTCCATTTAAATATTGGTACAGCTCAATGCTGTAAGTTGTAAGAGTTGACAGGATCACAATGCAAAGTGACATGGGCACAGGTTATGTTCCGCATACCTTTTGGACTATATCTCCAAGGTTTCTTATATTTTCCACTATCCAGGGTGTTCAAGAACAAAAAGGGAAAGCTAGGACAGTGCAACATTCAGGCTTTATTTCTTCCTCTGTACATACTGTACTATCCCATCAATCACTTCCCGAAAGTGGCATTTTCTAAGTTCCTAGTCTATACATAAGCATATTATAACATTTGCTATTGGGAAACTCTCTGTCATAACCGGGCTTAGCAGAATTCAATTTTTCTTATAATTGACATATCCATGTTTATTTTACACAATTGTTAATGTTTATTGATTTAAATTTTCTGTTGCACAAAATTATGAATTTTAAGCTTTATTTTTAGCAATTTACATTGTCCATTATGAGAAATTATGGGGGCAGACAATTCAGTAAATATTTAGATTCAAAAAAGTGAGTGCTCTATAAATTGTTAACACATCAAAACATACAAAGTAAATATTCTTAAATCAAACTAAGTTCTCAAGCAGCATTTTTCTTACACTGCATATCTGTAAATTTCAATAATTATCAATGGAATATTTTTTCATCACTTTGTGTCTGTACAGTGAAAGTGACAGTTTCTGATAAAAAAAATCTTTCAACCCTAATCATAACAGAGGGAGCCTTGAATAGATATATCATCAGTAGAGACATTTCCCTTTGCAGCTGTTTGCCCATCATGTAAAAACCTTCATTAGAACAATGAATCTTTAATTCATGAGTGACTGAAGAACAGAGGAGATCCAATGTATTGCACATGTAAAGAGAACTGACTAGGTATAGTTTCCTCACATTATTACAGATAAAATATAGTCAGTTTAAAAGGGCAGCAGCTACACCTTGTGGAAATATGTGGCACTGTAGTCTTGTTTTTGGAAAAATCATGAAATCCATGAAGATTCATCACAGTAACTAGTTCCCCAAAAATGTTTAATGGAAATAATTAATATTCAAAGAAAAATCCCAGGGAGCGATATATCTTAAGACCACTGATAGAGCAGAGAACTTTCCACTACAAGGCTAGCTGGTTAAATCCATTGCAAATCAGAGCAAAAGTCAATATCCTCCAGCCATCCCTGCTGGCTAAAGTTGAAACAGGCAGAGGAAAGTATGGGAAATTTTTGCTGTGAGGTACCTGTTCTGTGAATAACTTACTACCTTATATGAGTGTCACTTTCATGAACACTAAATAAATTTAAGTAAGGAAAACAAAATGGGTAGTAAAGCAGTATGAACAAGGAGAGATTAATACAGGGCTATAGGGAGGGAGAGAGGTCAAAGCTGCCTTAGCATGGACTGATTAGTGCTTGCCCCTGCAGTGTGACGCTCCATGTTGGACACAAAGTTGCATCTGAGTGGCAAAATTCCTCCCTCCAGTGCTGACTGTAATAGGAAACACTGCAGGGCCTTGAGCCATATTTCAAAACAGGAGCTGCGGTTTTAAAGAACTGAATCTCAAATGCCTTTATTTTAGGTTGTGTCACAACAGCTCCTTGATCAAGGGTCCCCTGTTCTTCCTCAGACCTGACATACTCATGTCAAATACATTGCTCAGTGTCCATAAAATGACATGTGTAAGATCTCTATTGAAAGCTTGCAACTTCTCAATGTTAATTATCCTGGCATGATGGGAAGGGGCAATTTAAGGACTAATGTAACTATATTGAAGTTTATGTCCTTAAGGTTAAGAGGAGTAATCAATTACTTAGTGATTGCCTATTTATACGAGAGGGAGTTGGCATTGGTTAGCCAGTGATGTAATGCAATGCTCAACTGTCTACCATTGTCCCATCAACAAACCCTCAAAAAACAACTGAAAACAATTGAAACATTAAAACAGACAAGGGATGACCCTATGAATAAAGGCAAGAAACTGTTATACTCTAACGTGAGATAGAGAAAAGGTACTTTGGATCCAATCAGGAGGCATCTTGTTGATCTGGGCTGTTTTTCCATGAAAAAGCTAGATCCTGGTTCCTGTTAAACTAGCCAGCTCTGTAGGATGAACATGGTGGAGGAAGCCTACTTAGATAGGGCCTGAACTTACAAAATAGTTAACTTTCCTAGTTTGGGTTTTATGACTGTTTTGTATTGTAATCATTTTTTTGTCACTGATTTCTAGAGAAATCTAGATTCTTTCTTAAATAAACCTTTTGTTTTATTACAAATGCGGATACAAGACAGGACTGGTGATTTAAGGTAAAACTGGTGTATGCTGCTCCTTTGGGGGGCAAAGTAGCTGGTATTTCTGTGAGTAATCAGTAACAGGGGCTATATATCATAGGGGAATTCTTCAAGAGTATTTGGGGTGCACATCTTGTTAACTGCAAGGCAAACAGAGGGCTGGTGTAGCCAGTGGGACATTGAGACCTTTAGTCCAGAGCCCCTGAGGAGATTGCCATGGCTAAGGGATTAAGAGCCATGAGTGTCCAAATTTATTTACAAAATGTGAGTGAAACTTACACTTGCTCATTTATTCAATTGACTTTTCATAGATGTGGTGAACCTACTCATTCTAGTGAGTTTCTAAGTTAGGCAGACACTCCACATTCATAGCCAATACACAGCCAACATTATGTGAAGGAACAAGTGCAAGTGAAATCTATTACTTTTTATTACTTTCAACATACATAATTAAAAAGTCACTGAACACACAAAGAAAAAAAGGACAGAATGAATCTGAGAGTGAACATATGTACAACAGTCCAAATATTAGATTTTTTCCATCTTTAAAATCAAGTCATCACAGATTTTTGTTAGTTCATCATTTTCTTTTGCCTGTTAAGACGACAAAAAAAAAAAATTAGTGAATCAAGAACAAACTGCAACACATGTTCCACATGTGGAACAGGAGTTCCATTACAAATGCTCAAATTCCGTAAATGCAGTAAAGACTTGGAACAAGGCATCCTAAGGAGGCATATCTCGATTAGATTTTGAAGGGACAGCAACATGACATTGTTTCCTTAACTTTCCAGGCAGTGTCTAAAATTTAGACTGTAGTCTCGACTGTTGCACACTTTTGTAAGTTCTCTTTAAAACTAAATAGAAGATACAACCTTCAACATACCTACTACTGGTGCCTGTTTTTCCACTTCATAAATGGCTGAAGCAATTCAATATGGAACTATTATAGCATAGGTGATGCTTTAGGAGAATGAAAGAATTGAGAACCAGCGAGGAGTATTTAAAAATGCTTCTGTGATGCCACTAGTTAATCCTTATGACGACAAGTAGAAAGTGTTATCCCACTACACAGAATTTTAAAAAGTTAAATTTGGAGGAAGTAGGTTGGGTGTGGGACTTCCCTCCACGACAGCTGGATACAGGGGGAAGACACTCCAATGTCAGTAGCATCACAGAATTAGTTGCCACTCTTCCTTTCAACAGCACTATAGTATCAGTTAAATATAGGAGCAGGATACTAGTGACAAGCACTGGTTTTGCTGACATACCAAAAGCAGGGAAAAAGCTTTGCATGAATGAGTATTTGAAGAACTTACAATGAGCCACCGATCTTTGGTAAGCCCATTTGTGACATTAGACTATGCAATAACAATTTACATGCAACTATGAAACCCTGCACTTGCAGATTACTGGATTTTCTGACTTGACTATTCAGGCCATTGAAAAGATGTCAGCCAACAATACTGTCTGTCTATTGGTTGGTAGTGGTCTACAAGTTTACATACTGGAACAGGATAGTCCAGGGGTTCTCAAACTGGGGGTTGGGACCCCTCAGGAGGTCATGAGGTTATTACATGGGGGGTCGTGAGCTGTCAGCCTCCACCCCAAACCCTGCTTTGCCTCCAGCATTTATAATGGTGTTAAATATATTTTAAAAAAGTGTTTTAAATGTATGGAGCGGGGGAGGTCGCAATCAGAGACTTGCTGTGTGAAAGGGGTCACCAGTACAAAAGTCTGAGAACCCTTGCAATAGTCAATGCTATTAATATAAAAATGTATCTAGAACGGATACAATGCATCATATTTAAGCCTTATTCCCTGGACAAGGTGTACTGTTCACTTTCAACCGGAACCTGTATTTTAGTTGCACCATTTAAAACAGTTCAGCTAGTATCCAGTCTTGGAAGTCTATATATTGTTAGTCACTTCTGAGGCTCATCTATGCAAATGAACCCATTATTCACAATAGATCCCTCTGCAAGGGTAGATGGATTGCATTTCTCAGTATCAAAGGGTTCTGCCATACCAAAATTTGAGACATAAAATCAAGACTCCTATTTCACAGTATTAGGCGGTAGCGGTTAGTCTTTAAGGTGCCACCAGACTCCTTGCTATTTCACGGTGGTACTCATGAGAACACCAGTTCTGATGCTAGTTTAGAACTTCGCTTATTACAAGTTTAAAACCCACTCAAGTAGCAGATACTTAAACTGACCTTTTGTTCAAGGCTTCTTTCTAGAGACTGTACCCTCATTTGTTCTTTACGCAAAGTAGCTTGCAGTGCTACAGACTCCGTCTTGGCTTTGCTTCGTACCTGGGCAATCTCTTCATTTGCTCTGGAATGAAAGTGAGCTAATGTTTAAATCTGACTTAATTCAAAACAGCTAGCAAGTTAGGTCTGAAGTCAAGCTAGGTTCTTCCACTTTAGAAGTGGTTACAATATTTTTAAGAGAGGTTTTGATATTAAGACACTAAAGTGAAATCCTGGCCCCACTGAAGCCAAGTGGAGTTTTGCTTGTGAATTCACCCTACATAAAAGGTAAACATCAGGGACTAAGAAGGAGAAAGTACTCACTGATGCAGTTTTTCTTCAGCATGCGCCTTCAGTGCTTGATATCTCTGCTCCTCCTTCTTAATCCTTGCAAGATAATCCTCAGCACATTTCTTCAAAGCCTCTTCATTCTATCCCAATATAATGGGAGAGTTCAGTTAGTGTCAAGGTGGTTGTTTGCATTTAACCTCATTACCCCAGAGGCAGACAAGACTCTACTATTGCAGGGTTGTTTTGTTTAAAAAAAAGACCTGTTCAAGAACACAAACAGTTAAGGGTAGAGAAGGTCAGATCTTTCCTCAACACACAGCCACTTGTTCTCTCCTACCTCTGTTTTCACTTATCTTCAAAATGCCAACAAAGGAGAAATTCATTCTAGTTTGTATCTTCAGCTTTCTCTTGTCTCTTACCAAAAGCCACAATGTTCTTGAATTTTTTTCATTCTGTGCCACTTCTATTCGTTCAATCAATATACCCCCTATGCTGGCTCAAACTAAAGCTAAATCCACCCTCTTCCAGGAAAGGTAGAAGATGATGGGGAAAAATTCAGGATTTGGACCCTGCTTCAGCTGAATCAAGTATTAAATATTTAATACCAAGTATGAAACCATGCAGTGCAACAAAAGCCACTGCAGTGAGATGGGAGGAGAAAAGACAAGTAAGTTTCCCCTGCCACCCCAGACCTGGATTTTAGCAAAGGGATCTCCATATGGCATCAGGCCTCCAGTGACCCCTGTGTGCTGGAGGAAGCATAGCAGAGACCGCTATAAAAAGACGGGGAGGAAGAGAGAAAGACACCCTGTCCCAGAACTTGACCAAGACCCCAGTGACAAATGTGATTTTGAACTTTAAACTAAAGGGAGATAGGCAAAGCCATTTAACAAAACTGGAAATAGAGAAGAGAAGTATATATAAACTCCATACTCACAAAAACTGTAATGCAACTTTATGCTGGAGCTGGTCATGACAACATAACACATGCTAAACCATAGGTATGGAGTGCCACCTGCACATCCTTTTTATATAAGGAGGCAAGTGAATCCAACCTGTCACTAGTACCATAGATTGGACAGTGCACATGTGATCTGTTACCTTTGTCTTTCCTCCCACTTATCCTTCAACCTGTTAGTTTACCTTTAAGATCGGACAGAACAAGTGGGTTTGAGTGAGACTCTTTAGAGCAAATGCCTGGTCTGCCTTGGTTTGTACAGTTCTGGCGCAAGGGAGTCCAGATATAAAAGTTAGGGTCTCCAAGGGCTAATGTAATAGGCAGACTTCTCCTGAACCAGATCCTTCTACTAGAAATGGTCTTGGCTCATGTGATCACCTAGTCTAACCTCCTGTGGCCTTGGAACCTATGAATAATCCAGAGACAGGTTGTCTTTGGACACATCTAATCTCCTCCCCAGAGTCACTCATTCAATTGTTAGTGATAGAAAAGGATAGGACACTAAACTAGTCACAATTTGATGCAACTATGAAGACAGCCAGGACGATGTGGAGTACTTTCAGTTTAAAAAAAAAAAAAAATTATCCTTTTTTTGTTTTTAAAACCATACTTACTGCATTTTAAAACATGACTTGAACCTGGTCTACCCTAAGTACTAACATCTTTGAGATGTTAACCAGGCACATTTCTAGGGGGAGTCTAATTTTGACAGCGACCACCTTACACTTAGTGTAAAGAGAGGTTTTAGAAGATCAGCTATTTCCCCAGTCTCGACAGGGCCTTAGTCTTGTTTGGGATTTGGAAGCAGTATATCCAATGTCATTCCATCATCTTACTTTGCGATAGCCTTCTAAAACCTCTTTCTGTTTTTCAAATCGTTTGAAGAGTTCAGAGAAAGACTTCTCCATGGAGTTAAGATCTGACAGAACTTGCTGTTTCTCCTCCAGCATCTTCTGGTTTTCCTTTTTTGAAAGCTCCTTCTGTTTTTGGGCATCCTCTAAAGATGAAAAACAAAACAAAAACAAAACCTCAAGAGGGCTGGGTGTTTGTTTTTCTTAAAGCAAAGCACCCCCTCGTCCCAGTTACTAAAGACATAGGACCAGACATTACTGTAGCATAATGAGACCTTCCTTACTAAACCTTTAATTCTTATCAGCACACTTGGCCATATTATCTTTCCTGAAGAATTCTCTTTAAAAGGACCAAAGGACAAGCATCATAGAACGGTCATGCTTGTAAACATGGGTCTTCCTTAATTAAGGATTTAATCTAAATTATGCACAGATTTAGCATGCTTACTCTTAAAATGAGGACTAAATGTATACCCCAAATTAAATAGTAATAGGGGAAAAAAAGCCACCAAGGCTAAAACAGAGTAGAAGAAGAGGTATCCTTTAAAAATTGGAAGTCAAATCCTATTGAGGAAAATAGAAAGGAGCATAAACTCTGGTAAATCAAGTATAATTAGGCAGGCCAAAAAGAGCAACTAGCAAAAGACTAACAGCAAAAATAAAAATAAATAAAAGTACATCAGAAGCAGGAAGCCTGCCAAATAATCAGTAAGACCACTGGACAATTGAGGTGCTAAAAGGAGCATTCAGGGAAGACAAGGCCATTGCAGAGAAGCTAAATGAATTTTTTGCTGTAGTCTTCACTGCAGAGGATGTGAGGGCGATTTCCACACCTGAGCCATTCTTTTTAAGGGACAAATCTGAGGAACTGTCTCAGATTGAAGTGTCAATAGAAGTAGTTTGGGAATAATTTGATAAATTAAACAGTAATGTGTGATCAGGACCAGTTTTGAAGGAACTCATGAAATTGCAGAACTACTAACTGTGGTATGAAACCTGTCACTTTTGTACCAGATAACTGGAGGATAGTTAACGTGACACCAATTTTTTAAAAAGACTCCAGAGTTGATCCTGGCAATTATAGGCTAGTAAACTTAACTTCAGTACCAAGCAAATTGGTTGAAACTACAGTAAAGAACAGAAATATCAGACATGGATGAACACAATTTGTTGGGGAGGAGGCGAGATGTCTTTTGTAAAGGGAAATAATGCCTCACCGATCTATTTGAATTCGGGGGGGGGGGGGGGGGGGGAGGGGAAGAGAAGCGGGGAGGAGGAGGAGTCGTCGTCAACAAGCATGTTGACAAGGGTGATCCAGTTAATATAGTATACTTGGACTTTCAGAAAGCCTTTGACAGCATCCCTCACTAAAGGCTCTTAAGCAAAGTAAGCAGTCATGGGATAAGATGGCAGGTCCTCTCATGGTTAAAAGACAGGAAACAAAAGGGTAGATACATAAATGGTCAATTTTCATAATGGAGAAAGGTAAATAGTGTTCCAAGGATCTGTTCTGGGACCAGTGCTGTTCAACATATTCATAAATCTGGAAAAAGGGCTCAGTGAAGTGGCAAAATTTGCAGAGGATACAAAATTATTCATGTATCAGGGGGTAGCCGTGTTAGTCTGTATCTACAAAAACAACAAGGAGTCTGGTGGCACCTTAAAGACTAACAGATTTATTTGGGCATAAACTTTCGTGAGTAAAAACCTCACTTCTTCGGATGCATCTATGCATCCGAAGAAGTGAGGTTTTTACTCACGAAAGCTTATGCCCAAATAAATCTGTTAGTCTTTAAGGTGCCACCAGACTCAAAATTATTCATGATAGTTAAATCCAAAGCTAACTGAAGAGTTACAAAGAGATCTCTTAAAACTGCGTGACTGGGAAACCAAATGGCATATGAAATTCAGTGTTGATAAATGCAAAAGTATTGCACATTAGAAAATATAATCCAAAACTATACATACAAAATGAGGAGGTTTAAATTAGCCATTATGACTCAAGAAAAATCTTGGGGTCATTATGGATTGTTCTCTGAAAACATCCACTCAATGTGCAGTGGCAGTAAAAAAAAAAAAAAAAAAAAAAAAAGCGCCAACAATGTTAGGAACCATTAAGAAATGGATCGATAAGATGACAAAATATTATAATGCTACTATATAAATCCATGGTATACCCACAACATGAATACTGCGTGCAATTCTTGTTGTTCCAGCTCAAAAAAGATATTAGAAATGGAAAAGGGCAACAAATTAGGGGTATGGAATAGCTTCCATGTGAGGAGAGATTAAAAAGACTGGGACTATTCTTCTTAGAAAAAGAGATGACCAAGGAGGGGAGGGGGTATGACAGAGGTCTATAAAATCTTGAATGGTGTGGAGAAAGCGAATAAGGAAGTGTTATTTACCACTTCATGTAACACAAGAACCAAGGGTCACCCAATGAACTAGACAGCAGGTTTAAGACAAATATGAACAAATACTTCTTCACACAATGCACACAGTCAGCCTGTGGAACTCATTGCCAGGGGATAGTTTTGGCCTTTGTAACATAACTGGATTAAAAAAATAAATTAGATAATTCCATGGAGTATAGGTACATCAATAGATGGTCAGGGATGCAACCATGCTCTGGTTGTCCCTAGGCCTGAATGACAGTTGCTGGGACTGGATCACTTGATGGATTGCCCTGTTCTGTTTGTTCCTTCTGAAGCATCTGTCACTGGCCACTGTCGGAAGACAGGAAACTGGGTAAGATGGACCACTGGGCTAACCCAGTATGGCCATTCTCATGTTCTTATGACTTGAGATACAAGCTTTTGGCTGATGTGTTAATCAATGCCTTTGCAGTTTAGAAGTCATATATACAGTTGAAACAAGAAGTGTCCACCAGAGGGTTCCACTGACATGGCTGTGTGTGATCTACAGAAGTGGAACAGATTATTGTTCTCGTTTAGTATCAAGCTGTGGACGTTGCTTAGTAAGAAACTGGAACTTGTAGCTTCCAATGGACTATCTTGAATTGGCCGCAATATGGCCCATAGCTGTTCATTACTGTGCATGCCTCAGTTAGGTACAAATCAGGCACCTACCTTGCTACATGCAAGTGTCTGTACAAGTCAAGCAAACATGCAAGTTGTGTAATTAAGGTGAATACGACTGTGCATACTCTACTTTAGAAATCTGTCCATAAACACAACTTTTCTAGCTCTGATCTCTGTTCCAAGGATTCAGTATGATACAAGTATAACATGTAATGCAGTATTGACAGCATGACTAAAGTACTAGCCAGAAGAGTACTAGATATTCTTGTGTCAAAGACACCTATACATTTAGCGTGCCCTTCAGGTCTAAGCAAAAGCCAATCTCAAGTAGTGTTCCATTTACTCAGTATACTTACCCATCATTTGGGTTATTGTACCTTCAAACTCTGCAACAATTTTTCTAAAAAACAATATTGAATATAAATTAGAGAAAGCAATCAAAAGCAATAAGTCAAGCTGTACAATTAGCAGGCACTTACCCCATTTCCAGGTATTCCATATAAAGCCTGTCATATTTCTTTTTCCATTCTAAAACTTCCATCTGCTTTTCTTGAACCTTAAAAAAAAAAATTCTAAATTTAACAGGGATTGAGATAAACTGACATTCAGAACAACTTGAAGGGTATCTTAAAGAGGTATTGACAGACGGTAAAATTTTCCCTATGGACACGATTTCGTAAGTGTCAGTTATGGTAGAAAGCTCTAGTACAAGTCACAGTCAGAGACAGATCAGTACACGGAGTGATATAGTGTACTCACTAGTTTCAACATTTCTAAGTCAAAAAGATTCACACAAAAAATTGTTTTAAAGCAGATTACAAGTGACCTTCTGATGCTATCCCTGTACACACAGCACTGGTGTTTGTTGCACCACACAGCAAGACTAAGTTTACTATTTCTTCATACATGGATCACAGACTTGTTTTTTCCAAGTAGACTTGCACTATATCACAAATTAGGGGATCTTACTCCCTCACTGTTAGAGGTTTTACACTATTGACTCACAGCATGCAACCAACTCTTTTAATCTATTCAGGTCAGTGTCAATTTGCAGGTTGAATCAATCGTTGTGTTCACACAAATTTGGAGGGAACAAGGATAACCTTACATTCTCAGACAAGTTATTATTAAGATGGAGTTACAGTTGAGAAAAACCAAACCAAAAACAAACCCAACACATTAGCTATGTAGGAACTATCCTAGTAGCAAGCATTATAACCCCAGGAAATTCAGTCTTAGTTTAAAATGGTTGGCTCTCTTTTAAGTTATAAAATGCACCGTTAAGGTCCCCAGACAAACATGACTCTGTCCTGTAGTGAAGCCATGCAATAACCATGAAGTTATATTAGTGTTTGTGGCTCCAGATTAGAAGAAACTGATTTGTAAAGATAAGATTCTTCCCCTCATGTTGTCACTACAAGGCATTTAAAAAAAAAAAAAAAAAAAAAAAACACAAAAACCACCACACACACACACACCCTTCCTCCTTCAGAGAAACTCATCAAGAACTGTCTTTTCAAGGCATCTATCATTTTTTGTTCTTGTCACAAATATTGCTCTTGGCAAATATGGCCTCTGCCTCCCACTGGGGAACAAACTGTCTAAGAAAAGATGGTGCACCCCATGCTATCTGGAAGAAGAGTGGAAACACTAAAAAGAAGTGCAGATGGACTGTAGGTACTGGCCATCTTTACTAAGGACATTTTATACCCTTAGTTCTATTGTTCTCAACGGGATTTGCCAATTTGAAAACCTTTGCTGAAGAAATTCTATGAAGACAAGGAAAAGCGACTATTAAATCTGAAATTTCTCTTTACAAAAGCTATCCATATACAAAGCACACCTCCACCAGTTTATGTAACTAGACAATGCCTAAGCAGAGATAATTTGGGACAAGAGATATGTAAGAAGTGAGCACTCTTTGACAAAAGTATCTTTTATGTTGGATGTTTA
The DNA here is from genome assembly GCF_027887155.1 of Malaclemys terrapin pileata. NCBI lineage: Eukaryota > Metazoa > Chordata > Testudines > Emydidae > Malaclemys > Malaclemys terrapin. Next base: position 17,680,714 of record NC_071509.1, on the reverse strand, counting down.
AACTAAATTCTACAGTTTATTCAGTATTTTAAGAGCAAGTGCAGTAATTTAGGGATGGCTACACTGTTCATAAATTAGCACTGAATCCCTGTTTCATGACAAGCACCTTTTGTAGCATGAAGAGCAGTGGTCGCATTATTACTCCTTGCCCCCTTCAATAAAATAAATAAATAAAATCAATTAAAAAAAAAAGGGGGGGGAGCCAACCTGTGGCTTCATCTGCCATAACCTGGCTCTCTTTAAGGATCTTTCACCATGGCTGATTGCTCCTCTGAAATATGGTCCCCACCACCTGTAGTTCAGTACAGCTGGCAGACTGTTTCTTTTCCCCTCCACACTGCTTGCCCAGGATCAAGTTGCTTAGGCAACTGTCATCTTGCTTCACGGTTATCAAAACTTGTTTTGGAATGAAAATTACATTAGTCCCTTTATGTGGGAGTTTAAAATTTCTCTGAAGGCACCAAACAAGGCAAAAGGTCTCTTGTTAGTAGAGTCTCCTGGATGAAGCCTACTTAAAAAGGTAGTAAGTCTAGAAGATTGGACACATGGGGTATGGCAAGTCTATCTCCAACTCTGAAGATGCTGGTGCAGGCTATTCTACCCATGTAAGCAACAAGCAGGAACTCATTAGGAATGGGACACTGTACTTCAAAACCTGAAGGAGCTTGGGGGGGGGGGGGGGGGAGAAAGAGGAAAAGAGGGGGGGGGAGGGTAAGAGAGAACAACAACTTTTGAAATAGATGCCCAATATGTGCTGAGTAACTCAAAAAGAGAGGAAATGTTATAATGACAAGCCTTTTCAAAAGTAAGTGCCACATTCCTAAAGGCTTTTAAAGCTTTCTTCTTACCTCTAATTTAACTGTTTCAACAGCTGTATCCATATCTTTTTGGCTATATTTCAGTACTTCTATAATAGCGTCAACTGCAGTGTTGATTGGCACAGCAAAAGGAGAGAGCGGTGAAGCATTACTGGTTGAGATATCTGGAATTAGAGGAACTGTATCCTTTGTGGAGAAGAAGGGGAAAAAAAAAGTTTGAGTGGTTACATCAGCTATACTACAATCTATTCAAATTATCTCACATTATTTTAAGCCCAAAACTATCCTCATAAACTGCTTAGTCAAAGTACTATAGCTGTATTGAGATGCAGCACACTGCACTATTTGCCTATTCATGAACAGCAGATACAGAAACAGCTCCCCTGCCCCACAGCAAGTTAAGCATTACTGCTGGGCAAACAGACCTACATCCACATCCACATCAAGAGTTATACAAGGACAGTAAAGTTTAAAACTTTATGTTTAATTGTAGAATTTGGCACAGACAGAGTGCTGCTTGTTCAAGAAGCAGAGGAACTGCAATGAAAACCCATTTCTCACCTTACATGGGGTCAGCTGTATTAGAAAAGAATGCTTTGACTGAAATGGGAATTTGAGACGCCTCTAGGGACTGAAAGGCAACATGTAATGACACCAGTCTAGGAGTCCACTATCCAAGAGCAAGTCTGTTTTAGTGTTTAACATCAGAAACATTGCATGCCATTAATAGCGCCAATTTTCAGAGATATGATCAATGCTATTAGGCATCAGAGAACCATTTAAATCAAGTTTAGTTTAAAGGATCATGTACAAAATGTTTCTCGTCATACGAGGTTTTGTAAGAATTTAGCTTAAGGTTATGGTAAGCAAGTGAGATTTCCCCCCACCCAAGAGGGCCAGTGCTTAGTGTTGAAATTTCCTCCTTATCCTGAATTGCTGTACTCGGACACAATATCTTAGTGTAATTTTAAGCCAAACATTAAATGCATGTGCCCTATTTGAGGGTACTGGCAATTGTAACACCAACACTAACCCACAGCAGTGCAGGAACACTAAGCAGGCAAGAAGTTGATAAATGTTGTCTATTCTTCCCACTAGAAGAACTCATCCAAAAATCCACTAACATGAAAATTGACATGTTTATGATTTACTTACTGGAGCTGGGAAAGTTCCCAGAAGATCCAGTCCTTTAGGCTTTTCTTCATTTTGAAGAGATTTCATTGCAGGCTTTGGGGTTTCCAAAGGCAGCCTACTGAAGTCAGAAAGAGGACTAAAAACAAACAGTTAAAATTAGAGTGTGTTCAAAACCAAAATTTGTGGGCTATAATTTAGGATTAAATCTATACCTACCCACTTTGAAATGGTGCATTGATTACACAGGTGCTTATTGTTTCAGTAGTACCAGGAGCCAGCTTTTTGGGGCTGTCTCTCAGCAGAGGGTCAAACTTCAAATACAATGATTGCTTCCTCAAAGCAGACTCTTTAAACTGGGGAGAGATAGGTGAGATATTACTCACATTGAATGATGTGTTACTTTGTAGCATAGCCAACCCTGAAACTCCCAAGTGGGGTGTTCTCTCCAGAAGATAGGATTATTCAAACCTCAGCCTTGGCTAGACTGCCAAGGACAGCAGTTAGTTTGGGGATGGGCAGAAGCATGTGAAAGACTGAGCTCAACCCATTGTACCATCTCATGAGTAGATAGACATTAACTGCTACTCCCAACTGGGCCACATTTGAACCTGCAACCTAGTGGAGAGAACAATAAGATCTAAGCCTCTCTCCCCATCCCTACTCTTGAGCCAACAAGTTTAACTGCTTAAATATTAGATACTTACTGAGGATGTACCAAATTGTTCCAGGTAGTCTATTTCTATGCCCATTCCTAGAACTGGAAAAGGACAAATCTATTAATAAAAGTGATTTAATGCTGTCATACAGTTGTTAATAGAGCAGGATGGAAAGTGTCATTGATCTGAAACTGATGGAAAGCAAAGGGAAACTCCCATACCCCTGTTAGATTAAGTTGTTAGCAGGAGAAAAGAACCCTGAACTTCAGCCTAGAAGGGAAAGAGTTGGGATTTAACACACCAACCCCACCTCTCCTCTTAAAACTCAGGTTATTTGGGGAGGGGGGGGGGGAAGGGGAGGAAGGGAGAAGAGTTAAACACAATGATTTAAGTGTCTTGATGTCATTGACAAGTTAGTACGCATCTTTAAAGTTTAAACATGGAGGTGTCCTCAAGAATGGATGCGCTGCTCTTCTACGAACTCTCTCCTTTTAGTATATCGTTGACAGTTCAATCTATGCACAGATTTACCCATACAGCTACTGTTACCATAGGTCATGGTTTTCTAAAATGATCCACCAACCTATTAAGAGGCTTGTGATAGATTGTAAAAAGGGGAACAAGTGAACTTAATGTGCAATGATAGACCTAGCCCTCTAGTTTTGAGTATACACAATCTTGAGTTATGCAGCAGACTATAGAAGTTTATTTTTTAATAAAGTTGTAATTCTGCGATTTCTCTATTTAAAGGTATGAAAATGCAGGAAAGGCCATTTGTACCATAACAAGGACAGGGTGGGTCCTATGGGTTTGTATGAAGTAAGTGTCAAGATTGTTCAATAGGTGTGTGTTTTGTATAGCTGGCACTTTGGTAATGTGTGTTTTTATGAACGGAAAAGAATAATTCTCAACAAAAAAGTGCTTTTCTAATATTACAACCTGCCAAGTGAAACCCATTAGAAACCATATTATTGTCACTAAACAGGTGCAGTGGTATTGTTTGGATTACAACTGGATTTGGCACCTGGTTATTTAGTGTCAATTGCTTAACAGGACAATGTCAACATGAAATCTAGTCAGTTTTTGAAGGGGGAAGGAAAAGGAAAGGGGGGGGGCAGGGGGAGAAAAATGTATTTTTGGATATTCCACCAGCTCCAACAACCCTGCTAATTTTGGTGGCTTTAAAATGACTCCTCTTCGCCCGCCCGCCCCCCCTCCAACTTTTAAAATAGCTATTGGGTGGTACGTGCACAAAAGGAAACAATTACAGGGAAACAGAGCGTAAACAATGCTTTTGATTGTTAAGTGTAACAAATCTTTTCTTTAAACTTCCATCAGTTTCAGTAATCTTAGGAAGAATTTCCTGTCTGAATTTAAGGATTGTCCCTTTAAAGATAGGCAGGATGAAACATTAAGAACTAGAATTGGTAATGAGAGGTTTGTTCCTGTAACTTAAAACGGAAGTAGAGGAAAACAGCATACAAAGCTGTTGTTTTAACAGCATGTGTGTCCAGTTCTGTTGCAGCGCCTTGCTAAGAGCAACTGCTCTTACCTTCTGTTGAGGGTCTGAAGTACTCTTCAGACTCAGTGACTACTGTTGGATCATTTATATGAACTGCCATTTCAGTTTTCTTGCAATTGGCTTCATGTTCTTGGTCAGCCAAAGGGGATGTTCCACTGCCAATTAAAGACAAGTTATCTTGACTGTGGGCATCAACTGGTGAGGTATCGGAGCTTGTTTTTTTCTCCTGGAAGGCAGACATACACTTAGTTTGTAATATGGAACACTGGGAGTATGACTGGCATAGTGTATTTATAAACACATTAGTGATGGTTAAATCAGTGTGTTACACAACAGTTAAAAGAGTGTTAGCCGAAAGAGTCCATGGGGAAGATTTCAACAGCAGCAGGAATTTGTTAACCCAACACATTGTGTTAATCCTCATCAGGCAGAGCTGCATTTTATCAGATTCCTCACCCTTGATTTAAGTTTTCAGCCTGTGCACTTTATGCTGTCAACTAAATCAAGAGATTTTAGATAGATATTTTCCATGATACTGATTTGATCCCTTGGTTATATCAGGCTGAGTTTATGGATTTGGCACAAACAGGACCCAACCCCTTTTCATTGGTTTTTAAAATCAATTTTGTTTTCACTGTAGAAGTCTGAGGATCTGTAAGAGTTACACCTTTAGGCTGAAGGGAATGCAAGAAGGGGAGAACAGCAACTTTATTAGAAATAGAAAACTGCTTTAACACAGTTTTACCAAGAACTGGATATCTTAAATATAGATACACATTACCATAGTTAGTTCTCTTGTAGATTCCTCTTCCATTTCTGCTTGAACTACAGATTTATCTTCATCTTTGCTTGGTTTTTCTTCAGGGAAGCTACTAAACAAACGGTTAAAGTCATAGTAATCTAGTCAGTTCAAAGGTCTAAATATGTTCCTAGACCTGGCTAAAAGTCATTTAAGCATAGGAAGTTTGTTTGACAGCTTGCCTTATCCCCACCCCACCACCCCTCATATAATGGTCTCTAAATGCCAACAAACTCTCCATTAACAAACAAACAATCAGCAGGTAAGAATGAATTTACATACCTCTCCCATGAAAACTAGAATGCTATTATGGATGTATAGAAAGTCATGACTGCCACAGAATGGCCAAACAGCCTTTTCCATTAACAAAAAGCAGGGAGATTAGATTTAAAAAGAGTTTCTACTTTTCTAAAATCTGCAGCATTTCTGTGAAAAGGGCTCTGTTTGAGTTAAACCCCAGAACTCATAGGTTTCCCACCCTTCCCTTAACATGGTCTAATATCAGTAGCAAAGTTTTTATAGACACTCCATAAAGCCTCACTGTAGTAGTCCAATACTTTAGCTGATGGCAGTGTAAATTTAATATTTATCCTAATTTTAACAATAATAGGTGGCTCTGTATGCGTGACCAGGATAGTGAGCACATATTACTCATTCCTGTCAAATGAAATAGATTCTACCCTGGATAAACAGCTAGTTGTTTCCAATATGTTCTGTAGTAAAGTCTTTGGCATGTAAGTGGTTAAAACTGAACTTCAAAACTCAATACCCTACCACCTAAAATTAACTAGAGGAGGAAAGTTCCAGTCCCTTGATATTACTACTTTTTCTTCCAGCTCCAGATTTTGTGAGAAGCATTTATATTACAGATTGTGTTCACAACCAGAAAGCAGTGTTAACTCCCTACTATAGAATAATAGGATGAACAAGAGTGTCATTTATTCCTTGCTTGCTCTTGTCCTACTCCCTAAGAATATTAGGGGTAGGTACCAGAGGTGAAGTTCTGGCCCCACTGAGGAATTGATTTTAGGCTAAGAGTGTAAAACAGGACAATTGTCCAATCTGTTCCGCTCCCTGCTACTGAACCAGCCATTATCTGGTAGCTCTCTAAGCTTGAACATCTACAGTGGAAGGGGTGTGACAGATCAGTATATCTACCCTGTTTCCCCATTAAATATTTATTTTGAAGGCATAACGGGAGCAATGGTGAATGGAGAGCAGGCACACAGCTCTGATGCTCTTTTATCTTTCACTTTCTGAAAGACAGAGGTATTTTTAATTTTTAGACTGTCTCAACACAAAACAAAAAATCTGTTCACAGGCACAAGCACAGATTTCTCAGAACTGTACAGATTTCTGCACCCATGAGTTTTTGGCATCATCTTGTCCTGAAAGGTCTTTGAGGCAGTTCTACAAGTCCAATTATAAAGATTTACTTACTGAGTTTCAGGCACTATTTCTTCAGCAGTCTCATCTGCAACAACAATTCTGTTAATTTGCTCTGCTGGAAGAGATTCCCTTTTTGGTAAGGTGCTATCCTGTTCCTCTTGCTGATTAGCTTTTTCGGTGTTGGGTTTAGGGCATTTGGGTGAGCTAGAAACTTTGGAACCTCCTCCAAATGGATTAAAGTTTGGATCATCAAATTTGTCCCAGTCAAAGTTATAAGAGGCATTGGAAACAGGAATTTCATTTTCTGTTTTACTCTTGCTTTTTGCGTCGGAGTTCTCCAATGTTTTCCCTAGAGCTATAGCAGTTTTCTTGGAAGGAGGCTTAATTCCAGGTCTTTTGCCTAGTTTCCTAGGAGGTGGCCTTTTACTAGCTGTGTTATCGGTGAAGTCAAATTCTAGTTTTACAGGTTCAGCCTTGGAGAAGCTAGCCTCTTCTTCAGGTTTTGACTCTTTTGTTGAAGTTCTTTCTGCTACTGGGGAATTCTGTAGCTTTGAATCCCTAGTTTTGAAAGGGTGGGTTACATCAGAGCTGTTGGGATCAAAGTTGTAGGACCCTTGCACAGGTGGTGGAGAATTCTGTGTTTGTGTTGATCCGTTGGAAGAATTGGTTTTGCTGATTTCACCAGAAGTGGGCTTTATATCCTGTTCAGTGTCATTAGGAATTGGTTTGGATTCATTACCTGACAGCACTACATCCATGGAAACTGTCTCTTCTGTCACACCAATAAGGATGTCTGCATTTAGATTTGTTCTTTCAGACACTGCAGCAGTCAGTGGGGAAATAACAGGAAGTGTATCATCCAGTGGCGGAGAATTTGTATCATTTTTTTCAGAAGTCTTTTCAAGGTTGCTAGATAATATAGGAGACTTTTTTAGGCTCTCAGGAGAATTCTGCATCTGAGAGGAACTCTGGAATGGATTGATGTTGTTTAAGTTATCAAAATCAATGCTGTATGTACCACAGCTTTTCACTGGCATCTCATCATCTGGATAAGGAACAACACTGGCTTCCTCCTGCATTTGTGCATTTTCTCTAGTAGTTTTAATCTCAAATTCAATTGCTTGTTGATTTCTGTTACACAGAAATAAAGTCAATTTATAATTAGCCATTTTAACACTAAGACACCATTATTACAAAAAAACCCACAAACAAACAAAAAAACCCCACACACCACTTTCAAACTCATATGCTGGAATTTGCAAAGCTTTATGCTACACGAAAAGAGTTGGATGTGAGAGGGTTGAGATCATCATAAAAGCAAGAGAATTCGGCCTCTTTCTAAAGAGCCACCCTGGTATCTTGCTGTTCAGGGATTAAAGATCTTTCACATTGTGCTCATATAGAAAACACATTGCTGAGTCCCCTTCCTTTTCTCCTCAACCCCACCCAGGAATGCTTTACAAGAGAGGCTGAAATTCAGAACATAACTCTGGATAGGCTGAATATGTACCACAGTACACAGTAATACTGAAAACTTCTACAATACTTAGTCCAGGAATGTGTACCATTATCTGTATTTACTGTAGATATTCATACAGGGTTTGTAAGAATGGCGGGTGACCATCAGCATAATATATCAAATTATAACACAACTCACTACTACCATTCCATCCTTTGCTTTCTCTGGTCAGTGTTGACTCTTCCCCCCCCGCCCCCAACCTCATCAGTGAGCACTCCTTCCCCTCCCCTGCAATCTATGAATTCTGGCATACATATTTCATAGACTGCTCTGAATACATAAGTTGAATGCTAAGACTAAAACAGAATGCTAAAAACAGAAGGGCAAGGAAAAAACACAAGGGGGGGGAAAAACAGAAGAAATAACTGACTGCTGTAAGTGAATAGATTATAGAAAGATTTATGCATAATCACTACAGACACATTCTAATAACATGGGAACATGACACCCCTGAGCTCAAGTTTGCAGCTCATGTACAGACTATAAAGCATTAAGACATTACTTCCTGAAAAAGTGTTTCCTCTCATTGTTTTGCCTCTTTTGCAAAAAAAAAAAAAAAAAAAAAAAAAAAAGGAGTACAAAAATAGTTATATGAATGCCACACACAGAAAAGCTATACAGGAAAACATAATTAAAAGCCAACCAGTTAAAGTTCCAGCCTGATAAAGTTGGAAGCAAGAAAGGATATGGTTCACTATGGTCTCCCCACCCTGTGAGTCTCTTCTCTGCGAGACTTGTTTAAGTAATCAGACCCCTCCCATCCTCTTTCAGTACTTAACCAATAAGAGCCTGAGAACTATGCACCACAGTGTCGTTCTTTGAAAGTTTCTGTCTGTTGTACTTTCTTCTTCCTAGTCCTAAAAGTCCGGATGCTCCTTACCACAAATACAGTACTAGACTGTGCAGCAACACAAGCATTCTCATTGTAATATGGGGAAAGGGAGAGAGGAGACACAACAAAAGCAGTAGCTCTTGAGATGCTGTTACTTCCGCCTGAATCATGACTGTACAACACCATCAATAAAATGTTCCACTTTACCATTGTAAAAGTCACTTAATCCCTACAGGTCAGACCCGGACATTTAGAGATATAGGAGCAATAAGTTTGGCATATGAATTACAACTAAGAAATTAGTGACCATGCCTAAAGATCTAGATCCAAATACTACTGTTCAGTTCAAGGGCTGCTTGGGTTTGAGATCAGAATTTGACCACGAGTCAAAGATTATCCAGTTCTTTTTTAGCCAGCTTGGAGATAGTGATTTTCTGGGGCGGAGGAAGGGGGGAGAAAACGACACAGGACAAAAACAAACAAACAACGCCATACAAGTAGGGTTTTCAAGTGATTAAACAAATTAATCACGCAGTTAAACAATAGAATACCATTATTTAAATATTTTTGGATATTTTCCACATTTTCAAGTATATTGATTTCAATTACAACACAGAATAAATACGAAGTGTACAGTGCTCACTTTATTATTTTTATTTTAAATATTGCACTGTAAAAAAAAAGGAATAGTATTTTTCAAGTCACCTAATACAAGTACTGTAGTGCACTCTCTTTATCATGAAAGTCCAACTTACAAATGTAGAATTATTTTTTGTACATAACTGCATTCAAAAATAAAACAATGTAAATCTTTAGAGTCTACAAGTCCACTCTGTCCTACTTCAGCCAATTGCTCACACAAAACAAGTTTGGTTACAATTTGCAGGAGATAATGCTGCCCGCTTCTGGTTTACAATGTCACCTGAAAGTGAGAACAGGCGTTCGTATGGCACTTTTGTAGCCAGCATTGCAAGGTATTTATATGCCAGATATACTAAACATTCGTATGCCCCTTTATGCTTTGGGCACCACTTTGGCGGACATGCTTCAATGATTGTTAAAAAAATAATGCATTCATTAAATTTGTGACTGAACTCCTTGGGGGAGAATTGTATGTCTCCTGCTCTGTTTTACCCGCATTCTGACATATATTTCATGTTATAGCAGTCTCTGATGATGACTCAGCATGTTCTTTGTTTTAAGAACACTTTCACTGCAGATTTGACAAAAAAGCAAAGAAGGTACTAATGTGAGATTTCTAAAAATAGCTACAGCACTCGACTCAAGGTTTTAAGAATCTGAAGTGCCATCCAAAATCTGAGAGGGATGAGGTGTAAAACATGCTTTCAGAAGTCTTCCGCAGCAGAGTGTTACTCTTTTAAATTACAGAACCCAAACCATCGAAAGTCAGTCTTTTGCTAGTGGCATCTGACTCAGATGATGAAAATGAACATGCGTCGGTCAGCACTTCTTTGGATTGTTATTGAGCCGAACCCATCATCATCATCTTCGGCACATGGCCTCTGGAATGGCGGCTGAAGCATGAAGGGACATATGAATCTTTAGCGCGTCTGGCACATAGCCAGCATTGCAAGATATTTACAACAGTGCCATGCGAAAGTCTGTTCTTACTTTCAGGTGACATTGTAAACAAGAAACAGGCAGCATTGCCTCCTGCACATGTAAACAAACTTGTTTGTCTGAGCGATTAGCTGAACAGGAAGTCGGACTGAGTGGACTTGTAGGCTCTAAAGTTTTAGATTTCTTTTGTTTATCATTTTTACAGTGCAAATATTTGTAATAAAAACAAAGCGAGCCCTGTACACTTTATATTCTGTGTTGTAATTGAAATCAATATACTTGAAAATGTAGAAAAATCAAAATATTTAATGAATTTCAATAGGTATTCTATTGTTTAACAGTGTGATTAAAACTGCGATTAGTGTTTTTGAGTTAATTGCATGAGTTAACTGCAATTAATTGACAGCCCTACTTACAAGTGAGTACCACTGGGGAGTGGGGGGACATCTTAGTCATGTACATTTATTACGAAGGTGTAGTCTAAGGGCTTGTCTTCACAGCATCGTTTTATAGGTGTAACTCAAACACTGCCTCTAGTCAGACTCCTTTGACCAGTATCAGTGAAAGCATTGGGAATAGAACGCAGGAATTACTATTGTAGTACTGCTTATTACTAGGGTATTTTTGCTCCAGCTATGTAGCTCCCCTGTATCATTTTTAATTGCAGCACTAGATTGCTTTTCTTGTACAATTTAAACTTGCTGACAAGTATGAAAGTGTCAGAGTGGATTATGCAGACAAATTTATAATGAGGGATAGTCATCCTCAACATATATTGCATTCACAAACTAGTCACTCTTAATAGCCTTAATGATTTGCAAGAAGATCAAGTGTAGATTACTCACGCAGCATTGCTGGATTCAGACAGATGAAGGTCTCCTAGAACTTCAGTACAATCATCTAGTGTGAAAGTAGTCTCAAGTTTGTTTTCCATACTAGGACTCAAGATTCTGTGAGTCTGAGGATCCCGCATAGGAGTTTGAAAAGTTACCTTTGAGGTGGGGGAGGGGAAAAAAAGTAGTTTCTGATTGAATATTTTTAAGCCCCCAACAATACATACATGATTTGTTCTCTTAAGAGTGAGAAGAGGCTAACATAAATGCAGACATACCTTCATAGCTTTTGCTACACTTTTTGGTGGCAGATTTTCTTTTTGTGATGGACGAAGGATAGAAGGTCTCCCTGTGGACTCTGGTGACGGGAAAAGGAAGGAACAGCTTTCTGCTGTTAGATCATCACTGATGTTTTCGCCATTTAAAATCTGCAGACTCATTCTAGAAAATAAACACATTTACATGCCCACACGTGAATGAGAGGGTGTGGTCAGACAACTGTGCTTTCAGATAACTGGACACTTCACTAGCATGCCAGGCTGATGGTTAAGAAAGACTATAACAGCCACAGAACCGAGTTTTACGAATATTCTAAATCCTTATGCACGTTATACTACAATACATTGAAAAAGCAGATACATACAATATTACATCAGCAACTCTGCCTTTTAAACACAACCTGGTCACTACAGTTCTCTTCTCTTCCCTCCCCCCCTTTCACCCAAACCTGACAGGAATGTGCAGTCATGCAGTTGTCATGACATTCAAGCTAGGCGTAGCCAGAGTTTTTGCAGGGGAAACAGAATGCCTGCAAAATTTCTACATTTTATTTATAATGTATCATGATTAAGCTCTACAAACTCCTTATTTGAACAGAGCTTTTAATAGTTAATGTTCTGAAATGGTACAGAAGGCATATAGGTGTAATATGCATTTCCTCCCACTTTCTTAGGATGTCAGTTATTCATCCCCCTCAAATATAAATTGTGACTCAACAGTTCAAGCAGACACAATAAGGCACATAGAACCATAGGGTCATATTTACATAAATACTGTGTATAATATTTTAGCATGAGAACCAGAAGAGCTTTATAGGGAATATAATTTTTCCCATTCAATGTCACCTTTGACATAAAGGAGCCTATACACAGCTCATTGGACTTTGTAGACTGATTGGTTTTATGTGTGATCATGGGGAGCACAATTATAGTATGCTTACTTTTCAGTGGATTTTATATCGAGGACAAAAGAAAGACAAGTTTAGAGCACAGTGAAAGCAAGTATTCAATAATTATTATATAAATGCTAGTTTCAGAGTAGCAGCCGTGATAGTCTGTATCCGCAAAAAGAACAGGAGTTCTTGTGGCACCTTAGAGACTAACAAATTTATTTGAGCATAAGCTTTCGTGGGCTACAGCCTACTTCATCCGATGCATGTAGTGGAAAATACAGTAGGTATATATTACACACACACACACACACACAGAACATGAAACAATGGGTGTTACTATACACACTATAAGGAGAGTGATCAGTTAAGGTGAGATTTTATCAGCAGGAGAGAAAAAAAAAAAACTGCTTGTAGTGGTAATGAAAACAGCCCATTTCCAGAAATTGACAAGGAGATATGAGGAACTGGGGGGGGGGGGGGGGGGGGGGGGGAGGGGAATAAGCATGGAGAAATAGTTTTATTTTGTGTAATGACCCATCCACTCTCCATCTTTGTTCAAGCCTAATTTAATGGTGTCCAATTTGCAAATTAATTCCAATTCAGCAGTCTCTCGTTGGAGTCTGTTTTTGAAGTTTTGTTGTTGTAATATTGCAACTTTTAGGTCTGTAATCAAGTGGCCAGGGAGATTGAAGTGTTCTCCAACTGGTTTTTTAATGTTATAATTCTGGACGTCTGATTTGTGTCCATTTATTCTTTTACGTAGAGACTGTCCGGTTTGGCCAATGTACAAGAGTACATTCAATCTCCCTGAATTGGAATTAGTTTGCAAATTGGACACTATTAAATTAGGCTTGAATAAAGACTGGGAGTGGATGGGCCATTACACAAAGGTCAACTCCAGTTTCTCAGACCAAGTGCTGTGAATGCCTCAGAATGCACAAAACCTGAAATTAGAAGAGGTGCAGCTAAAACTGTTTAGTAGTACATTTTGGCATATATGTCAAACTTTAAGATCATGGCAACAGCGTACCCAAATACTCATACAGTTGTGCATACTTAAAAGTTTGCATTGACTATTCAGCGTAGAGAGAAGAGACTTCTGTGGAGCATTATGAACAATGCCTTCAGTTGTTCAGCAGAACACAGGACATGAAGAACAGGTAGCTTCAGTGCTTTGCATGCCCAGTGTTCTATACTGGCATGTGCATGTTGTCTATGTACATTTCATAGAACAGTGGTTCTCAACCCACAGACCACTTAGGGCCCAATCAGCACACAGCTACAGCCCATATGACATCCTCAGGGCCATACAGGTAGTATATATTGTGTGGATGTGGCCCACATAATACACAGAGAGCTGGATGTAGCCCACAACGGTAAATAGGTTGAGAATCAGTCATAGAATAACATTGATATTTAAAGATACCTTGGACACATGTGTAAAACATGCCACATTTTTTAAAAACTAAGTTTTTTGGCAGTATTTAGCTCTTATATTTAGCACTCAGTAAGAGCAATTATTGGGATGATAATATCAATGTAACCCCCCCCCCCCCCCCCCCAAAAAAAAACCACATTTAAGTTAGCAGCAAACATAAACGAAAATTATTTATAACTAGAAGACATGATTGCCAGGCTGATTTACTCAGACTTCCCAACCACAAAAAGTCATCATGTTTAGTAAGTCCCAGCCCCAAAGGCAAGTCTGCCAAGGTAATACAGAACTCAAAGGCGCGGGCTTAGAGTGACACACCCTCCTCAGCGAGCGGAGGAGATCCCGGTCATGCCACTGCCAAGTCAGCTGATGATTAAACCCCCTTCCCGTCCCCCACGTCCCCGTCACGCATCTCACGGGAACAAAAGATGGCCTTTTATTCTGGTGCATCACCAGGACATTCGGTTACCAGCAGAGCCAACAATGGAGCAGCGACTCCCACACCGAGCAGCCACAGACGTTACCACTGAGCTGAAACAACGGCGAAGGGAGGACAGACTGGGGGGGGGGGGGCGACAGGAGCCAAACCCACCATGCCTAGGGAACCCCATTAGTCCCCCACCCCGCACATCCCCCCCCCAGCCCCGCACCACGCCCCAGGCTCCCTCAGCGGGGAGCCCACCCGACACCTCAGCGCCTCCCGGCTCCCACACCACCCCGCCGGCTTCCTCACAGCGGGGGAGAGGAGAGGCTCCTACCTGCCGGCGAGTTCCAGGCCTGAGCCCTGGCCTGTGCGCTCGGCTGCCCGGGTGCCTCCCCTGTTCACGCCGCTGCCGCCGCTCCCCCTCACCGGCAAGCAACCAGCCGACACCACTCGCCGCAGCACCCGCTTCAGGATTTCAAATGTCAACGTTAGCTCGACTCTGCCAATGACAGGCCAGAAATCTATCAAGTCAGAGGTGGCCTCGGTATGAACAGACCAATCAAAGAGGGGGTTGGGGGAGGGGCACCCACCTAATAAAAGCTCCCCAGCCAAGTCTCTCAAGAACTAAGCGGTGCTGCGTGAGGCATGCTGGGAAATGTAGTTTTCTAGGGATGAGGGTGTAACAGGAGAACTTTTTCATCTCGCTCCCGGTAGCTAAGCACCAAATTCTCCCCACTGGCTTCAGGGGGCTCAGAATCAGGGGCTGATGTTGGTCAGCTCAGGAAAGCCAATGAGAGACCTAAATATATTCTGCTTCAAATAAATGTTTCCTACAAGGAACAGGCTGTAATATTTACTAATAAAGAGCACAGGTCACTGAAACAGCCCCACAACTGTCTCTATTACAACAAAATGTAACCTGGGTAAATAATTACTTTAATCCTACACACATATTATTTAAAAATCTTACTGCAATATAAATATTGCAATTATCTATTTCAAGTCCCAATGCTGCAAGGATTCTTACGCTCATATGGGCACAAATGCCATAATAAGTGATCCAATGCCATAATAAGTCGTTGGTAGGTGGATCACTACACCTGCATTGACCTCACGTCAGGATTCAGTCCCTGGACTTGCACAGGACTTTGTCTGAGCAAGGGGTATGCACAAGTGGGTCCCTTTTGCAGGATAAGGACCTTTGGTATTTATGAAGCACCAAGCCAATAAAACTTATTTATTTCTGAAATTCAGTTTAATTTCAATATATTTTCGAGGCATAATAAAGTCATTCAAGACAAGTGTTGCCAAAATGTAAAAAGGACCAAGTCTCTGTCAGCAAAAACATATTCACTTAGGGCTCCACAATGTATCTGGGGTTTGATAGCCATGGGGGCGGGGGGTGTTATTATTATTTATTTAATGGCAGGTTACAACACTGCGTGATGCTTTCTGTTATACATCTGGAGTTATTCAGTTTTTGTCTGCTTTTTCACAGAAAGTGTTAATGATTATGAATATTATGAAGTGCAGACAGTGCACTTGGTGCTGTAGAAGAAAAAAGACTTCTTCCTGCAGTTGTTATTACGAGTTATTATTGTATTACCGTAGTATCCAAAGGGTCTTGGCCTCACTTGGCTAGGCAATATACAAACATATATTAAGAGACAGTCCCTCCCTGCTCACAATCTAAACAGACGGACAACACACAAACACACCGAAGCCCAGAGGAAGGTTTGTTCAGTCATGGCCCCAGTTCTACAGAAGAAGCCATACACCCGTGTGGAGTTCCACTGACTTCCAAGGAACACTATATGCACATTAATAGTTAGCTGGTTTAGAATTTAGATTAGCCCTTACCATTTTTAGCTCAGCCAGTAAAATACTCAAATTAAAAGTGGCCTAATTCTCAGAGGTGCTGAGCACTCAAAGCTCCCATTTAAGTCAGTGGGAGCTAGCAATGGTCAGCACCTCTAGAGTTGGTCGCCTAACATTAAGTGCGCAAGTTGGAAAATACTGGTTTGTGTCACTTGACCAAGACCACAGGAATCAGTTTCAGGATCGATCCCCTGCTGTCAGTCCCTTGTACAGCCCCTGTGACCAGAGCTCATGCTACACCGGCTTCTCAGTGGAGGAACTGACTTAGCCACAGGCAGTGAGCTAGTAGGGAATTACACCAACAGGGGCACGCAGGACAGCCTCGTTGTGTGAAATGGCCCCGGCTCTGCCTAAAAAATCAAGGCGCCGATTGCAATGAAGTTTTTGGACCTCGAAGCCCAGAAGCCCGGTGCTTGTGGGAGGACTTTGGATAACTCGCTCAGGAGTTGGCTACGTGTTCAAGGCTCGCGTCACACGGGCTAGGAGCCGGAGACTTGTCCACGAAAGCCGAGCTAGAGTTCGCGGCGGGCCGGGAAGGCTGCTCACGGCCCGGGGGCCTCTCCTGGCTTTGCAGCCCGCTGTAGCTTCCCCGCCCCCGGGACGGTCCCGAGCCGGCTCTGCTGGGGGCTGGTGGGCCGCTGGGCGGAGACCACGCCGGGGATCGCCGCCTTCTGTCTCGCCGCACAACTTCCTCTCCCAGGGCACTGCGCGGCGGCCGGGCCGGGGCCGGGCGGACTCGGAGCCGCGTCTGGAGCGGGCCGGGCCGGGCGCGGGGCCATGGACAGCCCCGCCGTCACCTTCACTCTGGCCTACCTGGTGTTCGCCGTCTGCTTCGTGTTCACCCCCAACGAGTTCCGCTCGGCCGGGCTCACCGTGCAGAACCTGCTGGCCGGCTGGCTGGGCAGCGAGGACGCGGCCTTCGTCCACTACCACCTGCGGAGGAGCACCGGCACCATGCTGGCCCACGGCCTGCTGCCGCTCGGTGAGGCGGGGCCTGGGGCACGGAGGGAGCGGGCTGGGGATGGGGGAAGCAGCTGAGAGGGGTAGCGAGGGGGGGCTCTAGGGAAGGACTGAGGGGAGGGGGAGAGTTGCGGGGAGGGAGATTAGCCGGGGGCTGTAGAGGTGAGGGAGAGTAGCGGGGCGGGGGGGCTGTGGGGAAGGGCTGGGGGGGAGAGTAGCGGGGCGGGGGGGCTGTGGGGAAGGGCTGGGGGGGAGAGTAGCGGGGCGGGGGGGCTGTGGGGAAGGGCTGTGGGGGAGAGTAGCGGGGAGGGGGGCTGTGGGGAAGGGCTGGGGGGGGAGAGTAGCGGGGCGGGGGGGCTGTGGGGAAGGGCTGGGGGGGAGAGTAGCGGGGAGGGGGGCTGGGGGGAAGGGCTGGGGGGGAGAGTAGCGGGGAGGGGGGGCTGGGGGGAAGGGCTGGGGGGGAGAGTAGCGGGGCGGGGGGGCTGGGGGGAAGGGCTGGGGGGGAGAGTAGCGGGGAGGGGGGCTGTGGGGAAGGGCTGGGGGGGAGAGTAGCGGGGCGGGGGGGCTGTGGGGAAGGGCTGGGGGGGAGAGTAGCGGGGCGGGGGGGCTGGGGGGAAGGGCTGGGGGGGAGAGTAGCGGGGCGGGGGGGCTGGGGGGAAGGGCTGGGGGGGGAGAGTAGCGGGGCGGGGGGGCTGGGGGGAAGGGCTGGGGGGGGAGAGTAGCGGGGCGGGGGGGCTGGGGGGAAGGGCTGGGGGGGGAGAGTAGCGGGGCGGGGGGGCTGGGGGAAGGGCTGGGGGGGGGAGAGTAGCGGGGCGGGGGGGCTGGGGGGAAGGGCTGGGGGGGGAGAGTAGCGGGGCGGGGGGGCTGGGGGGAAGGGCTGGGGGGGGAGAGTAGCGGGGCGGGGGGGCTGGGGGGAAGGGCTGGGGGGGGAGAGTAGCGGGGCGGGGGGCTGGGGGGAAGGGCTGGGGGGGGGAGAGTAGCGGGGCGGGGGGCTGGGGGGAAGGGCTGGGGGGGAGAGTAGCGGGGCGGGGGGCTGTGGGGAAGGGCTGGGGGGGGGAGAGTAGCGGGGAGGGGGGCTGTGGGGGGGAGAGTAGCGGGGAGGGGGGCTGGGGGGAAGGGCTGGGGGGGGGAGAGTAGCGGGGAGGGGGGCTGGGGGGAAGGGCTGGGGGGGGAGAGTAGCGGGGCGGGGGGCTGGGGGGAAGGGCTGGGGGGGAGAGTAGCGGGGAGGGGGGCTGGGGGGAAGGGCTGGGGGGGAGAGTAGCGGGGCGGGGGGGCTGGGGGGAAGGGCTGGGGGGGGGAGAGTAGCTAGGGGGCTATAGGGGTGGGGAAGAGTAGTGGGAGGAGGGGGAAAGGGGTGGGGAGAGGATAGCAAGGGGGCTGTAGGGAAGGGTGGGAGGATGGCCAGGCAGGAGAACAGTTAGGAGGTTGGATGAGATTAACTAAGGGACTGTGGAGAAGGGGGAATATAGCTTGAGGGGAGGGGATGGAGGGAAATAGCCAGGGGGCTGCAGTGAAGGAGGGGTGGGGTAATAATAGCTAGGTTGTGTGGTAAGAAGGAGGAAGACGGTGATAGCAAATTAAAATAGGTATTTGTACAGTCGCTGCTGTCGGCCTGTCCCATTGCATCTTCAGTTAGCAGTGACTATTTGTGTGTGGAAAGCCCTGGACCCTGGTCTGCCATCATTTAGTCAGTCTCCCGACAGTGTGGTTTCCCCTTCTCATCACTTTCACTTGCTGTGATTTGCATCCCTACTTCTTTACTGAATGTAGCCTTGTCTGCACTGAGTTTGACATGGGTATGGCTGTGTGGGCTAAAGGAAGGCAAGAACCAGATCTTGAAGGTTGAGGGCTTGGCTCTTTACATGCTTCTGTCTCTTTAGCAAATCCAGGAACACATCTGAAGTACTTGTGAGGTAAGGCAGTTCCTTCATCTGCATCAGAATCTCATTAATTTCCACAAGAATAACCATGGTCTTGCCCTGCCTGAGTGGAAATCTAATATCAGAATGCTCTAGTGAGATCTGGTATTACTAAGAGTTCATTGTTTTATAATGAATTTATAGAATATTTACTCAGATATTACAGAATATTATAAATAAAACGAAACTACATGTCAGTGAAAAAATACTGTGAGATATAGCAGTATCTTTTGACCTTTTAACTGACTGATTACTTCATAATTTGCAGAATCTGACAATCAGCAAATGGTGCAAATAGCGAGGTTCTGCTTGGGGTGTTAGATGTGAGCCGCTATTGAAAGTGGCCCCTAGGGTGCATGTTGAAGGGAGGTAAAATTCTGTGTAAACAGAAAATAAAGACAGTCTTGCATTCTCCCCACCCATGGTGCCCTGTGTCTCTGCACCGCTCTAATAAGGCAGTGTAAGTGAACATAAATAATACTTGACCTGTAGTGTTAAACAAAGTAATCCATTGTGGGAGGAAAAATCTTGTATCTCACAGGTATGAAATCACATTTACATGTGAATTGTGAAACTGAACCATTCAGCACCACTGGCCAAGAAACTCTCTCCGTCTGTTGTTGTCATCAGAAGACCTGCTCCGGCAGCATTAACTAACCCCAGAGAAGGAAGCAAGCAAGCACAGAAAGGCAGTTCAGGATGGTAGTGTGGTGCAGGCAAAGTTCTGAATCCATTTATTATAAAGTTTAAAAACAAATGTCAAATTTTAAATAATGGAGTTAAGTCCATCTTGGGGACCTGCATATTACCATACCACTTGACTTTTATTCTTGGTAACTCTCAATTGGCTGTGTTTGACTATATGTTATATAGGGATATGGTTTTATTTACTTAGCAAACTGCAATGACCTCCCTTTACTAACTGTATAATTTGGGTAAAAATAAATGCCTTCTAAAGACTCAGGCTAGGAAAGTTGGAATTGAAGTCACCACCCTAAAAAAAAAAAAAAAATCAAGTCACCCAGAGTGGAGCAAGCCTGCCAGATGAACTATTAGATCAATTGGTGTGAATGTGTGTGAGCTAAGATCAAGTGTAAGTAGTCTTTTGGCCTATCCAAGGCCGTGATCAAGTGTCTTGATGTTTTTGGTCTTTTGGTCTCGAGCTGAAAACCTTGTCTGTGTCTCTTGGACCTTGAAGTAAAAATATTATCTTCGTTATATCTATTGTCTTCTGAAAGCAAATATCTTTCTTTGCAGGTTATTACGTTGGCATGTGTTTTGCAGCACCAGAGAAACAGCTTTTCTATTTTTACCAGGCCTCAGAAGGCTGGAAAATTTTCTTCTTGCTGGCTATTCTTGCTCCAACAGTCACCGGCCTCCTGGCATATTACTGGTCACAAAACGGCTGGGATAACCATCCTTTAGCTCGGACACTTGCCTTTCATGCTCTTCCACAGTCTGGTTGGCGGGCAGTGGCTTCTTCCATCAATACAGAATTCAGGAGGATTGACAAGTTTGCTACTGGAGCACCAGGAGCAAGAGTGATTGTTACAGACACTTGGGTGATGAAAGTGACCACCTACAGTTTACATGTTGCCCAACAGCAGGACATTCATCTGACAGTGACAGATTCCAGACAACACGAACTCTCACCTGATTCAAACATGCCCGTGCAGTTCCTCACCATCCGTGTTGCCAGTATTAATCCCTATGTGAAAGCTTTTGATATCCGGTAAAACAAATTAACCTTGCAATGTTATGCCGTATCGCATAGTATATGCTATTTGTTGGTGGTTAGGGAAGCACATGTGTCGGGATCTGTCACAGCAGCAGCAGATATAAAACTTTTAGGGTGTTGACACCTCCCCTTTGCTGCCCACAGAGAAAGTTGTCTCTAGTACCCTCAACGTGCAGGGGGAAAATGTTGTTCAGGGAGATTGCTACTCTGTAAGGCAATGAAGGCATATTGGCCAATCAGAGGAACAAGTCACTCATTCCCAGAGCATGTTAAAGAGAGGGAAGCCACTAGAAGAGCTCTGGGGGAGAAGAGGGAACAAGGGAAAACCTTCTCTGTCAAAATTGTGATAAAAATCAGTGACTCTAGCAAAATTGGCCATGATTCATCCATGATTTCCTTCTTCCTTTGAAACATACATAACACAACCACATCTCGTAAGGGTATCACAGTGACATATTGCAAGCAAACCTAATTTAAAGAGTGGACAAGTAGCTTTGGCCCCAAATTTCACCTGATTTTAATTTTAAATTTAAATTCCATATAAGGAGAGATTAATAGGACTGGAACTTTCAGCTTGGAAAAGAGATGACTAAGGGTGGGGATGTAATAGAGGTCTATAAAACCATGACTGGTATGGAGAAAGTAAATAAGGAAGTGTTATTTACTCCTCATAACACAAGAACTGCAGGTCACCAAATGAAATCAATAGGCAGCAGGTTTAAAAAAAAACAAAAGGAAGTATTTCTTCACATAACACAGTCAACCTGTGGAACTCCTAGCCAGAAGATGTTGTGAAGGCCAAAACACTAACAGGTTTCAAAAAAGAACTAGATAAGTTAATGGAGGATAGGTCTATCAATGGCTATTAGTCAAGATGGGCAGGGATGGTGTCCCTAGTTTCTGTTTGCCAGAAGTTGGGAAAGGGGGACAGACGATGGATCATTTGATGACTACCTGTTCTGTTCATTCCCTCTGGGGCACCTAGCATTGGCCACTGTCGGAAGACAGGATCCTGGGCTAGATGGACTATTAGTCTGACCCAGTATGGCCATTTTTATGTTCTTAGTGAATATCCTCTGGATTGTAAATACCGATTCTCTGTTTTCTACACTGTCCCTCTCTATTGCTGTTTTTGTTTTACAAGTCACTGTTTATGTAGCTAGATGAACCTATAGTTCTGCAGCAAAATGTAGTTAACAAAGGCTATTTTTAGTGATGCTGACATCCTTAGTAATGCTGTCTCACAAAGGAGTAAACAAACAAAGCCCTGTTGTTTGTTTTTATTCATGCTTCTAAAAGGATATTCAAAACTATATATTTGAAAAAGTAGCTGACAGTGTCCATAGCTGAATCTGTAAGCTTCTAGTCTGTGGGACAGACTGTGGATATGACTGACAGACTAAATCGTAAATGTCAGTGGGCTGTGAAGTCTAAACTAGAATAGCAGATATATTCAGGCCTGATCTAAGATACTAATCCATCAATTTCAATGTGTTGTTGTTTATTTACAATGGCATCCGCTATGCCTTGTTCAAACCCTGAAAAAGGATGGTCCCTACTTCTAGTAGCTTAGTATAAGGACAGTTAAGTAGACAGAGTTTAAGGAAAAGGCCACAGTAATGGACAACCTATATACAAATCAGCTTGACTTGCAGCATGACAGAGGTGTGTCTAAGAGAGATTTAAAAGTGGACCGGGCAGGACCCTTGCAGGATAGCTCAGGGAGGTCATAGGAAGCATGAAAGAAGGCACAAGGGTGATTGTGTGAAAAACTGACAAAGCTGGAACATTTGCAGAACTGTGGCGATTGTGGGGGGGAAGGGAGGAGCCCAATGCAATCCTTGACAAAGGAGTATAAGTAGGAAGGGACAAATGTGTATAGGGCTTTGAAGGTGGTGACACAAAGATTATTCATTAGCTGATTATTTCAATTGTGTTTTAATGAGGCAATAGCAAAGTCACATCCACTGTTAAGAATCAGACACTTACCTTGGTAATTTTTTCCAAAGAAATATCAGGGCTTTCCTTTTGTGGCTAAATAAACTAGCACCAAGAATAGTTTTTATAAAATCAGAAAGTTCTTGTAATAAGAAAATGCAAAAATAGCAAATCTCCATAGTATAATGTAGATGTAACATAACTAAGTCATAATAGGACATAGGACAAAACTTCCCCTTCCCACTGTGTGCAGTATAGGTGCATACCCACAGGCTGAGCTGCACCACTGCTGGCAACAGTGGAAAGTTTTTGTAAAAATTCACTTGTGTGAACAAGGCCCCAGACATCACATATGTTCTACATGAGAACCTAGGACCTTCTGCCCTGAACACACAGGCCTCTACCATTTGCACTGAAGGAATACCTCTACTTGCTATCAGCAACATTGCCTTTAGCTATAATTCTTCATTTAGCAGTGCACTGGAGCAGCTCTCCAAAGGGCTGTATCATGCCTTTCTCACACAGTTGATTGATTTTTTTCAGTTTCTCTTACACATCTCTCCATTGACCCTCACGCCCAGCCCCAGTTTCTACCATCTTGCTGCTGGCCAGCAGTGCTAAACAACACTTGGGCTTCCCTTTCTGCTCCTGGTACCCTGCCTTTTGTGCTTCTCCAACCACTGCAAGGCTTCTTGCACCTGCCTGCAGCTGCGGTTCTGCGCACCACTAGTTCGCTCTCCAGTACTCTACTCTTCTGCTGCTCCGGTTAATCCCACACCCTGCCCATTTCTGCTCATTAAACCCTTCTCAGCCTTCTCCCAAGTCAGGTGTATCTGATTCTCTCCCCCTGAACTTTCAGAAAACATTGGGGGTTAGGGCATTTATCCACTCTGTAGTCTGCAGACACCAGAAGGTAGCATCACAAACACTTGAGCAGATGTGATTCCATTCAGCCAAGGGCAGTGGTGACACGTTCTAGCCAGCACATTACGAATACGTATGGTATCCCAGGAATGTCTCATTTAAAGTATCTCCTAGGTGCAGGCCTCATGAACTGTTCATTTTCCGTTTTTATTTTTTGCAGACTCCTACATATTGTAACGTTAACGAAGTATTATTCAGTGTGATTGCAGCCCTACATTAAAATAGCATAGAAATGTAGGGCTGGAAGGGACCTCAACCTCAGGAGGCCCTTTAGTCCATCCCCCTCTGCTGAGGCAGGATTAATTTTACTTTATCATAGGTTAAATTACCTATCAAAATGGTTCTCAGTCTACTGAAGTTAAGATGTAGTCAAAACAAGATGTGTTGTTTTCAGATACATATGATCAGTATTTAAGCTTAACTTTTAAAGGCTGAAAAGCTGAGTACTAGAGACTATATCTCTGTAGACAAGAGTTTGATCTGTTAAATCAGCTTAGCCTTAGCCTTGAAAGATTTCTTTCTAGTAATGGAAGAGTATTCTTTATTGGTTCTGGCTGAGACAGAACCAAAGAGCTAGTTGTGTCCCTGCAAACTGCACAGTCCAAATAAGATTTCATCATGCTCCTGAAATTACAATCCCAATGTAGGGGTTTTGTGTTAGAGGCATCCGTTTCCTAGAAAGATCCATCAGTAATTGCCTTTCACAGCCTGATTTTTTCCTGTGTGCCATCATTGTTTAAAGCAAAATTGCTGTATCACTGTGGTGCCTCAAAATGGGGGAAGAGCAGGTTTAAAAAAGAAAATCTTAGTTAAAGAACATGGGTAGCTCAGAGAATTAGCAATAGGATGTAGAGCCTTTACCTCTATGGCCTTCTCTATATTAGAACATTTTTTGCTACAGATTCTCACTTTTGCTACTGCAGGTTTAGCTCCACCAGTGATAGCACATATGAGAGCCCTAGTATAGACAAGTTACCCTCTACCACAGGTTTTAAGCCCCATGTTGTGGTGATCTCTGCTGAGCAGTGCTTAAAACAATAGGGGCCACCAGGAGCCGTATCTAAACTAGCATTGCCACTGTGGCTACCACCTTTGGAGCTAAACTGGTGGTAGCAAGGGTGTGCAAAAATAGCTTAATGTGAACACGGTCAATGTTGCTGGACAATAGTGATACAGAGTTGTTACCATCTAATGCAGGGATTGGCAACCTTTGGCACGCGGCTCGCCAGGGTAAGCACCCTGGCGGGCCGGGCCGGTTTGTTTACCTGCTGCTTCCACAGGTTCGGCCGATCGCGGCTCCCACTGGTCGCGGGTCACTGTCCCAGGCCAATGGGGGTGGCGGGAAGCGGCATGGGCGGAGGGATGTGCTGGCCACGGCTTCCCGCTGCCCCCATTGGCCTGGAACGGCGAACCGCGGCTAGTGGGAGCCGCGATCAGCTGAACCTGTGGACGCGGCAGGTAAACAAACCAGCCCGGCCCGCGAAAGGTTGCCAATCCCTGATCTAATGGATGTAGGGATAGCCTATGTGAAACATGAAATCTCAGTTGTGTTACCCATAATTCTACATACAAAGCAGTACAATGGTTGGCACTAATTAACACTCATTTATTTATTTTAGGGCTGTCAAGCGATTAAAAAAATGAATCGCGATTAATCACACTGTTAAACAATAATGGAATATTATTTATTTCAATATTTTTGGATGTTTTCTACATTTTCAAATATATTGGTTTCAATTACAACAGAGAATACAAAGTGTACAGTGCTCACTTTATTTATTTTTGATTACAAGTATTTGCACTGTAAAAAAACAAAAGAAATAGTATTTTTCAATTCACCCAATACAAGTACTGTAGTGCAATCTCTTTATCATGAAAGTTGAACTTACAAATGTAGAATTATGTACAAAAAAAGCATTCAAAAATAAAACAACGTAACATTTTAGAGCTTGCAAGTCACTCAGTTACTTCTTGTTCAGGCAATCACTCAGACAAACACGTTTGTTTAAATTTGCAGGAGATAATGCTGCCCGTTTCTTGTTTACAATGTCCCCTGAAAGTGAGAACAGGTGTTCTTATGGCACTTTTGTAGCCGGTGTTGCAAGATATTTACGTGCCAGATGCACATGCTTCAACCATCAGTCCAGGTGACATGGTCCATGTTGATGACGGGTTCTGCTCGATAACAATCCAGAGCAGTGGGGCCTGGTGCATATTCATTTTCGTTATCTGAATCAGATGCCACCAGCAGAAGGTTGATTTTCTTTTTTGGTAGTTCAGGTTCTATAGTTTCCGCATCGGAGTGGTGTTCTTTTAAGACTTCTGAAAGCATGCGCCAAACCTTGTCCCTCTCAGAATTTGGAAGGCACTTCAGATACTTAAACCTTGGGTCGAGTGCTGTAGCTATTTTTAGAAATCTGACATTGGTACCTTCTTTGATTTTGTCAGATCTGCAGTGAAAGTGTTCTTAACATGAACAACATGTGCTGGGTCATCATCCAAGACTGCTATAACATGAAATATATGGCAGAATGCAGGTAAAACAGAGAAGGTCACATACAATTCTCCCCCAAGGAGTTCAGTCACAAATTTAATTAACGCATTATTTTTTTAATGAGCGTCATCAGTATGGCAGCATGTCCTCTGGAGCGGTGGCCGAAGTATGAAGGAGCATGTTTAGCATACCTGGCATGTAAATACCTTGCAATGCCGGCTACAAAAGTGTCATGCAAATGCCTGCTCTCACTTTCTGGTGACATTGTAAATAAGAGAGCAGCATTATCTCCTGGAAATGTAAACAAACTTGTTTGTCTTAGCAATTGGCTGAACGAGAAGTAGGACTGAGTGGATTTGTAGGCTCTGAAGTTTTACATTGTTTTTTGGTTTCGAGTGCAGTTATGTAACAAAAATCTACATTTGTAAGTTGCACTTTCATGACAGATTGCACTACAGTACTTGTATGAGGTGACTTGAAAAATACTATTATCATTTTTAAAATAATATACACGTTGATTTTAATCAACACAGAATACAATATATATGAAAATGTATGAAAACATCTAAAATATTTAATAAATTTCAATTGGTATTCTATTGTTTAACAGTGCGATTAAAACTGCGATTAATCGCGATTTATTTTTTTGAGTTAATCGTGTGAATTAACTGCGATTAATCGACAACCCTAATTTATTTATTTGTATTGCACCTAGCTATGTGATATGTGCCTGACGAGCAATAACTAAACTGATATCTGCCCCAGAGAGCTTACAAACTAGAATTTAGACATGATGTAAATGAGTGAGTGCAAATGGGTCGAGGAAGGGACTGGGCAAGGTAACATATGTAAATTCTGCAGCGACTCAGTAAGTTGATTTACACTTACTGGTGAACAAGGTTTATTTTGGTTTTATGTAATATTTTGATTTATCTCTTGTATAGCCCCTTTTGGCAGTCTTGGCAGAGAGGCCAAAGAACTGAATGGGCATGAAGTCCGAACTACACTCTGAGCCCTAGTAGCTGTACATCTCAGTCTGGTTGAGGCATGATGATGGCCAGTGTGAGAAGCACGCACTGTCCAGGTTATATCTGTCCTGTAGCTAAAGGGATGGCTTCACCCTTCAGGATTGTCAGACTAGCCCCTTTCATGCATGCTTAAAACCAACATTTTCAGAAGTGGCTTCACGGTTGTGGTGTCCCAATTTTTGGAACCCCCAACTTGACTGAACTTGGCCATGATTTTCCAAGGTGTCCTAGACCTGCAACTCCATTTGAAATCAGTGGGAGTGTTGGTGCACAGCATCTCGGAAGAAACAAGCCAAAGGTGTCTCAAGTTGGGCACTCAAGACGAGAAGCCAGTTTTGAAAATACGGTCCCACATGAACCAACCACAACAATTCAAAAAAGAGTGAACAAGTTTAGGGTTTCAGGGTTTGTCTTGACCTGTGGAAAAGGAAAATACAGTTTTTCCTTTTACTACCTATTTAAAAAAGAAAAAGCCCAAAGTTTATTTATTCTGACTAGATACCAGATTGCACCAAGCTACACAATTTTTCTAGTTATTCACTTCTTTGATGTTATGCTTCAAAGTAGCAAGCAAGATAAATGTTCTCTTCTTACTTAAATGGATGATGAGGTGACATTCTATTCCATCCTTTCTTCTTTAGGTTGAACTCCACAGAGTATGGGGAACTACGAGAGAAACTTCATGCTCCAATCCGTAATGCAGCTAACGTTGTGATCCATCAGAGCCTCAGTGACTTGTTTCTGGAAACCTTTACATCGCTGGTGGAAATTAATCCGACATACCCTGTTCCCAGCAATCAGGTGGGAGATTCTAATCACTTGACATTATAATAATTGTAGTTTCTGGCTTAGTCAAATCTATGATTACTGTGTTTGCATAGTGGTTATCTTACAGTTCAGTAAATATTTAGTAAAGTAAACCTGGCTGGTTTTTCTGCTGTTTGCTCCAAGAGAAGCCATTGATTGATTAAGTTTGGGGGAGGACGGAAAATATCATAATAAGGAGTTTTATTTTAATTTAATGTCAACGCTAGGGTTTTACCTGGGGAATTTGGAAATGATGGAGTTAAATTTCCATATGTTGTCTAGAGAGCTGAAGTCACAACTCCTATTAATAACTGAAATTGATGGGCATACCCTGCCTTGACAATTTGCCTTAGCTAGTCTCACACCTTACATCTTGTATTTCTGGAGAGCTAAGTTACTTTAGATCTGAGCCCAGATCCTTAAAGGTTTTTAAATACCCAATGTCCTTTGAAATCAATGGAAATTAGGTGCCTAAACATCTTTATGGATCTGGGCTATTATCCTTTAATGATTCCTAATCTGGACCTTATTTTCATTATAAACAACATTTTGAATCTTTTCTTCAGTAATAATAAGGACCAAGTGTCAATGGAAACAAACATTCAGGCTCAGACCTGTACAGCTGTTGGGTTGAGAGAGAGTCACTTTATTTCAGTCCTTTTAGCTTGTGCTATCTTTAGGTGTAAAGTACTTGAGCTTCTGGGTTTTGGTTTGATACTGACTGATACCATAAGTAATGGTCTACATTGAAAAAGAGAGATTATGATTTGGGGGTTAAAACACAGAAATGGGAATTGAGAGATCTAGGGTATCTCCCTAGCTCTGAGACTTACTTTCTGAGTGACTCTGAGCAAGGTACTCGATCCCTCTGTGTCTGAGTTTTCCCCCTCTGTAAAATGAAGATAATATCTTGCAGGGGAAGTATGAGACTAATTTGATTATAAATAATACTTGGCACTTTTCATTTATAGAGTAAAGGGCTGTACAAAGTATGGTAAATATGATAAAGGCCATTTTACAGATGAGCAAAGTCAGGCACAGAGTGGTTAAGTGACTTGCCCAGGTGGCTTGCCACACTAATGATTGAAAAAGCTGAGAATAGAACTCAGGTGTAATCCTCCCAGTTTAGTGCCCTATCTGCTGGACCACGTAAATGCTTTAAGGGTCTGGGCTGGAAAGCCCAATGGCGATGCAAATTATTATTGTTAATAAAACTATTAATAACTGTTCTTCCAGCCTTCACCTTCCCCTGGGGGCTGAAGGTGCACACCCAACATGACTAACTGTGGATAAATGCCCAGATAGTCTGTCCTTTTCAGTTATACAAAATTTGCTGGAAAACTCCCAGTGGGTGAAATCCTGGCTGTCTTGAAAAACACCCATTAACTTCACTGGAGACAGGATTCACCCAATATATCTTCCTTCCTTTTGGGGGAAGAAGAATACATAACAAACGCTACATTTCAAGTAGCTTCGTAAATGTTGTTGAAGAGCAATAAAAGCAATAATTTGCTATACTGTGTTGCTTCTTTACCCTTTTTCTCTCTCTCTAGGAGCTCGAGCCATGTATAGGGTGTATGCAGATGAATGCAAATATCAAGCTTGTTAAAAATTGCCAAGAGCCAAACGAAGGAGAATGCCAGCAATGCTACTGTCGTCCTATGTGGTGCCTGACTTGCATGGGGAAATGGTTTGCCAGCCGGCAGGATCAGCAGCACCCAGAGACCTGGCTATCAAGCCAAGTGCCTTGTCCAACCTGCCGAGCCAAGTTTTGCATTTTGGATGTTTGCATAATACAATGAATAATATCTTGGTACAATTTACCTTTTGAAATCTGAATGTATTCACAGCAGGGTTGGATGCAAGCCCCATTAGATTTGTTTCTTGCTCTTCTGCTTCTGAAAAGGTAAAAGCTCTGGAGTTTTCTTCTTCAAAGCCCTGAAAATGGCAACCCAACATATTCTTTTCAGTTTTTCCCACTCCACAAATGTGTTCTCAGTTTTTATTCACTAACATAACAGTTAAAATTTTAGATTGTTGAGTTTTGTGGGGTTTTTTGCTTTTCATTTCCAAACTCTTGGATGCACTTTAAACCAATAATAGTGCCCCGTTTGCTTCCCTTATATCAGAGGTGAAATCCTGGTAAACTAACTATATTTTAAGTGCTATTCTAGGTACAGAATTAAGCATTGGTGTTTAATGATTCTTTTGCTAAGGGCTAATTTTCCTTTATAATAAGATGTACTAAGCAAGTTGCTATTGCTAAGGATAGTCGGCTCAAATCGCAACCTACCTTTCTTCATCTTGAATCCATTTGTAAAGTCCATGTTAATCTTTGTGGGCTTTCCTCAAAACAGATGTCTCAGTGTTGTGTTTTTCCTTTCCACCAAAACAGGCCCACAGGTCAACTACTATAGACATCTAGGAAATTACGCTCCCAAAGTTCTGTAACTTCTGCAGGATGCTTAGCGCAAAGAAGAATATAAAATAATTTGTTTCCAGATATATTTAGTATACAAGGAAGCTCATTCAAAAAGGGTCGTTTATTCAGTTCATTAACCTGAAGTGCTGTTGGTGCTGTTTAGAGCATCTTGTAGCTAAAGCTATTTTTTCCCTGTTTGGAGTCTCAACACTCTCTAGCTAACGCTACTGTTAAGCATGACTTATCCATATTTGGAAGGAGAGCAGTGATCGTCTCAATTTTCTGAGTAATCCAAAAGAACGTTCGGCTGTGTCAAAACCTGTAGCTTTTTCCTAGGCAACTGCTTTTCCAAATGAATGGGATGTCAGGCCTGGATAAGAACGTGTAGCCATGCTGGCTATTTCAGATATGACCATTATTAGTGAAATGGGTTTTGGTTTGTTTTTTTGCTTTATTTTGAAGCCTGATAATAAACATTTATCACTGCTTTAACATGAATAGGAGAATTTTGCATACCTCTTAGCATGTGTCTCCACCAGGCTCCTTTGTCAGCAGGTTTTGCGCTGTTGGTAGCAGTGATTGAAGCTGTAGTATAGACAGAGTGTGGATTAGACAACACAGTGGTAAAAATGCCTGTGCTTTCCTATACTACAGCTTCCACAATGGAACTGCACCAATGCAGAAAGCCTAGAGATTTTCCTGGTGCAGACAAGACCTTAGTACTAGCGCCTTTATTCCACTCTGTATGCATCCGAAGAAGTGGGCTTTAGTCCACAAAAGCTTATGCTCTAATAAATTTGTTAGTCTCTAAGGTGCCACAAGTACTCCTGTTCTGTTCTTTTTGCGGATACAGACTAACACGGCTGCTACTCTGAAACCTGTGTGGCCTTGTTTACTCTGACACTTTCCTTAAAACCTCCCACTGATGCAGCTCCACAAGGGGTAGATAGTAGCAGTGGGAGTGTAGACAAGGTGCTAGTGATTGCCAGCATTTGAATCACTGTAGGTCATGTAGGACCACTTTGAGCAGATGTAGGTGGCATACTGTAAAACATGATAGCAGCCACTCTACACTAGAGCTCTCACCATTGGTAACAATTATGCTTTGAAGAATTAGATTTTTATTGGTAAATGTCAGTAAACGTTGATTTCACCATACATGCACAAAGTGATGACAAAATATTTCCAGCAATACTAACTGAAATTTATAGATAGGCAAAGTGAGAAAAATGCTGCTTGAGAACTTATTAGAGTCCCACCTCAATGTGTATATAGCATGTTGTAATGCTGGCTTTAGTGGAGTTGGAGCACGGATGCCATTTAGGTATCTTTAACTTTTTGAATCTCAACATCTACTGTCATTAAATAATTATTGTCTGGACTACCACCATCCTCTTCTTCCCCCTCCCCCCCCTTTCCTGCAAAGGTGAAAATTTAAATAAATAAAAATCTAAAAAAATGCTTAAAAATAAACCTCTGTATTATCTGCCAAAATTATTAAAAAAAAAAAAAAAACAGTTCTGCCAAGCATAGTAATACAAGCAGTGAGCTGCAACAGTGGGAGATTTCATTTAAACTTTGGTGTAGCCACAGCCTGTGTGATATGTAGACACAAACCAGACATGTCAAGAACTGGTTACAAATATGGTTAAAACTTGTATTGTGGACAGGTTTAAGGGCACTTAGAAATGACATAGAGACCTCTTTTTTTGTTCTAATATTCATATATATATAAACTGCCAGACTATTTATATTTGGGGAAAATACTCGAGCATGCATCACAACTGTTAGGCATTCACTCTTTACTATGAAATACTGGCTACTATTTATACTATATATTAATTAATAAGGATGATTTTCCTGGGTTTCATATCTCAGCTGTTTCAGATCTTATGGAATGGAAACTTGACACGGAGGCTGGCCATGTGGATCTGAATCTCTTTCATAAAAAATTGCTAACTGACATCAGTTTTTTTTATTTGACTAGAATCAAATTGAATTCCTTAGCTTCAGGCTTGTGCTAAGTCTGAAAAAAAAAATAATCACAACACTAACTAATAATTTAAAATACTCTCCAGTAGTTTGGGGGGAGGTTATTTTGAACTGACATTTACAGTATTCTTTCAGACTACATTATTCATACTACACAGTCTTAGTGGGCTGAATTCTGCTCTCAGATAGGTGTGTGCATTTCCCCTCTGTAATAATTTTTGCAAATAAGGATAATTTATTATTTATTTCAATCAAGTTTGCACAACACAGTTGTAAGGAGGTGTGGTCTTTGATGGAGTAGGTGTAGCAGGGAAATGGGAGTCTGAACTTGGCTCTCCCACTGACAGTCAATTTCTATGTCTGTTTTCCCATTTGGAATAATAATCTTCTACTGGAGAGGTGTTATGAAGCTTAATTCATAAGGGATTTGAGATCCTTGGATGAAAAGCACTATAGAATTGCAGAGTATTTTTTAATAAAGTAAAAATAAGATGATTGTCAGTATGTCTTTTTAATAAGAGCTTTCCTATCTGAGCAGTTTGCCCAGTAGATTCACTGTATATTTCTTTATTTTTTTTAACTATAAAAAGCTTCTCTTTGAGGTGATTGGAAGTTTTAATTTCAGAGGATCTTTGTGTCATAAGAATAGAGCTTAGTGTAACACTTTATAATATTGTAGTATACCAAATGCACTAATACACATAAATGTAAAATAGTCTTGCATCTTTTAAGGGTAGTGCTGTATCTATAGAAGTACAGTGTTTTTCAAATGCGGCCACTGTGGCCACATGCAGTCACCAGAGTGTTTTCCTTTGGCCATGACAGCCCCCTGGGCAGAGATGGGGGAGGGATCAAACAGAAACCCCTCCCTGCAGTGTCCAGGTGCTCCAGGAGAGGGCGTCAGCCCTCCTCCTTCCCCCTTCAGCTGCAGGACTCCAGAGGCAGGCTTCAGCCTCCTCCCCTGGTTCAGCCAGAGGTGGCCTTCAGCCCCCCCTGGGGCTCCAGCAGTGGGCTCCATGCTTCAGCCCCTCCCCCTGCCACTCTTCAGCTGCGGGGCTCTGGGCTTTACCCCTGCCCCAGCTGGTGAGGCTTCAGGTCTGCTCCCACCCTCCCTTGGCTCCAGCTCTGGGCTTCAGCCCAGGGCAATGGGGCTTCAGCAGGGCTGGCCTTACCAGGCACTGAGGTCAAGAGGCATGGAGTGGGATGAGCCTGAGGTGTGAGGCCATGGGGGGGCAGGGGTGATTGAGAGCCTGGGGAGGGATCTGTGGGGCCTGGGGGTGGCAGCAGGGGCTGAGACACCAAAATACAACTGTGCATTATTTTTATTATTGAGTCGGCGGGGGCGGAGACTCCATAAATAAATTACAATGATTTGGACATGCATATGTGCTTATTTATTTATTTTTCCTAAAGTTAATTAAGTATTTTACGAAAATTTGTCAGACTGGCCACCAGCAAGAGTTGGTGGCCACACTCTGAGGCCATCAAAAAATTTGTTGTGTGAACCCCAGTCTTAGAAGACTCACTAATATTTACCAAATAAAATGGTTTTTGTAATGTCATGAATACTAATTG
Organism: Malaclemys terrapin pileata; assembly: GCF_027887155.1. Taxonomy (NCBI): domain Eukaryota; kingdom Metazoa; phylum Chordata; order Testudines; family Emydidae; genus Malaclemys; species Malaclemys terrapin. Next base: position 17,646,926 of record NC_071509.1, on the reverse strand, counting down.
ACATACATTCTTTAAAATAAACAACTTCTGACGTTTAGATTGTTTGAATGAGTCCAACATGCTTCTAAGTTCTGCAAGCATCTTATTGGATATGTTAGACTAGAGCTAGTAGAAAATGAGAAATGGGCCAATGGCCTCTTACTACACAACCCCCCCTAACTTTTTAATTGACTTGCATACTTTAATGGTGACTATGTGAATATAGTGTAGAAATGGACATTCATTTTTGTGGCTTCATCAGGTCAATGGCCTGAAGAGTATAAGGAGAAATAAGGTCCTTTTTCTCATTTCCACGGAAAGTAATAACTTGCACTGAAGAATCGCTTTAAAAGTATTTTCCATCCACCCTGTCCTGTTAACATGCCTAAGCATAAAAGCAATATTTAGAACAGTTTTTTACTGTTCATCCTTAAAAATAGCCAAACTCATTTTGTAAAATCAAATATTTATTTATAGAATAATCATTTCCTGGAAACGGATTTAAGGTGGAAATCCTAAAAGTGTGTGTGCACGTCTACATTCCCTTGTGCGTTCACAATATCAGTACTGTATATTTGAGTACAAATCCCCCGTTTCCATGCACAGTAACGTTGGGCATGCATTTCTGAAAATTCAGGCATTAGTTACACTAGTTTGTGCCACTGCCATAGTGTAAATATTTAATGTCTAGAGACTTGTGGCATTTATATTCCCACTAACGGCAGAAGTGTGTCCATTTATTGTTGTCAAGCATAATGTGCTGTGCTAGAAATGGCATTTTGTCCAGCCAAGTATGATTTTTTTGTCTTATACCAATTCTGTGTTATGAATGAAATTGTAATCATGAGGTTCTGTTTAACTTGAGACAAAAATATATGGTCCAAAGGCAGAGATCTGTAACCCAGTCACTTCAGATTAGAGTATTTTCATTGTATTAAATCTCTGTATACTGCTGCTGTGTACATCCTCAGGTTAAATCTGAGGATGTTTCATGACTTTCCATGCGATTCTTCTCTGTGCCACTTCTCAGGATGGATGAGAATTTGATTTTGAGATATTTCCGGAGTTCATGTTGAATGTCAGTTTAGTTTATGGAAATACTTTTCACACAGTACACGTTCTCCCAAAGATTTAGTGCAGTTATTTTAGTTAAGTACTTTATCTACTTTTAAATTTTTATAGTTTACTTGATTAGCCTTTAAGGAAGCGGTTTTAATGAATGTAAGTAGCTTGATTTAAATACTGTTTGAAGAGCTGAATTAAAAATGAATTTAATTTTGAGTAAGGCTTCTGGTTTTCAATTTCAACTAATATTTACCAGCTAAATACGGTACATGTGGAAGTCAGACTGAATCATACATAATGGGCCAGATCCTTAGCCCAAGATACCGTATATACTCGTTCATAAGCTGAATTTTTTTAGTAAAAAAGGGAAGCACCAGGGACGGGGGTCGGCTTATGAACAGGTATAGAGAGGGAGAGGTGGGACACCGTCCCCCGCAACAGAGGGAGCAAGGAGAGGCATCACAGCCAGCAGAGACAGAAGGGAAGTGATGGGTCCAGAATCTCTCCACTTCTGGCCACGCTGCTCTCCCCCAAGCCTCCAAAGCAGCTGCAGCTCCGGGGTTGGCCAGCTGCAGCCATGCCACTCAGCCCTGCCCCCAGAGCAGGCTGTGGCCGTGCCGCCCGGGAGCTGGTGCACGCTGTGGCCGTGCCACCCGGCCCAGCCCGCTGGAACATGCTGCGGCCGCGCCGCCTCGTCTGGCCCACCGGAGCAGGCTGCGGCCATGCTGCCCAGCCTGCCAGAGCAGCTCCAGCCAGGTCAGAGACATTCTTCCCTGGCCCTCCCCAGATAAGGTGGGAAGAGATGGGATGGGGAGAGTGTGGGGGTCCCGGGCTAGGGTCACGTGGGGGGTTGTCACAGGGGTTACTCCCCCAACTCCCAGCTTCTCCCCCCAAAAAAATTTCCCCACCAGTTGCTGTCCCGGCCCGTCAGGGTAAGCAGCTGACGTGCCAGGACACTTTGTTTACTTAGGTTTACCTCCGTGCCTGCGGACGCTCGAGGTAAACAAACCATCTTGGACCACCAGCGGCTTATGCTGATGGCCCGGGAGCCAAAGTTTGCTGACCCCTGAATTATAGGGTCGGCTTATGAACAGGTTATAAAAATTTTCCATTTTTACTTATCCATCTTGGGGGGGGTTGGTTTATAAAGGAACCGGCTTATGATCGAGTATATATGGTAAGTCAGCATAAAGGGAATTTAAGATGCACAAAGAGCATTGTTATCCTGGTGTACCTCTGGATTAGACCAATTCTGAGCCTGACAGCCTTCAGCACGTGCTGCAAAATGTCCTCCTTTGATAAAGTCTTCCCGCCATAACCTGAACGGTGGAGTGGGGAGAGAAGAAGGGGAAATAAGGAATGAAATTTCTAGATGTATATCTCAAGAAATGATTTGAATAACCAGGGAGGGGAGACAAGCAGAGGCCATTAAATTGGATAGTGTTGTAATAGGTTGGGGGCTGTAATGCATCATCAAGGTTGTAATAGGTTAGGATAGTAGGAGGCCATGTGTCCTAACTAGACCTATCCTGAAGAATGATCCTTCACCCTCACAGACCTTGCGAGACAGGCCAGTCTTCGCTTACAGACAGCCCCCAAACCTGAAGCAAATACTCACCAGCAACTACACACCACACAACAATAACACTAACCCAGGAACCAATCCCTGCAACAAACCCCACTGCCAACTCTGTCCGCATATCTATTCAAGGGACACCATCGTAGGACCTAACCACATTAACTACACTATCAGGGCCTCATTCACCTACACATCTACCACTGTGATGCCATCATGTGCCAGCAATGCCTCTCCGCCATGTACTTTAGCCAAACCAGATAGTCTCTACGCAAAAGACTAAATGGACACAAATCAGACATCAAGAATTGTAACATTCAAAAAACTGTAGGAGAGCACTTCAGTCTCCCTGGACACTCAATAACAGCCTTAAAAGTGGCAATTCTTCAACAAAAAAACTTCAGAAACAGACTTCAATGAGAAACTGCAGAACTGGAATTAATTTGCAAACTGGACACCATCAACTTAGGCCTGAATAAAGACTGGGAGTGGATGGGTCACTACAAAAAGTAATTTTCCCTCTGTTGATATTCACACCTTCTAGTCAACTGTTGGAAATGGCTGATGTCCACCTTAATTGAATTGGCCTCGTTAGCACAACCCCCCACTTGGTAAGGCAACTCCCATCTTTTCATGTGCTGTATATATATACTGCTTACTGTATTTTTCACTTCATGCATCTGATGAAGTGGGGTTTAGCCCACAACAGCTTATGCCCAAATAAATTTGTTAGTCTCTAAAGTGCCACAAAGACTCCTTGTTGTATTAACTAGACAACGCTCTCAGGAGCTATCCACTGATAGGCCAGGGTGGAAATCCAGCTTTAGTAGTTGCCCATCTTTAACCACAATTACAGCGCCAGGTAGGCCACTCCCAACACTACAGAAGCAGAAGAAAATACTACATGTATCTCAGAGTACACCATAGGGTAATTCTCCTCACCTTACTATTCAGACAGCAGACAGGATGTTGTAGGTGAGACCTGTTTAAGCAGAGGAAGAAGTAGAATGCTGTTGAACCCACCAGGTTCCATGACGGTTATGGGGAAGAGCTCTTGTGACTGCTGAACAAGGCAGCTATTACGTGGTCCCTTAGAAAAACACCAGATTGGTGGTGGGAAAGTGATAGGCCAGTGCAGAACTGGGAGGGTTATAAAATATGTTTTAGTGAGACTCAGGGTGATAGAGGCAAGGTGAAATATGGGCTATTTAAAAACAGATTTACTGTGTTGGCCTTTGGGAGACAGGGCAGGTATGGGAGGGGGCTTAGGGACATGGGAGGTGGTTAAGACTTTGGAAATGAGGAAAGAAATACCTTCCCTTTCCATTCCCCACACTATCACTTCCTGCAGACCAAGTTTGCAGAAGACCTCTCCTTTCCTGCCCAGATTCCAAAAGTCTAACTTAATATCTTTTAAAATAAAGATATTTGCTCTCTTGCTCTTTGAGAGAGAATCTCCTTCCCCTAAAACTGCTGCTATTTTTACCACTGACGGAACTACAAAAATGGTAAATTCCAGCTCCTAACTTTCCCAGTAGTAAAAAGGCCAAAAACACAACATGGTATCTGTTATACAACTGGCTAAAAGACAGGGAACAAAGGATAGGAATAAATAGTAAATTTTCAGAATGGAGAGGGGTAACTAGTGGTGTTCCCCAAGGGTCAGCCCTAGGACCAATCCTATTCAACTTATTCATAAATGATCTGGAGAAAGGTGTAAAAAGTGAGGTGGTAAAGTTTGCAGATGATACTAAACTCCTCAAGATAGTTAAGACCAAAGCAGACTGTGAAGAACTTCAAAAGATCTCACAAAACTAAGTGACAGTACAACAAAATGGCAAATGACATTTAATGTGGATAAATGTAAAGTAAAACACATTGGGAAAAGCAACCCCAACTATACATACAATATGATGAGGGCTAATTTAGCTACAACTAATCAGGAAAAAGATCTTGGAGTCATCGTGAATAGTTCTCTGAAGACATTCACTCAGCGGCAGTCAAAAAAGCAAACAGGATGTTAGGAATCATTAAAAAGGGGATAGAGAATAAGACGGAGAATATCTTATTGCCCTTATATAAATCCATGGTACGCCCACATCTTGAATACTAAGTACAGATGTGGTCTCCTCATCTCAAAAAAGATATACTGGCATTAGAAAAGGTTCAGAGAAGGGCAACTAAAATGATTAGGGGTTTGGAACGGGTCCCATATGAGGAGAGATTAAAGAGGCTAGGACTCTTCAGCTTGGAAAAGAGAAGACTAAGGGGGGATATGATAGAGGTATATAAAATCATGAGTGATGTGGAGAAAGTGAATAAGGAAAAGTTATTTGCTTGTTCCCATAATATAAGAACTAGGGGCCACCAAATGAAATTAATGGGCAACAGGTTTAAAACAAAAGGAAGTTCTTCTTCACGCAGTGCACAATCAACTCGCGGAACTCCTTGCCGGAGGAGGTTGTGAAGGCTAGGACTATAACAGGGTTTAAAAGAGAACTGGATAAATTCATGGAGGTTAAGTCCATTTACGGCTATTAGCCAGGATGGGTAAGGAATAGTGTCCCTACCCCCTGTTTGTCAGAGGGTGGAGATGGATGGCAGGAAGAGCGCTCAGGGTGCAAGGACACGCTGTAGCATGAGCCCATACCGCTGCCCCACGCCGCCCCGAGACGCAATATACCCCGATCCAGGGCGGGTGATATACAGCCGCCAAGCCATGGACCGCAACAATACAACCCCTTCCCCGCTGCCGGGTTCAGATTCTCCCGCCAACACGCCCCTAGGGGCGGAGCCCTTCGGAGGGGAAGACGGGAGAGGGCGCGCGGTGCCAGCTCTAGGACGAGCCCACGGGGGCACTCATGGGGGGGGGAGAGAAACATGGCCCCCAGTACGAGGCCATGTGCTCCATTTTCCCCTCAGGCGCTGATAGGGATGGATCACTTCCCGGGCTGAAGGGGTGGGTGGCTCTCCCGGCTTGAAACAGCAGGTTCTTTCTCCTCACAAGCTCACACCCCTCTTCTCGATGGTCGGGCCCTGGCCGCCCGCGCATGCGCTGTAATACGAGGCGGGCGGGGCGCGTGCGTCGCGCGGGAGCGCAGCTTCCCGGTCAGTCCGTGGCGGCGGGAGGCGCGAGCGGGGTGACTTGAGGAGGCTGCGACATAGACCCCGGGCGCATCGCCACACACCGGCTGTAGCACCAGTTCCGCCTCCCTCCGCTCCCACCCAGCCGCGGGCCCGAGCCTCCCGCGCGCCATGTCCTTCCGCCAGAGGAGCCCCCACAGCGGCGGCTGCGGCAGCGAGAGCAGGTGGGCGGTGGCGGGGACAGGTGTCTCCGGTCCGGCCGCCGCCCGCGGGGTGCTGGGGGGCGGCGGGAGCAGCAGCAGCGTGCGGTGGGGGAGAGGGAGCCGTCTTTCCTCAGAGCGGCGGGGAAGCTTCCCGCCCTGGGGCAGCGCGGCCCCGTGACCCTGAGCTCGCCCGCCCGCCGCCTCTGTTTTCCGGAGCAGTCCCTGGGCTCCTCCATAGACGGGCAGGGCGGCCCGGAGGATTCAGGGGGACTGGGGCAAAGCAATTTCAGGGACCCCTTCCATAAAAAAAAGTTGCAATACTATAGAATACTATATTCTCGTGGGGGCCCCTGCAGGGCCTGGGGCAAATTGTCCTACTTGCCCCCCCCCCCCCTCCTCTGGGCGGCCCTGCAGATGGGGCCTGGTGTGAATCCTCCCCCAAGGCCTGGCGGCTGAGGGCACACAGGACCAGGGCACTTCCCCGGGCTGGTGAAAGTGGGCCTGGGGAGCACCACGTCTCCTGAAGAGAAGCACCACCCGGAGGCAGGGCGAGTATCCTGGGGCTTGCTTGAGGTGAAGTAAGGGTCGTGCAGGGGGCAAAGAAACACATGGTCTTGCCAGGGGCTCCCCGTACAGGAAAAGGGGGAGGGGATGCAGACTGGAAAGAGAGAACACCCAAGTTTTTAGATCCCTTCCAGGAAGACAGCATTTTCTGTGCAGATTCAGGTTGAGAAGCCTTTCAGGGACAAAAAGAGAACTGCTGGGTGTTGCTTTCAAGGTAAAAGTGGTGCCTGTATGCTTCTTATTGCAATTGTTGTTGCATTGTGGCTGTAAAAGGTTACAAAGCCAGCATGTAAGTTTCATTTTGTAAAGACTGATTTATTTCCCAGCAGCCCACAACACCCAGCTCGTTGGTCTCAAGGAAGGAAACGTGGAGCAGATGGGAAACGCAGAAAACAGAATGATTCAGATTCGTCCATTTTTGATGATGAGAACAAGTATGGCTCTTCTGACAACAGGTTGGATAGGTATGTTTAATAAAGGATTTGTCCATAGTGTATGCAGCTGAAAGAGGCCTGGGTTTCTTGTGCATGAAAAACCGTGAAACTGACCAGTATATTTTCACTTTCCAACCCTCCTGTGACATATAGGGGGAGGGATAGCTCAGTGGTTTGAGCATTGGCCTGCTAAACCCAGGGTTGTGAGTTTAATCATTGAGGGGACCATTTAGGGATCCGGGAGGGTGGGGGAACTATCAGGGACAGTACTTGGTCCTGCTAGTGAAGGCAGGGGACTCGACTTGTTGACCTTTCAAGGTCCCTTCCAGTTCTATGAGATAGGCATATCTCCATATATTATTATATCACTATCTAGTAACCTTGGGGGTGGAAGAGAGACAGGGATTAAAGTACCAGTAGGGTGTAAAAACCAAGGAGTGAAAAACATTGCTTAGTGACTTCTTACCTTTTTATCTTGAAGCTACTTCCTGTGATGAATAAATAGCCGGGTTGTCCTTTTCTGCCCTGTTGTTTTTTGTTAATGGCACCCGTGCTCGCTGGAAGGCCTGAATCTGCTCAGCTTGCAGATAATTTAGCTTTGTGAGTCTGGGCATCATGTGACCTTACGGTTGACATGAGTGAGCAGAGAAGAGGGACTTAGGGGAGTGACATGAGTTAATGCTCATGGGAGCCGTTCCCAGGACTGGCTGCTTTAGGGCTACTGCAGGAGCAGGGAAGCAGTGTGGATAGCTTTCCAAGGAGCTACTTTTAGCTTTGGAAGAATACGTGCAGGGGATCAACTTGAGGTCATACATTGTTTTCTGTTCATGCTGCTACTTTTTTCCCTGATCCACCAGGATGGGAAATGTCAGTTGAGCAGCAAAATAGGTCTGGTAAGTAGGAACATTGGGATAAAATTAGAAAAGGTAAATTTGAGCTGAATATTGGAAAACATGCTCTCATGGTGAGAGATGTTAGGTTTTGCAATAATCAAAAGGGAGATTGTGGCTTTATTGATTCAAATATTTAAGATTGGTCTGGACAGGGCACGGGACAACATACTGAAATGCCATAGATCCAAAGTTTTATATTGTGATGTAGTTCTGAGAGTTCTGAGGCAGCTTTAGAGCTTGGTTACATGAAAAAGCAAGTGTTAAGTAAACAAAGGTGGGGAAAATGCACCTTGCTGATATTGTCTTTCTGTGACAGTTAAATTACATTGTCCTTTCTTTATTTTTTTGTAATCTGTGTAGTTGAATCAGCACAGTCAATTAAAGAATGCTCTTGTGGAGGGTGGAAAATTGTTCTCCTTAACCTCTGAGGATAGGACAAGAAGCAATGGGCTTAAATTGCAAAAAGGGCAGTTAAGGTTGGACATTAGAAAAAACTTCCTAACTGCCAGGATGGTTAAGCACTGGAATAAATTGCCTAGGGAGGTTGTGGAATCTCTATCGTTGAAGATTTTTAAGAGCAGGTTAGATCAAGGGTGGCCAACCTGTGGCTCTGGAGCCATATGTGGCTCCTTGTATAGGCACTGACTCTGGGGCTGGAGCTACAGACGCCAACTTTCCAACATGCCAGGAGGTGCTCACTGCTCAATCCCTGGCTCTGCCACAGGGCCTGCTCCCGCTCCACCCCTTCCCGCCCTCTTGCCTGAGGTGTCCCCTGTCAGGGAGGTGGCAGACTAGTCCTATTCTAGGCGGTCTTTCACCAATGGCCAACATCCAGGCTGCTGCAGCTTGCTGGCTGGCAGGGATGGAGGGGGGTGGTGGCACTGACAAGGTGGTCATTAAGAGTCCTGACCTAACCCACCCCACAGTGACCCACGCAAGGCCAAGGGAGACACTACAGTAAGGTCTGGTGAGGAATTGAGTGGGTCCACACACCCCACCATAGCCAGCGTAGTGGCCACTATTGCTTGGGACACAAGCAGGTGTGTGAGGGTCCTCTACCCCAGTGGGGTTATGAGGGTCGGGAGGTGGATCCCAGTCTCTTCTCATTAACTAAACCTGGACCTACTGTGAATTTAAAAAAAAAAAAAAAATTGTGAACTCCCCACTCCCTGGGGCGACAGTGAGAACTCGTGCTCTTAAGAAGTAGTCTTGCATCAGCAGAGTGATGAACTAGATTGCCCAAAAGGACTTTTCCCATCTCTGATTTTTACCATATCCCACTCCTGGAGTCTTGTGCACAATGTCGGACACCATATTAGAGGAAAGATAGACTATTCAGCCTCTTAGTTGCAGTAACTGAAAAACAAATCCAGAAATATGCTTAACAGAGGTTAGGCAAAATGTCAGATCTGCTGCTTGTAGTGCAGAGGTGGGGAAACTATGGCCCGGGGGCTGCATCCAACCCTTCAGACATTTTAATTCAGCCCTCGAGCTCCATCTGGGGAGTGGGGTCCGGGGTTTTGCCCAGTCCAGCAGGGGAGCGGGGTCCGGGTCAGGGGCTTGCTCCACTCCGCGCATGCAAGCGCTTCACGCAGCTCCAGGAAGCAGTGGCATGTCCCCACGCCGCCTCCTACACGTAGGGGCAGCTAGGGGACTCTGCACACTGTCCCTGCAGCTACCATTGGCCAGCAACCATGGTCATTGGGAGCTGCAGGGGCAGTGCCTGCAGACAGGGCAGCGTGGATAGCCACCTGGCCATGCTTCTGCATAGGAGCCGGAGGGAGGACACGCCACTGCTTCCGGGAACTGTTTGAGGTAAGCACTGCCCAGAGCCTGGCCCCCTCCTGCGCCCCAACCCTGATCCCCCTCCTGCCCTCCGAACCCCTTGGTACCAGCCCAGAGCTCCCTCCTGCACCCTCATCCCCAGAACCCGCATCCCCAGCCAAAGCCCGCACCCCCCTCCTGCACTCCAACCCCCAATTTCATGAGCATTCATGGCCGACCATACAATTTTCATACTCAGATGTGGCCCTCGGGTCAAAAAGTCTGCCCACCCCTGTTGTTATGGCATTTATAAAGCATGCTATTTTTTCCCTTTGCTACCTTACAATCTATAGTTTTTGTTTAACTGCAGAGGTCAGCATTATAAATGAGAAGCTATACTACTGAAATGGTGGTGGTATTTTGAAAAGTGAATTGTCATTGAGTTCAGTGTTTGTGTCCCACTTCCGTTTCAAGGCTTCAGAATGTGCTCCGTTTATGAGGAAGACGTTTCTTATCATGTGATCCTGCAAACTCAATTTAGCAGCTGAAAATCAAGCTTTGTTTGTGGCTTGTCTGTTGGCAGGACAGATGCTCTCACCTGTGCATCCCCATTGCCTTAAATTACGCTTGCATGGCCCTGTTACCAGCTTTGCAATTTGTTGATGCAAAAAACATAACGGACTACAGATCATTCTCCCATAGCTGTGTTATACTGTCTGGAGTGACTCTCAACAGCGAGTGCCTTCCTCAGGGCGGACACCTGGATCACTGTACCAGTCTTACCATGGAGTCACAGTCTTAGCCTCTCCAGTCTATCTTGCCACCCGGACAAACTGAACATTGTGATTAAAAGGTTACTAAAACCAAAAATCACACCAGATCAGGTTTCTTCCAGTCCCAAGAGCCCACTTACACGAGATCTGTTGATACTCCAGTTCTCACACCAAAGACGATGCTGGCAGCCAGTTCTATAGTAAACTAACTATAGGTTTATTAACTAAGAAGAAAGAGTTATTGAGAGGTTAAAGCAGGTAAAATATAATGGGTAAATCACAGTTTGTAACTCCAATGGTGACAGTGATGTAACAAACTTCCAGTTTCCCAAAAGCCTTTCAGGGCTACACAGATTAATTCTGGGGATCTCCCTCTTCTGGTTCAATTATTCTGCCCTGTTAGAATCCAGGCAGTCCAGAGATGATGGATCATTTCTTGAATCCATATTTATAGCTCCTTTACACAAAAGCAAGCGGATTGTTTCTACCCATGTGGGCTTTTCCCTTTTAGACAATGTGTGAGGAATGCACATAGACTTTTGACCTCCCACCATATGCATAATGGCCACTCACTTTGAAATAAGCATTTTCTGTTAAAGTCCTTAAGTCCTTCATTAGCATTTAACTAAAATTACCCATCAAGAAAATCTTGTGGTCAGGGTATTTACTATGTAAATGTTTGCTACTACATTATGACAGGAATAGATAAATGAAAACAGTACCAGTAACATTCCACTAGTTTTCATGAAGTTTAAAAATCTGAATACATGCTTATATATCCAACCATTACTTCGATGTACACAAGTGAATTGACCTGAATATGCTCTAGCATAACCTGGTCACCAGCGTCACAAACTATACAATGGTAACTAGTCTGAAACTTTGTAAACTTTATTAGTGCATGTAGATACGATTGGATACAATAAGGAATACATTAAGTAAGCAGTTCTATTGAAAATACTTTAAATAGCTATCAAATTAGAGATTAATTAGGTGGGGTAATTAGGATAACATTCCAGTTTTCATGCAGATTTTGTTTTTCAGTTTTACAACACCAGAAGGTCCTGGACCCTTTTCAAGATGTTCAGACTGGGGATCTGTAGTTGAAGAAGATGAAATGAGGACCAATGTTAATAAAGAAATTGCAAGGTACCATAGGTTATATATGATTGGTGTTCTTGTAGAGTCATAGCTGCTTTTTTACCATCAATATTCTAGCAGTACAATAACTAAATATCACTTATGGCTGTCATATTTAGGGACAAGTTCTGATTTCTGTTCCCAGGCCAGCTTAGACTTAAAAATACTGTAAAAGTGATGTGATGTAGTCCTTTGGAAGGTGTTGACCAACATCACTGAACTGCCAACAGTCTAGCAGATTCAGGATTGTCTTGCTGTGAGATTGACTCTCTTTGAATGTCATCCCATCCACTACTCATCTGTTTGCATGGTAATTACTGTGATAAGACTTGAGGTGGAGTTTTGAAAGATGAATCTTCCGATTCCAAAAGAGAGATGAAGGACCCATTTCCATGATGGAAAAATGCTTACCGTGCACCTATGATTTTGAACTTCACAGATGATTAAGGTCAGAAGTAACCCATCATCATCCTCTAGTCTGACCTCCTGCACATTGAAGGCCACAGAGCCTCACCCACCCACTCCTGAATTAGACCCCTAACCTCTGGTTGAGTTACTGAAATCCTCAAATTATGATTTAAAGACTTCAAGTTACAGAGATCCACCATTTAAACTACTTTAAACCTGCAAATGACCCGTGCCCCATGCTGCAGAGAATGGCAGGGACTCTCGGGTTTTTTGCCCATCTGACCTGGTGAAAATTCCTTTCTCAACCCCAAATATGGCGATCAGTTAGACCCTGAGCATGTGGGCAAGGCCAGCCAGCCAATGTTGCAGTGAAGATGAATATTAATAGACGTTATATTAATTATGCAGTGGAAACAATTTATGAAAGTAACATACATTTTTTTATATATTTTAAACAAGTATTTATACTGAATAAACTGTCTTTTCTAGATACAAAAGAAAGCTCTTGATAAATGAATTTGCAAGAGAAAGGAAGTCCTCTTCTGGAAGGTAAGTGTAAATTCATCTCTGGAGGTCAATGGAAAAATATCCTGCAATAGTTACTTTTAAACTCCTTGTATGTCCAGGATTTCCTTGTTTTAAATAATCAACTTGAAGTAATTTGTTTTAACAAGTTCACCTTGTAACATGCTAATTCAACAAAATCCTGAACAGCCATTTCAGAAATAAACCTAATTAGTGCAGCAGGTCTAAGGATTGCTGTAGCTGTGGGGGCTTGTGTGTTCTGGTGCTCACAAGAATATAATGCAATTCAAATCTCTATATTTTTTCTTTAGTTCTGATTCAAAAGAATCCACTGTAACAGTAGAACTTGAGACAGATGAAGTGGTTCTGATGAGAAGGCAAAAACAGATAAATTATGGAAAAAACACAATTGCATATGACAGATACATTAAAGAAGTTCCAAGGTAGGTTTCATTAGTGTATTATAAATATGTAACCATTGTGCATGTCTGGTTCTTCACATTTGATTACTTATTAAATTTGTTTATAAACCAAACTTCCTGGGGTGGAGGAGGGAGAAACCTGAGCAGCACAATAATCAAGCAGCTTAACTGTCTTAAATACCTGCCAGGGTTTAAAACCAACTCAGAGTATTCTGAGAATGGGATTTAATAGACTTCCAGTATTAGACAAATTCAGTCACTTTAAAGATGATTTGAAAAGCTATAGTGGAATTTTCATGACAATTTTCTGAATAAATAGGTGTCATCGAGTACCAGGGGTCCATCCTAGAACTCCAAATAAATTTAAGAAGTATAGCCGTAGGTCCTGGGACCAGCAGATCAGACTGTGGAAGGTTGCTTTGCATTCTTGGGACCCTCCTACTGAAGAAGGAAGTGACTTGCAAGCAATGTATGTATTGATCAAGTAATTTTTCTTCTAATATATTACAGTTCCTTCAGAAAATATGACTATGCTATCATCTGACTCATCTACTGAATATTTTAATTTATTCATCTACAGCTTTTCAAAGTGATTAAAGCAGTATTAAATGTTCACACCATATAAACACTTTTCTGGTTTTAGCTAAGTTCCAATTCAGTTCACCTTCAATCCACCTTCAGTCAGAATATGTAAGGCTCACCTGGCTCTCCATATTAGGCAAGCCTGTGGCTTCCACATGTATTGTCACCAAGGATAGCCTGAAAACTTCTGTTCCAAGTCCATCTTTTGCCAAATTTGAGTGCTATATCTTCGTAAACCCAAGAAGCTACTACTAAGGGCTTGAAGGCTCTGCCTGTCAGAACCTAAAGCCCATTCTAGTCAATAGATTAAACAAGCCCCACTGTCACCATTATTTCATATCTGAAGCACTGTTCTAGCACAACAAAAATTGGCAGAAGCTATTAGATCTATCTTATGTTCAGAATGGTATAAATCAGGGATACTTGCAGCTCAGGAGCCTCCATTTGAGTGGCTCTTTGCAGCACATGGTATTAAAACATGTGATTTTAATTATTAATCAGGAGGCTTTTACTATGTTATTAACCAATTGTAGTTGATAGGCCAGTCAGTTAATCGCAGTTAATTCACATGATTAACTAAAAAAAATTAACCAGTTTTAATCAGTTATACATACTAATTGTACCATATATACTCGTTCATTAGCCCGTTCGTTTATAAGCCGACCCCCCAAAATGTATAGGTAAAAATAGCAAAGACTGCATGACCCTTTCATAAGCCGACCCTATATTTCAGGGGTTGGAAAACTTTGGCTCCCGGCCCATCAGGGTAAGCTGCTGGCCAGTTGGGACGTTTTGTTTACCTGGAACGTTCACAGGCACGGAGCCCCTCAGCTCCCAGTGGCAACAGTTTGCCATTCCTAGCCAATGGGAGCTGCGGGAAGTGGCGCCACTTCCCGCTGCTCCCACTGGCTGGGAACGTCGAACCGCGGCCACAGGGAGCTGAGGGGCTCCGTGCCTGTGAACGTTCCAGGTAAACAAAACGACTATGTATTAGATATTCAATTCAATGATTCCATAGAGTTTAAAATCATCAGATTTTGGGGTAGATCCATTTATAAGCTGACCCTCGCTCTTTGATGCGTCCCTTTTTACCAAAAATATTTGGCTTATGAATGAGTATATACGGTAATTTACATTTTTAAATATATTGATTTCTATTACAACACAAAATACAAAGTGTACAGTGCTCACTTTTTTGTTACAAATATTTGCACTGCAAAAGAGTTTTTTTAATTCACTACATACAAAGTACTGAATGTAGATTTTTTTGTTTTGTTACATAAATGTTTTGTTTTTGACTGCAATGTAAATCTTTAGAGTGTACAAGTCCATTCAGCCAATCGCTAAGACAAGTTTGCTTATATTTACGGGAGATAATACTGTCCCCTTCTTATTTACAATGTCACCTGAAAGTGAGAACAGGCATTGGCATGGCACTTTGGTAGATGGCTTTGCAAGGTATTTGTGCCAGATATGCAAACATTCGTATGTCCCTTCATGCTTTGGTCAGCATTCCAGAGGACATACATCCATGATGATGACGAGTTATGCTATATAACGATCCAAAGCAGTGTAGCGTGACACACGTTAATTTTCATCATTTGTGTTAGATGCCGCCAACAGAAGGTTGACTTTCTCTTGGTTCGGGTTCTGCAGTTTCCACATTGAGTGTTGCTCTCTTAAGACTTCTGACAGCATGTTCCACATCTTATCCCTCTCAGATTTTGGAAGGCACTTCAGATTCTTAAACCGTGGGTTGAGTGCTGTAGCTATCTTTAGAAATCTCACATTGGTACTTTTCTTTGTGTTTTGTCAAATCTGCAGTGAAAGTGTTCTTAAATCAAACATGTGCTGGGTCATGATCTGAGACTGCTATAACATGAAATATATGGCAGAATGTGGGTAAAACACAGGGCAGGAGACATACAATCTCCCCCAAGGAGTTGTCACAAATTTTAATTAATGCATTTATTTTTTTAACGAGTGTCATCAGGATGGAAGCATGTCCTCTGGAATGGTGGCCGAAGCATGAAGGGGCATATGAATGTTTAGCACGTCTGGCACGTAAATACCTTGCAATGCTGGCTACAAAAGTGCCATGCCAATGCCTGTTCTCACTTTCAGGTGACATTGTAAATAAGCGGGCAGCATTATCTCCCGTAAATGTAAACAAACTTGTTTGTCTTAGCGGTTGGCTGAACAAGAAATAGGACTGAGTGGACTTGTAGGCTCTAAAGTTTTACATTGTTTTGTTTTTAAGTGCAGGTATGCAACACAGAAATCTACATTTGTAAGTTGCACTTTCATGATAAAGAGATTGTACTACAGTACTTGTATGCGGTGAATTGAAAAATACTATTTACAGTGCAAATATTTGTAATAAAAAAGTGAGCACTGTACACTTTGTATTCTGTGTTGTGATTGAAATCAATATATTTGAAAATGTAGGAAAACATCCAAAAATATTTATAATAAATTTCAATTGGTATTCTATTGTTTTAGAATTAAATTAGAATTAAATTAAATTAGAATTAAAACTGCAATTAATTGATCTTTTTAATTGCAATTAACACATTTTTTTGATCGTTTTGACAGCCCTAGTAGTTGATAAAATAATACTTGGTCAGTCATTTTTCTGTGAGAATAAAATAAATAAATAAAACTAAATATTCCCCGTCATTCCATTTAAATATGAGTGTGTGTGTGTCTGTGTCTGTGTGCGTGTGTATAGAAAGAGAGAGAGAATATAAATAATGAATTCACCCTACTGGCTGTATTGGGTAATGTTGATCCCTAATTTGGGTCCTGAACCACTGAAGTCAGTATCACTGGTATGAATAACACGAAGCAATTTAGGCATTATTGCCCTGTTTTGCCATGGCATTGCCCCCCACCTCCCCCCAAAAAAAGGTTATGTTTCCAAATTAGCGAGCTCTTAATACAACGTTTTTGCCTTTCAGTCTCCAGGATGTACCAAATCCTGTGACTGCAGGGTTGTGGAAACAGTGATGATGTTCCCTGGCTCTGCATGTTTTGCTGCTTAAGAGCTTTTTGGCAGGAACAGCCTACTTCCCCTTACAACGGAAAGGGGAATTATCTGATATTGGCATTGGTGAGAAGATAATTTTCTGAAACAGAGAAAATGGACATGGCCCCCATGTGATATAAATTTAAGTAGAAATGCAGCTTCCAAAGTTGTTACCTTAAAGTTAATCACTATTTGGGACAGATTTGTGCTTTTCTGTGTTGAGCTGGCTCGTTACAATCTAATAACTTTGTGGAATTAAACTCCACAATATCAGTGTATGTAAGATAAAGAGTTGTAGAGATTGGACACAGTACATAAAATGATTAGGACAAAGGTGAATGACTTTTGCAAATGTGCAAAACTATACTAATGGGATATCAGTTTAATAAACTTTTGTTTTAGAGGCTTAAACAATATTTCTAAATATTTTAGAACTTGCTATTTCCATCATTAGTAGTGTTTGCTTGCTTTGCTCAAGCTGGTGGAAGTAGCAAAGAATGCAGGAAGATGTCTTTGATCCAAACAACTCTGACAATTCAAATTATAATTGTTGACTGTTAAAACCTGAAGTACGGTGTGAGGGATAATACAATTTAAATGAATAAAATCCCTGGAATTCAATTATGGGTCCCAAAACAATTAATACTCCCCCAAATCTGGGTTTGTGACTTGCTCGGCATCACATAGGAAGACTTGGTGAGGTGGGAATAGAACTGAGCTCTCCCATAGCATCAAAGAGACATTATTAAGGGCACAAGAGCAAACTATCCTACTGCGTAGGAAAAATAGGAAGTATGGCAAGAGACCACCCTGGCTAAACCAGGAGATCTTCAATGATCTAAAACTCAAAAAAGAGTACTACAAAAAGTGGAAACTCGGTCAAATTACAAAGGATGAATATAAACAAATAACACAAGTACGTAGGGACAAAATTAGAAAAGCCCAGGCACAAAACGAGATCAAACTAACTCGGGACATAACAGGTAACAAGAAAACATTCTACAAATACATTAGAAGCAAGAGGAAGACCAAGGACCGTGTAGGCCCCTTACCCAATGAAGGAGGAAAGACGACAACAGAAAATGTGGAAATGGCAGAGGTCATTACTGACTTCTTTGTTTTGATTTTCACCAAGAAGGTTGGTGGCGATAGGACGTCCAACATAGTGAATGCCAGTGAAAATGAGGTAGGATCAGAGTCTAAAATAGGGAAAGAACAAGTCAAAAAGTCTTCAAATCACCAGGGCCTGATGAAATGCATCCTAGAATACTCAAGGAGCTGACTGAGGAGATATGAGCCATTAGCAATTATCTTTGAAAAGTCATAGAAGATGGGAGACAGTCCAGAAAACTGGAAAAGGGCAAATATAGTGCCCATCTATAAAAAGGGAAATAAGGACAACCCGGGGAATTACAGACCAGTCAGCTTAACTTCTGTTTAACCAGAAAGATAATGGAGCAAATAATTAAGAAATCAATTTGCAAACACCTAAAAGATAATGAGGTGATACTTAAGTAACAGTCAGTATGTATTTGTCAAGAACAAATTGTGTCAAACCAAACTGATAACTTTCTTTGACAGGGTAGCAAGCCTTGTGGATAGGGGGAAGCAGTAGATGTGGTATATCTTTACTCTAGTATGGCTTTTGATACTGTCTCGCATGACCTTCTCATAAACAAACTAGGGAAATACAACCTAGATGGCGCTACTGTAAGGTGGGTGCATAACTGTTTGGAAAATCGTTCCCAGCAAGTAGTTATCAGCGGTTCACAGTCATGCTGGAAGGGCATAACGAGTGGGGTCCCGCAGGGATCGGTTCTGGGTCCGGTTCTGTTCCCCAAGCTGGAAGGGGTTGCAAGTGCTTTGGAGGACAGGATTAAAATTCAAAATGATCTGCACAAACTGGAGAAATGGTCTGAAGTAAATAGGATGAAATTCAATAAGGACAAATGCAAAGTATTCCACTTAGGAAGAAACAATCAGTTGCACACATACAAAATGGGAAATGACTGCCTAGGAAGGAGTACTGCGGCAAGGGATCTGGGGGTCATAGCGGACCACAAGCTAAATATGAGTCAAGTGTAACGTTGTTGCAAAAAAAAGCAAACATTCTTGGATGTATTAGCAGGTGTATTGTAAGCAAGACATGAGAAGTAATTCTTCCACTCTACTCTGCACTGATTAGGCCTCAACTGGAGTATTGTGTTCTGGTCAGTTCTGGTCGCCACGTTTCAGGAAAGATGTGGACAAATTGGAGAAAGTCCAGAGAAGAGCAACAAAAATTATTAAAGGTCTAGAAAACATGACCTATGAGGGAGGATTGGAAAAAATTGGGCTTGTTTAGTCTGGAGAAGAGAAGACTGAGAGGGAACATAAGTTTTCAAATACATAAAAGGTTGTTACAAGGAGGACGGAGAAAAAATATTATTCTTAACCTCTGAGGATAGGACAAGAAGCAATGGGCTTAAATTGCAGCCAGGGTAGTTTAGGTTGGACATTAGGAAAAACTTCCTAACTATTAGAGTAGTTAAGCACTGTAATAAATTGCCTAAGGAATCTCCATCATTGGGGATTTTTAAGAGCAGGTTGGACAAACATCTGTCAGGGATGGTCTAGATAATACTTAGCCCTGCCTTGAGTGCAGGGGACTGGACTAGATGACCTCTTGAGGGTCCCTTCCAGTTCTGTGATTCCATTTGCCTGCCTTAATCACAAAGCCATCCTTGTCCCTTCTTGCAGTCCCCTGCCTTGTCCTCTATATATGTTCCTACTTCTATAGTGAATGAGGCAGTGATCCTACAGACAGCCTCATTCACTACACAACCCTAATTCATTCCCTCAGCACCATCCTGTGCACTGTATGAGGCTGAAGCTTGTGGAAGAAATAGTATATGATCATGTAATTAAAGATAGTATAATGCATACACAAGGGGGCTGAATTAAGGATGCTTGTGCAATTTACATTATGGCATTTCCTGACTAAAGTGCTTGATTGTAACAACCCTATCATGCACAGTTGGTAGGCTTTGAATCCTGAGCCTTTGGTACAGGAACACAGTGTAAGACTGATAATTTTCTTCTGCAACCAGCTAATATAATCCCTGGAGAATGGGGTGCTGGGACCAGGTGCTGGGACCATGTGCTAGGTTTGAGGGGGATGCATCTGGGGTGTGTATGTGTGTGGGGGAGAATCTCTTCTACCCCAGGAGGAAGTTAAGGATTAAGTGCATAATCATTTTTAGCCCCCACACCCACCCCTGCAACTGATTTATCTGAGCCCAGGAAACATCTGACACTTCCAAAGTATGGTCTCTCCAGAAATGGGAACCAGAGCTTCAAGAAAATCCCAAAGCCTCTTTTTACTTAAATTCATAATTTGATTTTAAGTAAATTATTAGTTTCTACCCCATGCCTTCATTGTGTGGTAGATATCGAGAGAATGTGGCTTGGAGATTAGAACATCTCCAATCTGGCAGGTGGGGCACCCTGCTTTAGTAATATCTAGCTCTTATATCACACTTTTCCCCAGTTGATCTCAAAATCCTTTATAAAGGAGGTTGGTATCATTATCCTCATTCCCCAGGGGAAACTGGGGCACGGAGGCAAAGTTACCTGCTTCTGGGTTGGGGGAGGAAAACATCCTGTGCTTTGCTTTTGAAGGCCTTGTCTACACTAGATCCATTTCTCTAAAAGTTCACTGACTAGTAATTTACTACCATGCTATCTAAACAAGTTCTGAGCAGAACTAGATGATACTAGTTAAAATGCCAGTGGGAAGTCAAAGCTAGCTTTCCTACTGTTTGTCGCAACAATGGGAACATTTAAAAAGCTGCCTACTGAACAAATAGGGGAGTGTCTAAAGATAATGGGGGGGGGGGGGGGGGGACTGCTACTAGAAGGGAAGGGAGCAGAGATCTCTTCATTCACCAAACTCCCTGTGCTGAGGGAACCAGGTTTTTTTTTGTTTTGTTTTGCTTGCTGCAGCTCATTGGGAGACAGCTGCAAACTGCTGGCAAAACTCTCCTCTTTTGCTACAAGCTTCCTCACTAGTTTCTATTCCTGCATATTGAAGACCCTCAGAGTTGATAGTCATCCCCTCACCAATGGGTGAAACCTTTCCTGACACCCCTGCCAAGGTTATACAGGTTCCTAGAAGAACAGCAGCAACTCACCATGTTAATTGGTAGAATCTTGCTTTGATCTCTTGCTCCAAGTGAGCACACTGGTTGTTTCTAGCATCAGCAAGTGGATTTTTAGATTAAAAGAGCTTTGCTTATCTTTAATGTGACTTTTGTGAGTGAGACATTCTTTAGTAAGATTCATGTTGTCATTTCAAATAGATAAACTTACAAAAAATTGACATCTGAATTGAAAAGAGAACACAAGGTTATGAATTCCTAAAGTGATTCACCAAGTTCATTGCAAGCAATGCAGGATTTTTTTATTGCATCTGAGTGTTGCATGCAGGGAGTTCCCTAAGTGACACAGCTGTTGGAATCGCACCACTTCCTTAAACTATACCATAGTTTAGTAGACTGCATCATTGGAAGATTTTAACGTGCTCTAAATCTCTAAATTGTTTTAATTTTATAGCACTCCTGTTGATCTTGGTGAGATGGAGACAGAATCCATAGGAAGTAATTCTACAGAATCTCAAGCCAGCTCTCAAGACAATTATGTAAGTAATATTTTGCCATAATTATTCAACTAAACTATAGTTCAAATTAATAATTAGGGCTGTCAAATGATTTAAATCACAAGATTAAAAAGTCGTGATTAATCCGTTTTAATCACCCTGTTAAACAGTAATAGAACACCAATAGAAATGTATTATAAATATTTTGGATGTTTTTCTATATTTTCAAATATTGATTTCAATTACAATACAAAATACAAAGTGTACAGTGCTCACTTTATATTTTTATGACAAATATTTTCACTATAATAAAGGTAAAAGAAATAGTATTTTTCAGTTCCCCTAAGTAGTCTAAAATGTTGTGACCTCTTGAGCAAAAAACCAGCAGTAGAAGAAGGTCTAGCGTTCTGTACAGTCTTGCTTCCAAGTCTCTGCTTCGTCTGATATAGTATTGTTTGTATAGAGCTTTAGTAGACCCTTGAGATGGATCCATATACATAGGTGCAACATCCCAAAGGCAATCTTTTAAAAGGTGGTGTATGTTCAAGCATTTACTAATACTAAGTTATTGAAATTTGGTTTGGATCTGCCTTTAACACATAACATATGATACTTTAGTGAAAATAGGACGGTTTAAATGAAATACAGAAATATTGGAATATGAAGATGAAATATTAAATAGATGAGGTGCACGCTGACCTTAATTTCTTAATCACTAATGTAATTTTCTGTTCTAGGATACCTTTTCTGGCACTCCCACCAAGGTTAGACATGTTGACTATCAGGTGGAAGGCGAATTTGACTTGGAGGCATGTTTGAATGAGCCACTTAAAGACTTCAGTACCGTGAGCTAAATGGTGCTCTGTGCAGGCTGTTTTAAGGGAAACATTCTTTTAAAAAATCGTGGCATGTTAGCCTGATATTCTCAAACTGGATGTTGTTCCCTGCCTGTCAATAGTGCAGAAGCTTAAGCAAGTTAAAGGGCTGTTCCCTAATTTGTGGTCTGTCTACGTATTTTCTGGACCAAATTTGTGTAAAGAATAGAACTTACGTTGTGTGACTTCCTGTTTGACTTCTAATTTATGTATATCAGATGGTTTTACAAGACTGCTTTTTATAATTATTCAGAAGATGGAACTAGTCATAGAAAAAACAGCCAAAGGCAACACAGCTACCCTCCAGCAAACTTAGTTCTGTAAAACTTCAGGCTGTCATTCATTCTTTAGCTCATTATTGATCTGGACTAGATACTTGAACTACTGATCTAGAAGGAGGGCTCTGTCCTTGTTTCCAGAATCACCCAACCTCTAACTTTCCTTTTGATTTCCCTTAATTGGCGAAGATATTTGTGTAAGTGCTTTTACCACATTACAAGGTTTTCCTTTTGTCTGATTCATTTAAAGTAAATTCCTTTCATTTGCAAAAGCTTATTTTGTAATGGTGGGAAAGGACATAATATAAGTTAAATGGGGTTTCAGTATTAAACAAAACAAAATAAAACTGAAGTGTGGCAGTGATGCATTAAGAAGCTGTAGCCTAAATTTGGTACCTGTAAATAGTCATGGATAGACATAACTTATCTAACACTTAGAGAAAAATAAACAATATATCTAGGGAAAGTGCTTGATTTGTATTCACTGTTTTTAATGTAAAACTGTTGTAAATGATAACTCTGTACAGACATTCTACTGAAAGCAGTTAATGTTTCTATTGCTTTTGTATGGGACAGTGTTGCTAAAAATAAAAATACATTAAATATGAAATATTTACAAGTCATTTTACAAGAAAAATGTTTTCCTTATGGAAGTAATAAGAATGAGATTGAGCTTTCTTCAAAGTAACAATCTAATGAAGTCTTGGACGCATACTATGCCTAGGAATAGCATGACCGCTAGATATGCTAGGAAAGGAGATGGTCTAGAGAGCGGAGCATGTGACATGAGTTTCTTCCCTATCTCTGCCCTCTGTTGTATATGATATTGGTGCCACAAAGGTGGCAAAAGTGCCACAAGACCCTCCTTCAGATAATGTCTCTGCTCTATACTGTTGTAAACAACAGAGGTCACTGGAGTCTTTGAAGAAAAAGCAGGCAACCCACTGTCTCCTCAGATATGGTGCACTCAATGTCTTCCTCTCAGTAGCAGGTTTCATGCCACAGCGTGGCAGATAGTTTCTACCAGTGTCCTGTCCCCACCCCCCACTTTTAGCAACCAACTCTTTTTTTTTTTTTTTTTTCCCCAGGAACACTTACTGGGATTACTATGGACCAACAGGTCTGAGAGGCACTTCATGGACATAAGTCAAGGTCCTGTGAGAAGTCCTCATTAAACTGGTGGAAAAAACCCACTTCAGTTGTGCAATAGAGTACCTCTCTCTACAACTCTACCGAATAAGACACTGGTGATAGATTCAGGGTTGGGGGGAGCTCATCTAGGTCACCTTCAAAAATATGGCCTATATTCCCCTCAAGAAGGTCATCTGCATATAAATGCCTTGGTACTCAGAGCAATCTGCCTAGAATGCAAAGCATTACTGCCTCTACTCCAGGGATACACAATCCAAGTACTGACAGACAATGCCATAGCTGTGCATTATGTCTGCAGGTCAGGCTGGCAGGACATTTTCCTCTGGACTTGGTATATTCATCACAGATCGCGCCACTGGCCCTGTATCTCCCAGGTGTTGAGAGAGCAGCTCACCTCAGTAAACGGTCCTATGCATATAGAAGTTTTTTTTCTCTTACTTAATTGGCCTCTCAGAGTTGGTAAGACAACTCCCACCTGTTCATGCTCTCTGTAGGTGTGTGTATATATATCTCCTCAATATATGTTCCATTCTATAGGCAGCCAAAGAAGTGGGCTGTAGCCCACGAAAGCTTATGCTCTAATGAATTTGTTAGTCTCTAAGGTGCCACAAGTACTCCTGTCCTTTTCACAAGTGGGGATTCCTAAACCTAGAGCTCCTTGTCACAGACTAGAACAAGGAATAGCAAGTGTTTTGTTCTAGCTAAAGGGGTCCAGGCCAGGCTTACTGTCAGCTGCCTTTCGCACCTGCTGGACATTGGGACTTATCATCAAAGACTACGGTCGGAAGAGACCTCAGAAGATCATCTAGTCCAACCCCCTGCTCAAAGCAGGACTAACCCCAACCAAATGATCCCAGCCAGGGCTTTGTCAAACGGGCCTTAAAAGCATTGAAGGATGGAGATTCCACCACCTCCCTAGGTAACCCATTCCAGTGCTTCACCACCCTGCTAGTGAAATAGTGTTTCCTAATATCCAACCTATACCTCCTGCACTGCAACTTGAGACCATTGCTCCTTGGTCAGTCATCTACCACCACTGAGAACAGCTGAGCTCCATCCTCTTTGGAATCCCTCTTCAGGTAGTTGAAGGCTGCTATCAAATCCCCCCCCTCACTCTTCTCTGCAGACTAAATAAGCCCAGTTCCCTTTGCATCTCTTCATAAGTTATGTGCCCCAGCCCCCTAATCATTTTTGTTGCTCTCTCCAGATGTGGCCTCACCAGTGCGGAATAGAGGGGAATAATCACTTCCCTCAATCTGCTGGCAATGCTCCTACTAATGCAGCCCAATATGCCGTTAGTCTTCTTGGCAACAAGGGCACACTGTTGACTCTCCATCCAGCTTCTCATCCATTGTAATCCCCAGGTCCTTTTCTGCAGAACTGCCACTTAGCCAGTCGGTCCCCAGCCTGTAGCTGTGCATGGGATTCTTCCATCCTAAGTGCAGGACTCTGCACTTGTTCTTGTTGAACCTCATCAGATTTCTTTTGGCCCAATCCTCCAATTTGTCTAGGTCACTCTGGACCCTATCCCTACCCTCCAGCATATCTACCTCTCTCCCCAGATTAGTGTCATCCGTGAACTTGCTGAGGGTGCAATCCATCCCATCATCCAGATCATTACTAAAGATGTTGAACAAAACCAGCCCCAGGACTGACCCCCTGAGGCACTCTGCTTGATACCGGCTACCAATTAGACATTGAGCCGTTGATCATTACGCGATGATCTAGCCAGCTTTCCTTATAGTCCATTCATCCAATCCATACGTTTTTAACTTGCTGGCAAGAATACTGTGGGAGACCGTATCAAAAGCTTTGCTAAAGTCAAGGTATATCACTTCCACCGCTTTCCCCATATCCACAGAGCCAGTTATCTCATCATAGAAGGCAATCAGGTTGGTCAGGCATGACTTGCCCTTGGTGAATCCATGTTGACTGTTCCTGATCACTTTCCTCTCCTCCAGGTGTTTCAAAATGGATTCCTTGAGGACTTGCGCCATGATTTTTCCAGGGACTGAGGTGAGGCTGACCAGTCTAGTTCCCCAGATTCTCCTTCTTCCCTTTTTTAAAGATGAACACTATATTTGCCCCTTTCCAATTGTCTGGTACTTCCCCCAATCACCACGAGTTTTCAAAGATTATGGCCAATGGCTCTGCAATCACATCAGCCAGCTCCCTCAGCACCCTTGGATGGATTGCAACTGGCCCCATGGACTTGTGCATGTCCAGCTTTTTAAAATAGTCCTTAACCTGTTTTCACCACTGAGGGCGGCTCACCTCCCCATACTGTGCTGCCCAATGCAGCAGTGTGGGAGCTGACCTTGTCTGTGAAAACAGAGTCAAAAAAAGCATTGAGTACTTCATTTTTTTCCCCATCATCTGTCACTAGGTTGCCTTCCCCATTCAGTAAGGGTCTCACACTGTCCCTAACCACCTTGTTGCTAACATACCTGTAGAAACCCTTCTTGTTATCCTTCACATCCCTAACTAGCTGCAACTCCAGTTGTGTTTTGGCCTTCCTGATTACACCCCTGCATGCTTGAGCAATATTTTTATACTCCTCCCTAGTCATCTATCCAAGTTTCCACTTTTTGTAAGCTTCCTTTTTGTGTTTAAGCTCACCGAAGATTTCTCTGTTAAGCCAAGCTGGTTGCCTGCCATATTTGCTATTCTTTCTGCACATCGGTATGGTTTGTTCCTGCGCTCTCAGTAAGGCTTCTTTAAAATACACTCCTGAAAAAGTGGTTTTTTACTCACGAAAGCTTATGTCCAAATAAATCCCTTAGTCTTTAAGGTGCCACAGGACTCCTCGTTTATTTTCGGAGGGAGGGATAGCTCAGTGGTTTGAGCATTGGCCTGCTAAACCCAGGGTTGTGAGTTCAATCCTTGAGGGGGCCACTTAGGGATCTGGGGCAAAATCAGTACTTGGTCCTGCTAGTGAAGGCAGGGGGCTGGACTCAATGACCTTTCAAGGTCCCTTCCAGTTCTAGGAGATAGGATATCCCCATTAATCATTATTATTATTATTTATTATTTTCTAGCTCTCCTGGACTCCTTTCCCCCTCATATTAGCTTCCCAGGGGATCCTGCCCATCAGTTCCCTGAGGGAGTCAAAAGTCTGCTTTTCTGAAGTCCAGGGTCAGTATTCTGTTGTTCTTCGAGTGCTGTCCCTGTGGGTGCTCCACTCCAGGTGCCGGTGCATCCCGGCGCCGTTGATCGGAGATCTTCAGTAGCAGTGCCTGGTCAGGATGCACACGCGCAGCTGCTGTCTCGCAGTCTCGTTAGAGTCTGCCTGAGCGCACGCATCCTGCACTCCCCCCCTCAGTTCCTTCTCAACCATGCTTGGCTGAAGACGGGACTCGGGGCAGTGCTAACTTCTTCCCTGGTCTCTGAAGGAAACAAGTACAAAGACAGAAATAGTTAGAAACATCCCAGTTATTTCCCTTCCTTTAGAATACACCTCTACCTCGATATAACGCTGTCTTGGGGAGGCAAAAAAATCTTACCACATTATAGGTGAAACCGCGTTATATTGAACTTGCTTTGATCCACCGGAGTGCTCAGCCCCGCCCCCTGGAGCATTGCTTTACCGCGTTATATCCAAATTCATGTTATATCGGGTAGTGTTATATCGAGGTAGAGATGTAGTTACCTAGTTTAAAAAAAAAAAAAAAACCTTTTTCCTCCAGTTCGTCTCCCTTTGTGACACTCTCCCCTGTCATTCCTAGTGCAATAATGCCAGGGTCTTCAGGGTGTAAAAAATGTGCTTCCTGTCAAGAGTCTATACCACAGTCCGACGGATACTCATGCTGTGTGAAGTGCCTCAGCAAGACACACATCCCTGCCAAGTGTGTCCATTGTACTAGCCTCAAAACCAGGGCTCATCGTGACAGGGACCTGTGGCTGAAAATGTTCCTGATGGAGAAATCCCTATAGCCGCCTATGGAGACGGGCAATAGCAAACCCTCTCCCTCACGCTCCCCAGCCAGGTCCAAACTGATCGGGAGCACGGCTTCACCCTCTCATGCGAAGAGGCAGGAAGCCCAACTGTCTCCGTTCAGAGACTTTCAAAAGGGTAAAGGGTCTCCTGCGAGATCCTTACCCTCAGTGCTGACAGCGCCGAAAGCAGGCACCTCTAACCCTCCCAGCACCTCAGCCACGGCTCCCACGAAGCGCAGAGGCAGGGACCTGATATCCCATACCGGGAAGGTCTCCTCAGCACCGGTCCCCTTGGCACAAAAATAGACCCGGTGCCAACAGCGCGTTCTGCCCTGGTACCAACAAGAACATCGGCACCGAGCCTGCCTGCCACTCCAGCAGCAGCAGTGGACCTCCTGCAGGGTGCCTACAAACAGCTCACAGCACTGGGGAAAGCAAAACAGAAGTCAATATAGGCTTCTGAGCACAGATCACGCTCAATAGGATCACAGCCCAGGGAGTAGCAGCAGCAGCAAGTCTTAAGTCAGGACGACATCTCAGTGGGCCCTGAGCCTGACTCTCCGCTCCTTGACGCACAGTGCTCACTCTTTGACCAGCTGTTCTCCCCACCTGACCTGGCTACCTTCACTGACAGCGAGCCTGATATGCAGCAGCAGGCTGAGTTCTCCCCACCTGCCTCTCCTCCTACATTGGAACCATTTGCACCTCCGGTCACAGCTCACAAGCACCAGCCTCAGTTTCCCTACTTTGCCCCCTGTGGGCGGGACCTAACTTCTCTTCTCCCATACTTTGGCCTCAGTGGTACCCTTGGCCAGCTCCTGCTGCCACTCATCTTCATGATTCTTCCACCAGACCACAAGCTTGTTCTGTGCCTCTATCCCCAGCTCTGTCTACTTCTAGAGCACCTGAACCCCGCCCCCCCGAAGGGGTGGGCTATGGACCATACCCTGATTCACCTAA
This sequence comes from Malaclemys terrapin pileata, assembly GCF_027887155.1. NCBI lineage: Eukaryota > Metazoa > Chordata > Testudines > Emydidae > Malaclemys > Malaclemys terrapin. Next base: position 17,618,649 of record NC_071509.1, on the reverse strand, counting down.
CTCTCCATCAGCTCCAGACGGAGCCTTCATGCCTCCACCTCCACAGAATGTGGACGACTTTAAACAATTCCAAGAACTTTTCAAGAGGGTGGCTCTCAGCCAGGATATCCCTTTAGAGGAGGTCCAGGAGACACAACACACACTCCTCAAAATCCTCCAACCCTCTTCACCCTCAAAGATCATGCTTCCCATAAATGAAGCACTCCTAGAACCAGCTGACACCTTCTGGCAGACCCCAGCCTGTATCTACCACCAACTTGCAAAAAGGTTGAGGACGTAGACTTCTTATTTTCCCATCCACAACTGAATTCTCTTGTAGTGGACGCAGCAACACACAGGACAAAACAGCCACGCTACCGGCCCCTCTTGGACCGCAAGGTCTATACCTCCTCCACTTTGCAATTCAGAATTGCAAACTATTCGGCCCTTCTTGCAAGCTACGGCTTCAACAATTACAATAAACTCTTTGATTTTTACCTCCCATACCCCAGAGGACAGGAGAGCAGACTTTAAGTCTGTCCTTGTCGAGGGCCAGTTGGTTTCCAGAACGGCCCTTCAAGCATCTCTGGACATGGCGGACTCAGCAGCCCGCACTACCACAACTGTGGTGGTTATGCGCAGATCTTCCTGGCTGTCTGCAGCCGGTATCCCCAAAAACCTGCAGACCAAAGTGGAGGACCTCCCCTTTGATAAACTCTTTTCCAAAAATACCAATGACTTCCTTCACACTATGAAAGACTCTAGCGCAACCCTGGGCATCTACCCATCCCTTCCCAGGAGGCAACGGTATCAACCTTATCAGAGGCCACGCACACAACAATATCACTGGCCCCAGACCATACGATATAGCCAGGAATCGCGCTAGACCTCCTAGGCGCAGACAAAACCAGGCGCAACCAGCTATCTCCCACACATCAGGAAACAAACAACAATTTTGAAGCATTGGTCGAGGGTCTGCACAACCACCCCTTGACTCCACCACATATTTGGCCACAGCCTCCAGGTTTTCCACCATGCGTGGCAGCAGATCACACAGGACCATTGGGTCCTGGAAATAGTTCAGTCCGGTTACTCCATCCCTTTTATATCCTACCCTCCTACCCTTCCCCCTTTCCCGTCTCACGAGCACCTACTTTGCGTAGAAGTGGCTCATCTACAGCTAGGTGCAGTGGAACCTGTGCCGACACAACATCGAGGAAAAGGGTTCTACTCCCACTACTTTCTGACCCAAAAGAAGAGCGGGGGATGGAGGCCTATACGAGACCTACGCCGACTGAACAAATTTGTACGTGTACATAAATTCAAGATGGTCACTCTGGACACAATAATACCCACGCTGGGTTTTCAATAAAGGGTACTCCCTTTCGGATTCTCCACAGCACCGAGAGTATTCTGCAAGACCCTAGGTTTAGTTGTGGACCACCTCGGCAGACACAGGATCATACTTTTCCCCTACCTAGACGATTGCCTCATCAAAGGCAGCTCATATGATGAGACATTATGAGCTACCCATTTCGCCATCTCCCTCTTTCACAGCTTAGGTCTGCAAATAAACTTCCAAAAATCCACCCTGACACCTACACAGCGGATCGAGTTCATCAGAGCTCACCTGGACTCAATTCGAACCATAGCCGTCCATCCATCCTCCACGGACTCTCCCCAAGAGATCAGATCTGCTTTCTCAGGACAACAGCCGGCTTCTTCATCCACAGCTCCAGAAACTCCACCTTAGGGCGTGGTTCCTTCATGGTTCCAGACCCACGAACTAGCCTGTTCTGAGCAAGTCCAGTATGTCCTCCTCCATAGTAGAAGTGACTCCACTCATAAGACTTACCTGCAAAAGTGGAAACGCTTTCCGTGTGGTGCTCCCATAAACGCTTGACACCCCATACCGTGACCTTCCCTAACTTCCTAGACTACTTTTTGAAACTAAAACAGGATGGGCTCTCGCTCAGCTCCATCAGAGTACACCTCACGGCCCACACCACCTTCCATGATTTGCTGAACTGATATTCACTCCTTGCCCACCACAATAAAACGCTTTCTCACGGGCCTGCAAAATCTCTACCCTGAGATTTATCCATCGGCAGCTGCCTGGAATCTCAACCTAGTTCTTCGCAGTCTTATGAAACCTCCCTTCGAGCCCTTAGCTACCTCATCTCCTCTCCACATGTCTATGAAGATAGCGTTCTTAGTTGCCATAACATCAGCAAGGAGAGTAGGGGAAATAAGCGCCCTGATGGCCTACCCTCCCTACACAACCTTCTCTAAAGATAAAGTTACCTTGCGACCCCACCCTAAATTTCTCCCTAAGGTGGTGTCCACCTTCCACCTTAACCAACCAATATACTTACCTGCATTCTATCCCAAACCTCATGAGACTCTGCACGAAGCGGCTCTACATACCTTCGACGTCAGATGGGCAATTGCCTTTTATCTAGACAGGACTAAACCATTTCGTAAGTCCCCTCGGCTATTTGTCTCCACTACCGAGAGATCTAAGGGTGCGGCTATCTCTAAGCAACACCTTTCCAAGTGGATCTCTGACTGCATCAGATCCTGTTGCCTCATTCAGAATGCCCAACCACCCGAAGGCATCAGAACTCATTCTACTCGAGCTATGTCAACATCCGTTGCCTTCCTCCATAACGTATGTATTACTGATATTACGTCAAAGTTAGACTCAGGACTCATAGTTTATCAGACCACTCTGTTTTATTAGCACAGCGCTCTGCTAATACATTCAGATAATGTGAGCCACCATGCAAGATTCAAACAGTCTTATTTATACAGATAAAAGGGTGCGAACTAAACAAAGGGACAGAGAGAGCAAAATTGTAAAATTTGCATAGGGCACAATATGCATATCCTGCTTCCTTATTAACTCTTATCGATCTAAGGCTAATGCTTCACCAATTGCCCTTAAGTGGGGCAATTCATTAAGCAGTTAATGTCTGCTTTCCTGCCCCCTGGCTTGCAGCATTTCTCATTTCTACTTAAAGGTACATACAGCATTCTTTAATTCATTCTATTTCTTTAATATAATTCATTTCACTTTCACAATCCCTCCTTTTGTTCAAGCTTATGCAAAGACCAAGAATTACTGGGTTCCACATATTAATCGTTCTTTATCTCTTTGTTCATCAGTGATATTTCGAAATCATCATATTAGCACTTTGTTTTGGGGCAGTCACTTGGGTGGCATACCTTACACAATTCTGGATACAACAGGAGATTAGCTGAAAACATACAAAAATCATTAAGATTTCAAACAGGATAGTCAGGACTCCCTGAAACAACCAATTTCCTATGCCAGAGAAATTGAACAGGTTAGCTACTTCCATAAAGAACTCGGCTCTTCATGGCGAAGATATGCGATTTGTTCTAACTGACTAGCGCGATTTATTACCTCATTGGTGTCATCAGGTATGAACACACAACATTCTTTTCCAATGAGAGCATAGGTCCCCCCTTTGGCCGCCAGCACTATGTCCAATGCCTGATGGTTTTGGAGGGCCATCTGTCAGATCGCCCCTGTTTCTTTGGCCAGGGTTTTTTAAACTCTCTCCAGTTTCATTTGCCATTATTTCAACTACTGCTTGTAACCTCAGGAGCCTTTTTGCATGGTGTTGAAAGATTGTATTGTTTTCATTAAGGTTACTGTAGGGGGAACATGAAGTTGATTTTTCTGTTTGATCCTCTGGTCAAGAAAAAATTTCATATCCCCATACCCAGCCCACCACTTTTTAGTTTTGTTCGAATAATTCCATACACCATTGGCCACAATATGCTGAAGGCAACGGCTTTTTCCCAGATCCAGCCCTGTCCCATTACACACCCAACACCAATGACCTTTTCCCTCCACCACACTTATCCTTTTAGATATATTTATTCCCACTGCTTCCCAAGTGTCATTATTGTTCCATGTCTGGGGAATTGAGTGGGATTTCCAGGACAGGAACACCAGCTTGAGAGTGGGCTGGGATGTGGCTGCAAACCCAGCAATTAGAAATATTAAGGGTCTGAGCTATCCACACTTGCTGCTGGATAAAAGAATTGTCACTGTGGACTCCCCAGACCTTAAGACACCAGCAGCCGAGGAACAGGCGCCACCAGAGGCGCATGTTGGAGGCAAGGCCCTTCTGGTTCTGACAACCTCAACTGAGGGAACCGCTGTCATGGTTTTAAATCCACCAGGCAGCAGGCGCTAGGCTCACTACTGCTTCTTTTTGGGCCTTGCTTTAGATCGTCGTCTGCTTCTGGCAACCCTTACGAGAGCGTAGATGGTAAGGTATTGCAGGCTGTTCCTCTATGTCTTCTTCTGGAGTCAAAATTGACTCTGCTTGGTCCTGAGGTGATTATTGGTTTGCTGGGGGTGGTGCCTTCTTACACTGCGAAGCATGTATGCACGTTGTGATGCCAGACAGTTTAACAGCTGTCTGGATAGTAAGCAGTACCTGATGATTCTTTGATGTCCTTTAAGTCTCTTTACTTCTTTTTCCTTGACTCTGGCTATAACAATGGCCTTCACACCTTATCTTTTTCTGATGCATACATTCCTCATTCACACAAACAGACTGAGAATACAAACAGTATATTGAGCAAAAGGGCATTGCAAATTAAAACTTTGCTAAGTTTTACAATCAATAACCAAGACAATTTACATTGAGACCCAGGCCTTTAATGTTCCTCTAATCTAGTTAACATAGACACAATAGAGAATCCTGTTTCTTACTTACTAAACCTTAAAACAAAGAAATGTATATTTAACTAAAAAGCAACAGAGGGTCCTGTGGCACCTGTTAGTCTCAAAGGTGCCACAGGACCCTCTGTTGCTTTTTACACATTCAGACTAACACGGCTACCCCTCTGATACTTTATATTTAACTAGAGTGCCTACCTTGTAATACATATAGGAAACCATAGTAGACATTATAACTTATTCTAAAACAAAAGGGTGACCATAATCAGTCATAAGGATTGTTCTGGTCTCATTCCTTTCTGCTATTCAAAAAGAGTGGCTGACAGGATGAAATCAAATCATACATTAATTCTTATGGGACATTATAAAATCCTGCTCCTACATATCCCCCTTTTGACACAAAGATTATGAATCCCAGTGTCACTTCTTATTTAGTCCATGTAATAGAAAATACTGGGAGGTGATTTGGGCCTGTGGCTCTAGCTTTGCATACATTTGTTTTATCCAACAGCACATTTCAAACATTCCAATTAAACCCACATACAATTTAAAACCAAAAACAATTAGGGTTAGTAACATTAGTATGCCAGTAGTTGTGGGAGACCATTCAGAAAATATGTTATACCAATGGTAAGCTGTTATGTCTTTCTGCAGTGGCAATTCTTAACATGTTGCCATTTGCATGTATAATATGAATGGTTCGGTTTCCCACATTGCCTTTTTGTTTGGTTTAGGAACTATGTTACCTTTTTACCTTTTGTAAACACAGGACTTACATTACATTTACATTTGTCTATTGGAAGGTTGCTAACACTTCCATTCTTTTAAAACACTTTTTCCCAAGAATTAACACATACACATAGCCCATTATACAGTACTTTGGTCTCATTATTCATTTTATCCCACATATAGGATCCTAGTGAAATGTCTTTACTACAGGGCTTTGGAGCAACAGGCATGGATAATCATACCCACTTTTCTTTGTTTCTGTATTAGGTTGTCCTGTAGCTGGTATCAGCTTTTTCTGAAAGACAAAAATAACATTTTTCTACCCCTTTTGGGGTGGCATTCATTATTGCTTAAAATATTCCTTTCTTTCACAAATACCCTTGCTGATTGCAGGCAAAACAAGAGGAATTACCTCCATATTTTCCTGTGTTTTTGTTCTTTAGGCAGGCCAGGTTTCAATGGCTTCTATCTTTAAGAGTTATGGGGAAATTATCCCACTGTTCAGTCATTAAATCCATGAGGTGGTGTACCTCAGTTTTTCCTTTACAGCAGACCAAGTTTACAGTGTCTTTCCTGCTGTGTTAAGCTTTAAGTTTGTTCACAGGTAACAGCTGAAAAGCATCATTACCATAATGGATTTTTTTCAAAAATCATACACACTATACATTGTTACAGGGGTACTTATTAACATTAAATTTATTTTAATTAAAGGTATCGTGTTATACCGTGCCTTTTATTTAGACAATTTGTTTGCTGACCAGGTATGTTCTTTATCTGCAACTTTTTTGTGCTGGTAGTTCTCTCACTTCCTTTATCAGTTAGGTAATTTGCATCAACACAGGCTTGGCTTTTGGATTCAAAGCCATTAGCAGAGCTCAGAGACTCTGTCTTAAAAGGAACACAATTAACTTTTACCAGAGTTTTGATTACTTTTAACTCTTGCTTCCAAAACACACAGAGATCTGAAAAAGAAAACACAGTCTATTGTGGCTCCTTTGGAGCCCTAATAGGATTTTAATTAAGTAGCATGTTTCGTTTGCATTTCTTTTACCCCCCTCTAATATACACTGCACATGTCTGCACATTCCTTCTATACTTTAACTTTTAAAACATTAGCCATATTAATTTTTACATAAGGTGTAACTGTTTCTTTTGTTCTTACAGAGTTTTATGTACCCTTATCAAAGTGACAGTCTGATTACACAGAGCCATTTTAAGGCTCAGTGTTTCTAACATTGCTTCTTTTTGTTTTGTGCACCTCACCCCTGCTGTTGCTTCAGAGGGGCACTGTCTTTATTCTTTTACTACAGCTTTCATCTGCTATTTTGTTACAAAAACAAACAAACAAACAAAAATAATCCAGATTCTCTCCCTATTCTTCTGATTTTGACTGCCCTGCTGCAGTCATGACTTGGTCTTTATTTGAAAACATTTAAATTTTGTGAAGAATCAAGTTACCCCTTAAGGATTAAATACCAAACCAACACTGATTACCTGTGTCTGGCAAAAAGGTCTGTCAGTTTTGCAACTTTGAATTAAAGAGTCAAATGGATTTTTAGTGGCATTATAAACAAAACAAAACCAATTTATCTTAAACCTACAAAACAGGAGTTTTACAAACCTCATGTATTCCCACAGACAGACGGATACATACACCTTTTCTTTTCCTTAACGTCCCTTTTACACTGCTTTGTTTTTACATAGCTGCACATACATTACATTATCTTTATACATTTGGAGCAGTTAAGTTCCAATAGAACCCCCCCTATGTTTTTTTAGCAAATTTGACTCAATTGTCCATAGTCAAATGATTTTAATTAGATAGTCTCTTTACCTGGATTATTTACAGACATTCTTTTGGAAAAGGGCTCATTTTTCCTTCAGAATGGCTGCAAAGAAACCAAGAATTCTTTTAACAACATCCTTTTTAACATTTTTACAAGGTTTAACTGCTTAATTTTTTTCAGCCTCTGTAGAGTTAACTTTTCACTCTCTTTCCTTAAATCACTTGTTTATTTCCCAAAATGACACCTTTATCAACACAGATTTCACCATTTTAAGTATTGTTCCAGGGGTTCATGCTTGCACTTACTCCTGACACTATACCCTTAGGGTTTTTCAGTTTCTTTATCTGTTGCTTGCCTGCTTGTCTGGGCCCGATCCTGCTTTTTCCAATGAACCATTTTTGTGAGTGATATTGTGGTCATTTCACAATTTTGAAAGAAATATTTAAGGAAAGGGACCAGGAAGGGTGGGGGCTAGTTGAGGAGCCCACCCTCCTTGCTGAATTGGTAGTGGAACACTTAAGAATCAGTTTCTGAGGGAGACAATGAAGGGGAACAGAACAAGGGGCTTTTTTGTCCTTTTTACAATGAGATGGGAGTATGGAAGGGGTTGGGATCGATTCGGGGTTGTTGGGTTTTTTTCCCCGGAGAACGGGGTAAAGGAGAGCGCTCGGTCTGGTGGTGGGAGAGGAGGCTTTTAATAAAGCTTTTAACTTATTATCTGAATATTTGAAAGAGGCGAGTTTTGTCCACCTACGATTTGCCTCTTCCCACCACTGCATGAAACAATTAACCTCTCCTTTTCCAATTTAGTTTTAGATTGGCCGAGTTTGTTTTTTAAGATGTTCACTCGGTCATTGTTCCAAGTTTTTAACAGTGGCCACTGAGTTTTGGGATCTCCCTGAGTTAGTCTAGACCATTTTTCCAGAAATTTACAGGAGTCCGGACCCTTCCTAAAACTGAGCCGGTGTTCCTTTAGGGAACTGTCCCGACCTAGATGTCTGGTTACCAATACAGGAGGACTTTACACACACCAATCACACAAGAAGGAAATTCGGGTTCGTCAGAGCGATGCCCGGTGCAACACACAAAAGGAGCCCACAGGCTACTGCCTCAATCACCCTTCCTTTCACACCAAGGGTTTTACCCACGGTGCGGTGCAGCTGCGATTGTGCAGATTTCACTCAGACTGCAGGGACAGGAACCCCTTGGTCGGCCGATCCCCGGACGGAGATGGCACCCAGACTCAAACACTCCACAGGAGGACGGATAGACACAGAGACAGGACTGTCCTCAGTCCGGACAAAACTCAGAAATAATTACCTGACCAGATTCCTCATGTCAGATCCCGGGATCCCTACCAGAACAGAGTGGGAACCAACAGGTTCGATGGTGTAGACCTCACTGTGGTCGTGCGCCCTTCCGTTCAGGAGGAGGACCGCTCGGGCCAAATGCCCAGGTGCCGGCTGCCACGGTCATCCTGCAAAAATGGTCAGGAATCACACGGCCCCAGTGAAGACGGTTGCCATCTCAGTGGGACTTCCAAATTGTCAAAGTTAGACTCAGGACTCATAGTTTATCAGACCACTCTGTTTTATTAGCACAGTGCTCTGCTAATACATTCAGATAATGTGAGCCCCCATGCAAGATTCAAACAGTCTTATTTATACAGATAAAAGGGTGCGAACTAAACAAAGGGACAGAGAGAGCAAAATTGTAAAATTTGCATAGGACACAATATGCATATCCTGCTTCCTTATTAACTCTTATTGATCTAAGGCTAATGCTTCACCAATTACCCTTAAGTGGGGTAATTCATTAAGCAGTTAATGTCTGCTTTCCTGCCCCCAGGCTTGCAGCATTTCTCATTTCTACTTAGGCCTTGGTTACACTTGCAGATGTACAGCGCTGTGAGTTAAATCTGACTTCATGCAGCTGAGTAGGGAAAGCGCTGCAGTCTGTCCACACTGACAGCTGCCCAACGCACTGTTGTGGCCACATTTGCGGTAATTGCAGCACTATTGGGAGTGGTGCATTATGGGCAGCTATCCCACAGAGCACCTTTTTCCATTCTGGCGCCGTGGGTTGTGGGAAGGGGGCGTGGATGCGGGGGATTCTGGGTCCTGTCCCAATGCCCCGTGATGTATCGCTTTGCATCCCAGAAATCCCTTTGTTTCCGTCCACCTTTGGCGCCATCTTTCAACGGTTTCTGTGCAGCACGATCTGTCTGCTGGAAATGGAGTCTGAACTGCTGAGGTGTATGCTGACGAGTCTCCCCAGCACGTCACGTTTGGCTGTCGAACTATTCCTTAAGATCCAAAGTGACAGTGAGAGTGAGGGTGAGGAGTCCGACGATGCTATCGAACTGCGTAACGCGTCCGACACGAAATTGCTTGTGGCATCCACGGATGTGCTGAGCATGTCTGGGAAGTCTGGGATGACGAGCAGTGGCTGCTGAATTTTCGGATGAGAAAAGCCACTTTCATGGGCCTGTGTGAGGAGCTTGCCCCCACCCTGCGACACAAGGACACGAGATTGAGAGCTGCCCTGCCAGTGGAGAAGTGGGTGGCTATTGCAATCTGGAAGCTGGCAACTCCAGACAGCTACCGGTTGATCACAAACCAGTTTGGAGTGGGAAAGTCGACCATTGGAATTGTGTTGATGCAAGTTTGGAAGGCCATTAATTGCATCCTACTCAGAAGAACCGTGACTCTGGGTAACGTGCAGGAAATAGTGGATGGCTTTGCACAAATAGGGTTCCCTAACTGTGGAGGGGCGATAGATGGGACACACATTCCTATTCTGGCACCACCCCACCTAGGATCCGAGTACGTTAATCGGAAGGGGTATTTCTCTATGGTTCTCCAGGCGCTTGTGGATCACCGTAGGCGTTTCATTGACATTAACACAGGCTGGCCCGGAAAGGTGCATGATGCACGCATCTTTCGGAACACTTGGCTGTTCAGGAAGATGCAGGCCAAGACTTTTTTCCCAGAGCGGAAGATCACGGTAGGGGAAGTTGAAATGCCCATTGTGATCCTTGCAGATCCCGCTTACCCGTTAATGCTGTGGCTCATGAAACCCTACACAGGGAGCCTTGACAGCAGCAAGGAACGGTTCAACTACAAGCTGAGCCGGTGCTGAATGATTGTGGAGTGTGCCTTTGGCTGTTTAAATGCCCGCTGGCAATCTCTGTATGGGAAGCTGGACTTGGCCGAAAACAGCATCCCCGCGGTTATATCCGCGTGCTGTGCCCTCCATAATATTTGTGAAGGGAAGGGTGAAAGCTTCACTCAGGCATGGTTCTCTGAGGTTCAACACCTGGAGGCTGAATTTGCACAGCCAGAGAGCAGAGCTATTACAGGGGCCCAGCGCGGGGCTGCAAGGATTAGGGATGCCTTGAGGGAGCAATTTGAGGCTGAAAACCAGCAGTGATATCTGGTGCCCTGCACGGGAGTGAAGTGCAGTAGTTCCAATCCTTAGGAATCAGTATTTGCTAAGCAGACAAGCAGACTTGCAGTGCCTGTTTATTTCCTGGGCTAAGGAGTCTTTTACTTTATGCAATAATAAAGAAAGTTTTCAAAGCCAAAAAATCCATTTATTGAAAAGAAAAAAAAATTTATTGAAAAGAAACAAGGGGGTGGAGTGGGGAACAGTACAATCACAGATTCGCGTATGTGCTGTCTGGTGTGCTGTGCAGTGAGTGCTGCACTTCAGGACAGCTATACTGCATGGTGATGGGGGTTGAGTGCAGAGGGTAAGGGTCATGGTTTTCAGGGCTGGGTGGTGAAGATACTGGTGTTGGAGGCAGCGGGTGGCGTGAAGAACACGGAAGTTGGGGAAAGTGGGTTGGAGGTGACAGTGGGGCACAACGGAAAGAGTTTTGGGACAAGGACTGTGGGTGGGGGTGGCGTTTGCGGTACTGCTCCTCTTTCTGCATGGCTACGAGCTCCTGGATAGCGTCTGCTTGGCGCTCCAGGATGCTTATGAACCGATCCGTGCTTTGCTGCCGGTGCGCGGTGCTTTGCCGCCGGTGCGCTGCATTTCCCTGGCGGATCCTGCTTTCTCTCTCCCTCCAGTTCTGTGCTTTCTCATTCTCTTTAATAGATTGCTGCATCACTTCTTGCAGCATGTCTTCTTTGCTTTTTCGCGGTCTCTTCCTGAGTCTTTGCAGTCTCAGAGCAGGCAATAAGAGGGACAGCTGAGGTCTCAAGGTTGATGCAGCTGTATAGGCAAAATGCAACATTTAACAGAGGCAGCATTGTTTATACCAGACAGTAATGATTCCCCCCACACTTAAGGAGTAGAAAACACACAGGGTCTACACAATAGCATAATTTTCCCGTCCAAAACAGAGCACACATATCCCACGGGAGCCTCAAAATGGTGAGTAAGGGGGACTGATGGTTTCAGGACTGCACTGTCCTCTGGGTTTCTGTGCCTTGGGGAAAGCCAGCAGCTTCAGGGGGCATCTACACTGAACACTGTCCCAACATTTTCCACAGGAGTTCGACCAGGACGATATCTCGCTGCTGAGGGTGACCTGGGAAGCAAGGGAGGGTCTTCTACTGCAATGCGGCTTCCGCCCTGGCCCATATGCAGCTTGCCTGTGTGCAGCAATGGTCTCCCTGCCCCTCACGGCACAGTAGCGCGGACACGTTAGCCTGGCTGGGACAAGGACCACAGTGGCTCTCCCGATAAACCTGCGCAAGCGCATTGCACACGTTCTGGATGAGACATTCGAGGAGATTACTGAGGCCGATTACCGCGACGTGATAAACCACATCAATGTACTATTCTGCATCTAGGCATGCATGCCTAACCCTCCTCTCCCAAAGAGCTCGCACCGAAAAAATTCCTTCCCGAAAAAAAACCCGCTTACCGGGAACCTGCTCTTCTGTTTGTCCTCCACCAAGTACCGGCCGCTGAGACTGGCTACCTTCCTCCTGACTAGAGAAGAGCTCCTGGCTGCATGGCTCCAGGGATTCCAGAAGGTCTCCATCCGGCCCACCACCATCACTCCCGTTTTCCTCCTCCTCCTACCCCCCCCCCCCACCGGCTGTGAAGTGTCCATGGTGGTGCTCGGAGTGGAGGTGGGGTTAACCCCAAGTATCGCATCCAGCTCTTTGTAGAATCGGCAGGTCGCGGGGGGAGCACCCGAGTGGCCGTTTGTGTCGCGGGCTTTGTGGTAGGCACTCCGCAGCTCCTTCACTTTAATCCTGCACTGCAGGGAGTCCCGGTCATGGCCCCTTTCCATCATGTCCTTTGATACCTTCCCGAAGGTATCGTAATTCCTATGGCTGGAGCGCAGCTGGGACTGTACAGCTTCCTCCCCCCAAACACTGATGAGGTCCAGCAACTCGCCATTGCTCCATGCTGGGGCTCGCTTGGCGTGTGGAGGCATGGTCACCTGGAAAGATTCGCTGATAGCACTCCACACCACGCCGGGCTGAGCAAACAGGAAGGGGATTTTTAAAATTCCCGGGGAATGTAAAGGGTGGGTCACATGTTTGGTTACCTGAGGCCAGGGCAGTAGAGTTTGAACTGATGACCAGAGTGGCTAGAACAGGCATTGTGGGATACTGCCGAATAATTCTGGAGGCCATTCACAGCGCATTGGGAGGTCACACTGGCACTGCAGCGCTGCAAATGTCTTGCCAGTGTGGACGGGGAGTGAGTTACATCGCTGGGGGAGCCTTTGCAGCGCTGTAACTCGCAAGTGTAGCCAAGGCCTTAAAGGTACATACAGCATTCTTTAATTCATTCTATTTCTTTAATATAATTCATTTCACTTTCACACTGATATCTGTAAGGTGGCCACGTGGACATCTGAACACACATTTGCCAAACATTATGCTATCACGCAGGATACCACAGCAGACACCATAGTAGGCCTCACAGTACTGTCTATAGTCATCACTGCCACAACTCCAAAGTCCCACCAGCCATAGTGGGTACTGCTTCACATTCATCTGGAGTGGAGCACCCACAGGGACAGCACTCGAAGAAGAGAAGGTTACTCACCTTCCAGTAACTGAGGTTCTTTGAGATGTGTGTCCCTGTGGGTGCTCCACTCCCTGCCCTCCTCCACTCTACTCAGTACTATTCTGATATCTCCACGGTGGAGAAGGAACTGAGGGGGGGTGCGGGATGCGCGCGCTCAGGCAGACTCTAACGAGACCGCGAGACAGCTGAGCGCATGCGCCCCAACAAGGCACTGCTACTGAAGATCTCCAATCAATGGTGTCAGGACGCACCGTCACCTGGAGTGGAGCACCCACAGAGACTCACATCTCGAAGAACCTCAGTTACTGCAAGGTGAGTAACCTTCTCCTCTCCTATCTTCCTTTTGTCAGGATCCTGAACTCTACCATCTCATGATTACTGCTTGAGATATTCTTTCCTACTGACTGCCATAATGCCAAGACCCCTCAGAAGGCAGGCAGGTGATCATGATAGGCCCAGTTCTGGTATTCAGATCCAGTGAACCTTTCAACACTGCCCTGCTCCACCTTACCTGCTCTGCCAGACATAATCTCACAGAACAGCAGTCAGATCACTACATCTGACAGCCTGGCTGATGTCCACTGAAAGAAGCTCTTCAGCTGAAGTTCAGAATATTCTGCTCCAAAGCAAAAAAGTTCCTCTAAGCTACCTTGTATAGCCAAGTGGAGGAGGTTTTCTGTTTGGACATCTTAGCACCACCTGTCTCCCTTGACAAAACTATTTCAGAAATATTGGGCTACTTCATAGCGCTGGAGCAAACCGGACTTTGTTAGTTCCAGAAGGGTTCATCTAGCAGCAGTACCTGCATGTCACCCTTGCAGCCAGGACCACACTGTATTTTCTCCCTCTATAGTGACTAGATTCTTCAAGGACCTCACTCATGTTTTTCCCACAGTTCAGGAGCCCTCTTCCTCTGGGGACCTCAATATAGTATTAACAGGGTTGATGGGTTCCTCCTCTGAGCCTGTAGCAACCAGTTCTCTAGAGGTAGGGTTTCTGATTTTTTGTTTTAATTGATAAACACCAGTGAAACACCCCAATTTAAAAAATTGGTATTTAGACGGTAAATACAAGTAATTATTTCCAGTGTTCTACCGGTATCTAAGGGCTTGCCTACACTGAGCAGTAATGCAGGCCACAAGGGTATGCTTTATAAAGCACATTAACCTTGTATGTTAATTGGTCCTTCTAGATCCTACTGGTGCTCACTAAAAGTTCTGGAGTGAGCTTTAACATATATCTATTTAAAGAGTGCTACATTAAAGTGCACTGGGGAACATTACAAAGATTACTCATGGCCATATACACTATAAGGAGTAATGTATATTCATTACAGTATCTACAAAGAGCCCTGAAAACCTGATTTCTGGACGTCTACGTAAAACTCAAAATTGCTAAAAATAAACCCTAACAAATGAAATTAATAAACCCCGAGCAACAGAAGCCCTACCTCTACCACCTAATGTTGAAGGTGGATTTTTTTTTTTTTTAAGAGTCATTATCTCAGCTTGAAGGACAAAGGAGATTCAGGCCCTCAAGGCAGGGTTCGCCTTATAAGTATTTTGTAAGAATGGGGCTACTATCAGTGCTCATTCTAAGTTCCTACCCAAGGTTGTTGCTGAATTCCGTATGAACCAATTCATTCATCTCCAGTTTTCTTCTCCCAAATGTCACTCTCTGCCATGGAAGATAAACCACATGTTCTTGATGTAGTAAAAACATTGTTCTGTTAAGGAAGTAGGATAATCATTCAGGAACACACCTAGACTATTCATGACGTTTGGGGAGCTTATGGGTCAGACAGGATTCTCACAGAGGTTATCCAAATGGGTTTCCAATGGTATAACAGCATATTACAAGTTAGCCAGGTTAGGTCCACTGAGCCACGTCAGAGCTCATGCCAAACAACCTCAGTTGCCTTTTTGAAGAATGTCCCTATTTCTGAAATCTGTAGGGGAGCCATATGGAGTTTAGTTCATGTCTTTACAAGACACTATTTAGTGGAGGCAACCAGTTTGATAGAGCTGTCCTACAACCCTTGTTTAAGTAAGACTCAGCACCCACCTCCAAAACAAAGGTAACTGCTTATTAGTCACCAAGAATGGGACCGTGTGGGGAAATGGTTGAGGATGATAGGTTACGGACCTTATAGTAATTGGGGTTCTTTGAGATGGGTTGTCCAGATGGATTCCACACATGCCCCTTCTTCCCTGCTATTAATGAGCCATACCTCTCTGGGAGTCTGTATTGATGAAGGAACTGAGGGATGGTTGGGCCTGCTCTTGGGTGGGGTGGCACAAAGATATCTAGGATTCTGGCATGTCCCCAATGGACACTGATGGCCCAAAGACTCTAATGCATGTAGGCAAAGCATCTCTGATAACTATAGTTACTATAAGGTCAGTAACCATGCTGTCTATTTTCTTAATCTTTGTGCCATTTTGAATAATAAAGCGTGTAGCAATGCATTTACCCTTTGGCAAAACAGGAATAATAGCTACCCTACTGGGATAGTGGGAGATATAATTCACTGCTTGCAAGAGTGGTGGTGAGGTGGAAGGAAATTAGACGATCAACTAATTCATCTGCACTAATCTTATGTTTCCACACTTTATTCTTTGTCTTTGTGATCTGCCTTGATGGGGAAGCACATGCCCAACAACCACCATGGGATCATGGAATGATCCTAGTTAACTGCCTGCAGCCCCTTTTACAGTCTTGCTTGCCAGTGCCCAAGTAGGGCTAACGGGAAGTGAATGTGTGGTTGTAATAGTCTCTGCTTTGGAGACAATTCTGAGCTCGTGCAGCAGGGCATGTTCTTCTCAGTAGGGTAGCTGTGTGGAGGCAATAAACTCAGCTCGTTACTGCTAAGTAACCTCTCTGCTGCATTGGTTGTCTGTGGTCAAAGGCCAATGTTTTCAAAATTGGCTTTTGATATCATGTGGCTCAGTTTTTGTGTGCTCAGCTTGAGACACTTCGAGCTCAATTTCTGTAGGTGCTGAGCACCCAGAACATCCACTGAGGTCAAGCAAAGCTGAAGACGCTCAGTACTTCTGAAATTCATAACCACTGTGTTCCAAGTTGGATACCCAAAAACGAAGCCTCCTGAAACCAGTGAGTGCTTCTGATCATAAGTTTGTAATTAGGCAGTTGTGTTCCAAATATAATCTACACCATCCTCCTCTCTATATTTTAAAAAGAACTGGCTTGCTTTTTGAATGTAACTTTCCTGGTTTACAACTACTGTGCCATTTAAAAAACATTTGTTATGCTGCAAAAAGAACGAGGAGTACTTGTGGCACCTTAGAGACTAACACATTTATTTGGGCATAAGCTTTCGTGGGCTAAAACCCACTTCATCGGCTACCACTCTGAAATTTGTTATGATGGTTCATTTAGTTAAAACAAATACTGGTCACAATCAATTTGGGAGAAAGCGGTTGTTGTTTTTATGCTTGAGACTAAAGGAATATTTAAACACTTTGCAATTGAAACTGGGCTTCAGATTTTCAGACCTGCAGGTTGCTCCTTGCTATTCAATCAGGAAAGCCCTCTAGTGGATAAACATGGAATAATTAAACCTATGTAGGTGAATGTGCAGTAATAGAGTAGTCTCCTTAATATTCTTACATTCAACAACAAGCAGCTATTTTGGGTAAAAATTACTTGTGTGGAGGGCTGCCAGGACCTATGCTCAATTTAAGACCTATTATGACAGAACACAAGAGAAAATTAATCAGAAACAATATCTCCGTTCAATTAATGTTTACCAAATCAAAATATACCTATTCAGCCAACAGAGTTCATCTTATACAAATACTTAGTAAAAAGGATTTTACCTGTTCAAGAATCTGCAAGAATACCTGCTTTGCCAGGCTGCTAGTATGAATAGAAGATATTGATTGGCATAAAGAGGCAAGTCTTGAGCTAATAACCCTTGAACCAGATGTCTGTGTGTCCTTCTGGGAAGTGCCAATATATTTTATCAAAGTACTTTAAAAACATGCAATTCCTAGTCCATAGAGAGCTTTTCTGATGGATGTCTATATTTACTGAAAGGCCCCTTTTATTTGGATTTCTTTTTATGTTATATCTATGCACTTTTGTTCTGAAATTCTCAGCATGAATTAATGAGTCTTAAGTCTTTGCCTCTGAACTCAGCCTGAGATAAACATACATGGGAGGCAGGGAGAAACAAACCAAAACCTCAGTACCAGTTGTGGGTGAGAGATTGTAACCTCTTGGAGCAGGGAGCGACAGAAGGATACTTTGGGTGCACTATAAATGATAACTGGATGGGGAAGCTAGTAGTGTTGGTGAGATGCCCCTGTCTAATCCATCCAGTATTTAATCACGGTGGTATCTAAACATGAATTGTATTTAAATAATCCAGATATAGCATCTGTCATTTCTGCCCACCATTATATATTTGCATTACTAATGCTGGGTTCATTCTTTGAACCTTTCATTTGTGCCACTTGAATCATGTTTAACTACAATAGGTAGCTAATTTATCCAAATATGTCTCACTCTGATGCTCCAGATACAGCTTAGCTTTAAGCCAAAAAATGTGAGCTTTCTCTGTGGGTTAATTGAGGTTCAGTTGTATGTGTTGGGAGTTTTTTATCAGCTGGAGTCTGTATGGAAATGAATTTCTGAGTGGTACTGAAAAACTACTCATTATTAGTAGAAACACAGTCCCCTTTTGTGTTCTGTAAAAAAAGGGCTATTCCATTTATTTTGAAAAATGTTTGGTTTTCAGAAATATGAATGTAATACAGAAATGGAGGACTTGTATCTGCATCTGGTTTTTCAATAAGCTTTCATGTGTTGGAATCAAAGTAACTTCACAATACTGCAGAGGGCAGTAAAAGTGCATGTTTAATTACAAGCACACAAAAGAAGTCTCAGAGTTGCTTTACATTTGTTGTAAAGGCCAGGAATCTAATTATACTTACTGATTCTGACCTTAGGAGTAACCCATAGTCCCAATAAAATCCCTTCAAGTCTGTCATCTTTCACTGTTCTTTCCATTTCCAGTTTCACTTGATGTTAAGCCCATTATTACATAGAATGGAGGATAATAGTAACTTAACAGCAAAAAACGAAAGAGGGAAAATGGGGTCTGCATTTTTC
Organism: Malaclemys terrapin pileata; assembly: GCF_027887155.1. Taxonomy (NCBI): domain Eukaryota; kingdom Metazoa; phylum Chordata; order Testudines; family Emydidae; genus Malaclemys; species Malaclemys terrapin. Next base: position 17,600,292 of record NC_071509.1, on the reverse strand, counting down.
TGACTACTAATAGCCCTGCCTGCACTCACAGCTCTACTGCTACATAGTGGAAAGATCTCAAAATGCTTATTTAAATTGCTTTAGAGAAGACATTTGTTTTTCTTTATGCAAAGGTTAAATGGAATTTACCTTGCCTGAAAATAATTCAGTTTAGGGTTCTGGCCCCATCGAATGTTCTTTCAGAACCTTCCCTGACAGCAGTGGGTTCATTAAGATATAACTGGTTCCATGATGCCTCTGCCTCATGGCAAGGGATAAAACAGAAATGGGGTCATCTTTGCAATGGGATTTTGTATGAATAAGGACTGCAGATTGTGTCCATATTCTCTTGTGTATTGGTTATTTTTTCTATAGTATATATAACTAGCAGAGGGAATAAAATCATGCCTCACTAAGGTACTAAAATGTCTGAGCATGTCAGTAAAATAGCAGATAAAGGAGAACTGGTTGACAAAATTTATTTAGACTTTTAAAAAGCCTTTGAGAAAGTCCTTCACAAGAGTGTACTAAGGAAAATAAGTAGTCATAAAGTGAGATGCAAAGTAATGTTGGGGATTAGGAAACAAGCTAAGAGATGAAAAAAACGTTTACAAATAAATGGTCAATTTTCATAAAGACCAAAGGCTAACAGTGGGGGCCACAAGGTTTAGTACTAGGACTTCTGTTGTTTAATATATGTATCAGTTATCTGAAAAAGGAGTTGAGTTGAGTAGTGAAGTAGCAAAATTTGCAGATGGTACAAAATGTTGGGGGTTAGTCAAGTCTGGAAAAGTCTATGAGGAACTTCACAGGGAGCTGACCAAGCTAGGTGAATGGGTAACACAATGACAGATGAAATTCAGTGTTGACAGATGCAAGGTAATATATTTTGGAAGGAATAATTTGGACTACATGTACACTTACAGGGTCCTTAACAACTCAGAAAAAGAACCTGGGCTGTTGCTAGCTTAATGAAGACTTCTTAATGTGTAGCAGCAGCCAGAAAAGCAAACAGGTTAGAATGCATAGGGAATAGGATGGCAAATAATTTACCATGATGTATCCTCACCCAGAATTCTGTGTTCAGTTCTGGGCTCCCTGTCTTAAAGGGGTGAAATACAGGGGGTTCACAGATGAGCAATGAGAATGATTAGGTGCATGTGAAACTCCTACATGAAAAGATTTGAGACCATTTATCTCAGAAATGAGATTAATAAATGGGAATATTTTAAAGGTATACAAAATAATGACCTAGAGAAGGTACATTAGATGCTGCTGTTCACGATTTCCCATAAAAGAAAACAAGGGGACAGTCAATGAAACTTAAAAGCAGAAAACTAAAAACTTGTAAAAGAAATGTTTTTTTTCATACAGTGCATCATTAGCCTGTAGAATTCCTTGCCACATAACCTCTCCCCTGGCTATATAAGGTGGCACTGGGGCGGGGGGGGGGGGGGGGGGGAGGAGGATGGGGGGTGCCACTAGGACCCAGAGTGTAGAAAATTGTGTCTGCTGCTGGTGCATATGTATTCTCTCTGCTCTAGATGCACAGAGATGGTGGAGTGCTGTGCTGGAGGGCACAAGAGATATAACAGGCAGGCAGGAGAAAAGGTGAGAGGGAATAACAGAAAGCAGCAGGAGCTGCAGGAAGAGAGAGGAGGAGGAGCCTCTTATATACCTCTCTAGCACCCCCAGGAGCCTGGACTGATTAACACCAGCTTCTCAGGGAGCTTCCTGTTTCCTGCTGTTTCCCTGAACCCACTTGAGGAGAACAGGCAGTCAACTGAAGTAGTGGAAGCCAGTTAGGCCCTTAAGACGCTGATATCTTCCCTCACTCGGGCCCTGCTACCAGCCTGCTTATTTGTCCCTTTCAATTGAGTGTTGAGAGCCACTATAGCTGGCACAGAACAGCAGTCATGAGTGAAAGAAGAAAACGCCCCTCTGGGGCAGCATTCAGAGAAAGAAAGCAAGCAAAGGAAGCTTTTCTATCTAAGCAGGAAGGATTTCTCCTGAGATACATAGATACAAATGTTCACGGTGAGCCTTCCGGCCCCAGTGAGGATGTGAGTGGTGAGGAGATGCTTGATCTTCCAGTTAGTCAGAGTGCAACTAACCTGGCAGCTACTGCAGCATCCATATCTCCATCTCAGATGGATGTAACCATGCACATTCCTGAAGAAAAGTGTAGATCAGAGAAGAGTGTGGTGGAGGCGCAAGAAACAGCTGCTGCTGAGTTTAGTTCCTTACATCTAGATGATCCAGGACTGTGGACCCACTTGAGCAGTAGCCTGAGGGACTTCCTTGTACTGCATCGGCCACAGCAAGTGAAAAACTTCATGTTCCCCAAGACAATGAAAATAGAAGTTTCCATCCAACACATTACTGGCATGAAATCCCCAATGGTGACAAAGTGGAGAGGCCATGGCTTATGTACTCAAAAACCCAGAATGCTGCATACTGTTTTTGTTGCAAACTCTTCCAGTCTAATGTTCCAGCCACATTGGGTTCTACAGGAACAAAGGACTGGAAAAATCTAGCTAGAAATTTGGCATACCATGAGAAGGCAGCAAATCACCAGAGAGCATTCCATAGATGGAAAGAGTTTGAGATGAGACTAAAGTTAAAGGCCACCATAGATGATCAGTATCAAGAGAAGATTGCATCAGAGTCTCTTTACTGGCAAAATGTTCTGAAAAGACTCATTGCCATTGTGAGAATGCTTGCTATCCAAAACCTAGCACTGCGTGGCACTTCAGATCAGCTGTATGTGCCAAACAATGGAAACTTCCTTAAAATTAAGGAGCTGATGGCTGAGTTTGATGCTGTACTCCAGGAGCATCTAAGAAGAGTCACCACCCAAGAAATGTAGACACACCACTACCTTGGAAAAACAATTTAAAATGAGATCATACAGTTACTGGCAACAAAAGTCAAACAGAAGATTGTGGCAGATCTGAAGTCAGCAAGATATTACTTTGTTATTCTGGACTGCACACCTGACATCAGCCATACGGAACAAATGACTTTAATGGTGCGTTTTGTAACAACAACAGAACCTAGTGAAAATGTCCATGCAATGGTGACATTTTGGGGATGAAGGGATAGAGAGATGGATGGAGGGATGGCATTTTCTAGAATGTATTTTCTAGAATGTATTGACATTGATGATACTACAGGAGCTGGTATGACAAATGTGCTTCTTAAAAAGCTGGAAGATACGGGAATTGCGATAGCTGACATGAGAAGTCAGGGCTGCAATAATGGTGCCAACATGAGAGAAAAGAACAGAGGAGTGCAGACACAGATCCGAGAGTTAAACCCTTGAGCTTTTTTTTTCCCATGCAGTTCTCATTCATTGAACTTGGTGGGCAGTGATGCAGCATCAGCTTTAGTGAGGCTGCCAAATTTTTAAATGTAATTCAAAGCATCTGTATTTTTCTCTGCATCAACTCATCAATGGCAAATTTTGAAGCAACATCTGGGAACATCCTCTCTGACACTGAAACCACTGAGTGCCACACGATGGGAAAGTTGAGTAGAGGCGATAAAGCCTATCAAACATCAAATTGGGAAGAAAGATGATGCCATAGTTGCCATTATGGAGGATAATGCTATGACAGGAACAGTTCGTGGGAGAACAGTGGCAGAGGGAAATGGAATCACCAGAAACATACATAACTTCAAATTTCTGTGTGGCTTAGTGTTGTGGCATGACATACTGTTTGAAATAAATGTTGTAAACAAGAGACTCCACGGTGTTGACCTTGATATATCTGGAGCAGTGGAACAACTGGACAAAGCAAAGTCATACCTACAGTCTTACTGGTCAGATGAGGGATTTCAAAACGTTCTGAAGAATGCAGAGAAGTTGTCAGAGGAACTTCACACTGAAGCTATTTTCCCACCCATTCAAGAATACAAGAGTTACCGAAGAAGAAGACATTTTGATTATGAGGCATGGGATAATCCCATAAGAGACCCCAAACAACAATTCAAAGTTGAATTCTTTAACTAGGTGCTAGATTGTGCAATACAGTCAATTGAAGAACGTTTCATCCATCTCAAGGAGCACAGCAGTATATTTGGGATGTTGTATAATATTCCAAAACTCCTCACTGTACCTGAAGAAGACCTACACCAGCAATGCAGGGCACTGGAGACAGTGTTGAGACATGATGACATGTGCAATACTGATGCCAGTGATTTAGGTGAAGAACTGAAAGCTCTTTAAAGATACATTTCAGCAGGATCAACTCCAAAGGCTGTTCTGGAATAAATGTGCACAAATAAGATTACCACCCTCTTTCCAAATGCTTTTGTTGCTCTGCGCATACTTCTAACACATCCTGAAACAGTTGCCAGTGGAGAACGCAGCTTCTCCAAGCTGAAGTTAATAAAAACACATCTACGCTCCACAATGACACAGGAAAGGCTGGTCGGCCTTGCAACCATCTCAGTAGAGCACGAGCTGGCCCAGACTGTGGACCTTCAGCAGGAAGCAGTTCAAATCTTTGCAACCAAGAAGGCACGGAAAGCACCACTTTGATTATTCAAACAGATAAAAATGCCAGTGTTTACTATGCAGACAAGAAAAGTTACATTTGCTGTTCAGGCGTTTGAAAGTTAAGTGTTACTTAAAATTTTTGAACAAGGCATTTTGAGTTGTTAGTTCTCCTTTATTGGGGTAGATAGCAGAGCAGTACCGTGAGAGGAGTAGCACAGGAAGAAGGCAGAATTGAGACATTTCAAAGTTTTGGCCCAAGCAAGGGGGCATAGGGGTGTCATTTGAGCTCTCCGCCTTAAGTGCCAAAATGTTGTGGGCTGGCCTTGCCCTCTCAGTTTCTTCTTACTGCCCGCTGCTGGAGTCAGAGCCCTGTCTGGTCTTAACCTCACATTCTTTCACTAGTTTAGTGTCTTTTCTAGTTGTATCTTGTTAGCATAGGCGCTGACTCCGTGGGTCCTGCGGTGCTGGAGCACCCATGGGGAAAAATTAGCGGGTGCTCTGCACCCACTGGCAGCCAAGGTCACTGGGCAGATTAGTGGCAGAAACTGTGGACCCATTGATTCAAGTACCAGTGAACCTTCCAGGTGCTGAGCCCATGGTGCTGCCCCTTCCAGCTCCACCAGTCCAGGAACAAGAGCCCCCTCTACTTCATCCCTGGACAATTCAGCAGTGCCTGGCTCTTCCTCTCCTTCTATATCAATATTGAGGCCCATCAGGACCTTTAGCGGCATGTGGCTGCTTCCCTGGGGACTCAGGCAGAGTTCCTGCAGGAGAATGCCCATAAGTCAGTGGATATCCTGCAACTGTCTGCTCCTGGGAAAGTAGCCCTCCCTATCACCGATGCACTTCTAGAAACTGGAGCACGCCAGCTTCAGTACTGCCTACTGCGAAGCACACGGAGAAACACTATTTTGTCCTGGTGCAGGATTTGAGGATTTTTATTCCCGTCTGGCCCCAAACTCCCTAGTCGTAACCACAGTGAATGGCAGAGCCCAGTAGGGCAGGTTTAAGTCCACTCCCAAGGACTAGGACTCCAAAAGGATGGATTTGATGAACAGGAAAATTTACATCTCCTCCTCCCTGCAAATGTGGATCGTGACCCAGCAGGCATTGTTGTCCAAGAACAACCTTGTAAACTGGATAGCTATGTCTAAGCTTGCAGACCAGCTGCCTGAAACCTCCAGAGGGGAATTTTGGGTGTTTGTCAATGAAAGCTGTTTAGTGGCCAAGACCTCATTGTAGTCTGCACTGGACATCACGGATGCTTCAGCCAGAGTTACGTCTTCTGCAGTGACCATGAGAAGGGCATCCTGGCTGCAGAATTCAGTCGTTGCTCCAGGCATGCCATAGAGGATTTGCCCTTCGATTGCTGGGTGTTGTTTTTGGACAAGACAGATGAGACCCTGCACTTCTTCAAGGATTCTAGGGCCACCCTATGTTCCTTGGGGGGGTCTATACACCATCAGTGTGGAGGCATCGCTTCAGTGGCCAACAGGAGCAATAATACTGTCCGCAATGCACATTTGGGCAGCCTTTTCTTCCCTTGAGACAGCGGGATTACTCCAGAAAGGGGCATAGATCCCAGAGGAGAAGGCAGCAGTTGGGTTCAGGGTTCAGCCAGTTGACATGCTCTCCCCTGATACTCCCTGCCCCAAGCACACATTTTGACTCCTTGATCCAGAGCAAAGGTCCAGTCATCACTTTACTCCGCCTCCTTTTGTTGACAGGCTAGCTTGCTTTTATGATGTTTGGGGCTCAATTACAACTGACAGCTGGGTCCCAAGCACCATTAGATTGGATTATGCCATCCAGTTCCTCTTCACTTCAGGGACTGTTCTCATGGGATACTGTTCCTTGAGCAGGTCCATTCTTTACTGACCTTGGGAGCGGTGGAGGAAGTTCCTCTGGAACATTGGGTCAGGGCTTCTAGTCCCGGTACTTCTTGTTCCCAAACCAAAGGGAGGGATTACCCCAGAAAGGGGCATAGATCCCAGAGGAGCAGGCAGTAGTTGCATCTAGGGTTTGGCCAGTCAACAACCCTCCCCTGGTGCCCGCCCCCCCCATCCCCCCGAAGCACCCATTTTGACTCCTCGGTCAAGAGCAGAGCAACAAATATACCAGATACATGAGTTTCCGTATGGTCACTCTTTCACCTGTCGTCCCCGCATTGACTCAGAATGACTGGTTTGCTGCACTGGACCTTCAAGACGCTTACTTCCATGTGACAGTTCTCCTAAGCCACAGAAGATTTCTCTGGTTTGTCATGTCAAATTGCCATTTTCAGTACAAAGTCCTTCCCTTCAGGCTGTCTTCTGCTCCCAGGGTTTTTACCAAATGGTTGTGGTGATGGCATACCTCAGGAAGTAGGGGATCTATGTCTTCCCGTATCTGGACAACTGGCTGCTCGGCGCAGGTCCAGGGAAGAAGTTCTTTCTCATATCCGCATCACACTGTGCTTACTCAACCATCTGGGTTTCATCCTAAACACAGGAAAGTCAATTTTGATCCCTACTCATAAAATCCAGTTCACTGGGGCCCTAATAGACTCTACAAGTTTGAGAGTATTCTTGCTGATCGACCATTTCCAGACAATTCGCTGCCTGTGTCTTGGTCTGCAGTCTCAGCCTTCCACGGCAGTTCACATGTGCCAGAGGCTCTTGCCGCTCTTAGGCCATATGTCTTCATGGATGCAGGTGGTTCAATTCTCAAGCTTGTGCCTTTGTCCCCTGAAAATGTGGCTCAGGACTTTTTACAGTCCAACCCTTCATCCCCTGGACAGGTTGGTCCGCCTCCCTCCATCAATCCTGGACTCCTTACAGTGGTGGATGGTTCAGGGGAATGTAAGTTGAGGCATTCCCTTTGTCCAGCCCTTCCCTACCAGGATTGTTGTCACCTGCCCTTTTTTGATAGGTTGGGGACTGCATCTGGGGTTGCTGAAGGTTGAGAGCCTGTGGTTGGAGCAGGAAGCTTCACTGCATATCAATATCTTGGAGCTTTGGGCCATCTACAATGCCTGTCTCGCTTTCCTAGACCATATCAAGGGTTCGGTAGTTCACATACTTACCGACAATACCACCGCAATGTATTATGTGAACAGGCAAGGGGGAGCACACTCCAGGGTGCTCTGCAAAGAGGTGATCAGGTTGTGGCAGTTCTGGATTGACAAGAGTATCTCTCCGATAACCGATCACTTGCCCAATGCCCAGAATCATCTCGCAGACTATCTCAGCAGGAATTTCCCCCCAAACCACAAGTGGTCTCCGAAGCCCAGTGTTCTGCGAGTCATTGCGGTGTGAGGCATCCCAATGATCAACCTGTTCACTACAAAGGACAACAGGAAATGCCAGCTGTTTTTCTCTCAAAGGGAGCCTCAGTCCAGGCTCCCTGACCAATGCCTTCCACATGAGCTGGTAGTCAGCTCTCCTGTATGCTTTTTCTCCGATCCTGACCATTCCATTGGTTATCCTCAAGCTGAAAGCGGATCGGGCCAACCTGATCCTCATTGCCCCGGCATGGCTGACGCACTGTTGGTTTTCTGACCTCCTTGTGCTGTTGATTCAGCCTCCCATAACCCTTGGTCTCCATGCCGACCTGCTCACGCAGAATCACCGTCGCAGTCTGCATCCTGTGCTGAGCGCTCTGCATCTCTGTGACATACCCAGGGTATAGTCTAGACTGATGAACAGCTGTGTCACCTCAGCCCTCTTATCTGGGATGCCCTTTACACTGCTTTGCTGCTGTAGCTACCACTCCTGGTCTGCTCACAAGCAGCCACCAGCATGTAAGTTACTCCCAGCTACATGGTATGAATGCTGCAGTCAGCCACTCTTGAACCACACTGCAAAGTGATACCAGCACACTTTAAGTGCCAGACTTTCCCCAGAAATGTACGTCTTGTACTGCCCAGCTTTCTCCTAGACAATACAAGCTCATGTAAAGTCTGTCATTTTTTTAATAGAAAATGATAAGCACAAAGCTTGTTATCCCAGATGGAGTTTCCCAAAAACTTCAATTCAAACACACTGGTTTAGTTAAAACAATAAAACAAGTTTATTAACTACAAAGAGAGAGATTTTAAGTAAACACAAGTAATGAGGCGTACAAGTCAGAAATGGTTATAAGAAAAATAAAGATAAAACGCACTTAATACCTAACTTAACAAACTAGAGTAAATTCAAAGCAAAGTCTCTCACCACATGCTTCGGCAGTTCTACTGGCTGAACATCTTTCAGTCAGGATCCCTCCCCTTGTCTAATGCTGCTTCCTTTGTTCGTCAGGTGTCATGAATGCCGTGGATAGAGAGAAAGGGAGAGATCATTTGGGGTGTCTCCCCTTTCTTTGTATAGTCCTCATCCTTCTTTGAGAAACTTCCCAAGCTGGGAGCAGGGCGCCAGGCAGTTTCCCTGGATAGGAACACTGTGCTATTTCTTTGCTAAGATGTAGATTTTCACCCATGTCCCTTTGACTCCCAATGAATAGCCACTTAGCAGGTGATGTTCCATTTGACCTTCTTTACACCTGGCTGAGGCGTCAGCTTGCCCTTTGTCTCTGAAGAACTGGTTTGGCCAATGCCCAGATTTGGAACTTGTTTTAGTAAAACCATGGAATCTTGTAACTTCACATACAGAGTGACCACACATATTTTACCAGGACAATAATGATCAGGAAATTACGAGTTTCCAAATGACACCTCACAAGGCGTACTTTGTACAAAGATTATTATAATAGTGTGCAAGGGTTGAATATGGGGCACAGATTGTTAGTCTCACAGTGTGGCTGCTCTATGGTTGAATGAGGAGGAAGAGCAATGCTCAGCAGCTGTTCAACAGGTCCTACTCAGTAGTAGAAAACTCTCTACCTTGATCCCCCTATTCGGCAAAGTGGAAATATTTTTCAATGTGGTTATTGACCCTCACGGTTCAGCTGATGCTGGTTAGTATCCAAGATATCTTTGAATATTTGCAGCATCTTCAGTCCTCGGGCCTTATACTTAGCTGGTTGAGGGTGCATCCAGTGGCAATCTCAGCCTTTCATCCATCCATTCATGGAAGAGCAGTGTTTTCCAATGCCATGCTGGTGAGATTCTTGAAAGGAATCTTTCATCTCCATCGGCCAGTGCAGGAATCAGTTCCCTTGTGGGACCTTAACACAGTCTTATTGGCTCTCATAGGACCTCCGTTCGAGTCTCAAGCAACTTGCCCCTTTTCTTTCTTACATCAAAAAACAACATTCCTTGTGGCGATAACGTCTTCAAGCAGAGTGTGAGACTTGCGGGCTTTGATGGCAGAGTCTCCTTTGATGACAGAATTCTCCAAAGACAAAGTGGCATTGTGGCCATACCCTAAATTGGTGTCTAAAGTGGTCTCTCAGTTTCATTTAAACCAGGCAGGGTATTTGTCTACGTTTTTTCCTAAGTTGCATTCGTCGCCAGAGGAGCAGTCTCTTCACGCATTGGATGTCAGACGATGTCTGGCCTTTTATCTGGACAGGACTAAACCCCTCCTGGCTTTGCCTCATCTGTTTGTGTCGTATGCAGACCGTATGACAGGACAGGCAGGCGACTCACAGACCATCTCTAAATGGATAACTTCCTACATCATGACTGCATCTGAAATGGCTTCAGCAAGGCCCCCTCTGTGGGCGCGAGCTCATTCTACAAGAGCACAGGCTGGGTCAATAGTGTTCTTAAGTGACTTAGTGTGGATATTTGCAGGGCTGCCACATGGTCGATAGATACATTTACAAACTATTATGCTATTTCCGCGGCATCCAGAGAAGACGCAAACGTTGGAAATGCAATCCTTGTTTAAGTAGACTCTGAGCCCCACCCCCGAGGGTACTGCTTGGGAGTCAGCTAAGTGGAATACACAACTGCATCTACTCAAAGAAGTAACGGTTACTTACCATAACTGGATCTTCGAGATCTGATGCAAATGTGTATTCCACAACCGAATCTCTATCCCTTCTGCATCAGAATCTAGTCTGTGGGCATTCAGTGTGAAGGAATCGAGGGGAGCTGTGGCGCCACCACCTCATATAGCCGGGGCCGGGGCTATGGCCATGAGGTGCAAGCACTGCTCCTCTACGGGAGCTGCTAGGCAAAATTCTCTGGCTCCGGCACACTGGGTGCACCCACATCTAAGTGGAATACATGTCTGCATCACATCTCGAAGAACCGCAGTTACAGCCAGTAACCGTTTTTTCTGGGTTTCGCATACAGAGACCTCGGTTTGCTTAGTTCCATAGCAAACACATTAATAAATTCATGCTAAAGTTTTGAGATTTATGGGTTAGATACACACGGGAAAAGGAGCTAAAACAAGTTATGAAGCACTTTAAAATTGAAATTGAATGATTATGTAAAACAAGTTTAATCGAAACCTATTGGAGTCTTTTACTTTGCCAGATATCCCTTTTTGGTGGGGAGGAAAGGGGTTGTCTTGTTGCCCAGTTCCCAGATGTGAAGAATGATCACTTTTCCTGCTTGTGACAGACCCAGAAGGAAGTGAAGAGACAGGATAGTAGAGGTGGGGGGGGAATACAGCTTTTGTTGATATTCTTGGGATTCCTGGGCTGCAGGTCAGTCTCAGACTGATGCTCTGGGTTGGCAGGTCAGTCTCAGACTGATGCTCTGGGTTGGCAGTCAGTCACAATAGCAATTGCTCTGGGCCCTGGTTCATCTCCTGTTCTAGGGTATGGGATGTTATCTGGTCTTCAAATATGTTAAGGGGTGTTATAAAGCAGATGGTGATCAATTGTGAACAGAAGTAATCAGCTTAATCTGCAGCAAGAGAGTTTTGGGTTAGATATTAGGAAAAAATTTCTCACTGTAAGGATAGCTACGTACTGAAATACACTTCCAAGGGAGGTAGTGGAATCTCCATCATCAGTTTTTTAATCAGGTTAGACAAACACCTATCAGAGATGGTTTAGGTATACTTGGTTCGGCGTCAGTGTGGGGGGGCTGCACTTGATGACCTCTCTAGGTCCCTTCCAGCCCTACATTTCTATGATTCTGTCATCGAGGACAAGAGCTTATCATGGTTTCAAAATAGGATGGACATTTTTATGATTAACAAGATCATCCAGAGTTGTTATAGTTATAAAGGTTTTTTTAAGTAATTATGGGGTGGGGGGAATAGAAACCCTCCTGCTTCAAGGCAAAAGCTGACCTCTAATGAATGGGGGTTAGAAGAAACTTTCATTGTAGATAGTTTATCCTATAACTTCACACTGCAGGGTTTTCTGCACCTCCCACTGAATCAGCAGGTACCAATCATTGTCTGATCCAGCCCACTATGCCACTTTTGTCAGCCACGCTTTCAAAACCCACCCCTTTAACTGGAAGCCAACATTAAGGTGCCCATGTTTAAGAGGTCTCCCCATCTTTATCTTGCTAATATTTTTTATATATCCAAATAATTTCTATTGTTTTATCTTTTTCTTCTACTCAGCTTAGAGTTTTTTTAGGGGGTGGAGGTGAAGGGTAGGGGAGGGGTAATGTATTTGAAGTTTATTCTCTGAGCCTGCTCTGCCCTCACTTAGGTATGTGGAACTCTCAGCAAAATCAGTGGGAATTGTGCAGGTATCTAAATGGGCAGGACTTAGTCATCTGGGTATGTACTAGACATGGACCTGAGCAGTTAAATCTGGATGAGATCCACATTTTGAGGTAATTACGTATGGGAGTTCAGTTCAGTTCCTCGTGGAGATAAGAACCAGCTGTGACTCTGGATCTAAACTTCTATGAAGTTTGAGGAGTGGTTGGGCCTGGACTTTTGGTTTCAGTTCACTTCTAATAGATCTCAAACTACCTTGCAAGATTTTTTTTTACTTCCTCAGATTTGCAATGTCAGATTCCTTGTTAATATTATTATTTTAAAACTCCTTTCCTTTATTGCGCTGAGAACTGATCTCATAGTGGCTCTGCAGACACAGGACAAAACAACTAATCTCAAATTCACAAATAATTGTGTGTTGGCAAAACATTTGACCAGAAGGCTCTTTCTTCTGTTTCTCAATGTTTTCAGAGCACCTTCATGTCAAATGAACGAGAACAAACTTTCTTTCATTTTAGATCAGAGAGAGTGTTCAGGGCAGAGCAAAGTGACGAGGTTCTATCAGACTCTTTCTATAAATGTATGCTTTTTTTAATGAAAATATCTGGTTCTTCAAACTCACGTGCCATTAAAAAGCACAGTTCTAATGAAATATAGACATAAGTGCTTCCATCACTGATGATTGCCATGCCTGTTAATGTCGTGCTTTCTCATCCTACTAATGAAAAGGTGAACTGAAAAATGGCAGATAAAATGTGTTTTCTCAGAGTAATAATCGCTCCATGGATTAAATGAGACATTGTAGATTTATTACTGGAAATTAAAGTAGGGATGGATGAATGGCAGTCAAGATTTTGCAAACTTCCTGAAAGCTAGGCTTCCATAAGTGGGTTCCTTCGATAGAGTGAGCCAGATATTCAGCTGGTGGAAATTGGTGTAGCTTCGTGGAAGTGAATTTTCAAATTTAAGCCTGAGAGCTCACGTGGAATTTAGGTAGTGCTTTGTGTTAGAATTCTGCATAAGGATGAACATAAGAACATAAAAACAGCCATACTTGGTCAGACCAAAGGTCCATCAAGCCCAGTATCCTGTCCTCTGACAGTGGCCAATGGCAGGTGCCCCAAAGGGAATGAACAGACAGGTTATCATCAAGTGATCCATGCCCTGTCATCCAATCCCAACTTCTGGTAAACAGAGGCTAGGGACACCATTCCTGCCCATCCTGGCTAATAGCCATTGATGGACCTATCTAGCTCCCTTTTGAACCCTGTTATAGTATTGACCATCACAACATCCTCTGGCAAGGAGTTCCAGAGGTTGACAGTGCGTTGCGTGAAAAAATACTTTCTTGTGTTTGATTTAAACCTGCTACCTATTAATTTCATTTGGTGGCCCCTTGTTCTTGTATTATGAGAAGGAGTAAATAACACTTCCTTATTTACTTTCTCTATACCACACATGATTTTATAGACCTCTATCATATCCCCCCTTAGTCGCCTCTTTTCCAAGCTGAAAAGTCCCAGCCTTACTAATCTCTCCTCATACGGAAGCCGTTCTATATCCCTAGTCATATTTGTTGCCCTTTTCTGATTCTTTTCCAATTCCAATATATCTTTTTTGAGATGGGGCGACCACATCTGTATGCAGTATTCAAGGTGTGTGCGTACCATGGATTTATATAGAGGCAATATGATATTTTCTGTCTTATTAGCTATCCCTTTCTTGATGATTCCCAACGTTCTGTTCGCTTTTTTGACTGCCGCTGTACACTGAGTGGGTGATTTCAGAGAACTATCCACAATGACTCCAAGATCTCTTTTTGAGTGGTAACAGCTAATTTAGACCCCATCATTGTATATGTATAGTTAGGATTATGTTTTCCAATGTGCATTACTTTGCATTTATCAACATTAAACTTCATCTGCCATTTTGTTGCCCCATCACCCAGTTTTGTGAGATCCTTTTGTAGCTCTTCGCAGTCTGCCTGGGATTTAACTATCTTGAGTAATTTAGTATCATCTGCAAATTTTGCCACCTCATTGTTTACTCCTTTTTCCAGATCTTTTATGAATATGTTGAATAGGACTGGGCCCAGTACAGACCCCTGGGGGACATCACTATTTACCTCTCTCCATTCTGAAAATTGACCATTTATTCCTACCCTTTGTTTCCTATCTTTTAACCAGTTACCAATCCATGAGAGGACCTTCCCTCTTATCCCATGACTGTTTATTTTGCTTAAGAGCCTTTGGTGAGGGACCTTGTCAAAGGCTTTTTGAAAATCTAAATACACTATATCTATTGGATTTCTGCGTGCTTGTTGACCCCCTCAAAGAAATTTAGTATATTGGTGAGGCAAAAACCATCTTGACTATTTCCCAACAAATTATGTTCATCTATGTGTCTGACAATTTTGTTCTTCACGATAGTTTCAACCAATTTGCCCGGTACTGAAGTGAGGCTTACTGGCCTGTAGTTGCCAGGGTCACCTCTGGAGCCCTTTAAAAAATTGGCGTCACATTAGCTATCCTCCAGTCATTTGGTACAGAAGCTGATTTAAATGATAGGTTGCAAATGACAGTTAGTAGTCCTGAAATTTCACATTTGAGTTCCTTCAGAACTCTTGGGTGAATACCATCAGGTCCTGGAGACTTATTACAGTTTAGTTAATCAATTTGTTCCAAAACCTCCTCTAATGATACCTCAATTTGGGACAGTTCCTCAGATCTGTCACCCAAAAAGAATGGCTCAGGTTTGGGAATCTCCCTCACATCCTCAGCCATGAAGACCGATGCAAAGAATTCATTTAGTTTCTCCGCAGTGGCCTTATCATCCTTGAGTGCTCCTTTAGCATCCCGATCATCCAGTGGCCCCACTGGTTGTTTAGCAGGCTTTCTGCTTCTGATGTATTTAAAAAAATATATTTTTTAGTCTTTCTAATTATATTTTTATACTTCATTTTCCAGAGTTTATGCTCTTTTCTATTTTCCTCATTAGGATGTATCTTCCACTTTTTAAAGGATGCCTTTTTGCCTCTCACTGCTTCTTTTACTTTGTTGTTTAACCACAGTAGCTCTTTTTTGGTTCTCTTACTATGTTTTTAAAATTGGGGAATACATTTAAGTTGAGCCTCTATTATGGTGTCTTTAAAAAGTTTCCATGCAGCTTGCAGGGATTTTACTTTTGGTGCTGTACCTTTTAATTTCTGTGTTCCTAACCTCCTCATTTTTGTGTAGTTCCCCTTTCTGAAAATAAATGCTACAGTGTTGGGCCACTGTGGAGTTTTCCCCACCACAGGGATGTTAAATTTAATGATATTATGGTCACTATTACCAAGCGATCCAGCTACATTCACCTCTTGGACCTGATCCTGTGCTCCACTTAGGACTAAATCAAGAATTGCCTCTCCTCTGGTGAGTTTCAGGACTAGCTGCTCCAAGAAGCAGTCATTTAAGGTGTCAAGAAACTTTATCTCAGCATCCCTTCCTGAGGTGACATGTACCCAGTCTATATTGGGACAGTTGAAATCCCCCATTATTAGAATTGAGTTTTTTATTTTAATAGCCTCTCTAATCTCCCTGAACATTTCAGAGTCACTAACACCATCCTGGCCAGGTGTCTGTAGTATAGCCCTACTGTTATATTCTTATTTTTCAAGCATGGAATTACTATCCATAGAGATTCTATAGTACTATTTAATTCATTTAAGATTTTTACTTCATTTGATTCTACGCTTTCTTTCACATATTGTGCCACTCCCCCACCAGCACGACCTGTTCTGTCCTTCCGAGATATTTTGTACTCTGGTATGGTATTACTGTGTTCCATTGATTATCCTCATTCCACCAGGTTTCTGTGATGCCTATTATATCAATCTCCTCCTTTAATACTAGGCACGCTAGTTCACCCATCTTATTATTTAGACTTCTAGCATTGGTATATAAACATTTTAAAAACTTGCAATTCTTTGGCTGTCCCCTAATGCATGATGTAATAGAATGGGACTTTTTTTTCATTTGACTCTTTCTCATCAGAGCCTCCCTGTATTTTATCATTTTCCATCCTCTCCTCCTTATTAGGACATAGGGAATCTCCATTTATAGATCCTCCCCTAAAAGATGTCCATACCACATGCTCCTCCGCACCGGTCAGCTTTCCCCCAGCCCTTAGTTTAAAAACTGTTTTACGACCTTTTTAATTTTAAGCACCAGCAATCTGGTTCCATTTTGGGTTAGGTGGAGTTCATCCTTCTGGGAACTTCATCCCAAAGATGGAACAACACTTAAAGATCTGCTTTGAAAATGCAAAGTGTGTCCATTATTACTAGTAAGACTGGGGAAAGAGCACCCAGGCCGTGTAACCCGTCGTCTTGATTGGTTTTCTGAAATGGCATCATGGGATAGCTTGAGAGCAGAGAGTCTTTTGCTTTCTTAGCTTAAGCCTCTCTTAGCTTAAGCCTCTCTTAGTTTGAAGTCTGTTGCATTCACAAAGAAAGCAAATTGCATGGTGCAAAGATGTGTTTCACAAAGGAACAGCCATAGTCTGAAAAAATACCCACATCACCTTATTGATGGGACAGAGGGCCTGGTTCTCTGCTGGGTTGTGTGATTTGAAGGCAATCTGCTGGAGGTCAGCTCCCAGCATTTTTTAAACTGAGAACAGTACTTTACCTTCAGTCTCTTTATTGATAAGAGCTGCACTTTGTAGATGTGAAAGGGACAATCCCTTTAAGAGCTCGACTGGCTAACCCAGGAAATACCTATCTCACACACCAGGCAAAAATGTGCTAGCAACTGCTGGGAAAATGACAACTGCACTGTCTGATCGCTCGTCAAATCAATGAGGCTTTTCTCTCCCTTGGCTGAGAATTTATTCGCAGGGGTTGGTGAGCTGAAAAATAAAGATTCCTGACCTAATAGTCACCCTCATTGATATCTCTTTGTGGAAAATACTGTCTGCTTGTAGCCTGTTTAAGTGTTTGGCAATGGTAGCGTGAATGCATATTCTCAGTTGGCAGGGCTCTGCACGCTTTCGGTGTTAAAAATGCTGCAAAAGATTCCTTCCTCATTGCACAGCACCACACATTGAGATTATGAATGAATGTGTGCTTTCATTTTGTCATTTCCATCCCTGAAATGATATGCTAAGCAAATCCCCCCCACATACACACACACACACATTTAGCACTCCAATGCATCCAGAAGGCAAACTGAGCAAGCCCTTCCAAACACTATAGCTGTCTTTTTGCAGCCTTTAGGGATTTCATGGAAAACATGAAATTGGCCCATTTGCCATGAAAAATCTCCATGAAAAATGTGAAATGCCAATGTTTCCAGCAAGGTTTTGCTAACAGCATGTGCACAGAGAATAGTCTGAGAGCCATGTATGCAATTGTTAGGTCAATATAGCTGAGCTGGAGAGAAGAACACAGGTGGCAGTGAGAGATACGGCCTTGACTAAGGGCCATCTGATGTCTGCTCTTGGGCTGTCTCAGGCAGAGCGTGCAGACCAGACCATTAAGAACAGTGAGAGGAGGAGAGGGAATGAAAATACAGAAGTTTGGGGAGAAAAGGAGCCCAATTCTCCCAAAGAAAACACTATCCCTTCTCCTATAGTCCTTGGGGTTATTTTTCATCTCCCCTCACGCACAACCCTGATGCTATCAGTGGTCTAGTCTCCAGCATTTTAGCTGCTTGGTGTCGGGGGGTTAAATTATTCAGAACAATTTTGGAGAAAGGGGACCTTCTCTCAAACTCTAACCCTGTGAAAGAAGTTACTTCTGTCTTGGGGCAGAGGAGCAGATCCCTTCCCTATGGATGCCTTTCCACCTTCTCCCTCTGCTGCTCATTGGTTTAGCCCGGTTCAGGTCAGGCAGCCCCTACCTACCCTGCGTAGTGTAGAGGTGCAAGACACACTTCAGGTGAGGGTTGGTGTGTGTGGAGGGTAAGGAACAGAGGCACTGAGAAGTAAAATCAAAATAAGGAAATTGTAACGCTGCCCCCATCCCCTTCTTAGATTGCTGCGGAGTTAAGGCCAAACATTGCATGTGTCTGGTGACCTTGCCCTGCCGCGTAACCTGTTCTCTGAGAGATTTAGTGCTCCTGCTTCTCTAATGGCAATGGTCAGTGCATGATAAATACAAGACAATTTGATGCATGGCTCTGTAATTCACATAGATTTCACCACTAGATACGTGCCTCCACCCACCTTTCTTTCAAAGAAATATATGTATTTGCTTAAAATAGAGGTATCTTGGCATCATATTTGCTTGAATTTAAAGATTGATTATAACAATCCAGTTATCTGCAGTTGCAGGATGATTATCTAAGCAGCCCTGAAATATCAACCTAAAAATCATTGGGCAAGAAAATGATTTGTCAGGAATTATAGCACAAAGATTATTTGCTCTAAATTTGAAACAGACACAGTTATTTGCAGCTGCTTTGCCTGGGCCCCACTGATGCTGTCCAAACAGGATGAGATTCGCATTTGTGCTGTCTCTATCAGTGTTTGCAGACTTGAATGGGAGACACTATGGTCATATTTTTGTTAATATTTAGTTTTACAGCCATGAGTTTGCAGTCACCAAGAAGTAACTTTAGTACGCTTTGAAAGATACTTTATCTTAAGTGTCCAGGGATTTACAATATCATATATTTAATATATGAATATAGATATATATTTAATAGTTCTCATATAAACGACTGAGAGATCTCTAGCGTGTAGGAGTTGAAAGTAGAGAATTTCTCTGCACCATCAAGCATTCACTACTGTCCGAGTGCTAATCCCTTTAACAAAACAAAGGATGAGCCCAGTGACCAGTAAGCCAGTTGCTTCTGTATGATTTCTTAAAGCTACTGTCAACTTTCTGCAACTCTTCCAGCCTTCCAGGGCAAATAGTGAAAAGTTGGACTTCAGTGGATTAGCCCTTCAGAGTGAAAAATCTATGTAAGCTCCTTGGCAATGGAAGGATCACTTATAGGTCTTTTAAAATTATAATTATTTCATGAAGAGATGCCGTTCCCTTAGTCCAGACACCTCCAGCAGCCCTACAGCTAGACCCTGAACACTCTCAAAGAACTTCAGCCCGAGTAGTCCCGGTGACTTCACAGGGACTACTCATGGGCTTAAAGTTGCAAACATGTTTGAAGCTGGACTGGACTGGAGCTGGGGCTAGATCCACACATTGCAACACCTCCCTCTTAGGGCCTCTGCTGCCTACTGGAGTTAGGTGTGGAATACACAGCCCTGAGTTAGGCAGCCAGGCTCCCTATACAATGCATAGGGACAGTTAGGCACCGAAGACTAAGAATGGGATTCTTAGAAGCCAGCAAGATGAGCAGGGAGCTGCCTAAGTTAGCCAGTAGGAAATGTCAGGGCAAGGGGTGAGGCCTAAGCCCTGCCCCTCCAAGGCAGTTCGGTGCCTAACTCTAGGCCAGAGGGAAGCACTTCTCTCCACTTGGGATTCACAGCCCTATCCTGGAGTTAGGCACCTAAGCCCATAGGTGCTGGAACTTGGGGTGCTGCTGCACCCCCCTGGCTTGAAGTGGTTTCCATCCTATGCAGGGTTTACAGTTTGGTTCAATGGCTCTCAGCACTGCCTGATGTGGAGCAGGGATAAGCCAGGTCAGCCCTTTCTTGCAAAAGCTGGAGGAGGAACCACCCCTAAAACCAAGAGAACTTGCTAAGGATGTAGGAGACCCAGGTTCAAGTCCCCATTCTGCCTGATGTGGAGCAGGGATTAGAATCCAGGCCTCCCTCCTCTTAGGAGAGTGCCTTAGCTAGGGGGATATTCTGATGGGGCAGGGCGATCTTAATCTCTCCTGTTGAAATTGTTGCACTTTTATGAAATATTTAAATGTTCACTGGAAAAGAGAAAGAGAGAGAGAATGATTATATAGCCTACTGATTGGGTTACTCACCTCGGAGACCCAGGTTCCAGCTATCAAGACCCTGCATGGTAAATGTATTCTGTAAGGAGAAGATTCTCTTCCCCATCCAATCCTCTGTTTGCCTGCCAGTTGCAATGCCTTAGTCCACAGCATGAGCACACTGGTGTGTGCAGTACTGTTGTGACTAAATGGACTCACAGGTGAGCTGGACCCTTAACAGGGTTGGGGCACAGCCTCACCCCCATGTCAGGTTTGGCTCATCTCCCCTAGGTGAAGGAACGGACACTAGGGGTCACATGATGGGACCACATGACTAGCAACTGGGCCTGCTGTGGAATATAAGAGCAGCCTGCATGAACTCTGAGCGTGCTTGGGGAGCAAGCCTGGGGGAAGAAAGTAGATGATAACTCTCAAGTGCTTAATGGCAGAAGGACATACAGGTAACAGGAGTCTGTTGAGGGCTATATCTCTGTTGAGGGTCCTGTGGGGAGCTGGATCCTGCTGGGTAAGAAGCCCCAGTTAGGAGAATTGCAAAGGCCTGTAAGACTGGAGGATGGGCTATAAGGAAGGGAAAGCCCTGATAAAGAACTGGGAAGACTTTTTACCCTAGCGAGATGGCTACATGGATACTGAAGCCCATTATAAACTGAAAGGGCTAACTCTTCCCAAGAGAGGCTGGGTGGAAGACCTGTGTTCTGGACTTTGTTATTAAACCAGACTCCCAAAATGAGTGAATTAGTGAGAAAACACCCATGGTCTGAAGTCAGGTCCCTCTGGATTAAGAGAAAACTGAGATAATAGATAGTCCTGAGGCCTGGAGAGTAAGTTCCTGAAATAATAATTTATAAAGATATCTCATCTCCTAGAACTGGAAGGGACCTTGAAAGGTCATTGAGTCCAGCCCCCTGCCTTCACCAGCAGGACCAAATACTGATTTTTCCACAGATTCCCAAGTGGCCCCCTTAAGGATTGAACTCACAACCCTGGGTTTAGTAGGCTAATGCTCAAACCACTGAGCTATCCCTCCAAATAATGTGTACTTTATTTCAAAAGAGATGTCTACTCTAGCTGGTATGGCAATTGCTATTTTTAAGGGGTAACTGCAGGTGAAGGCATTCTTAGGATAGGACCCAGGAAGAATATTGAGAAGGAAAAATAGACACTTTGGTTGAGCACAAAACTCACTTCTAATTTCATTGCCGCTGAGAGCTTCAAAAGAAATAAATCATATGACATTGGTGGCAGCCATGGCAAAGTGTGTATTAACTTTAATCATCTCTATATATTGCACTGAAATATTTATAGGCTTATTTTGTAAATAAAATGTGTCAGATTTACAAGCCTGAACAGCAGACATAAAATAATCGATGTAACTCATAACAGTTTATGAAACATGAGATTCTATTACTGCGACAAAGTACACTCCATTGCCAAACCTATTGCATGGAGACTTCCCAAGCCAAGGGCCAGGGAATTTCATTACTCACGGTGCATAACACTTTACTCCACAAGTACTTGTAATGCAGTGCACTCACTGGACCATTGATGGGGCAGTACATTATTCAGTATGAGTAAACATATTGCAATCTGGCCCCAAATGAAAGGGCACAAATAGGAGTTTGCTAAGAAATTCTCACAGCAGAGCAAAGGTCTCTGGCAATGTTTCAGAGCAGGCTGACCTAAAGCTGCAGCGCTTTCAAGACTTGTTCTTACTTGAGTTAAACAAAGGTTATGTACCTGGTACTGTTACCCATTTTGAGCTGAGTAGTTAGCCAGTATTTGGGGCCTCGAGGGTTGTTTCTTTTCTTCTTTTCCTCTGCTGTGAGAGGTCCTTTTATGGATTTCACTTCCATCAGGGTTTGTGTGAAGTTTAATGATTTTAAAGCTGTCAGTCCCAATACTGGCTTTGCTGGTGTGTTTATTAAACAGAAATCTAACTTCAGACATTTTCCTTTGTACCTGCATTTAACATTGCATTTCTGTAGTATGTGGCATGGATGCCCCCACTGCCTGCTGATCTCACTGATCCAGGCAGTGTTAGTGTCATGGTGTGGGATTGACTTTTTCTATATTTTGTCTCAGGGATGCAGTTTACTTGTGCCCCAGTGTCAATTTTGAATTTCACGGGTATTTATTCTGGACCCATTACGAGAGTTACAAATGCTTCATCACTGGCCTTTTCCTTATTCTTTATTGTAGCCAAAAAGGACACTGTGTCATTGTTATGAAACTCCTCTCCTTGGAGGTGCTCTCCAGTTATCTAAATGTTCATGAATACAATACAAATGAGATCCCTCTGAAAACCCCCGCTTGGCTCCACAGCCAGCAATATCTCTGAGCAGTAGGGATTCCCAACTGTGGTCTGCAAAGCACTTGCTGGTGGTCTATGGCTGCCCTCTCTTCCTTTCTACTAAATGTCACTAAAAGGAGCCAAAAATATACTGCCTCTATCACTTCTGTGTAAGCAATTGCTGTAATTGCCGAGGGGTGTTATGTGACGGTGGATGGGAGCAGAGGGGTAATGTCATTGTGGCAATCTCTCTATTTAGATGTAGTCCATGCCATGGAAAAGTATGAGAATTCCTGCTTTAGAGCGGTTGATAATTTGAGTGGAATTTTCATAAGCACCTAAGAAAGTTGAGGGATCCACTGCTATTGGCACGACACCCTTAGCACTTAAAGGCCCGATTCTGTCTCCCCTGCTAGGCCAGATTCTGCTACCCTCGCTCTCTGTGAGTAGTACCTTGACGTCACTGGGACAATATGTGGAGAAAGATGCTACTTGAGCTGAGTAAGGACTAGATTCTGACATCTAATGTTCACAGTGCATAGGAGTTGCAGGATTGGGCCTTAACTGGATAACTGAAATCAATGGAGGGATGTGCTAGTATTTTGTGTTGTTGTCACTTCCTTCTTGCCAAAGGTTCTCAGGGCATAAGTAATAAGTTTGCAAAATGCTTTTGAGATCCTCAGATAAAAAGGGCTTGATAAGAGTGTAAAGCACAGCTGTGTTTTTAAAGCCAGTTCTTGTATGTGGGAAACTTTGAGAAAACAACATTGTTTTCTAGTGTTTTGAGATTTTGTTCGACAAAAAAAATCAAAATTCCAATATTTGTCAGTAAATATGTTCAGATTTTGGAAAACTCTTCAGTTTCTGAAAACCAAACGCTTTAACTGAAATTTTTGTTTGTCAGTTTGTTTTTTAATTTAAAAAAACCCCTGAAAATTCTAACCAAACTGAAAATGTTCTGAATTTTTGTTTTGGTCAAAAAGCCATGTTAGTAAAAAAAAAAAAATTTTTTTTTTTAGGAAAACATTTTGACTGGCTCTAGTGTAAAGTTTTATTGCCATCACATTACTACTGCTCTATTTCTGATCTGTTCTGGTGGCTGGAGAATGTCTCACATTTACTGTGTAAAATGAATCAGTTCCTATACCTATCTTAATGTGAAGGAGGTCTCCCTTCCTCCATTCCCTTATGTAACTGAACCAGTCTTTCCTTGGTGAGAAATATCCAGGGGAAGGTGAAGCCTGGGGATATTACAGCACGGCTTGTACACCCACTGAAGCATTCTAAGCTTACCAATTCCTAATGTAATTGTTCCCTTTCATCAGGGGAGGGCTGGTAGAGTGTGAGAATCTCCTTGTACCTTGCAGGCAAGGCTTAACATACTTCGTTATGGAAGCAAAGGGCAAGAGGGGAAAAGTCTCCATTGCTGTCTCATTCCGTGGAATCTATTGTCTTCCTCCTTATGGCCCTGATCGTGCACTATTAAAATCAATGGGATCTTAGCCACTCACTAGACTGGGAACAGTTGCTGTAGTGTGAGTGTAGGGCAGGGGTCGGCAACCGTTCAGAAGTGGTGTGCCGAGTCTTCATTTATTCACTCTGATTTAAGGTTGCGTGTGCCAGTAATACATTTTAACCTTTTTAGAAGGTCTCTTTCTATCAGTCTATAATATATAACTAATCTATTGTTGTATGTAAAGTAAATAAGGTTTCAAAATGTTTAAGAAGCTTCATTTAAAATGACATTAAAATGCAGAGCCCCCTGGACCGGTGGCCAGGATCCGGGCAGTGTGAATGCCACTGAAAATCAGCTCGTGTGCCGCCTTTGGCACGCATGCCATAGGTTGCCTACCCCTGGTGTAGGGAGTCTTGGCTCATGATTCATCATTGCATTGCTCCAGCTTTATGCTGATGTAACCAGTGAAACCAGCAGTCAAACCAAACAGCGTCAAGGATCAGGCCCACTGACCTTGCCTAAATTTAAAAACTTCCCACCGTCGAAAAAAACCCGAGGAGTCCTTGTGGCACCTTAGAGACTAACAAATTTATCTGGGCATAAGCTTTCCTGGGCTAGAACCCACTTCATCAGATGCATGGAGTAAAAAATACAGGAGCAGGTATAAATACATGAAAGGATGCGGGTTGCTTTACCAAGTGTTAGGTCAGTCTAACGAGATAAACAGTGAGTCAGCTCCACCGGTGTTGGCAGTGCTGGGCGCCCTGGTGCAGATGGCTGGCTGGATGCTGCCAGAGATTTACAGATTGGCAGGTCTAATCCATCTGGCTTTAAAATGCCAGTGGCAGTCAGCAGCTGCCTACAGGAGGGCTCCCAATGTTGCTAGCACTGGTGGAGCCAAACTGGCCTTGCCAATGGTGGGAATTTTTTAGCAAACTTCCCTACTGTAGACAGGGCCTGTGGAACAGGACCAGACATCGCAATCTGAGTCACACTGGGGTGGGGTTGTTCATGAGGAACTTTGGCTTCAGGCTTCTGTTTCCTTGCTGCTCCCCTGGCTTGATGGTAATTGTACCTTCTTACTCAGGTTTACCCTGTGCTAATTAACATTTATTTTGCAGCAATTAAGCCTTTTTTTAATCCTCTTATTTCTTATCCTTATTTTTTTTCGGTCTGGCTGTCCATAAACAGCTGTACAATGCTCAGCCAAGCTAACTGCAGTGGCAGAATTCTTACAGCTGCTATGCAATGGCCCTGTTCGCTGGCAAGTTTGGACATGAGTTCATCAGCCCCTGTCTTTCTTGAACAGGTGACTGTGGCTAAGGCTGTGAGTCTGTTACGGAGCTCACGGAAGTCACAGATTCCGTCAATTTCCGGGACCCATGTGACTTCTGCAGCGGCTGGTGCGGCTTGCTCTGGGGCTGCCCAAGCAGGTCGGGCAGTCCCAGGGCCAGCTGCACCAGCTGCTGCTAGGGCAGTCTCAGGTTGCCGCGTTCCTCCCTCCCCTGAGCAGCAGCAGTGGCGGGGTCTCAGCCACCGTGCCTACCCCCCCTTCAGCAGCAGCGGGGGTCCCAGGCTGCATGCCGCTGCCTGCCCCCCCCAGCACGCATGGGGATCCCGGGCCACCCGATGTACCCTTCCCCAAAGCACCCACGACGCCCCCTGCCCCAGAGCATCCATGATGCCCCCGGGCTGCCCCCTTCCCCAAAGCACCCACAACACCCCCTGCCCTAGAGCATCCGCGGTGCCCCCGGGCCACCCCCTGCCCTAGAGCACCAAAGATTCAGTCAGGGGTATATAGTACAAGTCATGGACAGGTCACGAGCCGTGAATTTTTGTTTACTGCCTGTCACCTGTCCATGACTTTTACTGAAAATAGTAAAATACCCATGACTAAAATGTAGCCTTAACTGTGGCAAAATGACTCTCCAGCTGATGTGCCATCTTGAGACTAGATGAATCATGACAGGATTTTTCTCTGTAGTCCAGGTCCGTTGGTGGATCCCTTTTGCCTTCTCTCAGCCCGCTGGCTGGCTCACCTTTGGTCTGATGCATTTCAGGGTAAACCAGGGTTTTCCTTAATAGTCCTAGGACCTTACACCCGGCTGACGCTCCTGGTCCAGGCACAGCAGTCCTTCTGGCTCCTTTCGTCTGGGGTCTTCCCGTGAGTCTTCCTGGTGAGGCTGTAGGAGAACCCAGTTCTTCCCTCTACCCTGGATTCCAGCCCAGGGACCCTTGTAGCAAGTGGTTAAGGCCTGTCCAGTCAGACATCTTGCATCTTCCCTGGCCTACTTCCTACATTGGCCCACCTTATCAGGGGGCTTGTATTCTCAGCGGGGATCTGCCCTGGAGTCAAGCCCCTCATCCCAGTTTTCAACGTAACAAGGGAAAGGAAATTAAATGAACAGAAATAAAGAGTAGCAACAGCTTCTCTGTGCTACCAGGATCCTCCAACCAGCTGTCCTATCGCTTTGTGCTCCCAGGCAACCTAAGGTAGCTCAACTCCCTGCCGTGCTGCTCTCTAGGAGCTGAGGATGAGCAGGGTCCACCTGTTCAGGCTGGGGCCTGTTGCACTGATCTGCTCCCTTTTTAAGGCTCCTCCTCCTCCAAGCTTGGTATGCCTCACATGTGCAGCGAGGCAGAGCTGCCTGAGCCCCAAGCTGCTCTTTAACCCCATCTTGCCTGGGGCAGGGACACCGAGATCCTGACACTATTTCCACCTGAATGAGGGCAAACATGATGGCTAGAAGTGCTCCAGTTGCCAGAATAGTGTTCACTCCACTTTCCTCTTGGGACTCTTGCCTCTGAGATCTGTTCCCTATCTTGTCTCATATACTTCGTGTGGACAGGTTGAAACTGTAGAGATTCCTCTTGTAAGCCACATTTCTCTGTTAAGTTTTCACATAGCCACTATTACTGTGGTATCTAAGCACTGTTAATAGCATTACTGAGGCCATGTGTATCTCCCTTGCATGAGCAGCCAGCTTTTCTGGCCACGCAGGGGGAAATGGAGCGATAGCCCTACGCCACCCCGAGGGGAGTAGCCCCTGCACTCTCTTCCATTGCTGCCCCAAGAACAAGGACTGTAATGCGACCTCGCTATTACCAGGGCTTCCTATCCCATTGCACACCTGCATAAGGGCAAGGCACCCTCTGTCCCTTTGTGCATGATGATTGGGCTGTGATTCCTTTCTATTGGGATTCTCTCCAGAATGGTGATGTGCATTTTGGAGAATTTCTGCCGAGGGATGATCTTTTCTGCTGCTCTGAAATACTGCTTCCCGTCTCCCTCTTTTGTGTTGTAACTTACCCATGTCAGTACTCTCCAGAGCTGCACAGAGGAAGACTGCCTGTCTTCCTGAGCCTTTGCTGTCTTTTCCTCCATGAATGGCCATGCCAGCTGTCCATCTGGCCACCCCAATTGGGGCAAAGGCGATTTCTAATAATCAGATCTCTGAATCTTCTGGAGTATGTATGCTGTAAGGACATAATGAGTGGGGTCCAGTTCTGTTCAATATCTTCATCTATGATTTAGACAATGGCATAGAGAGTACACTTATAAATTTTGTGGACGATACCAAGCTGGGAGGAGTTGCAAGTGGTTTGGAGAATAGGATTAAAATTCAAAATGATCTGGACAAACTGGAGAAATGGTCTGAAGTAAATAGGATGAAATTCAATAAGGACAAATGCAAAGTACTCCACTTAGGAAAGAACAATCAGTTGCACGCATACAAAATGAGAAATGACTGCCTAGGAAGGAGTACTGCAGAAAGGGATCTGGGGGTCATAGTGGACCATAAGCTAAATATGAGTCAACAGTTAATGCTATTGCAAAAAAAGCAAACATAATTCTGGGATGTATTAGCAGGACATGAGAAGTAATTCTTCCGCTCTACTCTGCACTGATTAGGCCTCAACTGGAGTATTGTGTCCAGTTTCTGGGCGCCACATTTCAGGAAGGATGTGGACAAATTGGAGAGAGTCCAGAGAAGAGCAACAAAAATTATTAAAGGTCTAGAAAACATGACCTATGAGGGAAGATTGAACAAATTGAGTTTGTTTAGTCTGGAAAAGAGAAGACTGAGAAGGGACATAACAGTTTTCAAGTATGTAAAAGGTTGTTACAAGGAGGAGGGAGAAAAATTGTTCTTCTTAACCTCTGAGGATAGGACAAGAAGCAATAGGCTTAAATTGCAGCAAGGGCGGTTTAGGTTGGACATTAGGAAAAACTTCTTAACTGTCAGGGTGGTTAAGCACTGGAATAAATTGTCTAGGGAGGCTTTGGAATCTCCATCATTGGGGATTTTTAAGAGCAGGTTGGACAAACGCCTGTCAGGGATGGTCTAGATAATACTTAGCCCTGCCATGAGTGCAGGGGACTGGACTAGATGACCTCTCAAGGTCCCTTCCAGTTCTATGATTCTATTTTTGGTGCTTGTGAACAATGCCAGCTAGGCATCAACTTATCCACAGAACAAATGTACCATAGGCAGTGCCAGTGTGAGCTTCTCCCACGCTGCTCACCATGTCGAGGAGTGAGACCGGGGCTCCATCTCCACAGCCTATTCTGCCCTTGACCTCTCTACTCAGGCTGCCACCAAGATGTCAGCTATGGTGGTGGTTGATGGGATATCACACCTAGAAGTGGATGGAGACCACCACTCATTGTGCAGACCAATTCTTGGTCACTAAGGGCCTGACCCAGCTCCCATCGAAGTCAGTGGAAAGACTGTCATTGACTCATGAGCTTTGGCTCAGTCCCTAACACTTGTGCTGAGTTTGTGGGTAACCTGGAATTGAAAGTCTCCATATCCCATTACCAACCCCCGAAGCCATCCAATCCCCAAGCAGTTCTGTTTCACAGCATATAAAGCTAAACTTCCCTTTCTTTGCATATCTAAAAATATGTTTTTTAATAAATGTTCTTTATTAATGATGCCTGCTAAGGACTCCAAGCGTGTGTAATGTCCTGCTTGCGGCATCACTAATAAAGAACACGGAACTATACTGAAGTCAACAAGGAAACTTTTAACTTAGTGAAAGCATGCCTAGAGCAGTAGCTTCCCCCCCCCCCATAGATGCAAAGAGTAGTAGCCAAATAACTGTTGCCTTTATTAAAAATAGTAATAATTAATACAATACTTGTAATTTGGTACCTTTCATCTAAGGATCTCAGTGCACTTGACAACACTAATTAATTAAGCCAAAGAGCAAGTCTGTGAGGTAGACAATATAATGTCAACATGGAACTGAGGCTCAGCCAGCGCAAGAGACTTATATCAAGTCTTACATTTCCATTGTAGGAAAAGTGGGACTAGAACACAGTCTCCCAGTTCCTTGCTCTAATCGTTACACTGACTCCGATTCTTCCATGCATCCAGGCTGCTTTGCACCATGCCACTGGTGCAAAGTGGCTCTGAAGCCAGGGTAACCAGCTCTGGGAAGATCACTGCCGCCTCATGGGATTTTCCAGGGGTGTAGAGTTGGCATAAAGTAGGGTTACCATATTTCAACAATCAAAAAAGAGGACGGGAGGAGCCCCGCCCCTGTCCTAGCCCCGCCCCTGTCCTAGCCCCGCCCCCGTCCTAGCCCCGCCCCTGCCCCTTCCACTCCCTCCCACTTCCTGCCCCCTCAGAACCCCCAACCCTCCCCCCCACTCCTTGTCCCCTGACTGCCCCCCAGGACTCCACCCCCTCCCTAAGCCTCCCTGCCTCTTGTCCCCTGACTGCCTCCTCCTGAGACCTTCCCCACATCCTAACTGGCCCCCTAGTAACCTACCCCCCTACCTGTCCCCTGACTGCCCCAACCCTTATCCATACCCCCACCCCCTGACAGCCCCCCCCAGAACTCCTGACCCATCTAAACCCCTCTGCTCCCTGTCCCCTGACTGCCCCCTCCTGGGACCCCTGCTCCTAACTGCCCTCCAGAACCCCACCCCCTACCTAAGCCTCCCTGTTCCTTACCCCCTAACTGCCCCCCACGACCCTACCCCCTACCTGTACCCTGACTGCCCAAAACCTTATCCACCCCGCCCCCAGAAAGCCCCCCCCGAACTCCCAACCCTCCCCCGCTCCCTGTCCCCTGACTGCCCCCTCCTGGGACCCCTGCTCCTAACTGCCCTCCAGAACCCCACCCCCTACCTAAGCCTCCCTGTTCCTTGTCCCCTAACTGCCCCTTCCTAAGACCCCTCTCCCTAACTGCCCCCCAGGACCCTACCCCCTACCTGTACCCTGACTGCCCAAAACCTTACACCCCCAACCCCCAGACAGCCCCCCCCAGAACTCCCAAACACCCCCCTGCTCCTTGTCCCCTAACTGCCCCCTCCTGAGACCCCCCACCTGTACCCTGACTACCCAAAACCTTACACCCCCAACCCCCAGACAGCCCCCCCCCGAACTCCCTGACCCATTCAACCCTCCCCCCTGCTCCCTGTCTCTTGACTACCCCCCACCCCCCGAACCTCCCTGCCGCTTCTCTGGCCCCCGGCCCCCTTACTGTGCTGCAGAGCAGCGTGCTCGACAGCGGGGGAGGGCAGCAGTGGAGGGAGGGAGAGGAGGGGGGGTGTCAAGTTTCAGGAGGGAGGAGGGGGAAGTGCAAGCAGGGCTCTGGCTCTGGCTGTCCGAGCTCTGGCTCTGGCTGTCGGAGCACCGGCTGCTTTGTAAGCGCGCGCATGCTCTGCATGGGAGGGGGAAGGAGGGGAAATCCGGACATTGACAAATTCCCCCCGGACGCTATTTTTAACCCGAAAAAGCCGGACATGTCCGGGGGAATCCGGACGAATGGTAACCCTAGCATAAAGGCTCCTGTGCCATGACTTCCTGCTCCCACCATAGAGGGTGTAGCCAAGGCTTTGTATGCCCTGACAGTTTCTAGCTAACTTTAACAGCCTTGCAGGTCATTGACAGCCAGAATAAGTCTGAGCAGCCTTCAGCCCATTTCATGAGGAGACTAGATAGCATAGGCACTATGTAGACATCCGGGGTGGGGCTTGTTCCTCGCAGGGGCGAGTGGGAGCCAGGCCGCCTCACTCCACGAGGCGGGGGAAAAGACCAGTCTTGCAGGTCCAAGCCCTAAGCCGGGGCAGGGTCATGAGCAATCAGTAGTCCCGGGCTCAGGCCCTCAGGCAGGGGCTGAGCAAACAAACAGTTCAGGGCTCAGGCCCTCAGACAGGGGCTGAGCAAACAAATAGTTCAGGGGCTCAGGCCCTCAGGCAGGGGCTGAGCTAGGGTTACCATATTTCAACACTGAAAAAAGAGGACACTCCACGGGGGCCTGGCCCTGCCCCAACTCCGCCCCTTCCCCACCCCCGCCCCAACTCCGCCCCAGCCCCGCCCCAACTCCGCCCCTTCCCCAACTCTGCCCCCTCCTCTGAGCACCCTGCATTCCCCCTCCTCCCTCCCACTCTGATCTTGGTTGGGGGTTGCTAAGTGCTTCCCTGCTCCCCACTCGCCCTGCAGCCTCTGCACCCCCTGCCTGCCCTGCCCCTGCACCCCCTGCCCCTGCAGCCTCTGTGACCCCTGCTCCTCACTCGCCCTGCAGCCTCTGCGCCCCCTGCCTGCCCTGCCCCTGCAGCCTCTGTGACCCCTGCTCCTCACTCGCCCTGCAGCCCCTGCACCCCCTGCCCCTGCAGCCTCTGCACCCCCTGCCTGCCCTGCCCCTGCACCCCCTGCCCCTGCAGCCTCTGTGACCCCTGCTCCTCACTCGCCCTGCAGCCTCTGCGCCCCCTGCCTGCCCTGCCCCTGCAGCCTCTGTGACCCCTGCTCCTCACTCGCCCTGCAGCCCCTGCACCCCCCGCCCCTGCAGCCTCTGTGACCCTTGCTCCCCACTCGCCCTGCAGCCTCTGCGCCCCCTGCCTGCCCTGCCCCTGCAGCCTCTGTAACCCCTGTTCCTCACTCGCCCTGCAGCCCCTGCACCCCCCACCCCGCAGCCTCTATGACCCCTGCTCCCGACTCGTCCTGCAGCCCCTGCACTCCCCCGCCCCTGCGCCCCCCGCCTGCCCTGCCCCTGCACCCTCCCGCCCCTGCAGCCTCTGTGACCCTTGCTCCTCACTCACCCTGCACCCCCCCGCCCCTGCAGCCTCTGAGACCCCTGCACCCCCCCACCCCTGCAGCCTCTATGCCGCCGCCTGCCCTGCTCCCCCGCTCCCCCAGCAGCCTGTGCCTGCTGGGGGCTTCAGACGCTCAGCAGCGCGGGTCCCTGCAGCCCTGGCCGCAGCTTTCTTCCTGCCACCGAGCACGTTCCCCAGCTTGTCTGTCCCCGCCGGAAACAGCTCCCGCGGCGCCGGGTTCCAAGCTGCGCAGGGCAACGGGGCCACAGGAAGGGTCCCTCAGTGGCCGGGGGTCCCTGCCTGCGAGGGAAGCCTGAGCCCCCCCCGTTCCCCACCTGAGCATTGTAGCTGGGGCAGCTGGGCTGCGCTGCGGACCCGGTGGATCATGCTGGGCGGACCCTGGCTTATGCCTTCCTATTTCCCCGGACATGTCCGTTTCTTTGGAAATTCCCCCCAGACGGGGATTTGAGCACCAAAAAGCCGGACATGTCCGGGGAAATCCAGACATATGGTAACCCTAGCTGAGCAAACAAACAGTTAGTTCAGGGGCTCAGGCCCTCAGGCAGAGGAGGAGGAGAGACTGCCACCCGGCGTGGGGTGGCAGGGGGGAACACAGGCCCGCCCACTCCACTGTGACCCAGCCCGGGGCCCTAACAGCAGCAATCCGTCTGCTGCTGGGTCAGTGGGGATCCTGATCGCAACACACTGACATGGGTTCAGGGTCTGCTATCCCCGGGCCACTTCCCATCTCCTCCTCCGTGGGTACCTGCACGTCCTTAGCTTTGTCCGCCATGTCCCAGATCATGGGCTCCTCAGGGCAGCGAGCGCTGGGTAGATTGAGCGGCTCCACCGGACCCTCAGTGAGGGGACGTTCAGTCCGCTCCTCCGCATACCGGGCTCGGGGCAGGCTCGGCCAGTCTTCCTCAGGATACCAGGCTCGGGGCAGGCGCGGCCAGTCCTCCTCAGGATACTGGGCTCGGGGCAGGCGCGGCCCAGCAGGAGCTCGGGCACCAGCATCTGTCCTCTCCCACAGTCGGGCCGCAACTGAGCGCTGGGGCTGGACCTTTATACTTCCTGTCCTGCCCCTTGACTTCCCGGGACAGGCGGCGGTGACTCCGCCCACTCCGGCAGCTGTTCTGGCTCGTCCCTCACAGGGGCGAGTGGGAGCCAGGCCGCCTCACTACACACTCCTAGGCTGTCTGGGAACTAGGAAACCAGAAGGTCTACCTGTGCCCAATAGCCTCAATAAGGAATCCCCTTTCTAGGCATTAGCATGGAAACTTTGCACTTCTCTATTGCAAGTGGGATGTTGGAGTCTCTCCCACTGAAGTCAGTGACTAGAGATTTCAGTTGGAGTTGTCCATGTGCATCTGGGGGTATAAGTTGGCAGACTGTATGTGAATGAGAAACCAAGGTCTTGCTTACATGAGCAAAGTTGCGCTGGTTTAACTTATATTGGTTTTAAACCAGAGCAAATCCCTGTGTGGACACCCTTGTTTTGGTTGAAGTGGCTTTCCTGGTTTAGCTTAAACAGACTCCTAATTCATTTAAACTAAACCAAAATAAACCTAGCTTAATATGCAATTAGAGACCGCACAGGGGGTTGCATTAGTTTAACTAAATAACGCCTACATAACTGGTACAAGTCGTAAGGCTACTAGATAAACAAGTGATGTAAGAGACGATTTTAAAATTGTTGCAGCCCACAAGAACCTTTATCAATGGATTGAAATGTATCGTTTTCCTTTTACATTTTCAGAAAAACAAAGCAGGGAACTAAGCTATTAAAATAATACTGGCCAATTAAGGGTGTGTGGAGAGTGGGTTTAACAGGAAAAGTAGAGCTTATGATGATACAAAGCTATCATACCTTTGTAGCTGGGAGTGCCTTGTTCTGCAAACAGGAGAACTGCCAGGAGGCCACAGATGTAAGCATAGGAATGGCTGAAAGACGTGAATATAAGGGAAAGGCCTCAGGGCTAAATCCTGCTCCCATTGAAGTCAGTGGAAAAACTCCCATACACTTAGTGGAGTTAAGACTTGGCCCTTAGCCCTCATTCATTGTTCCAAAGTGCACTTGTGCAATTGTGCTGATGAGCATCAGCTGCTTGAGGAAGGGAAAGCCAAGGAGGAGGTGGCACAAGAATTGTGAAAACAATACTGGCCCTGCCTGGGCCTAGCATTTCATTTCGGGGCTCTGACTTGCATTGCCAGAGAGAAACATCCTTTTCCCCTCGTGTGATAGGCTACATCAAAGTGCAACATGCAATGCAAGAGGTCAGTGT
The DNA here is from genome assembly GCF_027887155.1 of Malaclemys terrapin pileata. Lineage (NCBI taxonomy): Eukaryota > Metazoa > Chordata > Testudines > Emydidae > Malaclemys > Malaclemys terrapin. Next base: position 17,566,277 of record NC_071509.1, on the reverse strand, counting down.
CCCAGTTCAGTAAACAGTAACATTTTCAGAGGAGAAATTGCCTGTGTATTGGGCAGGAATATGGGACTGTAACGTACAAGGGTTCAGACTATTTTTGAAGCTATTCTGGAAAACCTTAAAACTAACAATCAGGATTCTTGGTGCAAATGGTGGCCTCTACATCAGAATTCATTCCTGTAGAAAAGAAGTGCACATGACAATATTATTGATCTCTTTACATAGCCCTTCTTACCCATCGAGATCAGAGCGCTTTGCATAGGAAGGTAGGCATCATTATCCCCTTTTAAAGATGGGAAACTTGAATCACAGAAGTGAAGTGACTTGCTCAAGGTCACATAGGAAGTCAGTGGCAGATCAGGGACTAGCACCCAGGTTTCTGGACTTCATAGTCCACTAGACTATGCTATAGCAAGACCACTAGTAAATAATTAATACAGACACCTTTTCAAAAGAGTTGGGGGCAGGGATGCAGTCACATGCAGGTTGAAACAATTTTTACACTGTGCCATTAGCATCAGGGACAATGGATTTTTGTGTGTGTACTAGGTGTAAATCAAACCAATTCCAGAACATGGACTGAGCAATGGCTTAATCGTTCACACTGCTGTGTATATTTTTAATAAGTTTTCTTAATGCATCTGTTTGACAAGGGACTCAGTTCAGCTGGGATATGTTTCCACTAACATCCAAAGTCAGCTGGAGAAACATGTCAGCAGTATAAATGGAATCATTCAGTAACCCTCAGGTCCACAGTTGTTTTAAATAATACCCAGATAATGAAAGGTTCCATAAAAGCCCTATTAAACCAGAACTACTGTAGTGATGGAAACCTACCTAAAAAGGCGTCCATGTGCAAAGCAAGATTGGTTACAAATAGTCTGGGGTTTAATGCTGTCTATCATCATCTGAATATACTTGAGGGCCATTATGGGGCGAGGAGGTGGACCATGTGTAATGCAGCAAAAATGTTAATGGCTGTTTTATTAAGTGACTGTTTGCCATCTGCTCCTTTATTTTACCTATCCATCTCTAATTTCAGAGAGACAACTTGCTGCCCAGAAAACGAGGCCTCCTTATGTTGATCTGGGGCAAAGGAAGTGATGTCTAATCTAGCCTAATGCAGAGAGGGCAATTTATATTATAAAAGCAGGGTCAACAAGTCCTAGTGAGACAGAGGGTGGAGTGAGTCAATGCTCAGGAATTGAGCAATCTGTAGTTTCCTGGGCATATTTTCAAATCTCTGTTCTCATGAAAAGAGGGGCAGTTGAGAAACATCTTGGAAAGAGAAGAGAGGCTAAGTTCAAAACTGTAAAAGCGTAGCTGCACAAGACTCTTGTGAACTCCTCTCTGCCAGCACCGTCTCCCAGCACACCTGGTTTTCCAATCTTATTGTGACATCCCCACCACTTCAGGATGTTATGGGGGCCAACCCTTTGTGTCCTTTCAATAGCAATTGCCTGTGCCTATATGGATGGTCTAGAGAAAGTAAAAAACCCTCCTTATAATAATGAAGGGGCATTCATTGAAATTGAAAGGCAACACATTTAAAATTGATATAAAGGATTTTTTTCTCCCATAATACAACATGGGGAACTCATTGCCACAGGATATAATTGAGGCCAATAGTCCATTAGGATTCAAAAAAGGGATAGTCATTAGTAATGGTGATAGAGAAAGGGGGGTTCATTGTTTTTTTTTATTATTTTTATTTTTTAGAAAGGATAGAAGTCCTGCATAACAACCCTGGCTGCATCCTCACAAACTAATCTCACCAATGCCCTGAATCTATTTACAGAAGAAGCAAGTAAGCTTGGTCTCCAAGTGCACTGGAAGAAGACCAAACTGATGGAAGTGGCTGATGGACCTCTATTTCTACCCATCCTAACGGATGGACAAGAAGTTAAATTTGTCAGCTCTTTTGATTATAAGAACATAAGAACGGCCGTACTGGGTCAGACCAAAGGTCCATCTAGCCCAGTATCCTGTCTACCAACAGTGGCCAATGCCAGGTGTCCCAGAGGGAGTGAACCTAACAGGTAATGATCAAGTGATCTCTCTCCTGTCATCCATCTCCACCCTCTGACAAACAGAGTCTAGGGACACCATTCCTTACCCATCCTGGCTAATAGCCATTAATGGACTTAACCTCCATGAATTTATCCAGTTCTCTTTTAAACGCTGTTATAGTCCTAGCCTTCACAACCTCCTCAGGCAAGGAGTTCCACAAGTTGACTTGGCTCTGTTGTTTTGGCTCTGTTGTCAGCAAGGAAGAGGTTGTCTTTGCTGACATGGAGCATTGACTCAGCAAGGCTGCAGGTGTTATGCACACTCTTTGGAAGCTTGTGTGGCGTCAACACCATATATCAACTTGGACTAAGATGCATATCTAACAAGCAGCAGTGGCTTCTGTCTTTTTGTATAGCTCTCAAAGCTGGGCCACCCCAGAGATGCAAATGCACTAACTAGATGCTTTCGATATGAAACAGCATTGACATGTTGAAGGCATATGGTGGCTTTATCATATGATGAATAAGGGTGTCAGGAATCAGACCAACCAGCTGCCAATGGCTTCCCAAGAGACTCAATGCCGGTCAGGTGGCTTGGCCATCAGCCCTGTATGCCAGAGTCTGTACCAGCTTGCCAGCTTTATGCATTTAAGCCAACAAAAGCTGGATGGAGAAGACCTTGTGGGTGGCCTCACATACGCAGGAGGGATGGCGTGGCTTTCGACCTCGCCTGCCTCAGCCTTAACATTGAGCAGGCCACAACATTGGCAGGAAACTGGGCTTTCTGAGTGATCCGAAGTGTGCACTTAGTGCTCCATGAGCAAAAGAATTATTGAAGTCCTCATGCTTCAGGGTGTAACCCATGTTCTAACTCTTAGGGGTTAGGAAGAAACCATCTCTATGGATTGGTTATTCCATAATTGTCCACTGTGATGTTTCTTGTCTTCTGAAGCGTCTGATGCCTGCTGTTATCAAAGAGGATACTGCTCTAGAAGGAACAACTGATCTGATCCAGTATGGTCTCCATGTTCAAATTTCCTACTAGTTGCCAAAACCCTCTCTCCCTGTCTTTCCTAAATACTCCAGTCCCTGTTCAATACCCATCTCCAATATGTTATGTGAAATAGTGAAGTCTTCCTGGCATCCCATACACAGCTTATTTTGTATATGGGGCCATAAAATCTAGGATCAGCTCTGATTCTTTGCATAGGGCTTATTTTAGACCTAGGCAGCCTCCTAGAGTGTCAGGTGGTGGCTACACAGTGAAATTGCCCACATGCTCCTAGTTTTTTTTAAGCCTAAGCAAAGAAGTAAGGAGAAAGCCATGTTAGTGCCAGCCTCCACTGGAAACCTTGGAAGAATGTGCTAGTGAACAAAAACCAGATGCCCAATTCTTCCCCCTAACCCAGAGATGGTACCCCTTGTCCCTAGAGGAAAAGGAAAATGTTTCTCTACTTTAGGATGAGACAAACCCTTCCCACAAATGACCAAGCTCTCCTCTCCTCTTTTTTTTATAAATGGCTTTAATAGAGTGGCCCAAACTGGAATGTGGAATCCAAACCCCGTTGGTGCATTTCATATCTGAAACTGCTGGATCCAAGCCTACCTGTTTGGTTCTGGATTGGATCCAAGTCAGGGAGGGGGCCTGTTTCCCAGGTCTATTGCTGATGTGACTGACCAAGATGGCGGATAACTCATGAGAACAGCAGATTGGATATACCAGTGGGGATGAGAGAGCAGATAAAGGTTGTGATGTTACCCATATGTGAGTGGGGCCAATATCTCTTGAACACCTCACAACATTTCAGCACATTTTTATCCAAACTCTCTCCCGGATTCAGTCGCAAACTCCAGCACTAACCTAATTCTGAACTGGAGCCAGGTCTGAACAACACTTTCTTAGCCCTTTCTAGTCTCTGTTCCACTGGGAGGCCATAATTGGCTTCAGCTGATGGCTTTTACCTCCATGCTGTATCATTAAACCATCTGAAGGCAGGGCCCTTTTCCTTTCCTCACTTCAGAGAAGTAGTTTAACCCCTTGCTGCCAGGCTATTTGTGGAGTACACCATCCTAGCACCGTGGTTCCTAAACATTTTCTGGCAGAGCTTATTTGATGGATGGTTGCCCCACCTCCTGTGACATGGCACAGCAGAGACCAGATATCTTTTTTTTTTAAATGATCCCCTTTCTCTTTCCTGTAGTTCTTCAGATACTGTCCTCCTACAAGACTCATGCTTTATTGTTCTCTTCGCTTGCCACTCATCAGAAGGCTCCTGGAGCACCTATTGGTGGCTCCTAAAGGCAGGGCCTGGTATGTTCTTGCAGCTGGAGTTCTGTGGGAGCAGAGAAGAAAAAGCTGGTGGTTGCCCTGGGCAGTACAAATGAGCAGGCGGCTCCTGGGGCTGGCAGTATTAGTGGCTGCTCTAGGAAAAGAGATGGAAGGCTGGCAACTTCCAGGGAGCCTTCTCCACAGGAATGTATTTGCAGTGGGATCATGGATCTGAGCTCTGTGCAGCTTTCTCCTGTACTCTTCTCCGTCCTGTGCCCCACCCAGAGTATTCTGTGGCCTCCAAGGCTGGGAACATGACCTGTCACAATGTGCATGAACAAAAGACTTAATGGCATCTGGTAAAGGGCACAGATTTCAAAGGAGTCTAAAAATGTCCACCTCAAAAAGCTGAGAGAATAAATTTCCTGTGGCAGCTGAACTGAGCAAGTGGCAGCATTAGTAGTTACGTGATGCTATTTCGCTTCATATAAGCTGATCTTCTCTAGCCATAGAAGCATCACTTCTCCTTTTAGTCCATCAGACAAGCTATGTTAATTACCCCCCCTCACCAAATAATGCATCATTCATTTTAAAAAACCAACATGATTTGAAAGACATCCATTTTGTTTTTCAGTGAATATTTTCCTATTTATTGGCAAATGACAGCAATTTTTTGTCAAAGTTAAAAGGCCGAAAACTTCCCAATGGCTCTATTATTCAATGTAAGCTTGTACTTCCTTTCCTATTACATCTCCTGAGCTCACAGTGCGTTGTACAAGCCATCTAACCAGCCACTGAAGTCAGTCTGTCTTGTGGCTGACCCATATGAAATACAAACAAGTTTTTCAGTTTTCTTTTGTCTCGTATAAAATGAATCAGCTGAAGCAAACTGAAGTAGGAGTCAGTTTAAGCCCTTTGACAGAGAAAGTGCCACTGAAGATCAGACGTTGAAGAAATCCCAGATTCTGTTCAGCGCAAAGATTCTCATATTTCTTGATCTGACTTTAATAATGATACTTTACCCTCTTGTAGCACCTTCTTTCCAACAACATCAAAGCCTTTTACAGACATAAGTGAATTTAGAGTCACAATGACTCCCACCTTTTGAGTATTATCCATTTTACAGATGGAAAAACTGAGGTACAAAGGAATCTCTTGCTTCTAATTGTGGATGCCCAGCTTTAGACACCTAGACCAAAATTTTCAAGTGTCCAGTAATTTGGGGTGTCTCCATTGTTGGGTGCCCAACTGGAGCTACCTAGACACTGATTTTTCAAGGCGATGAGCACCCAGCTCCAATTGAAGTCAATGGGAAAATTTGGAAGTTGCTTATGAAAACTTGGGGTTACGTGTTTTATCCAATGTCTTGTATGAAGCCGGTGGCAGAGCTGTGAATCCCTGCATCTCCATTCTGAGCTTTAACCAAGTACTATTTAAAAGGCTCTTATATAGTTATTGCCTTTAAACTGAAACAAAACTTTCAGTGCGCAGGTATTTTGTCCACTCTGTCGGATCCATGCTTTTGTTTGAAAACACTTTTTCTATGTGGCATTTTGATCAGAGATGGCCCTATGAACAATGCAGTCACATGTGGTGCCCCTTATGAGCTGACACACAGACATGGGAACAACAGCAGTGAAGTAAATTCTCCTTTCTTCTCTAGTCTTCATGACTTCTTCCGCTTCTGCCCCTTCTGTTCCACCTGTTTCCTAGGTGTTAGTCGACTGCCCTCTCCTCGTTCATGCCCCCTTTCCTGAAAGGATTCAGTAATGACCCATCAAAGAGATAGTGTGATAGGATGTACAGGACATGAAAGGGTTAAGGAGTTGCTATGGGCTTGAGTGGGCCTCCCTGGCCACGCCAGACCTACAAGATGTCTCAGGCCTGGCGGAAGAGTTCAAAAGGGAGAAGCTTAGCTCAGTAGCAGGTCAACTCTGAGGAGAGTAAATCCCAGGTCCTCCAGCTCCCACGGGAGAGGCCTGCCCAAGGGAAGAGCCTGTTCTTATGCATATGGATTGTCCAAGCACCCTGAGAGCAGAGTGGGCTAGACTATAAACAGCTGCCACAAGGTCCTCTCTGGAGATTGACCAGAGGATACTGAGCTGGACTGTGGCTCACCCAAGGCCCCTGAAGTAAAACAGGCAGGTGGCTCATTTGGGACTGGTTGATTTTGGGGGGTTTTCCTCCCATTTTGTTTCCTCTGAACCCCAGAAGGGGCAAACTCCAGGGGAATTCAGCTAGAGGGCTGGGTTTCCATCCTTGGGCAGACGGCTACTAACTGTTTTTACCTGGACAACTGGAGCCTGAATGCATGACCCTGATGCATCCTGAGGGGGCACTACAGAGAGACTAGGCCCTTGGCGGATGGGTTGAGTCTCACCTCTTCCCAATCAACCAATGTACATAATTTGCCTTGGATGGGCTAGCTATGCTTCGCAAGGGCAGTATTGCCCTCCCATGGGCCTTTTCCCTGAGAGCTGATGGGCTGAAACAAAGGGGGATGCTAAATTCTCTGTCACTTAGAGTCTTTAAATCAAGACTGGGCATATTTCTAAAAGAGATGTTCTAGTACAACTACAAATTGTTGGGTTACGTGGAGAAAGCACTGTAAGAAATTATATGGCAAGGGCGGCCAAACTTACTGACCCTCGGAGCTGCATATGACAATCTTCAGAAGTTCGAAAGACAGGGCGTGCCTGCCGGGGCTTGGGGCTTCAGTTGCGCGGGATGTGCTGCTGGGGCTTGGGGCTTCAGCCCTGATCCCGCTGAAGCCCCGAGACCCCCTTCCCCGTGGGACAGAAGCCCCTAGCCTCACCACCCTGCCACAGGGCAGAAGCCATGAGCTCTCCCCCACAGTTGGGTAGGTGAAGAAAAGGGGAGGGTGTGTAAGGCTCCTCAAGCCACACTTCAACAGTAAAAGAGTTGTGGTTTGGCCACGTCTGTTATATGGGCTGTGATACGCAGGAGGTGTGATTAGGTGATCAGAATGGCCCCTTCTGGTTTTTTAAAGTCTATGACCCAGAGATACATTAAAGTGCAATTTCCTGTCCAATCCATCTGAGCTCCCCATCCCCATGGGAAATAGCTGTGCAATTATTTCCCTCCTCACACCTCCATGTGCGCAAATGCTAATGTATGGCCATATGGGAAAACAAGAGTGGTGAGGGAGTTTTTCATGTGGACCTGGAAGGGTTGATGGGAGCGAATTCCACAGTCTTGGGCCAGATGTTGAGAGAGCCCTGTATTCCATGCACCTTTGAGGTAGGCAGTTCCATTGTTCCTGAGGAACAGAGTTGTCCAGGGAGAGACAGGTTCTGAAGGGCGAGGGGATCTCTCTGGTTCCTGGGTCCAGTCCATGAAGAGCTTTGCAAATATGCTCTGAGCTCCTAAACTAGAGCTGTTGTTGGGGAGGGAGACACTGAAGTGAGGAAAATATTTGTGATGTGTGTTCTCAGCAGCCCATGTTCAGACGCCACATTCTTCACCAATGGCTGCTTTTTCAAGGCTGATGCCCATGTATATTGCATTGCAATAGTAGAGGAAATGAAGGTGTGTGTGATGGAAACCCGGGCCATTGTTGGAAGGGATGAGGTGTAGTCTTCTAACCAGTGATAGAATGTGTTCCTTGTGGTGGAGACTGTTTGAGCATCCTGCAACATTTAAAAATCTAGAAGGACTCTAGACTGGCCACAACATCCTGAAACAGTCCCCTCCATAGCTCTAACCAGGACTGACCTGCAGCATGTATACTCCATGGGTTATGAGGCAGTGCAGAGCTAGGTGCCACAGCTGTGCCCTGCTTGCCTACCTCTCCTCCCATGCATGCATATGTGGAAGAGCCAACCAGAATTTGACTCTTCATGAACAATATGTGCCTGGGCCTGGAAAGGTTTATAGATTCTGGACTAATCTTAGATGTCTGGCCCAGTTTGGCATGTGTCAGAGATTAAAAACTGGCCTGTAATTCACTTGTTCAGAAGATATTTACTTGCTTCACTTTCTTCCACATACTCTTTTTTTCCCCACACCTACCATCTGGAATCAGGCCTGAGAGGCTGCCAGAGCGGAGTGGCTTATGTTGCTCTTGAGCAAGGTATAGATTAATTGCAGAGAAGTAAGCAGTCTGTCTTTGAATACTTCATGGGCAATAGTACCACCCATCTTCTCTGAGAAATACCCTGTATGGTGTTACACACATTCTGTTCCAGATACTTAACTATCACTATTGTGTATCGGATGCATTTTTATCTGAAAACTGAAATTAACCCAACAACCCATTAAGCTGAACTTTTTTTTTTTGGTGGGACGCAGAGTGATGTACTGAGAAGAGCTACAGAACAACTCCCCTGAGGTCTTGACATTTTCTGCATAGCCACCAAGGACTTTGAAAACTAAAATGTTTTGTCAAATCTCCTCCTACCCCCACTGTGCCTTACTAATATTAGACTGTGATGATGCAATTAGTACTGATTCAGGATTTAAACCTGCAGGTCTAGTGGTAAGAGTTTTACCACTAAGCCAAGCATGCTTTTATCAGGAGCATTGCATGGGTTTGTAACTCTAACACTACCCACCTACATGGAGGCGCGTGTGACCTTTCAAACTCCCTTTTAGCTTGCAATGAGAAAAAGAAAAGATGGTTTAACTGCAGTTTGCATTTAGTTACATGCAAAATGGACCTCTTTTGTACCACAGACGGCAGAGTTACCATCTGATATCTGTTTTGTGACCTAGTTAAATTAAACATGGTGGTCTCCGTTCATGGATGTGTGTGTGTGTCTGTGTGTGTGCGCGCAAGTCTCTACATGGCAAACCACAACCAGAATTTACACTAAATGGTTCTCTTGCTGGCTGCCTTGGAAAAGAGACCAAGAACTCAGTTTGCATGGAAACTTGAACTCGTCTCTTCTTGCTACAGAGTCTGTCTAGGCAATAACTGAGGTGGAGCAGCGTGGGAAACTTGCACGCCTGTTACCTGTGTTGTACCTGTTCTCTGGCTAAACAGGCACCTGGACGTCTAAGTTTCAAATCTTCCATCTGTGCATTTGGCTGTTGTTGTTGTGGGGGGTGGAAGGGTGGTTGGTTTTAATTTAAAGAAGGATGCTATTGAGATACAGTTGTTTCTAAAGCTTTCCAAATGGCGAGTCGGGGCAGGCATTTTGCTTTTGCTTTTTTTGAAGCAGTTGTGGGGGAGGTAGGCAGCGGGGATGCTGCAGGCATCAGCATTCGGCCTGGTTTTATTTAGCATCTTTATTAACGATGTGGGAGAGAGGAGAAACAGCCCGCTAATGAAATTCACAAGTGACTTTAAATGGAAAGGCAGTGCAGACATTGGAGAGGGCAGAAAAGTAAGACAAAGGAGTTTCTAGCCATGGGGGTCAGGGAATAACAAGATGACATTCACCTGAAAAAATGCAAGTGTATACATCTGGTGAATCAGAGAGATGCTGGATGAGGCTCGTGGGAACCCCTTGTGAAAGTTCTGCTACTGGATTGAAGGGCAGGTTGTGGTGGATTTTCTCTTGTTTTGGATAATGCTTAATCTTTCCTGCAGAGAGAACTGGGATTCATAAAAATATATCTTCGAATCAAGGGCTAGATCCTGAGCTGAGGCTGAGATGTATTCTGTGCATGTGGTGGGTGCAGAGGAGGACTCAAAGGGGTCCTTTCTTCATGCTGCTTTGATTGTGGGATTGGTCCCACCCAGGAGGTCAGAGCAGCCTAAAGACTGCTCTATCTGCCGAGAGTCCCAAAGGGCCACTACGGCAGCAGGGAATCGCTAGGGTGCCCTGGCCGTTGCCTCCCTCCCCTGGATTCACCATTTATGCTGGCTGCTGGGAGTGGGTAGTGCAGAGATACTCAGACCTCAGTGGTTCAGGAGCCAAATTAGCGATCAACATTACCCAGAAGAGCCACAGTAGTGTGAATTCCCTGTTTCCTTTACACTCTCTCTCTGTATGTGTGTACACACACACATACCCACACACACACACACGAGAACCTCAGAGTTACGAACACCGAAGTTACGAACTGACTGGCCAACCACATACGTCATTTGGAACCAGAAGTATGCAATCAGGCAGCCCAGCAGAGACCAAAAGAAAAGAAAATACAGTACAGTACTGAGTTAAACATAAACTATTAAAAAAAAAGTTTTAAAAAAAGATTTGACAAAGGAAACTATTTTTGTGCTTGTTTCATTTAAATGTAGATGCTTAAAAGCAGCATTTTTCTTAAAGTTTCAAAGCTGTATTAAGTCAATGTTCAGTTGTAAACCTTTGGAAGAACGACCATAACGTTTTGTTCAGAGTTACGAACAACCTCCATTCCGGAGGTGTTCGTAACTCTGAGGTTCTCCTGTATATTATTGTCTTGGTTATTCTGACCAAGTATTATGATTTTATCAAGTACAGTTGGATAATTACATAGTAAAGGCCTCATGCTTGGTTAATAATTAAATCACACAGTGATTTAATATCACATGCTGCAAAGAATTAATTGCAGGAGATGCATTAAAGAGCCACTTGCAGCTCGTGAGCCTCAGTCTGAGTATCACTGGTGTAGTGTAAATGCTACCAAAGGATTCCTTTCTGCAGGAGAGGTCCCCTCAGGGCTGGATCCAGCAAGTTCAGGCCTGCTTGACACTGGTGGGATGATGCAAAACAACCGAAGTGAGACTCAGGATTGGCACCCTTTTTGGAATGGCCCAGATGGCACCAATATCAGGTGTTTTAAAAAGGAAGCCATGCCCAGGGGAGGATACCACTGTACCCTCGTACAAGGGCCACACATGCAGCCTCCCACACAAACCACCTGCACCCAGGTACACGTACGCACTTGTACACGTGCCCTCCTTACACCAGAAAACGGGCACTTACATACCTGGGAGGGCCAAGTGGTGCTGGCTCCCTTGCTGGCTATGAGAGAGTATATTTTTTTAAAACTGGAAAACTAATGAGTAGCTTCCCCAATCATCCCCCTCCTACTCTATGGACTCATGCACCCCCTGGCCCACTGCATGCACTGAAGTCTGCAAAGGGGCAACCCTGGAGGACTCTCTTGTTAAAAAATTGACTCTCCACTAGGAACATTTGCTTAGGGCCACGTGCCACTTCCTGTCTTTTCCCATTTGTTGCTACGATGAAGCTTCTGCTCAAACAATGTACCGCTCCCGCCACCCTTTTTTTTTCATGCTGTCTCCAAAACTTCAGCTGTTCCTACAGTCAGGCTTTGAACGGTAAATAGAACTATGGCAAGTCACTCCCACCTTTTCCTTTCCATTCAGGCTCCAGTCACTAATTGCTCCAGTTTAAGCAATACCCATCTCATGTAGGGTCCTGGCTACAGGGCCTATTGGGGAATGAGCCTAGGAGGAATTCTGTGCTGAAGGCAGCACCTTGCAGGATCAGGCCTCATCCTAGGCTGTGGTTCTGGGCCCAAGTCCAATGGTGCATAACAGCTCAGAGCTAGCATAAAGGAACAGCTGGGGTTCCCTTCATAGGGCAATCCCATAGTGGTGTAAAGCTGGCTTTATGCTACTCACTCTCCCTCCAACCCCCAGATACGGGGGGGGCCCCCTCCGGGGAGTGTGCTGGAAAGGAGAGGACGCAGCCTCGCCAGTGGAATAGCTTCAGGCAGCATAAATTAGAGTAGCTGCAGGACTATTATAACTTACCCTAATGGCTGTTTTGGGCCTGACAAAGCCCAAGATGGGGGGATGAAGCACCACCTTCGCCTACACCTCGGCACTGCTGAGGATTGAGCCCTCTAGAACAAAAGTTTCTTGAGTGAAGTTCATAGTGTGGTCTGCTGGGGAGACTGTGTGCTGAGCCCAGCGGCCTGCTAGGAAAGGCTGAGAGCTTTCTAATGAGGCTCTATCCTAAACCAGACATCCTTTCACCCCTAATCCCTTTAGGATCTCTTGACAAGGGGGCGGGGCTCAGGTAGAACAGGGGTTTCAAAAACCAGCTCGTAAACAACTGGGATCTAGCAAACACGAGCAGCAAACAAGGGAGTTTTGCGAGGGAGTTTAGAGAGGGAGCGTGAGAGCTAGATACACCTAATAAACATTCTCTAAACTAAGACCAGTAACCTTCCCTCCCACCCCCACACCTACCAAACACCCTCCTCCCCCATACACACACAAAGAACAAACATACAAAAAAAAAAACAGCAAACGTAAAAATAATGCAGGCAGAAGTTCAGCAGCAGAGTGAGAACTATCCTGTATTTCACTGTATGAAACATCCGTGATTACCTGCCTTGTGGGCAGATGATGTACGTGTGCATTCAGTGCAAGCAGCATATGGCCCTCACAGCCTGAGTACGGGCTCTGGAGACCAGAGTGGCTAAACTGGAGGAGCGAAGGGAGAGGGCGAGGTACATTGATGAGACTTCTCCGGTCCCGCCCCTGCTCTGACAGCCTCTGTGCTGTTGAGGAGGATGAAAGTCTAGGGGAAGGAGAACATCCAACTGGAGTGGAGGGAAATGATCCCACAGTTGGGACCCTGCCTCCACATGATGTCATGGTATCCTCTTGCACTGAGGGTACCTCTCTGCAAGAGGGGACCCTTGTTATTAGAGAGAGACAGGGAGATTCAATTATTAGAAATATAGATAGCTGGGTTTGTGATGACTGGGAGAATCGCATGGTGAATTGCCTGCCAGGTGTGAAAGTTGTGGACCTCTTGAGACATCTAGACCGACTTATGTGCTGTGCTGGGCAGGAGCTGCTGGTCGTGGAACATGTAGGTACCAGTGACATAGAGAAAGGTAGGAGAGAGGCCGTGGAGGCCAAATTTAGGCTGGTAGGTAAGAGATTGAAGTCCAGGAACTCCATGATAACATTCTCTGAAATGCTTCCAATTCTATGTGCAGGGCAGTTAGACAGGCAGAACTGTAGGGTCTCAATACATGGATGAGACGATGTAGGGAGGAGGGATTTAGGTTTTTAGGAACTGGGGAATCTTTTGGGAAAGGAGGAGCCTATTCTGGAGGGATGGACTCCACCTAGCCCAAAACAGAACCAGATTGCTGGCATGTAAAAGTAAAAAGGTCATCGAGGAGATTTTAAACTAAGGGCTGGGGGAAAGTCGACAGGTGGGGAGGAGCACGTGGTTCAGACAGACACATCCCTTAGGGGAGGATTTATTAAAGGGGATACTTGATGTCTTAGTAAAGAGGAGAGGATAGAAGTTGATAAAGTGCAGGGAGGAGCTGAAGAGAAACAGTCAAATGAAAGAGTCCCATTCAATTACATCACATGAAGGCAGACAACTAAATATTGACAAATTTTATAAGTGCTCATATATAAATGCAAGAAGTTTAAATACTAAGATGGGTGAACTTGACTGCCTGGTATTAAATGAGGATTTTCATATCATAGGCATCACAGAAACTTGGTGGAATGATGATAATCAATGAAACACAATAATACTAGATTACAAAATATATAGGAATGGCAGAGTAGATCGTGCTGGTGGGAGAGTGGCACTATATGTGAAAGAAAGCATAGAATCAAATATAGTAAAACTCTTAAATGAATGAAACAGTACCATAGAATCTCTATGGATAGAAACCCCATGCTTGAATAATAAGAGTATAGCAGTAGGAATATACTACTGCCCATCCAACCAGGATGGTGATGGTGACTATGAAATGCTCAGGGAGATTAGAGAGGCTACAAAAACACAAAACCCAATAATAATGGGGGATTTCAACTATCCCCATATTGGGGGATACACGTCACCTCAGGATGGGATACAGAGATAAAGTTTCTTGACACCATAAATGACTGTTTCTTGGAGCAGCTTGTCCTGGAACACATAAGGGGAGAGGCAATTCTTGATTTAGTGGAGCACAGGATCTGGTCCAAGAGGTGAATGGAGCTGAATTACTCGGTAATAGCAACCATAATATAATGAAATTTAACATCCTTGTAGTGGCGGGAAATACCAAAGAAACCCACCACAGTAACATTTAACTTCAGAAATGGAAACCACACAAAAACGAGGATGTTAGTTAAACAGAAAGTAAAAGGAACAGATACAAGAGTAAAATCCCTGCAAGCTGCACGGAAACTTTTAAAAACACCATAATAGAGGCTCAAACTACATGTATACCGTAAATAAAAAAAAGTAAGAGGACCAAACAAATGCCACCCTGGCGAAAAAACAGAATAAAAGGGGTGGTTAGAGACAAAAAGACATCTTTACAAAATTGAAAGTCAGATCGTACTGAGGAAAACAGAAAGGAACATAAACTCTGGCAAGTCGTGTGCAGAAGTATAATTAGGCAGGTCAAAAAGGAATTTGAAGAGCAACTAGTAAAAGATACCCAAACTAACAGCAGAAGTTTTTTTTTTTTAAAGTACATGAGAAGCAGGATGCCTGCCAAACTGTCAATGGCGCCACTGGATGATTGAGGTGCTAAAGGAGCACTCAGGGAAGACAAGGCCATTGTGGAGAAGCTAAATGCATTCTTTGCATTGGTCTTCATTGCAGAGGATGTGAGGGAGATTCCCACACCTGAGGCATTCTTTTTGGTAACAGATCTGAGGGACTGTCCCCGATTGAGGTGTCAATAGGGCAGGTTTTGGAACACTTTGATACACTGGACAATAATAAATCACCAAGACCAGACAGTATTCATCCAAGAATTTGGAAGGAACTCAAATATGAAGTTGCAGAACTACTAATTGTGGTATGTAACCTGTATCTGAAGACAGACTCTGTACCAGATGACTGGAGGGCAGCTCATATAACACCATTTTTTTTTAAAGGCTCCAGAGGTGATCCTGGCAATTACAGGCTGATAAGCCTATTTTCAGTACCAGGCAAATTGGTTAAAACTATAGTAAAGAACAGAATTATCTGACACATAGATGTACATGTGGAAGAGGAAGAGTTAACATGGCATTTGCAAAGGGAAATGATACCTCATCAATCTATTAGAATTCTTTGAGGGGGTCAACAAATGTGGACAAGGAGATTGAGTGGATATAGTGTACTTGGACTTTGAGAAAGCCTTTGACAAGGTCTCTCACTACAAGTTCTTAAGCAAAGTGAGCTGTCATGGCATAAGAGGGAAGGTCCTTTCATGGATCAGTAACTGGTTAAAAGATAGAAAACAAAGAGTAGGAATAAAAGATCAGTTTCCACAGTGGAGAGAGGTAAATAGGATCTGTACCGGTACCAATGGTATTCAATATATTCATAAATTATCCGGGAAAAGGGGTAAACACTGAGGTGGCAAAGTTTGCAGACAATACAAAATTACTCAAGATTAGTTAAGTCCAAAGCTGACTGTGAAGAGTCACAAAGGGATCCCACAAGACTCGGTGACAAGATGGCAGATGAAATTTAGTGTTGATAAATGCAAAGTAACACACATTGGAAAACATAATCCCAACTATAAATACAAAATGATGGAGTCTAAATTAGCTGTTACCACTCAGGAAAGAGATCTCAATGTCATTGTGGATAGTTCTCTGAAAACAGATGCTCAATGTAACATGGTAATTAAAAAAGCTAACAATGTTAGGAATCATTAGGAAAGGGATAGATAAAATAGTAAATACCATAATGCCACTATATAAATCTATGGTACATCCACATATTGAATACTATGTGCAGTTCTTGTTCCCGCAGCTCAAAAAAAGATATATTAGAATTGGAAAAAGTACAGAGAAGGGCAAGAAAAATGATCAGGGGTATGGAATAGTTTCTATATGAGAAGAGATTAAACAGCCTGGGACTGTTCAGTTTAGAAAAGAGGCTACTAAGAAGGTGATATGGTAGCGAGATCTATAAAATCATGAACGGTGTGATGAAAGTGAATAAGGAAGTGTTATTTATGCCTTCATATAACACAAGAACCAGGAGTCACCCAATGAAATTAACAGGCAGCAGATTTAAAACAAACATAAGGAAGTACTTCACACAACACACGGTCAACCTGTGGAACTTGTTCCCAGTGAATTTTATGAAGGCTAAAAGTGTAACTGTATTCAAAAGGAATTAGATACGGTCATAGAGGATAGGCCCATCAATGGCTAATAGCCAAGATGGTCAAGGATGCAACCCCATGCTCTGGATGTCCCTAAATCTCTGACTGCCAGAATCTGGGGCTGGACAACGGAGAATGGATCACTTGATAATTGCTCTGTTTTGTTCATTCCCTCTGAAGCATCTGGTACCAGCCCCTGTCAAAAGACAGGACACTGGGCTAGATGGCCATTGATCTGACCCAGTGTGCCAGTCTTACATTCTTTCCATTCTAGTAACAATCCCCATGCTAAAACCCAAGAACTCTTTTCTAGTATGATAGTTTTTCTTTTTTGCTTGACTGCCTTTCAGTAGGTCCTCACAACACTCCCAACCCCTTCTCCCCATATTTTTGTGCTTAAATTAAGCCCTCATCAAACTTACAATAGTGATTCAGTTTCCCACTGAGGGAATTGGCCAGGTAAAGAAAGAGTTCTTTTATCTTTCCTTTTATCTTTCTGTACCAGCCTTACTCCTAGGCTAAATATTCCAAGTGAAAAAAGACTCTGATAACACTCAACCAACTCATATATCAATGGTCTATTTCCCTTCAATGAATTCCCCTTATTTAATGCAACAGAACTTCAGTACAATTTCATTCATCTTTTTTCCTTATAAAACCTGAGGACAGAAGACCTGGATTTTCAAAGCTTCCGAGTACTTCATAATGTGTCATACCCTTCATTTCACATCTGTCTCAAATTATTACTAAGTCACTGGAGAATCAGCTGTGAGGTCTTCAAGGTTTCCACCATCCATGCATGCCAGTCGTCAACTTTGTCTTCAATCTAATAGCCCATCAGAAATTACTCATCAAAATCTAAGTGTCGATAGCTTTTGTAGGATCCTTGTGGCTTCTATTGCTGCTGTGCTCTCAGCCTGAGTTGTTGCTCCCTTCAGAGGGTGTCTGAAGTTTTATTCCGTCTCACATTTTACAGCTTAACTTTCTTTAAAGTTTCTTTACTTCATTACACCTGAAAGGTAAAATTACACCATCAGCGCTGTGTGCACAACTCCCACTGAAGTATAGAGGAATGTTGAGCATGAATCATTAGCAGGATGTAGATTAATACCCATCCTCACATGATGAAATATACCAATGGTTTTCTGCCATTTCGGTACAAGAGAGGTGCAATACGTGGATTTTTATGTGTGACTAATTTGTTAATTTCATTCTGGATGATTTTTCCAGTACAAGTTATTTACTTTAGTCTCTTTGTTTATTTTCATGTTCTAATCCAGACGCTCTCATTGCCTGAATGCGCAAGGCTCTGTCTCTTCCAGCGGGTTCCCCATCATTTCAGGTACTTCTACTCACCCCTGGGCACAGGACCTGCCCAAGCATTCTCGGGATGCTTCCCGGGGTACCCAGGGTTGTGAGGCACCTTGCTACCACCTGCCCTGAGCATGAGCCTTGGCTGTGCTTGCTATGGGTCAGTTCCCCAACTCCACCAACCTCTGGCAACACAAGCACTATCCTCTAGGCCTCTGCAGGCCTTGCTCTCTCTGTACAGGTCAGTCAGAGGTGCATCCCATCCTCCCAGTCCTCTGAATGTCTCCCTAGCGTGCCCAGCTCCTGATCACTAGAGACTCCCACAATTCCCAGATCCTCTGGTCCCAAAGGCACAGTTACACCATAGCTCTGCTGATCACACAGCACTTAGAGTTGTTTGTAGAGAAAGCAAGTATAAGTTTATTTAACAAAGAACAGAGATTCAAGTGATGGCAAGCAGAAATATTGGAAACAAAGGGTTACATATAAAACAAAATCAGAACACGCATAGTAGAGCCTAAACTTAACCACCAAGATGTTGTCATGTCATACAAAACAAAAGCTCCCCCAAAATCTTTCCAGCATATTACAGCCAGGCTTGGCTGTGATATCGTCCATTCATGAAGCAAGCCCACACTCAGCTTACTTCCTAGATGAAAGATACAGATTGAATCTCAGTACCTACAATTATAGTCCCTCAAAATCCATTGTCTTCACTTTCAGCCCACTGCTTGGGTTTCCTGTCAATAGCCTCCCCTGGAGACGTTGCAATCACTTGGGTAGCATTTTTTGGGTGACCAGATGTCCCGATTTTATAGGGACAGTCCCGATTTTTGGGTCTTTTTCTTATATAAGCTCCTATTACCCCCCACCCCCGTCCCGATTTTTCACATTTGCTGTCTGGTCGCCCTACATTTTGCTCAGGCTAAATAGGAGTTCATTGTGAAGTATGCAATTCTCAGTGTACATGGAGACAGACTGATAAACATCGCTTGCCTGAAAGAAACCTATTTCTCACCTTTTGGTGAACAGCCCCAAGTCACAGACCTTAAGAACATCATTTTTAGTATATATACATAATTCCTTACATATTATCCATACACACATAGCACAATGATTATGATGACCACTGTGACACAAGCTTTCAGTAGAGACGTTAAATGATGTGCTTTGGTAAACGAGGATGTAGATACCAGACCCAGAGGATCCCTGTAACCCTTATGCATCCTGTGCCCTCTGCCAGTTGGCAACAAGAGGGCCCTGGGTCACGTTTATGCACCATTTAAGTCCCACTTAAGCCCTTGATGTGAAATCCTGCCCCCAGTGAAGTCAATGGCAAAACTACCTTGTGTATGGCCTCTGGTCTAAGAATATAACTCGTTTCCCACTCAAATGTCTCTGGATTCCCTTCTGGATTGGTATTGTAACAGACTCTGCAGTGTGCTTGTTGGTAAACAGGCATATTAATTTTGAATGCACAGTTTTCACCAGACAGAAAGTACTTTCAGTTCTTCGCTTCTCTCATGCAGACTCTGTACCGTTCCTCATGTTTGTAACGTAGCCTGTTAAAACAACACCCTGATCCAAAACATCATGGCTTCAGGCTGTGTTCGTCCCGTGCAATGTTCTTGTTCCTTAATGCAACATGATCATGATCCAAACATATAGGAAAATTACTGTGGCTCAGGTGCTCTAAAGTTTCCACAATATGTTTCCTGTAGTCAGTTTATTACAAAAAAGAAGATGAGGGCTTGTTTTCCAAGGTTGCCGAGCACCTCCAGCTCCCAGGGACTTACCCTGGAATTGTGGCCGCTCAGCCCTTCTGAAAATCTGGCCCTAAGAAATGACTTTGTCAGTATGTTTTGCAAAGGAAGAAGAAGAAAAACAAGGCCAGGCATGTCTTGAAAGCCTCAATGACAATGGCCTAGTCCTATAGCTTTAATTCTACATAAATTATCCTATGGGATGCCCCAAAAGCCACGATTCCACAGACACAAAAAAAGGTTATGCTGGACCCTCCAGGTTAAAATGAGATGTGGAAGCAGTGATCAAAAATGGAAAATGAATATAAACGGGGGAGAGGGGAAGTAAATGGCAATGAATGTAAGTTACAAGTTAAAAAAATATAGGTGACTGATGAGGGAAAATAAAGAAATCTATGAAATATCAATGGCCTATAGGCTAAAAGCCATTAAGGCATTTAAAATATATATATTAGGAACAAACCAACAGAGACCTAGGTCAGATATAGGTTCCCTGCTAGATGCACATGGTAAAACTATAAATAGTGATGTAGAAAAGGCAGAAATGTTCAATCGATGTTTCTGTTCTGTATTTGGAATGAAGTAGGGAGGTGTATTCATCCAATGTGGTGATGGGGATGCCACAGAAGGATTTCCATCTATAACAAAGGAGGATGTGGGGAAGCTTCTGCTAAAACTAGACATTTTCAGATCAACAGCCCTGGGTAATTGTCTTAAAGAGATTGTCTTAATAGTCATAAGGGAACTAGCAATGTTTTTTTTTTTAACCAATCATGGAAAACTGGGGAAATTTCAAGGGACTGGAGGACTACTGCTACTTTCCAACCCCCCCAAAACAAACAAACAAACAAACAAACAAAAAACCACTACCAACAACCCTGAGCACGCAACTGAGAATTTGCATGAGTAGTGATGATTTGTGTACACAAAGTGGACAGAGGGATATCTAACCAAGCTGTACACACAAATCCTGCTTAGATGTGTATATTTCATTATTCACTCCTGGGCTGGTGCAAGAAGTGGGCACCATTTAAGGTGCCAATGAATTTTAAGTGGTGCATAGGCCTTATTTTAGATATCTGCACACAGTTCAAGAATACATAAGTGCTGATGTGTGTCAAACTGCCTGTGCAAAGGTAGAGGCCCTTTAAAAATTTAGCCCTGAATATCCAATTCCAACCTGGAATTCCTATCTCCGCCATAACAATTCACTCCAGGTGTTGATAAAGACCTGATTGACCACTTATTCATGGAGGTGCTGACCTATGACCCTGCATGCTTCAACGGATCCTAAGTGGCAAAGATTGGAGCAGGTGTTCAGGGCAATTGATCTCATGTACCATATATGCCACATTACGGCATCAGGTCAGAGGCACAATGTTCCTGACCAGATCTAGGTCTAAACTTTCCCAGACTTTGTGAGGTGAAAGATTTGGAGCCAGTGTTCTGGTCTGGGCTTAATCTTACTATATGCGCACTCTCACTCAGGGCCTGATACTTTGCCTTTGAAGTCAATGGGCACAAAATCAGGGCTTCAATGTGCAAGTTAAGCCATTTCTTAAGATTTTCTTCTAAATGAATGGACAGCATAGTACTTGTATATGAACATTTAAAATTTGGACCAACAGCCTACGCTTTGTTCAAGGGGACATAACACTTTGCAGACTATACATTTTAATATTTTAAATGCCAAGACCTTTTTAATAACTTTATGCTTATAAAATTTGCAGAGGACAGCAAACTGAGAGGGGTGGCAATCACTTCAGAAGACAGATTAGAATTCAAAATGACCTAGACAAATTAGAGAATTGGTTTGAAATCAGCTACATTAAATTCAATAAAGACAAGTGCAAAGTGCTTTGTTAGGAAGGGCAAGTCCAACGCACAACTACAAAATGGGGAATATCCGGCTAGATGGCAGTACTGCTGAAAAGGGCCTGGGGATTATAGTGGATCGCAAATTGAACATGAGTCAACCATGTGATGCAGTTGCGAAAAAGGCTAATATGCTGGGATGTCGTATGTAAGACACAGGAGGTAATTGTCCCACTTGGCACTGGGGAAGCCTCCAGCTGGAGTACTGTGTCCAGTTCTGGGTCCACACTTTAGGAAAGATGTGGATAAATTGGGGAGAGTCTAGAGGAAAGCAAGACAAATGATAAAAGATTTAGAAAACTTGACCTAAACTGGACATGTTTAGTTGTGAGAAAAGAAAACTGAGGGGGGACCTGATCGCAGTCTTCAAATATGTTAAGGATTGTTATAGAGGATGGTGATCAATTGTTCTCCGTGTCCACTGAAGGCAGGACAAGAAGCAATGGGCTTAATCTGCACCTACGGAGATATCATAGAATCATACAATATCAGGGTTGGATGGGACCTCAGGAGGCCATCTAGTCCAACCCCCTGTTCAAAGCAGAACCAATCCCCAACTAAATCATCCCAGCCAGGGCTTTGTCAAGCCTGACCTTAAAAACCTCTAAGGAAGGAGATTCCACCACCTCCCTAGGTAACCCATTCCAGTGCTTCACCACCCTCCTAGTAAAAAAGTATAGGTTAGATATTAGATACACCTCTACCACGATATAACGCTGTCCTCGGGAACCAAAAAAATCTTACTGCGTTATAGGTGAAACCGCGTTATATCGAACGCCGGACCCCCCACCCCCGAGCGCTGCTTTACCGCGTTATATGCGAATCCATGTTATATCGGGTCATGTTATATCGGGGTAGAGGTGTATTAGGAAAAACTTTCTAACTCTAAGGGTAGCTAAGCTCTGGAATAGACTCCCAAGGGAGGTTGTGTAAATCCCCGTTTTCACAACAGGTTGGACAAATATCTGTCAGGGATGGTCTTGGCTTACTTAATCCTGTCTCACTGCAAGGAGCTGGACTTGACCTCTCAAGGTCCCTTTCAGCCCTACATTTCTATGTACTTCCTCATCATATTTTCATTTTCTAGTTGTGACACTATATTCACTGAATTAATGCACGCTACACCTCTTATAGTCACGCAGTACTCACGTCAGACATATCTAATTTATGTGACAAATCCTGGGACTCTAAATTAGAATCCGAGTGAAATACATTTAATAATTACACTAATATAAATATCAGTAAAGCTGACTGCAGTGCTCTGTGAAGGTCCTTTGGATATATTAACTTCTAGTATCCATTAATCAGCGGGTGCCATCACAGAATAAACAGAGAGTTTCAAATCTTTCTCTTAAAACCTTAGCTCCTTTTCCCTTTGGATGAAAGACCTGAGGGTATAGGAATGATAATGAAATCAGCTGATTCAAATCAAAGGAACACCCACAATGAGCCAGTAATTAGTGCCACTGCTATTATTTGCTAAGGACCAAATGTTGGCCTTACTGAAACTGATAGGAGTTCAGTACTGGCTCCAGTGGAACCAGGAGTTGTGATTCTGTTTTATCACTATGCACTGAAAACATGCGTGGCCCTGTACAAAACAAGTCCCTGCCCCAAGAGCTTACAGTCTTAAAAGACAGACCATAGATGTTCAGAAACCACCAAGAGAGAGAAAACTGGTGTTTTGGTTTTTAAAATGTTACAACAATGCCCACAAGGATGGAGGTGGAAAAGGTGAGTCATTGGCAGGGGTTTGAATCAAGATAGGGAGGTGGTTTGGCAAACCAAGTGATGGGGGGGCGGACCTTTGGCCCTAAGTTTGTTTTACTGTCTCCTGAGAGATTTTCATTATAACTTCTAGTGCTGCATGTTTTCACAGCATGCTACTTTTTGCATCTGTCATTTTGAAAGGATGGTTGTTCTAGATATAGACAAACATCTGCAAGTTGCAACATGTAACTAATAAAAAGCAAACTTTCCCATGAAACGCCCTGGTGGTAATGGTATTGCATGGTGCCTAAAAAATTGTAGGTTAGAAGAAACTTAAGGCCTTCTGGCTACTTCCTGAAAACAGAGGCAGTGGATTATAACATTCTTCAAACTTTCCACGCGTCAGTGCCAGATAAACAATCCATCAGTCAAATGCCCACGCCAAAGTACTGCACCTTCGTGCAAATGAGAACTGGCAGAGAACTCTGGCCAACATTTTCAAACTTGGGGAGCACCTGGAGTTAATGTCCATGGCCATATTTAGGCTCTGATCTGCAATCAGATCCACACAGGCAGACCATTGGTCAATGGGGCTGCATGTGGAGGCAAGAAGTCAACTCATGTGGGTCCAATGACAGGAGCAAGGCTCTAGGCACCTAAACACAAAGGATCTGATTTTCAAAGGTTCTCAGCATCCACATCTCATATTTGGCATTGTAGGTGCTCACCACCTTTGAAGACCAGACCACTTTAATTTAGAGGCATAATTAGGGAGCTACATGCCTAATTTTAGGCAGCCATATTTAAACATTTTGGCCCATAGTATAGCTGGGTGGCTGGGAACCACTGCTCCCTACTACATGAAATGACAGACCTGCTCACCTGTCTTTTCATGTTCCCTCTACAAGATTAACTACTGGAGCTGCCCATCCAGTTGGGGCCTGTGTTTACTACAGCAGACAGTTGAGTTCTGTTCCCCATGCCGCATGGTTAGGTGACTACCCTGGTGTCTGTGCAACCATGGAGCGTTACAGCATGATCTTCTGAGTGGGACATCTGGGTTTAAAGCATTGCATAACAGCTGATCTTTTGTTTGCATACCAAAAAAAAAAGAAAGAAAAAAGAAAATGGGACAGATGTGGGTGGTTTCTGAGCCTTCCCTTAATTACTCGTGACAGTAGCTGCAGGCTGGTGATGAGCACAGCCCCCACATGTGTACAATCAGATACTCAGTGCATGGTTTTATTAGGACAAGTCCCTATGGACGTTGGAGTGGATGAGAACAATGGATTAAGTTGTTTGTTGCCCACATGGTTTTAACTACCTGACACTGGGTGTGAGAGCAGCCTTGAAAACTTACCAGCCCAGGCACAAAAATGACTTGGCCACTCTTTATCATGACAACAATAAGGGGATGGAAAAATGATATTCCACTTCCCTCAGTAGTATCTCACAGGCTGGTTGAGAATGTGCTGTAGCTGTAACCAGAGACCAGATCAGTCAGAACACTACTGCTAATCTGCAAAGCATAGGCGCCAACTCCATGGGTGCTCCACTGGTGGGCGCCACCAGTCAGCTCCTCCCCCTTCCCCACAGCGCCTCCTGCCTGCCACAGATCAGGTATTCAGTGGTGGGCAGGAGGCGCGGGGAGGGAAAGGGGGGAGCAATGGTGGGGTGCGCTCAGGAGAGGTGGCGGAATGGGGTGGGAAGAGGTGGGACGGGGGTGGGGCTTTTGGGAAGGGGTGGAGTGGAGGTGGGGCCTGGGGCGGAGCAGGGGTCGAGCACTCCCTCAGAGTACTGGTGGAAAGCAACAGTGGTCGCAGCTCTTGTTTTGAGTAAACCTCTCAACAGCTGTCTGAACCGCTGTCATTTAGGGTTCGTCTACAAGAGAAGCGCTACAACGTGGCAGCTGCACTGAGGCAGCTGTGTCACTATAGTGCATCTGGTGAAGATGTTCTGTGCCGACAGGCGTGAGCTCTCCCATTGGCATAACAAAGCCACCTCCGCGAGAGGCAGTAGCTAAGTTGGCGGGAGAAGCTCTCCAACCAGCATAGCATTGTCCACACCGGTGCTTAGGTTGGCGTAACTTACGTCGCTCAGGGGGGTGGCTTATTCACATCCCTGAGCGACATAAGTTATACCAACGTAAGGGATGGTATAGACCAAGCCTTAGGCAGGGGACCATTGACACAGCAGTTCAGCTTCTCGCTGGCCCTGACGAACGCATACAAAAGAAATCTAAGGCCTTTCAGAGGATCCAAGTTCCCTTATCATTAAAACAAAACACAAAGAAGTATCTTTACACAAAGTGATAAGGGGAAAGAGTTTGATCCATTGCTGCCTCTGTGGTGCTCAATGTGGGATCACAAAGTAACTATAATTTGCAGCTCTCATTCTGTGTATGTGCAACATTTGGTGTTAAGAGTGTCCACATCTTCTGTAATCCCCCTTCAGTTATGTTGAATGCAAAAGGTTTAATTTAAGCCAGCTGAGAATGAAGATCTGCTATTAACTAGTTTAAAATGTCTATATAAATGGCCCACATTAGTTACATATTATTTGTCCTATTTACATTAAATACCTTTAAAAATACACTGTTGTACAGAGTGAAATTCAAGGCCAAAATTCAGATTTACCCAGTTCGTTATAGTTTTATGCGGCTTTTGTGCCTGTTTGACACTCCCTCTGTGTGCTTCACCTTTCTGAGCAGGCTGGGGTTTTGAACTAAATGAGAATCCTGTTCTCTGTACTGCTCTGCCCTCTTCCTGCTTACAAGACCAGACAGGATAGTATAACACTTCACATGCACATGAGTGTCCTTGCTCATGAAGGAAGCCGGTGCCTTGGGTTTTCACTGTAGGGCTGCCTAGCAGAGTATTAAAATCAATGTGACAGCCCTTGCTGTGGGAAGCAGATTTTTCAAGACTTAGGCCATGTGTACACTACCACTTATGTCAGCAAAATGTATGTCGTTCAGGGGTGTGAAACCCCACCCCCGCGAACGACAAAAGTTTCACTGAAAAAAATGGTAGTGTGCACCGCGCTGTCGGCGGGAGAGCTACCGCAGCTCTTTTAGGTGGTTTTATTATGTCAATGGGAGAGCTTTCTCCCATTGGCATAGCATAGCTACATGAGCGATCTTATATCAGTGCAGCTGCATCAGTACAGCTGTGCTGCTGTAAGCTCACTAGTGTAGAGATGGCCTTAGACGGGCATATGAGTTCAAAAACAACATAGGCCACATGGAGTTACACCAGATACTAATTTGGTCCTATATAGGTATAGAATCATAGAATCATAGAATATCAGAGTTGGAAGGGACCTCAAGAGGTCATCTAGTCCAACCCCCTGCTCAAAGCAGGACCAATTCCCAGCTAAATCATCCCAGCCAGGGCTTTGTCAAGCCGGGCCTTAAAAACCTCTAAGGAAGGAGACTCCACCACCTCCCTAGGTAACGCCTTCCAGTGTTTCACCACCCTCCTAGTGAAATAGTTTTTCCTGATATCCAACCTGGACCTCCCCCACTGCAACTTGAGACCATTGCTCCTTGTTCTGTCGTCTGCCACCACTGAGAACAGCCGAGCTCCATCCTCTTTGGAACCCCCCTTCAGGTAGTTGAAGGCTGCTATCAAATCCCCCCTCATTCTTCTCTTCTGGAGACTAAACAATCCCAGTTCCCTCAGCCTCTCCTCATAAGTCATGTGCTCCAGACCCCTAATCATTTTTGTTGCCCTCCGCTGGACTCTTTCCAATTTTTCCACATCCTTCTTGTAGTGTGGGGCCCAAAACTGAACACAGTATTCCAGATGAGGCCTCACCAATGTCGAATAAAGGGGAACGATCACGTTCCTCGATCTGCTGGCAATGCCCCTACTTATACAGCCCAAAATGCCGTTAGCCTTCTTGGCAACAAGAGCACACTGTTGACTCATATCCAGCTTCTCGTCCACTGTGACCCCTAGGTCCTTTTCTGCAGAACTGCTACCTAGCCATTCGGTCCCTTGTCTGTAGCAGTGCATGGGATTCTTCCGTCCTAAGTGCAGGACTCTGCACTTGTCCTTGTTGAACCTCATCAGGTTTTTTTTGGCCCAATCCTCTAATTTGTCTAGGTCCCTCTGTATCCGATCCCTACCCTCTAGTGTATCTACCACGCCTCCTAGTTTAGTGTCATCTGCAAACTTGCTGAGAGTGCAGTCCACACCATCCTCCAGATCATTAATAAAGATATTAAACAAAACCGGCCTCAGGACCGACCCTTGGGGCACTCCGCTTGAAACCGGCTGCCAACTAGACATGGAGCCATTGATCACTACCCGTTGAGCCCGACGATCTAGCCAGCTTTCTATCCACCTTACAGTCCATTCATCCAGCCCATACTTCTTTAACTTGGCGTCAAGAATACTGTGGGAGACCGTATCAAAAGCTTTGCTAAAGTCAAGGAATAACACATCCACTGCTTTCCCCTCATCCACAGAGCCAGTTATCTCATCATAGAAAGCAATTAGGTTAGTCAGGCACGACTTCCCCTTCGTGAATCCATGCTGACTGTTCCTGATCACTTTCCTCTCCTCTAAATGTTTCATAATTGATTCCTTGAGGACCTGCTCCATGATTTTTCCAGGGACTGAGGTGAGGCTGACTGGCCTGTAGTTCCCCGGATCCTCCTTCTTCCCTTTTTTAAAGATGGGCACTACATTAGTCTTTTTCCAGTCATCTGGGACCTCCCCCGATCGCCATGAGTTTTCAAAAATAATGGCTAATGGCTCTGCAATCTCACCCGCCAACTCCTTTAGCACCCTCGGATGCAGCGCATCCGGCCCCATGGACTTGTGCACGTCCAGTTTTTCTAAGTAGTCCCGAACCACTTCTTTCTCCACAGAGGGTTGGTCACCTTCTCCCCATGCTGTACTGCCCAGTGCAGCAATCTGGGAGCTGAACTTGTGCATGAAGACAGAGGCAAAAAAATCATTGAGTAATCGTTGAGGTAATTTTAAATGTTAGGTTTGTCAACATAAAGTTCATAGGGTCTGTCCCATAGTAGTGCAACACTGACAGGCTCTGCTCGTCGGTGGGTGGGATTGAACCTGGGGCCTCTGGAGCTTAGTGCATGAGCCTCTACTGCGTAAGCTAAAAGCCAACGGGACCGTAACTAAAGCTGTAGAGCAGACTCATTAATCTCTAAGTGGTCTTGGTGCCACTAGAGGAGATAAAACACCACACTCAGGAGGTGTGTGAGTTACTGTAGTTTGAGATGGAAACAACTTATTAGGTAAGGTCCATCCTTCTTCAAGGGCAGAATATAGTCCTCCCAAATAGAAAGCCTTCTATTCACTTCCCAAGTGATATACTTGGTTCTGAGCTTCTTTCATTGACTCCAAGGACTTAGTCCTTGATCTTAGTTCCTTTAAAAACTAACTTTATTTAAGCACTGACAATATTCTCAACCAAGACTGGACATACCTCTAAAGACAGTACGTGCTCCAAGGAGCTGACAAGAGCTCGGAGGCAGACAAAGAAAAGGCAGACACAAACGTAATGCTTAATAAGCACATCAGGTTTGCCAGGAAGAAGACACAGCACTTTCATTAACTTGCACAAGCATTAAGCCCAGTCTTAGTTTTCAGGGGGGAGGGATAGCTCAGTGGTTTGAGCATTGGCCTGCTAAACCTAGGGTTGTAAGTTCAATCCTTGAGGGGGCCATTTGGGGATCTGGGGCAAAATCAGTACTTGGTCCTGCTAATGAAGGCAGGGGGCTGGACTCAATGACCTTTCAAGGTCCCTTCCAGTTCTAGGAGATGGGATATCTCCATTAATTTAATTTAATTTATTTAATCCTTGCCTCCATATGGAACATCAATGCAGAGTTCAAAGTACTGGTCCTAAAAGACCATCTTAGCCTCCATGATCCCCCAAACAACGGTGCTCTGTAAAGATGATGCAGCTGGATAGATCCAGGTTCTGACACTTGGGCTCTGGGAACAGAGCATTCTCAGCAGCAGGCCTCCAGCTGTGGAACTGCTTGCCAGAAAAGATCAAACTGAGCCCTATGTTGATGGTATTCAGATCAAGGTTGATGGTATTCAGATCATCTTTTTTGATAGTCTTCCCTGAACTGATCTGCAAAAAGCCAGACGCAGACAAAGTCATGCTCTTCTGCTAGAGAGGAACACGGAGAAAAACACAGTTTTGTTCCAGGCTTTTATAGTTTAATAAATTTGTGCAGCACATAAATACCATGGTGATAGGCACAATACAGAAACCTAAGGCCTGGTCTACACTAGGCGTTTATGTCGAAGTTAGCGCCGTTACATCGAATTAACCCTGCACCCGTCCACACCGCGAAGGTATTTAGTTCGACATAGAGGTCTCTTTAATTCGACTTCTGTACTCCTCCCCGACGAGGGGAGTAGCGCTAAATTCGACATGGCCATGTCGAATTAGGCTAGGTGTGGATGGAAATCGACGCTAATAGCTCCGGGAGCTATCCCACAGTGCACCACTCTGTTGACGCTCTGGACAGCAGTACGAGCTCGGATGCTCTGAACTGCCACACAGGAAAAGCCCCGGGAAAATTTGAATTTGAATTCCTTTTCCTGTCTGGCCAGTTTGAATCTCATTTCCTGTCTGGACATCGTGGCGAGCTCAGCAGCACTGGCAACGATGCAGAGCTCTCCAGCAGTGATGGCCGTGCAATCTCAGAATAGAAAGAGGGCCCCAGCATGGACTGATCGGGAAGTCTTGGATCTCATCGCTGTGTGGGGCGATGAGTCCGTGCTTTCCGAGCTGCGATCCAAAAGACGGAATGCAAAGATCTACGAGAAGATCTCTAAAGACATGGCAGAGAGAGGATACAGCCGGGATGTAACGCAGTGCCGCGTGAAAATCAAGGAGCTGAGACAAGGCTACCAGAAGACCAAAGAGGCAAACGGACGCTCCGGATCCCATCCCCAGACATCCCGTTTCTACGAGGCACTGCATTCCATCCTCGGTGCGGCCGCCACCACTACCCCACCAGTGACCGTGGACTCTGAGGATGGGATAGTGTCCACGGCTGGATCCTCGGACATGTTAGCGGACGGGGAAGATGAGGAAGGAGATGAGGAGGACGAGGCAGTCGACAGCGCTCACAACGCTGATTTCCCCGACAGCCAGGATCTCTTCATCACCCTTACAGAGATCCCCTACCAACCCTCCCCAGCCGTTACCCCTGACACAGAATCTGGGGAAGGATCAGCCAGTAAGTGTTGTAAAAATCTAAACATTTATTTGTAACAGAACAGGAATATTAACAATTTAAAAAATGGGTTTCTCATGATTAGTTTGATTAGCTTAACGGTTCAGTCATGGGCAGTGCAACTATTGAAAAAAAATCTAGCAATGTCCGGTTTTGCATGATTGTCCTGCCCAAGCCGCTCTACTGGTTAGTCACTGCTACAGCAGCTACAGTAAAATGCGGTCTATATGTCCGGGGATGGAGCAGAAATCCTCCTGTGACATCTCGAGGAAGCTCTCCTGGAGGTAATTGGAAATCCGCTGCATTAGGTTCTTGGGGAGAGCGGCCTTATTGGGTCCTCCGTAGTAGGACACGTTGCCACGCCACGAGACTATCAAGTACTCTGGAATCATTGCTCTGCACAGCATGGCAGCATACGGCCCTGGTCTTTGCAGGCTTTCCCGGAGCATTCTCTCTTTCTCGCTGTCAGAGATCCTCATGAGGGTGATGTCGCTCATGATGACCTGCTTTGAATGAGGTAGGGGAATGTTAGTGTTGGGACTGCTTTGCCGTTCCTTTACAGAACTGTAACCGCTGGTTTGCAGCCACGCGGTGGAGGCGGGAGAGGGGCAGCCGAAAGGGATCGTTCCCGGGGACAGCCGCGAGGGTGTGGGACAGGAGCAGACTTCCTGCTTGCCGAATTGCTGGCAGCAGGGACCGACATTGATTTCAATGTGAAATGAGGCCATTGCTAATATTAAAGTTTTAAGCTGCCACAAGTCTACGGCTTACCATGTCTGCCTGCAACAGAAATTCCGTTCTCCTGAGAGGCTTCTCAAATGTGCTGTAGAAGACCCCAGGCACTGAATGCGAAGGCCGAGAATTCGACCTTGTGCTGAGTGCGCATGTGATAGGTGCTGTGCATGGTCTTGTTAACAGAGAAAGACTATGTTCTTTGTTCACAACTACATTTATCTTTCTGAGGAATTCACTCCCTTTTTCCCATTCCCACAGCCCCATCTGCGACTGTCTCACAACCTAGCCTGTCATCACACTCCCAGAGGCTAGCGCGGATTAGGCATAAGAAGAAGAGGACACGGGAGGACATGTTCTCGGAGCTTATAGCCTGCTCCAGAGCCCAGGCAGCACAGCAGACCCAGTGGCGGGAGAACTTGACCCGAATGCACCAAGCCAACATGGATCGGGAGGAGAGGTGGCGTCAGGAAGACCAGCAGGCGACTCAAACCCTGCTTGGACTAATGAGGGAGCAAACGGACACGCTCCGGCGCCTTGTGGATGTTCTGCAGGAACGGAGGCAGGAGGACAGAGCCCCGCTGCAGTCCATCTCTAACCGCCCTCCCCCGCCACCAAGTCCCATACTCCCCTCACCCAAAGTGCACAGAAGGAGAGGCGGCAGAGTCCCTGCTAACTCTCACTCCACCCCTGCAGAGAGCTCGAGCAGCAGAAGGCTCTCATTCCCCAAAATTTGACAAGTTCTTTCCTTCCCGCCTGACACAAGCCCCCGTCCAAGTTTCACTTTCCCAGTTCCATGTTTGGTTGATAATAAAAAATACGTTTCTGTTAACTACTGTTTCCATCATGTTCTTTTGGAGGAGGGGGGGATAGGGGGTTGGTAATTCGACAGGACAGTCACCTTTGGCAGGGTATATAGTCGGGGGCAGGCACAGCAGCAGGGCACATACATAGTGCAGTGATGCAGTGACTAGTTACCCTGGTTAGTCTGGGAGGTTGTTTTCATGTTATGTGGTGGGGGGTAGGTTGCTCTGTGACTTTGTGGCAGGGGAGGGCAGTTACAGATCTTAAGCGGCGGTCCTTAGGCAGGATCACAGAGCCACACAGCAGGGGATCTGTAACCGTCCTCCCCCTGCCACAAAGTCACATAGACCCCCCCATACACACAGTCCCTATCAGGAGGGGTGACAGGCTCCGTTGAAACAACCATCCCACCGCAGCGGAGCCTGTCAATCCTTGAGTTTAGAAGCTGCATTCGCGCCACTACAGTACACCCGCTCCGCACCACAGTCTGCGTCCCAGTTTTAAAAAATTCCCGCGAATACAGTATTAAAGAAAACGGTGTGCTTTAACAAAGTAGAACTATTTTTATTTTGAAACGTGTGTTGGAAGTGGGGTGAAGGGGGTATGTAACTGGATAGGATAGTCAACATTAACTGGGCAAAGAAATGGGGGCAGGTTTAGCTTCTCAATACACAAACTTTAAAGTCACAGGTTACCCTGCTCACTCAGGAACTTTGCTTTCAAAGCCTTCCGGATGCACAGCGCTTCCCGCTGGTCTCTTCTAATCGCCCGGCTGTCTGGCTGTGAGTAATCAGCAGCCAGGCTATTTTCCTCAACCTCCCACCCCGCCATAAAGGTCTCCCCCTTGCTCTCACAGAGATTGTGGAGCACACAGCAAGCTGCAATAACAATGGGGATATTGGTTTCGCTGAGATCACAGCGAGTCAGTAAGCTTCTCCATCTCCCCTTGAGACGTCCAAAAGCACACTCCACCACCATTCTGCACTTGCTCAGCCGGTAGTTGAAGAGTTCTTTTTCACTGTCCAGGGCGCCAGTATAGGGCTTCATGAGCCAGGGCATTAGCGGGTAGGCTGGGTCCCCGAGGATGACTATAGGCATCTCCACATCCCCAAGAGTTATTTTGTGGTCCGGGAAGTAAATACCTTGCTGCAGCCGTCTAAACAGACCAGAGTTCCTGAAAACACGAGCGTCATGAACCTTGCCCGGCCATCCCACGTAGATGTTGGTAAAACGTCCCCTGTGGTCCACCAGTGCTTGCAGCACCATGGAAAAGTAGCCCTTTCTGTTAATGTACTGGCTGGCCTGGTGTTCCGGTGCCAGGATAGGGATGTGAGTTCCATCTATGGCCCCACCGCAGTTTGGGAATCCCATCGCTGCGAAGCCATCTATGATCGCCTCCACGTTTCCCAGGGTGACTACCTTTGGCAGCAGTACATCAACGATTGCCTTGGCTACTTGCATCACAACAACCCCCACGGTAGATTTGCCCACCCCAAACTGGTTCGCGACTGACCGGTAGCTGTCTGGCGTTGCAAGCTTCCACAGGGCTATGGCCACTCGCTTCTGGACAGTCAGGGCTGCTCGCATCCGGGTGTCATTGCGCTTCAGGGCAGGGGACAGCAACTCACAAAGTTCCAGGAAAGTTCCCTTCCGCATGCGAAAGTTTCGCAGCCACTGGGATTCATCCCAGACCTGCAGCACTATGCGGTCCCACCACTCAGTGCTTGTTTCCCGTGCCCAGAATCTCCTTTCCACGGCATCAACATGACCCATTGCCACCGTGATGTTCTCGGCGCTGGGTCCCCTGCTTTCTGAGAGGTCTGTGCTACTCTCAGACTTCAGGCCATCACCGCGTTGACGTAGCCTCCTCGCTTGACTTTTCTGCATCTGCCTCAGGGAAAGGTGTATGATAAGTTGCGAGGCGTTGAGAGCGGCCACAACTGCAGTGATGGTTGCAGCAGGCTCCATGCTCGCAGTGCTGTGGCGTCCGCGCTGTCACTGACTAGAAAAGTGCGCGAACTGATTTCCCGCCGGCGCTTTCAGGGAGGGAGGGCGGGAGTGATGGACGGATGATGACAGTTACCCAAAAGCACCCTGGACACATTTTTTTTACCCAGAAGGCATTTGCGGCTCCACCCAGAATTCCAATGGGCAGCGGGGACTCCGGGAACTGTGGGATAGCTGACCACAGTGCACCACTTCCAATGTCGACGCTTTCCCCGTTAGTGTGGACTCACAAAGTCGAATTACTGTCCTTAGTGTGGACACACACGTTCGACTTTGCAATATCGATTCCAAAAATTCGATTTAAGTAAAATCGAACTACTCTCGTAGTGTAGACAAGGCCTAAGAGATGTAGAACAATCAGAATAGACCTTATGTGAATTGTATATGTCCCTAACTCTTCCCTCTGTATTTGTTTTAGACAAAGAACTACTTTACCATAGTCACACTTCTAGGGTTACCATATTTTAAGTGTCCAAAAAGAGGACACTCCACGGGGCCCGGCCCTGACCCCAGCCCCGCCCATGCCCCCGCCCCAACTCCGCCCCCTCCCCTGCTTCCCGTGAACATTTGATTCGTGGGAAGCCTGAAGCAGGCAGCAGGTAAGCTGCGGGGGGGTGGAGGGAGGAGGCGCGGCCCCAGTGTCTCTAGCCTGGCTTGGCTCCTGGGGTACCGGCCCCGGGCCAGCCCCGGGCTGAGCACCCCCAGCCCCCGGCCCCGGCCCAGCACCGCCGGGCCCAGCCCGGCCCCGCACCCCCGGGCCAGCCCCCGGCCCAGCACTGCTGGCCCCTGGCCCAGCACCCCCGGCCCAGCACCCCCGGCCCCGCACCGCCGGGCCCGGCCCCCGGCCCCGCAGCCCCGGGCCAGCCTCCAGCCGAGCACCCCCGGCCCAGCACCGCCGGCCCCGGCCCGGCCCCCGGCCCAGCACGTCCCTATTTTCCCGGACATGTTCGGCTTTTTGGGATTTCCCCCCAGATGGGGATTTGAGGCCCAAAAAGCCGGACATGTCCGGGAAAATCCGGACGTATGGTAACCCTACACACTTCCATGTGTTGAACAGCTGAATGAGAGGCTAAAGACTGCAATAATGATGCAAATTATGCAGCTTTAGTCCAAAGGCATTCTAGCAATATGTGTTAATACTCCATATATATTATTCACTAAAAGCTTCCAGTTCCTTATTTTCTTTACCAGTGTGATGGGGCTTCCATGCCTTGCACTGGGACAGCGGGGGTTAACCCCTGACTGTGGGCTGAGGAAGCCACGCCCCCATGGCCCTACTGGGCATGCTCGAAGTGCAACACCAGTATAAGAGGGAGCAGCCTGGGTCAGTCTGGGCTGGCTGCTGTAGGGGAAGGAGGTGTACTGCTGGCCCCCTGCTGAAGGGTTGGGGGCACTTTGTGATGTGGAGGCCAACCAGCTGACAGCAACCCTTAGGCTCTGGATGTTACTGAAGGAGAAGGAACTGGGGGAACTAGGAAGCCACGAGATATGGAGAAGTGGGTAGGAAGTAACCCAGGGAGTCTTTGTGGGGAGTTGGTTGGACAACGGGAGGCTAGCTTGGTGTGTTTTGGCTGGATCCCTGCCAAGCTGGTGGCAGGCAACCCTGCCACTGACAGGGTCCTGGGTTGGGACCCTGTGAAGCGGGAGGGCCTGGGTCCCCCTATCCTGACAGTGACTGACTGGCTGCTAGGCTGTGCAGCCCTGAGCCTGGGGATGTGCAGGAGTGACCGCGGGCCTGACCTGTGACAACCAGTTTTTAAAGACCTGTGGCTGCTTGCTATGGAATGGAAGACACTTGTCTTTGGCACAAATTAAAATCTGAATCTAGAAAATTGAAAATGAGTTTAAATTGCAGATATCTGGATAAACAGGACTGTAGTTCAATAAGGGGGAAAATGCTGAATTAAGGCAATGTTTGGAGTCACTT
The DNA here is from genome assembly GCF_027887155.1 of Malaclemys terrapin pileata. NCBI lineage: Eukaryota > Metazoa > Chordata > Testudines > Emydidae > Malaclemys > Malaclemys terrapin. The sequence continues at coordinate 17,530,633 of NC_071509.1, read as the reverse complement.
ATATATACTTCTCTGAAACTCTAGCTCCATTCAGGCAGGCACATACTGAAGTCTGAACTGAAATCAAATTACTATGTCCAGTTCTGCAGTTTCAATCATTCATCCTGTTTATAGGGGTCTTTTTGTCTTGAATTAGGCAAAATGTGAGCCCAACAGGAAATTAAGCAACCAAGCAAAATCAGGAAATTCACTCCAGTGGCTTAGCCAGTGGAATGCCATGGCTATCTGCAAACTTAGGCTCCAAAGAGAAAAGGTTGAACTGCAGTCGGATTTATTTTCAGAAAGGCGAATGTGCTTTTAATTTGTATAGGACTAGTAACTATGAAAAAAACCAAGGCAGAGCTTTACGCTGTTGTTTTGAGATTTGCTTTTTATTCTTAATATATTATGCCTACATATAGGAATATAACAATACTCTACTGATACAGCAAACATCAGACTGCCACATTCTCAAAATTTGGTGTTGAGATACTTTTTTTTCTTGCTATAAATCAACATTTTTACGTTTAAAAGCTCAAAATGAACTGGAGCAGAAAATATAAATTCAGAAATTGCTCCTCGCTCCTCGGACAAAGAAAATCTATGATGATTCACTTTAAACATCCAAGCACTATTTATTTTTGTAGTGGCCTCTAAAATTGTGTGTGTAACACCGACCGACTCCGGACAGGATCAAACCTGGGATCTCAGTGCATGAGCCTCTACCGCATGAGCTAAACCCATATAGCTCTTAGCTAAGGCTATAGAGAAAACTCATTAATCTCGCTCTAAGTGGTCTCGGTGCCACTAGATGGGACAGAACACCACACCCAGGAGGTATGTGGGTTACATGTGCAATTTTGCATGTCCAATATTTTTCTGCATCCAATTTTTTGCATGTAACCCCTGATTTGCATATTTGCAGTAAGCAGTATAGTTACTATACTTAGACATGTAACTATACTTTTTTGCATGCACAAGATTATTATTGTAATGCCTAGGATTCTTACTCATGGACTGGGACTCCATTGTGCTGGGTACATACATATACACAACAAAAAGGTGAGCAAAGAACAAACTAAGTGGAAGACAAGAAACAACACATGGATACAGACATGGTGGAGCGCAAGAAAACAATGAAACACTACTGGTCAGCACGGTAGGTAGTGTTATCACTGTACCAGTGGACTAATCATTGTCGTCGTGATGAAGGAGAATTCTGAGGAAGGTTTTGAAGGAGGATAACGAGTGGCTTTGCAGATGTTTACAGGGGACTCCTCCCAAACGTGAAGGGCAGCATACAGGAAAGCGCACAGGTGCTTGTTTGAAAATTTAACCAGTAGGTGATGGGACTGACATCACTGGCGGAGTAGAGAGGGGAGTTTATGCCTAGGCAGGGAATGAAAGATAGTGTGGGATTGGCTGTGAAGGCCCTTGAAAGTGACAACAAGCAACTTACATTTGCTGTGTCTGAGAAGAGGGAGCCAGTGGAGCGATGCAAAAAGAGGGAGGACATGGTCAAAGCAGCGAGGAAAATTATCTTTGCAGCAGCATTCTGCAAGGATCTGAGCAGGGCAAGATGGCATTTGCCCGAGAGAAGGCTGTTGCAGTAAATTGATGAGCGCCTGGATGAAGATTTTAGCTGTATGGATGTCCAGGAAAGGTCTGATCTTGGAGATATTATGCAGAAAGAATTGGCAGGATATACACATAGCCTGAAAAGGAGTTGAAGATGACTTCCCGATTACAGACCTGAGTGGTGGTGATCTCCACAGTGATTGAGAGAGGACGTAGCCGGAAGAGCTCGGAGGAGAGATTGAGTTCTGACAGCTAGACATCCAAACGGAGATGTCAGAGAAACAGGCTGAGCTGCTAGTTTGGACAGAAGGAGACAGGTCTGGGGAGAGAGATCTGTGAGTCCTCAGCATAGAGATGGTAGCTGAATGTGTGTTTGCGGATGAGATTACTCAGGGATCATGTGTGAAGGGAGAAGATGCAGTGGGAGCATAGAAAAGAGGTTTTGCATGCAAAACTCTAGGTAAAGGATTGTATGCCTAGTATTTTGGGCATGCATTATTATACCCACAATTAGACAACTGAGTTCAGGATTGTGTGAAAACTTGGCCCGTAATCATAATTTTGAATATCATCATAAACTATAATGGTTTCTTCCTTTATCGATGATAGTAATGCTCTGAATATTTTGTATCAGATAAAGTGAAATAAACAGATTACTGGCCTACAACGTTTGCTAATAAAATCTCTTTATTTCCAGGTTTCAGAGTAATAGCCGTGTTAGTCTGTATCCGCAAAAAGAAGAACAGGAGTACTTGTGGCACCTTAGAGACTAACAAATTTATTAGAGCATAAGCTTTCGTGGACTACAGCCCACTTCTTCGGATGCATATAGAATGGAACATATATTGAGGAGATATATATACACACATACAGAGAGCATAAACAGGTGGGAGTTGTCTTACCAACTCTGAGAGGCCAATTAATTAAGAGAAAAAAAAAACTTTTGAAGTGATAATCAAGCTAGCCGAGTACAGACAGTTTGATAATAAGTGTGAGAGTACTTACAAGGGGAGATAGAGTCAATGTTTGTAATGGCTCAGCCATTCCCAGTCCTTATTCAAACCGGAGTTGATTGTGTCTAGTTTGCATATCAATTCTAGCTCACCAGTCTCTCTTTGGAGTCTGTTTTTGAAGTTTTTCTGTTGTAATATAGCCACCCGCAGGTCTGTCACTGAATGACCAGACAGGTTAAAGTGTTCTCCCACTGGTTTTTGAGTATTTTGATTCCTGATGTCAGATTTGTGTCCATTAATTCTTTTGCGTAGAGACTGTCCGGTTTGGCCAATGTACATGGCAGAGGGGCATTGCTGGCACATGATGGCATATATCACATTGGTAGATGTGCAGGTGAACGAGCCCCTGATGGTATGGCTGATGTGATTAGGTCCTATGATGATGTCACTTGAATAGATATGTGGACAGAGTTGGCATCGGGGTTTGTTACAAGGATAGGTTCCTGGGTTAGTGGAAACAACCCTGACGTCATAATCAAAAAGGCTGACAAAGGAGGTGCTGTCGTCATCATGAATAAATTGGAATATGACCAGGAGGCTGCTAGACAGCTCTCTAACACCACATTCTACAGGCCATTATCCTCTGATCCCACTGAGGATTACCTAAAGAAACTACACCATCTGCTAAAAAAACTCCCTGACAAAGCACAGGAACAAATCCGTACAGACACATGCCTAGAACCCCGACCAGGGGTATTCTATTTGCTACCCAAGATCCATAAACCTGGATATCCTGGACGCCCCATCATCTCAGGCATTGGCACCCTAACATCAGGCTTGTCTGGTTATGTAGACTCTGTCCTCAGACCCTACGCTACCAGCACTCCCAGCTATCTTCGAGATACCACTGACTTCCTGAGGAAACTACAATCCATCGGTGATCTTCCAGAAAACACCATCCTGGCCACTATGGACGTGGAAGCCCTCTACACCAATATTCCACACAAAGATGGACTACAAGCTATCAGGAACAGTATCCCTGATAATGTCACAGCTAACCTGGTGGCTGAACTTTGTGATTTTTGTCCTCACCCACAACTATTTCACATTTGGGGACAATATATACCTTCAAGTCAGCGGCACTGCTATGGGTACCCGCATGGCCCCACAATATGCCAACATTTTTATGGCTGACTTAGAACAACGCTTCCTTAGCTCTCGTCCCCTAACGCCCCTACTCTACTTGCGCTACATTGATGACATCTTCATCATCTGGACCCATGGAAAAGAAGCCCTTGAGGAATTTCACCATGATTTCAATAATTTCCATCCCACCATCAACCTCAGCCTAGATCAATCCACACAAGCGGTCCATTTCCTGGACACTACTGTGCTAATAAGCGATGGTCACATCAATACCACCCTATACCGGAAACCTACTGACCGCTACACTTACCTACATGCCTCCAGCTTCCATCCAGGACACACCACACGATCCATTGTCTACAGCCAAGCTCTAAGATATAACCGCATTTGCTCCAATCCCTCGGATAGAGACAAGCACCTACAAGATCTCTATCAAGCATTCTTAAAACTACAATACCCACCTGCTGAAGTGAAAAAACAGATTGACAGAGCCAGACGAGTACCCAGAAGTCACCTCCTACAAGACAGGCCCAACAAAGAAAATAACAGAACACCACTAGCTGTCACCTTCAGCCCCCAACTAAAACCTCTCCAGCGCATCATCAGAGATCTACAACCTATCCTGAAAGATGATCCTTTACTCTCACAGATCTTGGGAGACAGACCTGTCCTCGCTTACAGACAACCCCCCAACCTAAAGCAAATACTCACCAGCAACCACACATCACTGAACAAAACCACTAACCCAGGAACCTATCCTTGTAACAAACCCCGATGCCAACTCTGTCCACATATCTATTCAAGTGACATCATCATAGGACCTAATCACATCAGCCATACCATCAGGGGCTCGTTCACCTGCACATCTACCAATGTGATATATGCCATCATGTGCCAGCAATGCCCCTCTGCCATGTACATTGGCCAAACCGGACAGTCTCTACGCAAAAGAATTAATGGACACAAATCTGACATCAGGAATCAAAATACTCAAAAACCAGTGGGAGAACACTTTAACCTGTCTGGTCATTCAGTGACAGACCTGCGGGTGGCTATATTACAACAGAAAAACTTCAAAAACAGACTCCAAAGAGAGACTGGTGAGCTAGAATTGATATGCAAACTAGACACAATCAACTCCGGTTTGAATAAGGACTGGGAATGGCTGAGCCATTACAAACATTGACTCTATCTCCCCTTGTAAGTACTCTCACACTTATTATCAAACTGTCTGTACTGGGCTAGCTTGATTATCACTTCAAAAGTTTTTTTTTCTCTTAATTAATTGGCCTCTCAGAGTTGGTAAGACAACTCCCACCTGTTTATGCTCTCTGTATGTGTGTATATATATCTCCTCAATATATGTTCCATTCTATATGCATCCGAAGAAGTGGGCTGTAGTCCACGAAAGCTTATGCTCTAATAAATTTGTTAGTCTCTAAGGTGCCACAAGTACTCCTGTTCTTCTTTATTTCCAGTAAAGTTTTCAAGTTTGAAGGAACTTTGGTTCCTGGGAACAGGTAAAAGTTACTGAGGCCTGACATAAAGCTCCTTGCCACAGCACACCATGCTCACCACAGTTCTCAGATTTCTGAACAGAACAAAAGAAAATGCATAGTTGTGTGATTCAAGACAATTCCCATCCTGTGAGTACCCCACCCGTCCAAAATTATCCTGCATAGGGATGCTACTATAAATTAGTCCATTTCTTTTGTGCCCAATAGATTTCTGGGAACCTAGTTATAGAACAAGAGACCAAAAAGTTGGAAAATATGGTTTCATTTTTTAAAATATTTTAGCTAATAAAAATCATCAGAGGAGAAATGGCTGTTGGTGATTTGACATAATTCAATCTTGGATAGTGGTGAAAAATGTCAGAGTGATGTTTTGGGAAAGCATACTCTGGGTAGTTGTACCTAACTTTATTTACCTATGACTCATGTCACATATCCCCTCAGAAATTACCAAAAGCGTCCCCAAAAACTGAGCTGCTTGCAACAAATTTATCTTTCGACATCCTTCCAGATTCTCTAGGATCAAAATTATTCTAGCCAAATTCTGTCTGCATACACAAGGCATCTGCACCTGACATTATCTTTTCAGGGCAAAATTTTGGCCCCATGTTTCTTTATATTTAGATGACCTTTGCAAATTGCCTTGTTTCTCAGTTTCAGATTCTTTTATTTAGCATTCTTATTGCTTTATCTTACTCACTACAACTCCTCCAGAGAACAGACAGTAAGGGAAAGCAGTTTACAGACAAGCAAACCTTAATCTGTTAGAACAGTCAGAGCTAAACTAGCTTTAGAACCCACCAAAAGGCAAACACAGTTAGGTCAGGACTTCCCCATACCATCAGAATCCAGACATTTAGCTGTAGGATTGCCAAACAAATAGACTTGGGTGGGGAAGTGTGAAAAGCCAGTTTGATAAATTAGGCCATGCTAAAAATTCCCACTCCCATATCCCACTAGAATATGAGGGATGTCATGGGACTCTTCAAAAATATTGCAGAACCTGCTCTAAGTAGGACTACAGAACCAGTTTGGTTTCTTTCTTCACCCAAGAAGATTCCATCAGCTCTGGCGCTAAACCAAATGGTGCCCCACACGAAGAGCATTTTCAGTCTCTTCCCCCCCTCCTCATTTGTTAAACTTTTGACTACCTTATTTTTTATTGCATTTGTAGCCCATTTCATAACTTTGATGCATGATTTACCCCGTCAAATAAGATGATACATTTGCACGCTAGATAAGATAGATAAGCAAATAATTTCCCCCCCCCTCTAAGCTTATAGAAACTTTTTAATTTTAAGAATAACTGAAATGTACAAACATCAATACCTGAAACATTTTACCTCAAACATTTTTTCCCTTTTATCGCTAACAACAAAGAGCACCTTGAGCTTGGTGCCCCCCAAACCCAGCACCCCAAGTGATTGCCTGGGTCGCCTGCCCCTAAATCCGGCCTGGGCTTCATGGGCTAGGAGATGGCATCCAGGTTGATTGCTTGCCAGCTAAGGGGGGTTGCAAACTGTCCCTGATACAAAGAGGATCAGCTAGGGTTTTATTGCGTCTGGAATTTTTCTGACAGGGCTTCATAAATTTCACCAGTCTCTGAAAACAGAGGCCCCACTTGTATCATAAGTATTTTACAGGGGAACAGATGAATGGCCAGAAGAGGAATATTATGATTTTATGTAACTTAACTGAAATTTGCTAGTAAAATTCTAGACTGCTTACCTGCATTACTCTCTCAGCTCTTAAGATACACAAGAAACAGTGTGGAGCAGTTATGCATATGCTCAAGCTGCTTTTGGATTAGTAAAGTTAATGACTTCACACTTTAAAATGTGATTACTGCATCATTATATGGTTCAAAATATTTTTTAGTTAATGCAAAACGCACACCTGAAATTTAACAACATTCTGCACTGTGGATAAATATGGCATCTCATTCACTTTACTGCTTCTCTCTTGTTTGCATAGGCGTGGGAAGTAGGTGCGTGGGGGGTGCTGCAGCACCCGCAGGTTTTGCATGGGGTCTCAGTTGCCTGCCCCATGCCCGGGCGTTTGGCTCCCAGCCACATGCAGGATCCTGGCTGCCAACCCTGTGCCCCCGGGCTCCACCCCCACCTGTGGCTCCAGCCTCAGCCCCTTTACCCCTGTCCGCACCCACGCCCTCCCTGCTGCTGGCCCCAGCTCTGGGAGGCGATGAGGGTCGTGGATAGGGACAAGGGGGGGCACAGCTCAGCACCCCACTCTAAAAACTGTTCCAGCGCCACTGCTTGTTTTTTTTTTTTTTTTTTTTTAAAGATAAGATTCGATTCCACGATGAACCCAGAAGCTATGTAAAAATCTATGGGTTAGATTGGCACAATGTCCTCCCTGCTTCTCTCCTTGCTAGGGGTGGGGAAGGGGGGTTAGTTGCTGGTAATAATTCACTGCTGGCCTATAGTGGCAGCAAATTGCTCCCTCACATTCTAACCCTAACTCAGCTCTCCTCCACCACACCAGTCAGCAGGAGGCAAAGCACAGGCTCTCGCTTTCCTCTTTCAGCAAAGGAGGGAGAAGTACCCGTGTACCACTGTACAACGGGACCCAAGATCCAGGTGGCTTATGGGAGTTTTAAACTCCATCTAACGTTCCTGCATGGGCATACAGGGCAAGGGATGATTTAGCCCAAAATGTATAGATTGATATTTTTAATATATATTCTAGAATCTTCAAAATGTAGAGCTGGAAGGGACTTCAGTAGTTCATCTAGTCCAGCCCCCAGCACAGAGGCATGATCGAGTATACTTATATCATCCCAGATAATGTTTGTTAAACTGGTATCTATCTGTATAAACAAAATACACTCCCATTTAATCCGGTACTTTGAGTATATGGTGGGATCCAATAAAATAATCCAGAAAATGGTATTTTAGAATAGTCATCTCGTACAGTAGCTCTGTATAGTGCTAGATGATTACTATTGAACCTTGTCGCAGAGGAACTTTGGGTCCACACTTTCTAAGACCTCAACTATAACCTAGATCTTTGCCGGGTCTCTACTCTTGTTGGTATAGAAGCTGGGGAGAGACCATAGCTGAACACTTGATGCCACTTGTTAAAGTTGCCACTTGCCCTGTTTCAGGCTGGGGATATGATTCTTAACCCCTCACTTCCAAGCTAGTCTCTAGTTTTTGGGCCCCCTGCTAATGTGGAAGTGCTACTTAGTATAGGCGCCGACTCCGTGGGTGCTCCAGGGCTGGAGGACCCACGGAAAAAAATAGCCCACCCCCTGGCCACTGCTATTCCCCACCCCCACTGATTAGCTGATGTGAGTGTGGGGGTCCTGCTGCTGCCGCCCAACAGCTGACGTGGGGCTGCGTCGCTGCTAAACAGCTGCTAGGGGGCGTTGCTGTTAGCAAAGGGCTTGGGGGAGGGCAGAGAGCGGCGGGTGGGCGGGAGCCTCGGAGGGGCGGAGTGGGGGCAGGAAGAGGTAGAGCAAGGGCGGAGCCTTGGGGGAAGGGGTTGAGTGGGGGCAGGGCCCCAGGCAAAGTGGGGGTGAGCACCCCTGGAGAAAAGTAAAAGTCGGTGCCTATGCTACTTAGGCATCTTCCACATAGCTTGTCCATTTGTTGGTGCCTCACATCAAATAGAATAGGAAGCCGTTAGGTGATTGGAGGAGTGTGCCACCTGGTACAATTACCTGCTCGTGGCTCAGATCCCCACCTGCTCATGTGCTAGACAGAGAAGAGTGGGCCGATCAGAGGTAATGGAAAAATAGACTGGAAGCCTTTCCTACCTGTGACAGGGGAAACAGACAGGGAGAGCTGCAGAAAGAGATGTCAGCGGAGGGAGTGGGAGCAAATGAAGGAAGGACGTGTGAGAGTTAAAGGAGGGAAGGAGACAGAAGATCTAAGAAAGAACAGGAGTACTTGTGGCACCTTAGAGACTAACAAATTTATTAAAGCATAAGCTTTCGTGGACTACAGCCCACTTCTTCGGATGCATATAGAGTGGAACACGGCTGCTACTCTGAAAGAAGATCTGTATAGACGATGAACCTTACTACAGGACCTGGAAAAAGAGTTGAAAAAATCATTACTGCAAAGACTTTTGCTCCCTATAACATGATAGAAACAAAGCAGTGTGGCAGCACTAAGCATACATACTGTCTCAAGTTTGTTAGGATGCTTTGAAAAAGTTAAACCAATAGGTAAAAGAGAACCCAAGGATATAATTTGATTAGAGACCTTGTCAAAAGCCTTTTGATAAAGTCCCTCACAAGAAGAATCTACTAAAGAAACTTGGTAACTATGGCATGAAAGGTAAAATTATAAAGTGTTAAAAACTGATTACATGTATGACTAAATGGCCAATTCTGAGTGTGGAAAAGGGTTAGTAGTGAAGTGCCCCAGGGATCAGTTGTCTTCAATAGGGAGTTATTTGTACAAAAGTGATTGCAGGATATGGCTGTATCACTGCCAAACAAGGTCATGGACAGGATCATGAAAACAGATGGAATACAATTTCTCATGTGTTTAGAATGGATAAGGCCAGAAGCAAGATGAATACAACCAAAAACTATTTCAAGGACCAGCATTAGGAGCTGAAGGAGAGACCTGTGTACTGTAGGTAATCTCTTCAGAAAATCTTGGAAGTAAACTAGTGCCTGAAGAGGTAGTGTACAAAGAGGTCATTTGTTTCAAAGATAACTTATTATACTGTGATGATATGGGAAGGGTGTCCTGACAAAATTGTTTGGGAAGGTTTTAATGCCAACATGGACATTAAAAATACAGGGGATAAATTAAACAAACTGGGTGTCATCGGGCTTACAAAGAAGAAAAGCAAAACCTGACAAAGGAAATTCTGAAATAGCGTTGGGGGGTAAATGAATTCTGATTTGGCCATATGCTAGTGCTAGAATTAAAAACATGAAAAACAAACAGTATGAAATAGAGGTTTCCTATGGACACATATAGCGATGATTTTGGGCCCTGATTCTGCATCGGAATCTGTTAGGTTTGGCTCTTGCGCCACTGCAGTCTCATGATGCATCACAAATTTACAGTGTAGTCAGATACAATCAATACATAGGAAAGATTGGGAGGAAGGTAGTGTTGTAACATTATATTACTATAAATATCTACAAGCACTGGAAGGTGGAAATAGCAAAAATCTATTAAAAGGATTTTAATTTATGATTCTATTAAGGGTAGTTGTAATTCATTATTGTGGTAATAGTAGCTATAAATGCAGACATATAAGAGCAGGGCTGCCCAAAGGGGGGGCAAGTGGGGCAATTTGCACCAGGCCCTGGGCCCCACAGGGGCCCCCACGAGAATATAGTATTCTATAGTATTGCAACTTTTTTTTATGGAAGGGGCCCCTGAAATTGCTTTATCCCAGGCCCTGTATAAGAGACAATCTCTGCCCTGTTGGGTTCTCAGTCTTAGTGCTGTCCAAACAAACACCCTCCACTTCTTATTGTAGCTGCCTTGGAACTGCCTTTCAAACACTCCAATAGAAGCCTTTCTTGTATAATAAGAAACAAAACCAGTCCATCCTGTCCTCCATTTTGAGAGACTAGAAAATGGGGATGTGGAACGATGGGAGTTTTCCAGAAGTATTTGATGCCTTCTCCCACAATTCCCCTGGGTTCCCCTAAGGTTTTCCTAGAAGCCAGAGGGCTGGGAACTGTGGGATAAGACAACCAGAGAGCAGTTCAACTGTAACCGTGCAGTACAGCACAAAGTAAGTGTGCACATCTATTCAGGAAGTCAAGTGAAATTAGTTATGGAGAATATAGCAAGAATGTTAAAAGTTTAAAAAAAAAATCTTGTAATGAGGGGAGAATCTCAATGTCATCCAGTCTGCATATTGCTGCCATTTGAGGTCACAGTGACTCACAATTTCCCCCAATGGTTCCCATGGAGACTAGTGTTCTTCATCCATCTGTGTGGGCATCCTTAAAGAAAAGAATGGAGACTTTTCAGTCTTTCTTGTCAACCTCTGCTACATCTCTGAGGTGAGAAGTCAAGTCACAGACTGTGGGGGGAGGGATAGCTCAGTGGTTTGAGCACTGGCCTGCTAAACCCAGGGTTGTGAGTTCAATCTTTGAGGGGGCCACTTAGGGATCTGGGGCAAAATCAGTACTTGGTCCTGCTAGTAAAGGCAGGGGGCTGGACTTGATGACCTTTCAGGGTCCCTTCCAGTTCTAGGAGATGGGATATCTCCATTAATTTAGCAATTTAATTTACCATGGTCGGTATCAACTGCTACAGATGGACCCTGGAGGATGAAATCCTCCTGCTAGCCACAGATAGGAGATCTTCTACCCGCAATACCAGGACTGTCTCAAGCGTGTGACCTTGCTTGAAGTGCAAATGGGTCAGGTCCAGCTGTAATGGAAGCAGTTCTTGGCTAATCACTCAAAACTGGGAGCTCTAACACCAGAGGAGCTGGAAAGGTTTCCTGAGGATTGGCTGGGACTTTGCTGTACTTTAGAAGGGACAGAAGGCTGCTCTCTATGAAGACGGCATTGGACCTTGCTGCCAGCAAGGTACCTTTCACCATCTAGAATGGGCCTGGATCAGCATTTCAGGATCTTGGAGTTGCAGGGAAGGATGAGGAGAATCCTTCAATCCTTCTCTCCAGCATTGCAAGCGTTTTTTAAGGCTCTGGCTGTGCGCGTGTCTCAACCCACCTCACCCAGCATCGCCAGCCGCTCTGAGGCTGAGGTCACTGGCACTGGGTGTGTGCATCAACCCACCTCTCCCGGCATCGCCAGCCCCCCTGAGGCCATCGGCACTGGGTGTGCATGTGTCTCAACCCCCACACCTGGCATCGCCAGCCCCTCTGAGGCCAGTGGCCCTAGTTGTGCATGTGTCTCAATCCCCTCACCCGGTATCCCCCAGCCCCTCTGAGGCCCTCAGCACTGGGTGTGCGTGTGTCTCAACCCGCCTCACCCGGTATCCCACAGTCCCTCTGAGGCCATCGGCAGTGGGTGTGCGTGTGTCTCAATCCCCTCACCCAGCATCAGCCGCCCCTTTGAAGTCACTGGCACTGGGTGTGTGCGTGTGTCTCAATCCCCTCACCCAGCATCAGCAGCCCCTCTGAGGCCACTGGCACTGGGTGTGCGTGTGTGTCTCAACTGCCCTGCCCCAGGCTGTCTGCGCCCAGAGGCTCTGTGGAGCGTGTCTCCCAGCCCCTCCCCACCTCTGAGGCGCAAGCACTGCAATGGCCACAACAAACCCGAAGAACTGAGGGCGGGGGTAGGCCGGGCACCGGGCCTCACCCCCACTCTCCCTGAAGCGCGCATGCCCATTTCCCAACAAGGATCGCCTCACTAACCCCCGTATTACCACTGCGCATGCGTTCACCGCTGTAACGCGTCCACATCTCACCTCAGGCTAATGAATTAATACACATGCGAGAGGGGCAAAGGCTCGGGAGAGGCTGTTCTTTTGCAGTTTCAGCCGGGGCTATTTTGACATTTTATCTCAGCCAGAGCACGCGATACTTAACAGAGCAATACTTCCTTAACAGACACCTCCCTCCCCTCCGCGCCTTGCATGAGCGCATGCGCATGTGCACGGTATATGCCGCCGTGAGGCCGCTATGCCTTCTGGGAGTTGTAGTCCGGAAAGGGGCATTGACTGGGGCATCGCTGCTGTATAAGCGCTCCTGTGGCTAGTCCGTCCCCTGTGGGCGGGGTGAGTGTGCAGTGCGGCCCTATGGCGGCGGGGGTGAGAGGTCAGCGGCTTGCAGACCTGGCCAATGGGAGGATCGTGGCTGGAGGGGGCGGAGCTCGCTGTGTTTTGTTCAATTGCCATTGAGGAGCGTTGTTCACATATGCGGAGGAGGCGGCCCGGGCTGGCCTTGGAGGGCAGGTAGCTGGTGGGGGCAGCGGGGCGGGCACGGGGAATGAGGGTGAGTCCGGGCGGGAGAGCGGCGGGACAGGTAGCGGTGTCGCTATCAGCCGGGGCGGCAGTGGAGCCAAGGACAACGGGGCCCGGTACAGATGCCGCGGGTGGGGGGGTCACAGGTACCAGCTGCAGTGGGGGGAGGTACCGGGCGCAAGTAGCTTCCGCGGGGGGACGAGCTGCGGGGCCGGGCACAGGTCCCTGGCCGGGGGGGGGAGTGGGGGAGCGAGCTGCGGGGCCGGGCACAGGTCCCTGGCCGGGGGGGGGGCAGTGGGGGAGCGAGCTGCGGGGCCGGGCACAGGTCCCTGGCCGGGGGGGGGGGACGAGCTGCGGGGCCGGGCACAGGTCCCTGGCCGGGGGGGGGGGGGACGAGCTGCGGGGCCGGACACAGGTCCCTGGCCGGGGGGGGGGGGGACGAGCTGCGGGGCCGGGCACAGGTCCCTGGCCGGGGGGGGGGGGGGACGAGCTGCGGGGCCGGGCACAGGTCCCTGGCCGGGGGGGGGGGGGGGGACGAGCTGCGGGGCCGGGCACAGGTCCCTGGCCGGGGGGGGGGGGGGGACGAGCTGCGGGGCCGGGCACAGGTCCCTGGCCGGGGGGGGGGGGGGGACGAGCTGCGGGGCCGGGCACAGGTCCCTGGCCGGGGGGGGGGGGGACGAGCTGCGGGGCCGGGCACAGGTCCCTGGCCGGGGGGGGGGGGGACGAGCTGCGGGGCCGGACACAGGTCCCTGGCCGGGGGGGGGGGGGACGAGCTGCGGGGCCGGGCACAGGTCCCTGGCCGGGGGGGGGGGGACGAGCTGCGGGGCCGGGCACAGGTCCCTGGCCGGGGGGGGGGGGGGGGACGAGCTGCGGGGCCGGGCACAGGTCCCTGGCCGGGGGGGGGGGGGGACGAGCTGCGGGGCCGGGCACAGGTCCCTGGCCGGGGGGGGGGGGGGGGACGAGCTGCGGGGCCGGGCACAGGTCCCTGGCCGGGGGGGGGGGGGGGGACGAGCTGCGGGGCCGGGCACAGGTCCCTGGCCGTGGGGGGGGGGACGAGCTGCGGGGCCGGGCACAGGTCCCTGGCCGGGGGGGGGGAGTGGGGGAGTGAGCTGCGGGGCCGGGCACAGGTCCCTGGCCGGGGGGGGGAGTGGGGGAGTGAGCTGCGGGGCCGGGCACAGGTCCCTGGCCGGGGGGGGGAGTGGGGGAGTGAGCTGCGGGGCCGGGCACAGGTCCCTGGCCGGGGGGGGGGAGTGGGGGAGTGAGCTGCGGGGCCGGGCACAGGTCCCTGGCCGGGGGGGGGAGTGGGGGAGTGAGCTGCGGGGCCGGGCACAGGTCCCTGGCCGGGGGGGGGGGGCAGTGGGGGAGCGAGCTGCGGGGCCGGGCACAGGTCCCTGGCGGGGGGGGGAGTGGGGGAGTGAGCTGCGGGGCCGGGCACAGGTCCCTGGCCGGGGGGGGGAGTGGGGGAGTGAGCTGCGGGGCCGGGCACAGGTCCCTGGCGGGGGGGGGGGCAGTGGGGGAGCGAGCTGCGGGGCCGGGCACAGGTCCCTGGCGGGGGGGGGGCAGTGGGGGAGCGAGCTGCGGGGCCGGGCACAGGTCCCTGGCCGGGGGGGGGGGGAGTGGGGGAGCGAGCTGCGGGGCCGGGCACTGGTCCCTGGGCGGCGGCGGCGGGAGGAGTGGGGGGGCGAGCTGTGGGGCTGAGCACAGGTCCCTGGGGGGGAGGGGGGAGCTGTGGGGCTGAGCACAGGTCCCTGGGCGGCGGGGTGAGCTGTGAGGCTGAGCACAGGTCCCTGGGGGGAGGGGGGAGCTGTGGGGCTGAGCACAGGTCCCTGGGGGAAGGGGGGGCGGACAGGTCCCTGGGTGGCGCGTGTGTGTGTGAGCTGTGGGGCCGAATACAGGTCCCTGGGGGGGCGGGGGAGCGAGCGAGCTGTGGGGCCGGGCACAGGTCTGGGGGATTGGCAGGGGTGCCAGCTGCAGGGCAGGGGTTTGGAGGCATGGGCTGCAGGGACAGGTGTAAGTCTCGGGTGAGAAGGGGCAGGGCACATGTACTGGCGGTGTGTGGAGTAGTTTGCTAGGCTGGGCACAGGTACTGGGGGAGGCAGTTAGCCAGGCCTCCACAGGTACCAGCTGGCCCTGTGTGTGTGTGTGTAGTGCTGATGGGGGCACAAGCAATGGGGCCAGGCACAGGTACCATAGGCGTGTGAGGTGGGGGGGGCAGAGGGGCGAGCACAGCTACTAGCTGTGGGTGGGAAGGGGGGGAAGGGGCATGCAGCGGGGCTGGGCATAGCTATTGGCTGTGGGATTTGGGGGATCAGCTGGGGGAGTGGCCACTCAGATATCTTTCACAAGGGGTGGTGGAGGGGCTGGACATGGCTTTGTAGACACAAGGGCTTGGGTACCGGCTGATGGGCAGCGAGGTCAGGGTAGCAAGGCACCTTGGTTCCTCTGCCTTAGTGGATCTCCCTTGGGGAGAGCATACAAGTGCTGGCTGAAAGGGCTGGTCAGAAGGGCCCTATTCTCTTGGGACGGTATGGGTACTGAGCACCCCTCCCTCCACCAAGTGTGAGTGGGGAAGGAGGGACTTGTGCAGTGCTGATATATAGGATAGTGGGTGGGATTGTGTGTGTAAGTATGTACACTGAAGGGTGGCTTAGTGTTGGTATGGAAGTGGAGGTGATCATGTAGTACCTGTGTTAGTGTAACAGAAAACCACTGAGCACTACTTGCTTGAGGAGGTGTGATTCCTCACTCATGGCTGTAAATTGGTGACAATATCTATAATGGAGTTGTATTTAACATGATAACCTCTTGTCTCGATTAACAATTTTTAGTTATAATAATTTTTAATATTTGTATTTGGTGTCGGGTAATGCAGGCTCAGAATAAATGTTCGCTCCCCACCACCCTTTCAGCTGTTTACATTTGTTTTATAGTTGGAGTGGTAACAACCTTGCTTTTGGCAGAATAGAAATGTAGTAACATCAATAATTGCTGCCTAGATTAAAATTAGGTTTTATGTATTGCACTGTTATAGGTTAGAAGATAAAGCTGCTCCTCTAGGCAAAGAATTCTCTGGCCCTTATGTAAATGTATATATGTTTGTATATGAATTTTGCAAAGATAAATTTCTTTGGTGTTCATGTAAACACTAGCTCTTAGCACATGATTTTGTATTATGTCATTAAAATATAGATCCTGAAATATTTTAAGAGCTAAATAATTACTCCAGCAGTTGAGGCATATGTAGTGGAACCAAGTTGTGTTAATATAGCTACACATCTTCAACAATATCAATATTAGTTTTTTTGCAATTCATTCCAAAATGTTGTTTTTTTGATAACAAATGCCTTTGTGGTTGGTGAACTAATTCTCATGTATGTATAGCTTAAAGCATTTCAAGATCCGTTGGGATAGAAGATGTGATGTAAGTGTAAGATTGTTGTTATGACAAACTCACATTGACTGTATCTTTTTTCCAAACTGTGAGGTTTTTTTTTAAGTGCAGTGAAATTCGTTCTCTGCAATCACCCAAGTGACCAGCAAAACTAAGGTGCCTAGGAGAGGAGATCTTTAAAGGTCAAATAAAATTGTACTGGAAACCTTGCACACTCTAAAAAGGTAACTTTAAGATTAGGGGGAACTTTGCTGGAGATGGCCTTGTATTTTAGTATCCCATATCTTTTTCTAAACTTTGGCTGAGTTCTAAAAATAAAACCCTCTTTTTATGTACATCATATCTTTCCTAACTGTGCCAATAAATAGCTATTTGAAAAATAGAATGCTTTATAGTAGTAACAGTACTTTATGTCGTGTGATGGAGAGGAGCCTGAACTGTTCGTGGGAAATCAGAACAGATAGATACTGTTTTGTTTTGGTTTTTTAAATGTGCATGCTGAGTTGTAGGCCTCAGGATGAGTTTAGCCAGCTGGTCAAATCTATTTTCTGGTCCACTGTGCTTACATTAAAATTAGCTCGTGAGCTGTTGTTGCAGGCTTTGCTGTACATTGCCCTGAATTTTTGTGTTTTGCAGCTTTAAAATGTGATTAATCTTATAAAAATAGCTTTGAGCACAAGTCTTTGAGAGTATTTGGTAAGGGAAATGTTTTAATTATACTTTGTGTATGTGTGCTGTGAATTGGAGTCTCAATGTTCAGAGCACAAAATTCCAAAAGTCTCCTTAATGAAGCATGGGATTTAAGTTGGGATTATATTAAAAGTTTAAATGATTATTGAAGCTTTTCAGGCATGAGTGCATGATCAAGCCAACGAGGACTTTTTGTTTATCCCTGTATAACTATCCCATTTTTGAATGGGAATGTAACTTAAAGATTTGCTTATGGGGAGGACATGTGCTTGGGGTGAAGTGTAGGCAGATAACAGCAGTTTACAGTACCTTAAATCTAATTTAAAAAAAAGTCTATTTTAAATTACTATTATATGTTGCTCTAATGACTTTTTAAAAATAGGATTGCTGCTACTTTATATCAGATTCCCTAGGAAGCATTCATCCATATTTTTTGTTTAAATTGTTTATTTTTTCTGTTCTCTGTGTTGTGAAATACAAACTTCTACTCAACTACAGTTTTCACTAGAATATTCAAGTGCATTCTGTGTATGAGACATAAACATAAAATATCTGGCTATAATTATTTTGTTAATATTTGGCTCAGTGATGACTGGATGAGCCATATGGTGGTAAACTTCTACAAAATTTGATGTTGGAATAACCGGACTGTATTCTGTAGGCCTCAATCGCAGAAAACCAGCAGTTTGTGTCTAGCCCAACCTGTAACTCCCCATATCTTAAATATTTAATATAATATAGCTCGCTTAGTATGTTTCAAAAACTATATTGAATTCCAATATTCTACTTTTCTTCTCCTTGAGTGCAAGTTTTGTGCAAAGTATTATGATTTGGATGGGAAGGGAGAAGTATTATGAATAGTGCTTTCATTTTTTCTACATTAAGTTTTAGAAATCCAGTTTGTATGTCAGAACTTGTGGGAAATTTAGTTGATGTGATTGGAAAGCTTAATGTAGTAATTTAAAGTAATGTCATAGTAATATTACTAAATTTTTTTAAACCAAAATTGTGTGTTGTGAGGGGTAATTTCCCCCCCTCTCCCCCCAATCCCCAAGAATTCCTCTGGAGTCTGGTAGCCATTGTTGGGTTTTTGGCCCCCCCCCCCCCCCCCCTCAAAACACATTCCTTTGTGTTAACAGCAATGATGATGGCAGTTCTGGTCACCTCCTGTGGTTTGATAGATTATTCCCTTTAGAAACGTGTACTTAAAACTTTCCAACCCTGATTTTTGTTCCTGCAATAAATTTTATGATGCCACTTAGAGTTGTATTTGAGGAATCTGTTTTTTGTTTATACTTTGATTTTTTTTTTTTAATAGTAAGATAAATCTCTTGTCAGACCATGTTAGAAGGTAGGTGATCGTGGGTTTGTTTTTTCATTTTTTTTTAAGACTTTAACACACACAGTTGTTCTTTGCATTCTTTGCATGTTTGAGGGAGGTGATGAGAACACTTAAAACATAGAAGAATTCTTCTGTTTGGGCATGAGTTTATAATAAGTTCAAATTTTCTCTGTTAAGGGATCTGAATTATAGTATTTCATAGTTTTTAAAAGTTTAACTTAAATTTTCCTATGTTTCTATGAAAAAAAAGCTTGTTTAGTATCTAAAATATTCTCTTTAGAAGTCTTTAGTTATAAAGATGTAATTTATCATGCTCTTCTTACTTTTATGGCACTAGATTTTGTCCAGTGTTTGCTGTAAGATATTTTTGCTACTTTGATGTAAATATTTTCACAATGCCTCAATCCATTTCATGCAGAGATACAATGGGATAATTCAAAAATATCAGAAATCTAGCATGGCAGATTATGTAAATGGCTCCTGCCTCTTGTCTCCCTCCTATAATATCTAGCTTCTACATTTTCACAGGCACACTTGTAGCATCTTTACAGTGTGGCCAAGAACATTTCTGTTTATCCAGCTGAAGGAAACAGTTTATGACAGTAAATGACAGTATGTCTATTATATTGTAAAACAAAAAAGGGGTGCTTCTGTTATTGGGGAGATTATGGGGGAGTCATTTGATACAAGATAGTCTATGCTAACTATGAGGAGAAAAATGATGTTGTGCTAGCTGAATATGTAGCTCCTAATACTGCATATCTGTAGTGGTTGATATTAGTGGATAAGTGGACTATATTAGTAAAGTGGATACATACCTGAGAAGCAGTGATATGTCCAAAAAAGTCAGTACAAGTCTTGAGGCTTATGCGGTTAACATCTTAGCTGTGAGTGTTTATTAAGTATTCTTTCATACATTTATATTATAAAAGAAACAAAATATTGCATAAGAATATGAGTGGCCATACTGGTTCAGACCAATGATTGATCTAGCCCAGTGTCCTGTCTTCCGACAGCAGTCAATACAAAGTACTTTAGAGGGAATGAACAGAACAGGGCACTTTCAAGTGATCCATTCCCTGTCATCCACTGCCTGCTTCTGGCAGTCAGAATTTAGGGACACCCTAAAGAAAGAGTGTGGACTGACTATCCCTGACTATCTTGGCTATAGCCTACATGAATTTATCTAGTTCTTCCTTGAACCCAGTTACACTTTAGGCCTTCACAAGGCATTCCACAGGTTGACTCAGCAAAGAGTCCTGTGGCACCTTATAGACTAACAGACGTATTGGAGCATGAGCTTTCATTCACCCATGAAAGCTCATGCTCCAATATGTCTGTTAGCCTATAAGGTGCCGCAGGACTCTTTGCTGCTTTTACAGATCCAGACTAACACGGCTACCCCTCTGATACTTGACACAGGTTGACTGTGCATTGTGTGAAGAAATACTTCCTTTAGTTTGTTTTAAACCTGCTGCCAATGATGTCATCATGTGACCCCTGGTTCTTGTGTTGAGGGGTTAAATAACACTTCCTTATTCACTCTCCACACCATTCATAATTCTATAGACATGTATCATATCTTCCCTGAGTCCTCTCTTTTCAAAGATGAACAGTCCCAGTGTTTTTAATCTTGCCTCATATGGAAGCTGTTCCATACCTTTAATCACTTTTGTTGCCCTTCTTTGAACCTTTTCCAATTCTAATATAGCTTTTTTTTGAGATGGTACTACCAGAACTGCACACAGTATTCCAGGTGTGGGCGTACCAGTGCTGCACATTGAGTGGATGTTTTCAGAGAACTATCTACAATGACTCCAAATCTTTCTTGTGTACTAACAGGCTCTAAATTAGCTATCATTTTGTATGTATAGTTTTCCAGTGTGCATTACTTTGCATTATCAACATTTATCATCTGCCATTTTGTTGCCCAGTCACCCAGTTTTGTGCAATTCTTTGTAATTCCTCACAGTCTGCTTTGGACTTAATTATCTTGAGTAATTTTGCATCATCTGCAAATTTTGCCACCTCACTGTTTACTCCTTTTCCCAGAACGTTGATGCAGTCCATATTTTTTTAAAAAATATATAAAATTCTATGAAATCTTAAAGCCAATGAGGTTGTTTTCTTAATTCTAAAACTTTGTTAGAGGGACCCTGAAAGTCAAATTTCGCAGAAAAAATAAGTTTTGGTGGTGGGTTTAAATTAAAGGCAAATTTACTGAGCATAAGCCCAAATATGAAGTATGTGTGTACTTTAGGCTATCCACTGGAATTTTTTTAAAGAAGATCTACAGTATTCAAATCAAATATTGTGGCATTATGCTAATGCAAGAAAACCCAAAAGATGGAAAATAACTAAGAATCAAGTGAAATGGACTATTCTGGACAATGAAAACCAGTTGCATGGAATACTAAAACTGCACAAATAGTGGAAAAGCTAGATTTTGATGTATACATTAAAAAGATCTTCCAATCATTCTTCAGTTCTTAATTTAACTGTTTATATGTTTATTTTATATTGAGAAAGACTGATGTATGAGAGCATAGTTGTCCTGACTTTTTCATTTGTTAAAGAGGGAGTTGCGTGGCTCAGGCAGGCTTGTTACTAACTGTATTTATTTACATGAAAAGACAGTCAATTTATCAATAGCATTTTCAGCTGTGATATTAAAGAATATAATCAGATTAAACTATACTCTTAAAGTCCTTTTTAAAAACAAAAACCCTTTTCGTTGATGAAAACTGAATTTGTACCTGATTTATTTTTCACCATTTGAACTTTGTTCATATCTCACTTCAAACAGTGAAAGAGGTTTTTACCGAATGGTTCTTATGCCCTAATGCAGCAGTTCCCAAACACTTTCCCTACATGACATCATGTTCACATGTATTGATTCCTATGATCTCAGACAGCATGGAGGATGCCATTTAAAAATGGTGTCCTCCATGCAGTATGACCTCTCACACACCAGACATGAAAGGTCACGCAACATGGAGGATGCCATTTTGCTTTACAAAATGGCCTCATCTGTACTGTATGACCTCACACGTGGGATTGCTGCGACCCCATCTGCTGATGGTAGCCTCACTTTGGGAACTGCTACCCTAGTGATAAGACACTACAGTTGTAACCATTGAAAGGGGATACTTGCATTGAAATAACTGCTTTATATGTCAACAACACTTGCTTTGTTTTCATAAAGGCTTTTTTGTTAAACCTGCTAAAACTCTAGGTCTAAACTGCCTTATATTGGACATATAATTCAAACAAGTGCAGATCCCTGCACCCAATCCTGTTGATTTCAGTTGGGCTTTATGTGAGCAGAGGGTTCCGCTTGTACAGATCCAGTTGTAGGATCAGGGCCAAAGACTATAAAAATTAATCATACTGCATTACTTAACTGGCAACAGCAAACACAGACTAGATGCTAGTTTTGCAAAAAAGTTTTAACAAAAATGATAAAACATCATTGCCATTATTCATAGCAATGGAAGAGTTGTGTAACATAGCAGGAAGAGTTATCAGGCTGTTCCTGAACTGATTGAGCCAAACTGAGCAGGGGAGGGTTGATGGAGAAATCCACTACAGCACCGTGAATACATTTTTTTTGAAGGACATGCATTGTTTCTCAAAGTTTATGTAGTGGGAAGGCAGGATATAATATAGAATAGCTTTTCTCTGAAGAATGTCTGGCTTTTTAAAATATTTATTTAAACATTTACCTTGCTCTGAAAAATATTAATTTAGACAACAAGCACAGGACTTGGTGGTGATGGGGGACTTCAACTACCCAGACATCTGTTGGGGAAAATAACACAGCAGGGCACAGATTATCCAACAAGTCCTTGGAAAGCACTGGATACAATTTTTTTTATTTCAGAAGGTGGAGAAAGCAACTAGGGGAGAGGCTATTTTAGATTTGATTTTTGACAAATAGGGAGGAACTGGTTGAGAAATTGGAAGTGCTGGGCAGTTTGGGCGAAAGTGATCATGAAATGATAGTTCATGATTCTAAGGAATGATAGGGAAGACTGCAAAATAAAGATAATGGATTTCAAAAAGGCAGACTTTAGCAAGCTAAGGTAGTTGGTAGGTAAGTTCCCATGGGAAGCAAGTCTAAAGGGAAAAGCAGTTTGAGAGAGTTGGTAGTTTTTCAGAGAGTATGAAGATCACAAAAGCAAACTATCCCACTGCGTAGGAAAGATAGGAAGTAGGGCAAGAGACCACAATGCCTTAACCAGGAGATCTTCAATGATTTGGGGGCACCACCAAGTCTCGCTCTACCCTGGTCTCAGCCCTGCTTTCAACTGTGGCTTCTGACCACAGTTCTGGGGAAGGGCGGGGGACACCAGTTCCATTATGGGTAAGGGGAGGCGTGACAGAAAATGTTTAGGGGGACCCCTGGTGTAACACTTTTGCGCCAAAAAAAAAAACAAAAAAAAACCAAGCATCATTCTGGGATGTATTAGCAGGAGTGTTTTAAGCAAGCCATGAAAAGTAGTGCTTTCATTCTACTCTGTGCTGATAAGGGTTCAGCTGGAGTAATGTGTCCAGTTCTGGGTGCCACATTGCAGGAAAGATGTGGACAAATTGGAGAAAGTCCAGAGGAAAACAAGAGACTGGACTGAAATCCAGGGCCTCTATGGTGGCATTCTCAGAAATGCTTCCAGTTCCACGCGGAGGGCCGGGTAGGCAGGCAGAGCTTGAGAGTCTCAGTGCATGGATGAGACGATGGTGAAGGGAGGAAGGAGATTTAGATTTATTAGGAAGTGGGGAAACTTTTGGGATGGGGGAGCCTATACAGGAAGGATAAGCTCCACCTAAACCAAAGTGGTTCCAGACTGCTGGCACTTAACATTTAAAAAGGTTGCAGAGCTGTTTTTAAATTAAGAGATTTGGGGGGGGGGGGCGATTGCTGCAGAGGGGCACGTGGATCAGACAGAGACTTCTCTTAGAGGAGAGTCTATTGACAAAGATTCTCTAGGTTTCAGTCAGGAGGAGAGGATGGAAGAGGATAAAGTATGGGCCAGATCAGACGAGAAACATTCACATAAAGAATCTGACACATCAGAAAAGGGCAGACAAATAAACAATGACAAGTTTTTTTTAAAGTGCTTGAGCACAAATGCTAGAAGTCTAAATAATAAGATTGGTGAACTAGAGTGCCCTCGTGTTAAAGAAGGATATTGATATAATAGGCATCACAGAAACCTGGTGGAGTGAGGACAATCAATGGAACACAATCATTTCAGGGTACAAAATATATCGGAAGGACTGAACAGGTCGTGGGGGGTTGGGGGGAGTGACACTATATGTGAAAGAAAATGTAGAATCAAATGAAGTAAAAATCTTAAATGAATCGACATGTTCCATAGAATCTCTATGGATAGTAATTCCATGCTCTAATAAGAATATAACAGTAGGGATCTATTATCGACCACCTGACCAGGACAGTGATAGTGACTATGAAATGCTAAGGTTGATTAGAGAGGCTGTCAAAATAAAGAACTCCGTAATAGTGGGGGATTTCAATTATCCTCATATTGACTGGGTACATGTCACCTCAGGATGAAATGCAGAGACAAAATGTCTCAATACTTTAAATGACTGCTTCTTGGAGCAGCTGATACAGGAACCCACAAGGGGAGAGGCAATTCTCGATTTAGTCCTGAGTGGAGCGCAGGATCTGGTTCAAGAGGTAACCTTAACAGGACCTCTTGGAAATAGTGACCATAATATAACAACATTGAACATTCCTGTGTGGGAAGAACACCTCAGCAGCCCAACACTGTGGCATTTAATTTCAGAAAGGGGAACTATGCAAAAATGAGGTTAAACAGAAATTAAAAGGTACAGTGACTAGAGTGAAATGCCTGCAAGCTGCATGGACACTTTTCAAAGACACCATAATAGAGGCCCAACTTAAATGTATACCCCAAATTAAAAAAAACACAGTAAAAGAACTAAAAAAGAGCCACTGTAGCTTAACAACTATGTAAAAGAAGCAGTGAGAGATAAAAAGGCATCTTTTAAAAAGTGGAAGTCAAATCCTAGTGAGGTAAATAGAAAGGAGCATAAACACTGCCAAATCAAGTGTAGAAATGCAATAAGAAAAGCCAGAAAGGAGTTTGAAGAACAGCTAGCCAAAAACTCAAAAGGTAATAACAAAATGTTTAAGTACATCAGAAGCAGGAAGCCTGCTAAACGACCAGTGGGGCCCCTGGAAAACAGTTGAGATACAAAATGAGCACTTAAAGACGATAAAGTCATTGTGGAGAAACTAAATGAATTCTTTGCTTCAGTCTTCATGACTGAGGGTGTTAGGGAGATTCCCAAACCTGAGCCATCCTTTGTAGGTGACAAATCTGAGGAATTGTCACAGATTGAAGTGTCATTAGAGGAGGTTTTGGAATTAATTGATAAACTTAACAGTAACAAGTCACCGGGACCAGATGGCATTCACCCAAGAGGTCTGAAAAGAACTCAAATGTGAAATTGTGGAACTATTAACTATGGTTTGTAACCTGTCCTTTAGATCTGCTTCTGTACCCAATGACTGGAAGATAGCTAATGTAACGCCAATATTTTCCCTGCCCCACCACAGTCCCTCAAAATAATGTGGCTTTTTTCTCTTAAAGGTCATACTTTTTAAATCTTTTATTTCCCAATTTGATTGTGAAGTGTATAATGGCTTTCTGCCTTCAAGTTTTCTGTTGACATTGAACTTTTTAAATTTTGGATAGGTGGACCCATAATATATCACATTATGGGTCTCCAAAGGTCTGCTGCATTGGCAACTTTAGAGCTCAAGAACTATCCCTAATCTGCATACAATGGAGCAGTTTGTATCCATCCTGATCCTAAATAGGGAGGTTCAAGTGAGAACTGCAGGATACAACCTGTACAGCTCTCTCTTAATTTGAGCATCAAGTCTGCTTGAGACTAAATGGAGCGGGGTCCTGTAGCCTCCATAGGCCATAACTCCATATGAAAGATGTGGCTAACCCAATTCAGCCACAGGCTCTTCGTATGCCATTTTAGTGAATTGTTTGCCCTCATATAATGTGTGATATCATAACACTTCCAAAAAGTAGATCTACCTTCATAACATTTGGGGGTGGGAGGGAGACTCGGACGGACACTTTTCCTCATAAGAACTTGTAGTAACTTTAAAGTGCTACTACATGCTTTTGTACGCTGCTTCCTGCCGTTTGTGAAAACGGGGTTTTTTATATATATTTAGGGGTGTGTGATTTGAGTCTAGATTCATAAGAACTGCACGGTTCACCTGCCAAAGTTTGTCAAAGACTTAGCCCAACTGTCCAAGTCTAACACACTTGCTGGTTATTTACATTATCTATTTGTATTATGTTAGAGCCCGAAGCCCCAACTAGGATCAGAGCACCACTGTAGTAGGTGCTATACGTAGGAAAAGACAGTTCCTGTGCTGCTGTGCTTTCAGTCCAATTTGAGGCAAGACTTGAGTGAGGCAAGTTAAAAAGGTAGGATGAAGAAAGAGAAGAGGAATGAAAATAGTATCACATGGATACTTACATTGGTTCAAATGATGTTGGATTAATTTCTTTTAGTGTAAAATACATACTTAAAGCTTTCTGTAAACTTAGTTTCACAATGCCTTGTTTCTGATGTAAACTTCCAACAACAAAAGGGAGAGACCAGACTTGTATGGCATGTATATAACAGAGACTCACTGTTCCTTGGAATGAAGGGCATTTGGGAGGTATAATGGTAGAACTACTGTTCAGAGAAACAAATTTGAAAATATTGGCCTGCTGTATTGCTCAGTACTTGTAGGGGAGCACATCTGGATGGCTGCATATGTGTGCCTTCTTCCCCCACCAGTACTGTGCTTTAGATCGTCCTGTTTAATATTTGGACAGGACACTGCTGAACTTCTAATAAGATATTGCCTCACCCACCTTGTCTCTCTGAACTCCTGAGTGGTAAGATTTAACCATTAATGGGTGCTCTACCCTTTAGTCCCTTGTGACACAAATCTGTTCAGAAACTCAGCACTTATGACAAGTCAGATAAGAGCTTTGAAAAATAAGGCACTAACTTTGAAAAATTAATAATTCCTACACCTTAAAAATACTAGACTTTCCCCTAAAATATATCATTCAAGAAGTGCATAGCACTTGTGTTTTTATTAAATGTCTCCATTGTTGTGTTTTAAATTCTGACTGCAAGACAAAAACTGAGAATGATTTTCTTGCACTTAAAGAGAAGGGGGGACTCTAAAGATGTGCCAGAGTTGAGAACAGAAGCCACAGACTTCTTTTTAGCCTTTGAACTTAATTTAAGCTTAAACTCTCCTCTAAGTTTCAGTCTGTAAAATGGGGCTACATCACTAGCATTCTGTAATATCTAGTTCAGCTAACTTCCAGAGTTGGAAGTCACATACATTACAGCCAAGAGGTTGGGTATGTATTTTTATTTTATTGTGAGGAGACTTTTTTCCCCCAAACCTATGCCAGAGAGTAAGATATTACATCACTGACTGAAACTACAGCACTACTAGATGTATTAGAAAGATAAATCTATATCGATCCATCTTGGGGAATATGTATGTTTTTTTTATTGTTTTGAAGCAAAAATCTCAGTGTTGGGATCAAATTCTTAATGCCGTGGAAGATGTTAAACTGATGCTTTCTGATGTACAGATGTAAAATTAAGTGTGGCAGCTGTGATTTCTGTAATGACATAAAGTATGTCCTCCTGAAAATATCAGGCTAGGTATTTTATGACTTAAGTTTTCATTTGAAAGGCAAGAGGGTGACTTTTATTTTAATAAACATTACTAGCCATTTGGGGAGCCAGAAATAATGGTAATATTGGTAGTTTGATGGAATTATAGCCAACTCTGGCTGCATTTCTGACTCTGGTTTCTGGAACTAAATCAATAACTGTGGCCCTAATTTTCCCCTGTTGAAATTAATGGATGTTTTGTTACAGGCTCAGGGAAGACTAAGTTGGGAGACTAAGTGAGGAGAGTGCATTGTGGTACTGAAATATTTGGATTTATGGTAGTGACTCTAGTTAAGATTGCCTTGAGCTCCTCATTTACAGCAAGGATAAAATCCCTCTATTTCAGGGGTTCTCAAACTGTGGGTTGCGACACCATTTAATGGGGTCACCAAAACTGGTGTTAGACTTTCTGGGGCTGAGGCTGAAGCCAAAGCCTGAGCCCCACTGCCTGGGGGTCCTTGGGAAGGGGGGCAATGTATGCTCTAGCCTTACCAACGTTTTCATTGTTGCTCCTTTCCTGGAATACATCCACCTCCTTTATTTCTCCACATTCCATCTATCCAAGCTATCTTTTCCACCTCATCCACGTCACTCCACCAATCGCTTGCCTAGGCAACAGCTTCTGTTATCCCCAGCACCCAGATGTAAGAATGAAAAGGGATGCAGCTTCAGCATATGGGTTTTTGCAGAGCAAGTGGATTATTGTAAATGTCTGAAAATAGTTTCTACTTTTCTATTTCAGCCACAACTCAGACTTCTGGAATCCTTTGTATAACTGTCATGGTCAAGTTTCCTATACAGGGAATGTTTTTCTAACAACAAGAGAGGAGTGGAAATCTGATTTCCTTGGCAGTCCCTGGCTGGCAAAATACTTACTTGAGTTTAGTCAATCAGCTTTAGTAAATACAGTTGAATGGATACTTGATTTGCTAGGATACTAGGTTTCTAGACTGGAAGAGGTGGATGTGAGGTTTTTGGGTCTGAAAATCTCTTTAACAAATGGCAGATGGACCCAAGGGCTAGTGCTATAAATGTGTGGGTGAGCGTGTATATACGGACATACGTGGAGATTGACTGTCCTCCCAGTCCTCTCAGCTCCAAAAAAAAAAAAAAAAGGGGGGGGGGTGGTCCTCTCCATAAACAGGACCTTTCATCTAGGTCCTTAGTAAAAACCTGGCTAGTCCTTATTAACTTGTTCATGTACTGCAATAGTGTTCAGAGGTCCCAGACAACATGTGCATTAATTACCTTTTGTGTTAGATGCTGCACACAAGAGGATGGGATCTGTGCCCAAAAGAACTTGCATTGTAAAGACCTGATGGCATAGGGGAGTGCGGAGTCCTCTTCACTGTTTTGGCTCCACTTGGGTATATGGCTCCACCGCTAGAGATCAACTTGCAGGATTGGTAACTCATTTAATTCTCAAATCAATAGTATCTAGATGTAACACCTGTACATTCTCACTCAGAGTTTATTGCATATATTTAAAAAAAAATTTTTTTTGGTGGAAGTAGTATTTTAAGCTTTAGTCAGGTGAAGGATAAATTGCATGAAAAATTCAAGCAGGCTACGTATGAAATGGTAAAAGACCACAGCTGCACACTTCTTTCTCAAGACATCCTCAAACAGTAATTTTTATTAAGTATGTCTGCAAAGGAAAATTGATGGCAAAATGATTGTTATAAAGAAGAGAATTTTATAATTTAAATAAAGTTTGTAAGGAAAGGTATCTAACCATTGTGCCAATGAAATTAGTGTACTTATGGAAGGATAAGAAATTAGTTTTTGTATCCGGAAAGTACTGTGTACATAGGCATTAAGTTTCAGACATCAGTTACAAAGCAGGTAGTGTGGAGGAGGGAGGGCAGAGTTGTGGCTGCATGTTCAACCTGAACATTGTTTAACCATTTCACCTATTACGTGTGCTAAACATAAATGAAGTTATGGTTTAATTGAATTGGAAATATAGACCGCTTTGCTCAGCTGAATTTGTTTTTATTTACAGGAGAGTAGTTAAAATAAACTTGGAAGAGTTGTGGCCTTAACTATACTACAAATGCCTTCTGGGATTAAAACTGAAAATGCACACTCTTCAATCCTTATGCTGCTTCTACCATGTACATTGCATTTCCCAAAAGAAATGAAAAGGGGGGGTCACTTCACTTTTTGGTTTCCATGCTCTATTATTATGCTATGATGTTTGGGATTACAAATGCTACAGACAAATGTTTAAATCTAAATAAAATTCACAATCATGCAATAGTAAAAAACATAGTTCTGTTTTTAAATTTAATAGCCTAAATTTCGGGCCTCGCAGTGTCGCTTTTTAAATATCTAGAAAGTGTTTTCCCTATTTCCTGAGTTCACACTTTCTTTTTGAAAGTTTACTGTTAGTAATAAGCTGCTACATATGTTTAGTCTTGATTGAGAGTAAGTTTGGGCTGCAGAATGGAGCTGTCTTGTCTGTTGTGCACTGTATCTTGTATCTGTTTTGTGCACTTTCAAGATAGATGATACAGCAAAAAGCCTTTTTAAATGACACGTGTATGCCTGTAGAGTTCACTTACATAACTAATCCTATATCCATTTGTTCTCACATAATTTTTCTCTTGTTGGCTTTTCTGTTAAATATATTGAAGGTGTTTTGGGGGACACTTTAGTGTGTGTGTGTGTGTGTGTGTGTGTGTGTGTGTGTGTGTGTGTGTTTTAAAATAAACAAAAACCCTCTGGTGACAAAGTGGTGCATTGAACATAAGGACTACCATATTGACTGTGAAGATACCAGGCTATGATCCTCTTTCTAGAGGTAGAAGCTAAATCTGGATCCTTCAGAGGAGGATGTGTAAACTTTCTTTATTGCATTAAATTGAATAGAACTATACCGTGGGAGGGAAAAATTCAGATTTGCCCTGAAGAATAAGGCTGACAAAACCACTAATGTACAATATTTAACTACTGTAGAAATAAACTAGTCTTAAAATGATTCCAGTGAAATTTTGAATCTCTCTATCCATAAAGCCAAGTGCCTTAAAATGCAGAGGTCTGACTGTACAGGACTGAAGGGGAAATAACAGATTTTTAAAACTTACAAAATCACTTAATAGCTTTCCATGACACACACAGTCAAATATTATGGGCGCTTCCATGGTTAGAGGTATATAAAGCTCCTTTTTGGAGCCACACAAGGTCATGACGTATCAGACCTTAAGCTGAACGTTTTCCACCTGGCCTGAGGCCTTAAACAGGCAAATTTCACTTTTAGGGAGAGTAAGAAAAAAACAACTTTTCAGGAAGGCTTATTTATGTAACCAGAACAGCTGTTTGAAGCTTTTGAGAAGTGTGGAATGTTAGAATCGTCCTTGGGAGAAGGGTCAGTGGTCAGAGTAGGTGAGGTGGTCAAAGGTACTTGGTAAATGCATTTTATTATATGTTACATAAGAATGGCCATACTGGATCAGACCAAT
The DNA here is from genome assembly GCF_027887155.1 of Malaclemys terrapin pileata. Classification (NCBI taxonomy): domain Eukaryota; kingdom Metazoa; phylum Chordata; order Testudines; family Emydidae; genus Malaclemys; species Malaclemys terrapin. The sequence goes on along the minus strand of NC_071509.1, from coordinate 17,499,924 downwards.
AGTCCATCTAGCTGAGTAGCCTGTCTTCTGACAGGTCAGGGCCAGATGCTTCAGAGGAAATGAACAAACCTAGGCAACTTGTTGAGTTATCCATCCCCGTCATCCAATTCCAGCTTCTGGCAGTCAGATATTTAGGGATAACTAGAGCATGGGGTTATGTCCCTGACTACTTTGTGCTAATAGCTATTGATGGACCTATCCTCCGTGAACTTCTCTAATTCTTTTTTTAACCCAATTATACTTTTGGCCTTCATAGCATCCCGTGACAACAAGTTCTACAGGTTAACTATGTTGAAGTGCTTCCTTATGTTTGTTAAACCTACTACAGTAAAAGCTTTTTTTAACTCATAGTCTGGCTCAGAAGCTCCCATTGGCCGGACTATAAATCAGACTTTCTATGAAGATAAGAAATGTCATTTATAGAGCTTTCTGTTGGTGCAGGGCTGCATGACACAGCTTTTACTGTACCTGTTAATTTCATTGTGACACCCTTGGTTCTTGTGTTATGTGAAGGGTAAATAATACTTCCTTATTCACTTTCTCAATACCATTCATGATTTTATAGGCTTTTATCATACCTACTCATAGTCATCTCTTTTCTAAGATGAACGGTCCGTCTTTTTAATCTCTCCTCATCTGAAGACTGTTCAATGCCGCTAATAATTTTTGTTCACCTTCTCTGTACTTTTTCAAAATCTAATATATCCTTTTTTTTTTTAAGATGGGACGACAAGAACTGCAAGAAGTATTCCAGGTGTGGACATGCGATGGATTTATTTAGTGGCATGATATTTTCTGTCTGATCTATCCCTTTCCGAATGGTTCCTAACATTGTTAGCTTTTTTGATTAGTGCTGCATCTTGAGCAGACTTTCAAAGGACTGTCCACAGTGACTCTTTCTTGAGTGGTAACAGCTAAATTGCACACTATAATTTTGTATGTATAGTTGGGATTATGTTTTCCAGTGTGCATTACTTTGCATTTATCAACATTGAATTTCATCTGCCATTTTGTTGCCCTGTCGTCCAGTTTTGTGAGATCCCTTTGTAATCTTTGCAGTCAATTTTGGAATCTATGCATATATATTTTCTCTCTTTATTTGCTGTAACCATTACTGCCTACTGAATTGTCTACATAAATAGCTCCCTTTCTTAAACTCAGAACCAATAACTGTATACAAGTAGCTGAAATTATTCCTTCCAGTTTTTACTAGTTTGGCCTTGTGGACCCCAAACTTCACGAGTTGTTTTTGTTGGGACTTTTTGAAGATCCTTACAATCCATACTAGAGTCATAGATTCCAACGCTAGAGAAGACCCTTGTGATTATCTAGCATGACCTCCTATATAACACAGGCCATGGAACTTCCCCAAAATAATTCCTAGAGCAGATCTTCTGGAAAAACATCTGATCTTGGTAGGTTTTTAGTTTTTTTTTATTTCTTCTTTGTTTTTAAGTGTTAAAAAAAAAAAAACTGTTAAAGTTTGCCACTTCATTATTCATCCTTTTTCAGGTTATTAATCAATACAGAGAACACCAACCTTAACTCACCTGTGGGGTATCCCATTATTAACCACTTTCCATGGTGAGAGTTTGGCTGTTTATTCCTACTCTGTTGCTTCTGGTCTTTTAACCAGTTTTAAACTATAACAGGACTTGTCACTCTGTAGTTAATAAGATTCCTTTTTAACCTCTTGTGTGGGACTGTATTTAGAAACCTTTTGAAGGGCTAAATAATTTTTATCTACTTGTTTCTAATCACAGAGAGACATGGATTTCCCTTTATAAGGCTCCCCTAGCTTGCCCTGTGGTTTCACTATGCACTGTTTTATCTTACTTTCTATTCTAAATGTTAATTAAAACAAACTTTTCTGAAGAAAGAACATCTAGAAAACTCTCTTTGAGGGATGGGACCAGCAGTGCAGCTGGCCTTTAGTCTGTTCTCAGGTTTTTCTTCTCCCCTCTCCCCGTTTCCCCACCACCACTTGAGTGCAGTGAAGGGTCATCAGAGTGTCATAGCCAGCTGGGCTACATCTTTGTAATCTCTGCTTCAGGTCCCCAAGCACTAGCCTCTCTGAAGAGTACAGTAAAACCTTCAGGGGCTTAGGGCACTATTATTCTGTCAGTGTTTAATGTGTAGAAATTCTTATTCCTAATGAATTATGAGTTTCATGTCAGTTTTCCCCCAGGAATCTTTGTTTTGTGTCTTGTTAGAGAGACTTAAATTGTTTGAACAGTTATTTCATTCTGTTTTAAATGGCACATGCTCATAAAAAGAGGGTGTGTTCAGATGAAATTAAATAAATCTGCTCCTATGATGGCTTGTTCCTAAACTTAATTAGCTGTTATCTGATTCATGTAATTTTGAAGAAGAGTTTTTAATAGTTAAAATTAGCTGGTGGCTGTCTAGCCAAGTACTTTTTAAAAACCCAAAACATATTTTAGGCAACTAAAATATTTCAGTAAACTGCCTAGGACTCTATTTTCCTTGAAATATGTGTATATGGAGAGACTTAACAGAATGGATCAGTAGTCACTGCCCAAACTCCTTGAGTTCCAAACTAGTAAAGCTAATTCTAATAATGGTAAAAGCAATGTACGAAAGCCTTACTAGACCAGACTTTATAGCACAATATTAAAGGATATGGTGTAGTTATGCACCAGTTTAGTTCAGTAACACTATGTGGGAGAAACCTTTATTCAGATTTGGTGGAGAAAGAACCTCCAAAAAGCTATTTCTCCAGGTTTTCTGCAGCTAATGTCAATAGCAGGCACATATGGAACTGGATTTATCCTATTCAGGTGCAGTTGTGTCTAGATGCTGTAAGTAGACTTTAAAAAGTCACTAGTGTGTTCATAGATTTTTTTTTTTTTTTTTAAGGAAGAGAACAGAGGTAATATAGGAGTTTACATATTGGATCAGGCCTCTAAGGTTCATCTGGTTTAGTGTTCTCTCGGACAGTGGCCAGTACCATATATTTCAGGTCAGGTTTTATCAACGAGTGGTCACCTAAATGTACTTATTGGGTTACATCAGTGGTTCTCAAACTTCTGTATTGGTGACCCCTTTCATATAGCAAGCCTCTGAGTGTGACCCCCCCACCTTATAAATTAAAACCACTTTTTAAATATATTTAATACCATTATAAATGCTGGACGCAAAGCAGGGTTTGGGGTGGAGGCTGACCCCCTGTGACACCCTGAGGGGTCTCGACCTCCAGTTTGAGAACCCCTGGGTTACATGGTGTACTTATCTAGTACTTACTAAGTTAATGTGTATATTATATCATGGGTAAAAAAATACTTAGTAAACCAGATGCTTTTTATACTAAAGCTATTCATTGGGTCATGACAGGCCATCAAGGTTTACAAAAGGGTCCTGAGCCCCAAAAGGTTGAGAACCACTGTTTCAGACGAAGATGCAAGAACCCAGCAGTATGAAGATGTGGGATAGTCACATCTGATCTTGGTGGTGTGTTTCATCCTGGTCTCTAATAGCTAGGTGTAAGTGCAGAATGATGCTTAATATCTCTTCCAAAATTATCACTAATTATACCTTTTGGATAGTCTTGATATCCATATAAATGTCCAACTTCTTTTGAATCTTGCTAATGACTTCCTATAGCAATTAGTTCCACAGTCGGACTCCTCGTTTATTTACGTTTATTGGTTTCGAATTTGCCCGTTTAGTGCTATTAAAAAAAGGATTGTGTCCCACCTTATAAAATAACTTGAGGGGGGTGATCCTCCTAGAAAGAATTGCTATATCTGTGACAGTGGCCTGAAGAAATAAAGAATAGAACTTTTAGTAAGCAATAATATATTGAGGAACATTTTAAAGATCTTCTCACTGTACTGAAATATTTCAGTTTCCATGTAAGACTGAGTTTTTGCTCAGACTCTGTGCCAGTACAGGCAGTGGGTTTTATGCCTCCTTTACAGAAGGGGGAGATGGGTTGAAAAACAGACCAACCTTCTCTTGTGGCACTTCTCCTACATGAGGGGTTTGTTGGCTGCCTCCACTGCCAGGAAGCTGTCTTCGGTTTAAATTTTATAATTTTTTCTCTTCCTCTCCCCCACACCCCCATCCACTTGTAGGTTTTCCCTGTCTAACACAGAAGGCTTTGGGTGAGGCTTAGTGGCATGGTTCTCTGGCACTGTCTTCTGATCTTATGCACTTCACTCCCTTTGAGTACAAAGGCCAGGTCAGAAAACACCAGCTCCTGTTGAGTACAGCAGTACCATGAACCTGTGTGTGGTGGTACAGGCTTTGTTCTCTTGCAGGCAGACTCTCCCATCCAGACTGTGGGAGGTAGGTAAGCAGTTGCCAATCTGTGTAGGATGTAATCTCTAATTTGGGTGTATTTTTTGTGCTGCTTTTCTCCAGTTGCTGAAGTGGACAATCTGTTGCTATTGGTTGGTGAAGATCTAGGATCAGACTTTCCTCTGCTACAGGAAATGGGTCTTGGCCTAGCAGTCTTTATAGGTTCTGGATTCCATGGCAACTTGGCTGAGTCTAGCTCTCAAAGGTGCACTTAATGTATTCTCTTCATCCCTTTTTTTTGGAGCTAATGACCCCCTGAGTCTTAGTTCTTCAAATCTAGTGTAGCTGACCCACTGGATAACAGGGAATTTTATAGAGCAATTGAGATATCTTCTTCTATTGTCGACCTACTTCTGAAGTCATTCACATGCTTTGTGCTTCTCCAGTCTTGATATTGTCTGAAAATTAAACTCAGTATTTCTCACTTCATACAAACAAAATGTCTCTTCAAATATTTATAAATCTTTTTTCTCCCCACTCCCCTTCTAATGTATAGCATACCTAGCTGAACACTGCATAGAACCTTAGAATTCTGTGGCATGTTTTGGAAAGCATTGTGTGGCGAATTGGCGAAGCTTTTTGTAGCTAAGGTCACTGTAATTCTCTTAGCTGAAGACCCTTGGAACGTAAATGTTTTGTTAGATTCCTTGTATTTTTTGGTTCAGTTCCTAGTTTTTGATTACTATGTTTGTGTAATTTTTTTATACAGTGTTTGTGCATGCCAGGGAAACAGTAACTGCTGCTTAAGTAGGATTTGCTAGCTAGATGTTAAACGCTATATCTGGTCAGCACAAATAGAGCCTACAAACCTTGTTTTTAACTATGGATAGGACATCAGTTCTGTCCCACTGCTTTCTGAAATGAACTTCTGTCTCGTAAAAGGAGAATAACCATTTGGGGGGGGGGGGGGGAGACTTTCCCATATTAAATAAAGATCCCAGTAGTACTTCTAGACCTGGTGGTTCATGAGAATCATGCCCCTGGTGTAGCAGTAGTACTTCTCTGGTACTTTGGCCCCAGAACTAAATACTGGAAATGTACTACTCTAATAATATTATAGTAATAGTAGTAGTAAAGGCTTCATTAGAAAATGACAATTAGGGATCGAAAACTACATAGGTCTCGAACTTCTGTAGTCAGTCTTAGACTTGAACCAAAAAACCATACTGGTCCAAGGAACTGACTTTTGATTTTGTTTTTTTTGTTTTTGTTTGTTGTGTCCTGAATACCCCAGGGCTAAACTTAAAGTACTTTGGAATTTTAATCCTGCCAGGCCATGAGCTTTTTGAGTTTATAAAAACATATTTTGGTTACCATCTTGATATCTCTTTCACTGAAATTCTGATCTGAATTTGGAAGCTGCTCTCTTTGAAGAGAAGGAGCTAGCACATAATGGCTTCTCTGTGATAACTGGTTTGGAATACCACTTTTCCGATGGCATAAAACATACATTTATAACTTTAGCAATTAATACCAGATGGGCTTCTTACATGGTTGTAGGAGTAAAGCAAGACTGGGGGGTTGTGGGGAGAGGGCAGGTAGGTGGAAGCAGGGTAGTAATCTGAGATGTTCTACTTGGTGCATTACTTGTTGATGTGTCCAGGCAGCCTCTCAAAGCCTAGGGATACACAATCAAGGATCTGTTGTTGGAGTCTGCTGGTAAAGTAAAGTCTAGATCTGGAATCCAGACCAATGGGGCGACTGGCTGCTTCGATTTGCTGAAGTGGAGATAAGAGTTGGAGACCCTTGTTATCCTAATCCAAAGTCTGAATCTTCAGCAAATTCTCCTTTTCCTCAGACTATCAAAAGATAAGCATTTCCTGAAGTACCTGAAGAAACCTAGAGGTTACTTCCTGGATGAACTGAGTCTTGCTGAGACTGTTGGTAAGAAATCTTGTGGAAAATGGTGGAAATAAGGACTGCTATAGCTTGTCTGGGTAACACTCAGAGGTGATACAAAGAAAGGATTTGTCTTTTTCATCTTTCTGTTTTTGTTTATCAGTCACTGCAGGCACTAGGATGTAGAGGAGCTTCTTTGAAGTTCATTCTCAACAAGTTGTCTACATTTCAAAGGTGACTTCAGATATTCTTTCTTCAGTTTTGGTTATGAAGATCACACTAGCGAGCACAAAACTGGGAGAAGTTATGCCATGACAAATGTTTCTCCCTTAGCTGTAGGAGCTGTGATCAGTGGTGACCAGATCTGATGTGAATCATATCTCGCTTCTTGAGATCTGTGGTGCAAAAAAAGATTAAAAGGAGCTTTTGTTGACAGTCATAGTAAACAGTATATTCTGAAGCTTGCTTTCCTTTATTAAATAGTCTGAGGACAGAATCTGTCTATATGTATAGCCTTGACAGATAACCTTTGGAGGCATTTTCTTCAGGTTGTACTGAGATTATGGCTCCTACTGTATGCTTGGAACTTCTTTATTCTGTGTATAAAATTCCTGGTATAGAGGAAAGAGGGGAAACCTTGAAATGTGGGATGTCTGTTGCATCCGGTTCTGATTACCTCAGTCTTGGCACTGACTATATCGACCCCACGAAGCAGTGGATTTACTCTGCCTCTCTGTCATACACTCCTTCTGATACTGCAGTCCTCAGGTGTGGCGATGACTTCTGTGACCCCAGGACCATCTGGGTTGGCTACTTCAGACTACAGGCTGTTTCTGGTGTCTTCCGCAGGACCAATTAAGAATCATGTTACAGAATTGAATCCAGTCCGATTATCAGCACTGAGATATCTTTTGTCGGAACTGATATCCTGTTCAGCCCTGATGACAATCGCAGCTTCTACACTTTTGGTACAGACCAGTTCTTCAGATTCGGTACAGACCTACTCAGCACTGATGGCCATTCTGGTCCTGAGCATTAGTCCCACATCAGTATTGCAACTGGTACTCACAGGTTTGGCTACTGTACTGTTCTGAGCACTGTGGGATTCTTACTGTACCTAAGGCAGTCTGAATGCTTTCTGGCTCCCCAGGGTAGCAGATTATTTGAATGGTTCCTCAGGCTCAGAGTTGTCATCTATCTGCCTCCTTCTGAAGTCTTCTAGGTTGGAAGTCTTCTAGGTCTCTGGGGTATCCACTGTGGGTACGAGGACTGGCACAGTTCCAATAGGGGGAGAGGTTCTTGGCCCAGTACATACTGGTGTCCTGTACCATGTTCATTTCAGCGGAGGCCTCCCTGGGACCTTTGGGATGCCTTGGGTATCCAAGCTGAGTTTGTCCCAGAGAATACCTATGAATTGGTAGACATTCTTCATCCCTGGTGAGGGTAGCTCTCCCTATAAATGATGCTCTTTTGGAGCTTGCAAAGTCCTTGTGGCATACCTCTGCTTCCTTATCTCCCACAGTAGGGCATACGGATAAGTGGTACTATGTACGTATGCAATGATTTGAGCGCTTCTACTTCCATTGAGACCATAACTCTTATTGTAATGGTTGCAAATGAGTTTGACGAGGAAGGTACAAGGCAACAGCTAAAGACAAAGTCTGAGATTAGATTTAATGGGGAGAGATTTATTTTACCTCATTGTTACAGATGCACACTGCAAATCAGCAGGTGTTATCTAAATATGATTTTGTAAATTGGAATAGGATGTCCAGGTTTGCAGGTAAGATGTCACTGCAATCAGCACTTGATGTAGCAGATGCTTCCTTCAGGATTATGGCCTCAGCTGTAACAATGAGAGAAGCTTCTTGGGTTCAGAACTCTGGGGTAGCTCTCATGGTCCAACAAAATATAGAAGCCTTACCTTTTGATGGCCTGTTCTTGTTTTCCGAAAAGAAAAATAGTGAAACACTGCATTCTTTTAAGGACACTTGAACCACTTAGTGCACATTGGGAGTTTATACCCCAGCTATTAAGAGTGGACAGCAACGACTGTATCATCAATACTCCCAGGAGTATTTCAGACAGCCAACTTCTCTTGTTAGGCAACAAGATGTCTCCAAAAGGAAACGCAAGTCACAGAGAAGAAGGCCCTCTGGGAAACCAACCATATTATTCTTCGTTAGCTTTGAGCTAGTAGTCAATTTAACTCTTCTCTTGAGGTCAGCATACTACTTGTCAACTTCCCTGACTGTATCTTCCTGTTTGGGGACAGGCTGTTCCACAACTACAAGACTTGGGGAAACAATAACCACAGACAAATGTGTTCTGAGAGCTGTGGGATCAGGATATGCCATCCAGTTCCTAAACCATCTCCTCCCTTGCCCCATCCCTTTTGAGGGATACTTCTCATAAGTTACTGCTTCTTCAGCAGATTTAAGACTCAGGTTTGGAAATCATAGAAAATGTTGCCCTTCATCATTTGGGGAAAGGGATTCTACTCCCATTACTTCCTGATTCGCAAGTTCAAGGGAGGGGTCAGACGTATTCTTGACCTTTTGAAGTCTCAACATTCTATCAAATATGAAATTCCACATGGAAACCCTAGCTCTAATTCTTCCTGCATTGGATCACAATGACTTGCTTGCTGCCCTCGATCTTCAAGAACCCTGCTTTCATGTATCAGTTATGTGAAGCCCCAGGAAGTTTTCTGAGATTTGTTGACCCACCACTACATTATCTATACACAGTACTCCCTTTGGCCTGCCCTCAACCTTGTGTGTATCTACCAAATGCATAATTGTAACAGCAGTCTATGTCAGGAAAACAGGGATTCACATCATCCCTTATCTGGATGATTGGCTAGTGAGGGGCAAGTCCAAAGACCAAGTTCACCATCAAGTCCGGTTCATACTGTCTCTTTGATTGGCTGAGGCTGATTTTGAACAAAGGGAAGTCCACATTAATTCCAAAACACAAAAATGGATTTCATTGGGGCCCTACTAGACTAAGTGCGAGGGCCTTTCTCTCACACAAGTCATTTCAGACAATTCGCTGCCTATATCCGTGTTTCAAATCTTCACCTCTCAACCACTGTTTGGGTATGCTTGACATTGCTAGCCCTCATGGCTTCATGTACTTATGTAGTTCAGCATGTGAGATTGCACTTCCGTACTCTGCAAGGATAGCTGAAATTCAAAAATTGATGATTTGGGAAATGTTTCAACAGCCTAGTCTGAGTACCTTCAGCAGTTCTGGAGTCCCTAGAGTGGTGGGCAGATCAGAACAATGTATGGAAGGGTGTATCCTTTGCTTATCCTCCACCAACCGGGACTGTAGTTACCGATGGCTTAACAATAGGTTGGGGGGCACATCTAGGGACTTTAAAAGCACAAAATTTGAAACAGATATGAGGAAATAGGTTGTGTGGGTTTTTTTGTTTGTTTGTTTTAAGCGTAACTCATAGTAACCAGTGGAACTTGCTGCCACAAGATATTGAGGCTGATTTTGGTAGGATTAAAAAAGTATCAATTTAGGTAGATGGTCTATCGGTATAAATTGAGACCATCTACAGTAATGTTTTAGGAGGATTTCTTTTTCTTTTAGAAGAGAGAGAGAGAGAAACTCATACTTAATGGCATAAACTAACTACTAACTGGCAAGCTTAAGAAGAAACTACTCCATCGGTAGCTTGAACAATTTAGTTTTTTCCGAGGCATTAGCATTCTGACTCAGTAGCCCGTATAAGAAGTGACAAAGCAGACTGGGATTAGAGCGCTGTGCTGTAGTTTGCCCAGCAAAGGGGGAGGTCTGAATTGAAACGGGGAAAGAAAAATTGTTGAAGCTTCGGTTTGGTGGAATGAACCGCTCTAATCGATGAATGGTATAAAGAACTGTGGATGCCTATGTATGAGAACACGTCAGTTAACATGCAGGTTACCTCAAAATAGTTACCTTTATAAGAAAATTTTTAATTTGTAGCAGTGGTCTGAGTGCTGTCGTAACCACACTGAGATGTCCACTGCAGTCTCTCACTCTGTGATTACGAAGTGCTGAAAGCTGGGATTTCCCAACAGGAATGACAGGAGCTGAAATCTAGTAGAAAGTTAAACAAATTAGTCTGACTAATGTAATTTATCTTTGTAGTACATACTCTATCTTCCACAGCTTTGGTAAACCTAGTAACGTCTCACAGGTAACTGTATTGAACATGGGTCTCTTTTTAAAGTCTCACTTTGAATTTCCCAGTAGGATCAGCTTTGGGTGAAGGAGTGGGTGGGGGGAGAAGGAGGGAAGATACAAACTAGACCTAGATCTATGCTTGTGGTTCAGTCTTGTGAATGTACATGTACAGTAATGACAGTACATATGGAGGAAAATATAAACCGTGTAAATTGCCCAGTAGCAGAAAATTGCCTTAATGAGTCTCCACTTAAAAAAAAAAAAAAAAAAAAAAAAAGGGGGGAGGGGGGGAAAGAGGAACTTATCCATCTTTGTGATTATCTGGAACTAATAAAGGTGACCGCTCCCTGATGGCTGGTTGCTTAATCTGAGTTTGAAATAGTGTGCCATGCTAGTTCAAGAATTCTTTTTCTCGATTTAAGTTGTGGTCTGGAATGTCCAATTGATTAAAAATTAGTATCCAATAGCCTTATCCATTCCACTTACTTTGCATAATAAGATGCATTAATTGAACTAAGGTTTAAGATTCTACAATATGATGCAAAGAAAAACCTTTAGTATATAGTCTTGTTCTAGCAGGTACTTTCTATATCCATTATGTAAATGTTCCTTTGTGTATCATCAGTCACTTTTTTCTCTGCTAGTTTGATTGGATTTGCCTACCTGTCCTTTCTAAGCAGACGATTTTGTAAGTTTTTGAACGACTCTACTTACAGAAGAAAAGGGAAAGGAGGTGGAATGAAACTGCAGCTGAAAAGCTTAGCAGGAGTTGGTGGCTGCCCTTCTGGAGTAATTGTCCTATGATAGTTTCTTAATCTCAAAGCCTTTGCATTAATATGTCAAAATGAAATATCTTTTAATAACATATAGTCTAGGGTTACCATATTTCAACAAGCAAAAAAGAGGACGGGAGGAGCCCCGCCCTAGCCCCGCCCCTGCCCCTCCCACTTCCCGCCCCCCCAGAACCCCCAACCCTCCCCCCGTTCCTTGTCCCCTGACTGCCCCCTCCTGGGACCCCTGCCCCTAACTGCCCCCCGGGACTCCACTCCCTATCTAAGACTCCCTGTTCCTTGTCCCCTAACTGCCCCCTCCTAAGACTGCCCCCCAGGACCCTGCCCCCTACCTGTACCCTGACTGCCCAAAACTTTCTCCACTCCCCTCTAAAAGCCCCCACCCGTTTCTTGACTGCCCCATCCAGAACCTCCCTGTCCCTTCTCCTGCCCCCCCTTACCCTGCTGCTCAGAACAGGGTGTTGGGCTCTGTGCCAGCCGGACACATGGCTGAGCTCCCCAGCACAACACAAAACCCGGTCCCTGGCCCTGCACAGGGCTGCCGGAGCGGGCTGCAGGAGGAGGAGCTGCCGGCCGGCTCAGAATGCAGGGAGGGGGGGGTGGGAGGAGGAAGCTGCTCCGGAGTCCAGCCCGGGACTTTCCTGCAGCCCTCCCAGCCGCTCGCTCTGCTCTGCCAGGGGAGGGGGAAATCCCGGACATTGTGAGTGCTTTACAAATTCCCCCCGGACGCTATTTTTAGCACACAAAAGGAGGACATGTCCGGGTAAATCCGGACGAATGGTAACCCTAATATAGTCCTCCTCTGAATTGATGGACACATAGTGAATGGCAAAACCCAACTTCAGATAAAATGCTACAGCTTTCTAGACTTTGAGACAGACTCCTTTTCTTGGGTATGCCTACTTACTTCCAGTGAAGTCAGTCAGGTTGCCTGTGCATAACATTTGGCTGTGTGCATGCATTTATAGATATAAGAACAGAATATGAAAGCAGCCTTAAGTTGTGTTGTATGGTATGGCAGACACTTTACTTTTTTTAAAAAGCAACAACACACTCTTCTTAGTGATGAGTGCATCAGTGCTCTGTAGGAGTTTTTTTCAATTTCTGATTCAGAGATTTGATTGGATTTCAGGAGAGGCATTGGCAAACGTTTTGAGTCTTGGGTGCTTATAAACGAAGACAGCATTGTGCTTTTAGCTTGCATTTCTGTAGAAACAGACCAGTGAAGCTTTAGTGCTCCTAGGAAGCATCCAAGTGTTATCCTAAACAATACCTACTTCATGGCAAGTAAAATCAGAGTGGAGTGAGGGGCAGGAAGAGTGACAACAGCATATTTATATTATCCCAGCAATTTTACTGTTTCCAAAGAGATCTGCTGTTATGTAGGGCTATAATATGGAATTATATTCTCAGGATGTACGTCTAGGTGACCGGTTTAAAGATAATTAGGCAGTATTGTATGGGTAATACCTAGGTTTTAAATGGCTTTAACTTAAATCATGTACCCAAATAACCTCTGGCTTACTATTAGCAGTTATTTAAGAAATTGATTAGTATATGTGGAAAATACCAGACATATTTAAAATATAAATACAATATGTTGAAGTATGTTCGTTATATAAACTTACAAAATAATCACTTATTTTCCAATATTCCTTAGATTAATCTGTTTTTATCACAAATTGTATGCAGTGTTGTTGCTGTGTCGGTCGGTTAGAGACAAGGTAGGTGAGGTATTGTCTTTTATTGGATCAGCTTCTATGGGTGGGCGAGACAAGCTTTTGAGCTTACACAGAGCTCTTCTTCAGGTCTGGGAAACGTACTCAGAGTGTCACAGCTAAATACAAAATGGAACAGATTGTTTACCATACATGGTTAACACACATTTCAATCTGCTCCATTTTGTATTTAGCTGTGACATTCTGAGTACGTTTCCCAGACCTGAAGAAGAGCTCTGTGTAAGCTTGTCTCTCTCACCAATAGAAGTTGGTCCAATAAAAGACATTACATCACCCACCTTGTCTCTTTATCACAAATTCAAATATAAACGTTTTTTTAAAAAAGTATCCTGTTGAATGCAAACAAAACTTGTTGATGGTTTGGTGCCTTTTTAATTTGTTGCGTCTCTTCCTGTTTGGCCATTCCCAACATTGCAAAACAATTTTGAAGAGTAAACAGTCTTTGGTTACTTTACATTTGACTTGCATCTCTGAATATGTGCTTGGGTATAAATAGCTCTCTGTTCTAGTTTTGTATAAATGCAAGTGTAGCATCTCTTCCTGATGCTTCACAAAGCACATGGTTTAAAGTGAATCAGTCTCACTTATTAATCATTTTTATTTGGTACTATAAATTTACATGATGTGTTTACAAAGGCAGTGTGATGTGTCCCTACATTTAAAAGCGGACAGTCTGAAATAAGTAAGCTAAGATAGGGGACAACAGTTCACTGAAGGTTGGGTGTAGAGAAATTATTGCTGAGACAAAGGTAGAAGTGAGTTTGGAAGCCTAGAGGGGTCTAAGGTAGAAGATGGAAAACCAAAAAAGAAGAGAGATTTACATCATTGCATGGAGAAGTGCAAGGAACAAGAGGAGAGTTAGAGAAAACAAGCAAACACGATGGGGGTGGCTTTGGTAAGACTGTTCTTGATGTAAGTAGGTAGCTAATGATCTTCGAAGAAGAGGCGTGATGAAAGAGAGGTTACTTTCTGGGCAATGGTGATAGTAGGGATAGCAAAAATAAAGGTAGGTAAGGGCTGACCAGGGACAGCAGTGAGCTTACTGCTGGTTTCTCTTTATTGCTCACCAAGGAAATGTTCTCTTCACTTTAAAATGTGTATTTAGAATGCACGTTTACCTTTCAGTCAGCTTTCTGTTTTACAACTCTAAGATCCAATTTTAGCTGAAGATCAGTAATTATAATAGTTAAATATACATTTTTATAAGCGTTATTGGTCTCTATACATATGTACCTAGAAATATAGGGAAGCAGAAAATGTATTCAAAAAAACCTCTATCCCATTCTGTTCATACACATACAAATCTTTCAGCTAGATCTGCCAGAGGGGCCTATTTGGGAAACATAATATCCATTATGTTGAATAGCCTGAAGATCTTTCCTGTTTTACGAAACAAGATTCTACATTTGTTTGTCCTTCCTCTTATATAAACTTGCTTTTCTACACACACCTGTCACTAATTTTGCTTTAGTGATTTTTTTTTTTTTAATGAGAGAAAGGAGTCTTTCGATAGAGCATACTGGTTGCTATATAGAATGTCTTGTGGGAAGAGAGAAAAATAAGGGCTGACAAGCAAAATTACTGAGATGTGACTTCCGCCTTTGTGGTGGTAATTGTCAGCGATCAGTATAACAGCAGTAGGAGCCATACTTCGTGAAATGAGACCTGTAATCTGTGAGGCAAGGGGGAAAAAATGCAAGATAAATTTGGGAGTACTAACATCTTTGGCTATATGTGAAAGGTCCTTAAGTATAAATCCAGTTATTGTAAAGAATTTGTTGGGTACAAAACTGACTTTTTTTTTTTTTTTTACTTCCTCCCCTCCAACTTTACAGAAAAGCAGACATGATACACTGAAGGCCTTTGGATATAAACTTTGGCAGTAAGATGGAAGCATAAATCTTGAGATTTAGAACAGAACCAGAAATGGCTCACGAATACTGAAACAGGACACAGAGGAGCCTCCAACACGTCTCAGTGTGAGCAGTGGCAAAGGGACAACTACCATGGTAACACTAATAACGGAAAAGCTGCAGAACCAGAGCTTGGACGATCTGACATGTAAAACATACAATATTCACCTGGTAAGGACATGCCAAACTACCGTGTAAGCTTGTTGAAGTAGTAGGTAGTAAAGAGGCAGCATTCATAAAATACACACCAAAGCCAAGAATGGAGGAATGAATTAAATTATGGATTTATGTTGGGACAATGGGTGAGGGTTCCTAAACGTAGGAGGGAAGTGAAGCAGGGGTCCTGTGGAAAAAGAATATGTAGTCATGTAGCTGAAGACTGTATCATAATGCATATGTGCAAGGGAGCCAAATTGAGGTTGCACAGGCAGCCGTAATTCTGTTTCCTAACATTTTGAGTGCTTGACTTTGCCACTTTTAAGGTTCTCTTAGTGTATATGTTTTGTGTGTAACTTGCTTGAGGTTAGAGGGAAGCAAGGATGGTAAGTGGTGCATTGTAGATCAGGAGAATCTTATTTTTAAATTTCTGAAAAAATTTGCCCCTTAAATTTTGTTTGCCTCATTTATTCAGAGAACTTTCTCAAGTAATATGAATACTAGTTAGAAGGCATGGTTATGTGCTTATGGTGGGCCTTGAGAAGATATGATGAAATGCTAGAATGTTTTGTCTGCAAAGATAGTAGATGCTTTCCTTGCAGCAGAGATGCCCCAATTGCGACCTTCATTTATTCACCTAGTTATACTGCAGGAACTATAAAGCAGCAAACTTTTGTTGTTGGTTTTTTTTTTTTTTTTTTTTTTTTTTTAAGATGTGTAGAACACACAGCTTTGTGGTGAATTATGGTATGTCTTTGAGTGGGGGCAATCTGCTACACCAGGGGTGTGCAAACTTTTTTTTTGGCCCAAGGGCCACATCAGGGTTGCAAACCTGTATGGAGGGCTGGGTAGGGAAGGCTGTGCCTCCCCAAACAGCCTGGCCCCTGCCCCCTCAGAATTCCTGACCCATCCAACCCCCCCTGCTCCATGTTCCCTGACCCCCCCCCCCCCCCCCAGGATCCCACCCCCTACCCAACCCTCCCTGTGCTCTGACTGCTCTGACTCCTATCCACACCCACACCCCCTTACAGGCCCAGTGGGACTCCCACACCTATCCCGTCCCCCCAGAATCTCCACCCCAACCAACCGCCCCCTGCTCCTTGTCTCCAGTTTGCCCACCGCTGTGCTACACTTTCATTTTTAGCACATTGGTTTGATTCCTTGGCTAGTAGCTATCCTTTGATGGTGCTTTGCTCTGTGAGAAATAAATTCTAGAGGGTGACTGCCATGGACAATTTCATCAGAAATACTAAGGGTTGCATGAGTTTGAAGACTGAGCTAGCTTTTCACTCTTACTGGTGTACTCACTGAAGATTTAGGAATAGGGGTACACTTGTAGGGGTTGAGTAGAGAAGCATATACTCTGCTTCAAGGGCTGTATCTGGTCTGTGGATGACAGTGCTATGCATCTAGCAACGTTCACAAGCCTTGTATATTAGGTAATGGTGGAGCTCTGTATAAAGGGATCATTTAACAAGTTTGAACTAGGGGAAATGGGGAGGATGAACCAGGGTTACAGTAATTGTGGCTGTTCGGTTTTGGCACTTAAACATCTTGATGGTTCCTGTAAGCAAAACTTGGTTTTGTAAATCAGCTTACACCTTGCAGGTGATGAAACAGAAACAAGCTGCTTCCAGCCACACAGGGAAGGAGGGGGCAGGAAGAGATAAGCTCTGCAAAGAAACGGGCCAAGTTATTCTTTCCCCCTCTCCTATAAGCAGCTCCCATCCCTTCCCTTCTGCAAGGCTGCTGCTGGCCACATTCTGGTGTGAACCCTGGCAGAAATCGGGGAGGGGGGGACATGTGACCCTGCATGCACCCCACTTATAGAGTCAGGAAGATGCGGTACCAGGAGAGGCGGGCCCAGCTAGGCATGGAGGGTAGAGACTACTGGGCAGGGAGGGTTGGGTCAGTTGGTCACCCCTCCCCCCCCCCCATGTGAGAGAGGTGTACAGGAGTGTGTGTCACTTTCTCGTGTGAGGATAGGGGTGTGTGTCACCCCTGCCCATGTGAACCCTAAATCCTTAAAGATAAGAAGGTAAATAAAGAATCCAACTATACAGTATTTCTTTCTAACGGGCTCAGTCAACATGATATTAATTTGAATTATTTGTACTGCATAGTTCTGATTGATTGCTGTTGAACTCGCTTGAATAGGAGTAATTTTACCAAGTGTCCCCATATTAAGCATAGGGAAATATGGTCGCCCTACTTATAAGCAACCACTTCTGCTAACTCCCATGAGTGGTTGCTCTTAGCATGTTTTACTGTATCTGAAAAAGGTGCTGATCAGCTTCATTCATTATGGGCCCATTGTATCCCTGCTAGATTTTAATAGACAAGAGACTAATCTGCAGGTGGTATCTTGACCCTCTGCCCGTATCACTAGAAATTCCAGTGAACAGCACTGGCCAAGATGTACACTGAAAAGATTAAAAATTTGACCCATTTCCACCTTCTCGGGTCTCCCTTCCACCTGATACTTCTCTACTCTATGGAGATTGGTCGTTGTCTGATTCCTCCAAGCAACTTTATCCTTAGAAATGTTCAGATGACTTTTTTTTAAGGTGCTTTGTTTGTTTGACTTGTTTTTCTGTAAGGTCACATTGTAAATAAGAAGCGGGCAGCATTAGCTCATGTAGATGTAAAGAAACTGGTTTGTCTTAGCGATTGACTGAACAAGAAGTAGGACTTAGTTGACTTGTAGGCTCTAAAGTTTTACATTGTTTTATTTCTGAGTGCAGTTAGGTTAAAAAAAAATCTACATTTGTAAATTGCACTTTCACGATAGAGATTCCACTATAGTAATTGAGGTGAATTGAAAAATACTATTTTTTACAGTGCAAATATTTGTAATAAAAAATAATATAAAGTGAGCACTGTACCCTTTGTATTTGAAGTACATATATTTGAAAATGTAGAAAAAGCTCCAAAAATCTTTATAATAAATTGATATTCTATTACTGTTTAACAGTGCGATTAAATGAGTCTCGACTAATTTTAATCTAATTAATTTGTTTTGCATTAATCATTTGAGTTAACTGCAATTTAATTCACAGCCCTAATTAAATTAAAAAGATATTTAGTAGTATATATTTGCTGCCAAGTTTGAAAGAAAGTCAAACCATTGAACTGGTGGAAATCACTGGCTTACACGCCTATCACCAGAAATTGTTGAAGTGCTAACCTAGCTTGTGACAGCAGTTATCTCTTCTGCACTTGCAGAAGAATATCTTCTTGATTTCAGTTCATTCAACTAGTTCAGGTCAGTGACTAGTTCATCCCAAGTTAAGAAACCAATTGGGATTTGAAAAAGCTGGAAGACTTGTTTTTCCCCTTTCAATGCAAATAAAACTAGGTGTGAAAAGATGAGCTCTATTAGTTCAAAAATCTTGAACATAGTGGCGAGAAATAATCAGTTCACTAGCTACAGGTAATACTTCCTTTAATAAATCAGCTAACTTTATTAATGTGTTCCATTTAAACTTTCTTGTGTATCCAGCATCTTTAAGATGCTTCATTTAGCTAAAAAAACTTATAATGCTGCTCTTGTGCATTTTAATTGAATTTCCATCCAAAAGAGTTTGACACAAATCACAACTGAAAAATTAATCATCATATAATAAATAGTTACCCAGGCTCCCTATACAGTCCTAATTGTATCAGTCACCATTTTCAAATGTTATATTTTAAAAAAAAAGTAAGTTAAGCTTATGTGATTGCTTAAATAAATTTGCATAGTTGTGGTTTATCCTCTTGGTTACTAAAAAAAACCCCAAATTTAATGTAAAATGTTATAATTGGTTCTAAATCAACATGTTTTAATGGTTACCAACCAGTAAAAATCAACCTTTCTTTAGACAAATAGCAAAAAAGTGCTTTAAGTGTGTGTGTGTGTGTATATATATATATATACGTACATATATTCTGGAAAAGGTGGTAGATATTTGATTAGTCATGACATTCTGGCCACTTAATTTTTGGAACTAATATTCTGGTTCAGAGACTGACTGATTTGTGTACAGAAATAGTTTTCAATGCCCAGCACTTCTAAAAATCAGATCACATGTTTCAAGAGGACTTTGGGCGTGCTGGGTCTGAAGAATTGGATCCTGAAGTAGATTTACTGGTGAGTGGAATACTCAAGAGAAGACTAGATAGCTCCTCCAGTAGCTAGGAGAGAGCATGGACTCAAGGGCCAAAAGGGGAACTAGTAGCATTGATGTCTTATTGTCTCGCCCTTTTGTCCTTTAGGAAGAGGAAGCCATAAAACTAGGGGCCATGCTAGTGAGTCAGAAAGGCGTGCTCTGCCTGGGTTCTGTGATCTTTATATCTGGAGCTATAAATTAGACTTGATCATTTCTGACTGATATGAAAGTATATCTACAGAATGTGCTGAAAATACATTGCAGTCCCCTTGGGTTGCGGGTTTGGCCAGGGAGCTTTGTAAACTCTTTTTTTCCTTGAGCAAATGTGGCTGACATACAAAATAAGTTTATCCAAGCCGGTAAGAATCGTCAGGTTTTGTCTGCTGGTACTGTTGCTTTTGGTCTGATGGTTCTCACGTTGGGGCTGCTTTTTTTTTTTTTTTTTTTTTTTTTTTCCCCTCCCCCCCCATGGAAGTGAGCTATGGTATGTGAAGTAAGGAAGGAAATGCTGAATAGCAGTACCTATGACTTCAGGTTTTAAGATATTAACAGGCGAGTGTGAATGTCTTCGGACTCATAACCAAGGTAGGAGAAGGCTTTTAAACGAGCCAGCACTACTTAGGCTAGTATGTATAGAAAAATTTGCAGTGGAAGGGTCTCCTGGACCCAACCACCAGTGGAAAGCTTTGAAGGCTAGATTTGGGAGATGGCTTAATTAAATATCCCTTGGTTCATTGACCGTGCACGTGCATTTGAAGGTTCATACAGTAAAGGTCTTATCATGGTGGTATCTTAGTGCATCCACAAAGGACCCAATGACTTCTTCTCCCTTTCCTAGATGATATGTTGGCTTTTTTGTTTTTGTTTTTTCGAGAGAATTATTGAACCCTGGTCTGCAAAGAATGAGTATCTATTACAGTAATTACTAATGCAAGTAATTTATGCAAAAAAGTAATTTACCTGTGATTTGTGGTGTCCGAGGTGAATGCTTGTAAAGAATCAGTCGAATCATTTCCCCCCCCCCCCATCTATGAAGAGTTGTTTGCAGGGGAGAGAAAGGATGAACTGATGAAGGTAGCTGTGACTTATTAGACAGGACCTCTGATCTGTATTGTACTGTGTAAGAATGATCACCATGTTCTCCAGACATTTGTATTAGATGTTTTTTCCACCTCTTAATTACATTATAACTGTTAAAGATCTAATAGGCTGGTTAAGATTGCTTGGTTTACAATTGGTTAGAACATGAAGCTGATCAAATAACTGGACTGCAAATATTTTAAAACTAAATGTATTCTTAACAGATCTCTCTTGAATCATCTGGGCATTCAGTTAATGATGGCCCATGCAAGAAATTTGGGATCAAGTCTGTGATTTGCTATTGGTTTTTTGGCCCTTCTAAATATATGGTCCAAATTTGAGCCCTTAATCCAATTGATTCAGGTTTTTTGGATTTCTTAATCAGTCATTTTTAAAAAAAGACTGTTTAAAGATTTACTTACATCTCAGTCCTTTACCCTTTTTGTGGTTGAAGATGTACAGTTTTCTAAGATTTAAATATTCTTGTTTCCATATCTTAATAGTTTGAATTTCCATAGCATTGTGCTTCACAAAATAAAATTTTGTAATCTGCCCTAAAATGCAAATACTGTACTTATAAAAATGGAATGAACATTCCACTGACTTGTCATTTTTCAAGGGATGGTTTGGGACACAGGTTGACATTTTCTCCAAATGAGATCTTCAATTGTTTCTGGTTTTCCAGTGGGATTCTACTCAATCCCACTGCAAGGCATACAGATAATACTTTTTCCAGTTTAAAGCAAAAGACAAGGTATAATTGTTAGCTGATGGAAACTCATGAAGTAAACCTTGGTTTTCATTATATAATGTTATAAACTGTGTGTATGTACACCCTCCTCCCCTGAGCTATGGTTTTCCCAAAAACTTGGTTCTGTAATTTTCTCTAGCACACAGTTGTCAGTTGATAATGAGTATACTTGAAATGTCTGTGGTAATCTGAATTTGGAGGGGGAGGGGAGGTCTTTAAATAACCTATTTAAAAGTCTCTTTAAATTTGTGTCATATTGTCACTCTATCCACATTTGCTCCTCAAAACAATAATGGTGTGAGTTCCTATCTCAAATTAGTGGATAAAACAGCGCCTCACTCTTAGTTTAGCACAATTGATTATATTATACATTAATAAAATTATAGACTATGTAACTGGGAAAATTCAGTTTTACAAGATGAACATGAATGACATAATGCTCCCTACCAGTCTCAAGATTAAAACTTTGAAACCTAAATTAGTCCTGGGATCCTAAGACTCTTGCTGTTTCTGGAAAAAGATTTTGTGCTTTATTAAGTACCTAGTTCCAAATGCATCTGCAGATATAGAAAATATAGGATAAAAAGTATAGACAAAAGTCTATAAAACATGCAGGCATTTTTGTGTGGTAGGTAGTGGGGAAGGATTTTTTTAAAGAAAGCAAACTGTCCTTGCACTACTCAGTATCTTAGTTGTGAATTTGAAGTTCAAGGTTTTAAAGCTCCCAGTTGCACTTTGGTGGTAAACAGCAAAAATGCTCCATTGCCCAAGGATGTTTACTTAAAACTGAACTTGTATCTGGAAGGAAGTCTCTGAACAATACTATCTTTTTTTTGGCTTAATACCGAAAACAAGGTCCAAAAACAGCTTTTAAAAAAAGGGCAGGTTTTTAAAATAATCTGTCCTTCCTCCCCATCCCTAGAAAAACTCTACAACAATCTGAGTTCTAGTAAGGTTATTAATTTGCCTTTTAGTTATTAGGAGGCTCGATATCAAGCTACACTACATATCTGATACAAATCTAGTCACTTTTCCATCTAAATTTATGATAACTGGGAGAAAAACATTGAGGCCTTGTCTACCGGGGTAAGTCAACTTAAGTTACGATACTCCAGCTACGTGAATAAATGTAACTGGAGTCGATATAGCTTAGGTTGACTTACCAAGGTGTCTTCACTGCCCTGCATTGATGGGAGACGCTCTCCTGTCGACTTACCTTACTCTTCTTGTGGAGCTGGAGTACCGGAGTTGACCTGAGAGCATTCTGCCATCAATTTAGCAGGCCTTCACTTTGCATCAATAGCAGCAGTGTCGATCTCCCCAGTAGTGAAGACAAGCAGCGTGTACAAACTCTCCTTACTATGCACTAGACTTGTTTCTAAGGATTTTATAGAATGCACATATAGTAACCATGCTTAGAAGCCATGTTAACATGATGTATCTGATCAATATTTGCAATGATTTGTGTGAAAAAATGTAGCTATTCTTTGGTAACCATTAAAATTTATTGTGAAAAATCTACTTTTTAAAGGGCAAAATCCACAGATCTACTAAAAGATCAGTAAAACATAGCAAAATACGCTCTTAAAGGGCAACAAATATTTTTCTCCTATAAATGCCATAATATGTTTATCCAGTCCTTAGTTATGTATTAATTGAATCTAAATTTGTGTTTACCTAAGACTGGA
Organism: Malaclemys terrapin pileata; assembly: GCF_027887155.1. Lineage (NCBI taxonomy): Eukaryota > Metazoa > Chordata > Testudines > Emydidae > Malaclemys > Malaclemys terrapin. The sequence goes on along the minus strand of NC_071509.1, from coordinate 17,477,314 downwards.
ATGGCTTTAGTAAAGCTGTTCAGGTATGCTGAATTTGCAATACCATAGAAGCATGAAAATTCAGACAACAGTTTCTTAAATTTCAATTTCCTGCTGTTTTGATTAATAAATTTTAGGTGTGGATCCAAAGCTCTCTATTTTTTTGCCGGGGGGGGTGGGGGGGAGGGAAAGAGTTAGGGATAGATTCATTCAACTTTGGAATTACTTTATTTGGTTCATATTGCAACCCAGGAAATACTTGAACGCTTTTTGAAAGATATTTTGGATTCTTGTATAGTGTTGTACCAAAAAAATGAACTTAATTTTTTTTAATTACCAGTAACTTAGACTGAAGAGTATAGGTTTTTTTAAGACTCCCAACCAGAAACATGGTCATTCCATTAATTATTATATATATAGGGAAACTGGGAACTACAATATTTTAAATTTTCATTAAGGCTTGTGCTCACTGCCTTTCACACCATGTATAGTTGTATGGTGTTGAAATTTTTTTCTGATTAATTTCAGTACTCATCTGAGAAGCTGAACAAAAGTGGCAGCTTGTTCCCTTTCGAAATCAATGGTAAGTTTTTTGTATTCTCCCCCCCCCCCCCCCCCCCCGAAATCATAACGGTGTTTTACTGTAGTAATTGTTATAATAAGCAGCCTTTCTATTGAAATAAGGTGGAGGGGATTGGAGCATGCTCTTATAGAGCCTCCTGGCTTATGTGGGTCTTGGAACAATACTGGGAATCACTGGTTGTTAATTTTTGTACTTGTCATCTGCTTTGCATAGTAGAACCCTTCTTACATGTTTTTGTTCAATATCTGTTGTGATGTACACCGTTTTGTCCTGTCAAGGCTTTCTTCAGAGCAGAAAACCACACATTTAACTTCTTTACACACCTTCATAAAAATAGGGCTTTGCAATATAGAATAAACCATATATTCGCTCTCAAATATCTGTTAACGTGATGCAAACAATCAAAGGCCATGTCCAGTGTCTTTTGATGTAGGAAAACCTGCATGTATGTGGTGGTTTGTGTGTGTGTGTGTTTTTGTCTTGGGATATCTGGTTACTGTTCTATGTTTCTGCTATTTTACTGCCATGTCATGGGTTGTTTTTTTTTATATATCTTTGATTTATTGATGATGAGAAGTTGACATTTTACATCAGCTTAATTTCTTTATATGGGGTGGTACATTTCATTTACTCAGTGGGATTGTCTCCTGAAATACTGATCTTTGTTTCTTTGAGGTTCCCAAGGGAACAGCAGTCACACAATCTTACAACAGCATCGTACAAACAACACTAGTCTCCGCACATTTACTGTAAAAATCATCAGTGACTTTGAGCAATTATTTCTGTTTTTTACATGAACCAGCCGTTGTAAGAGATCTTAAAACTAGATGCTAACAAAATTTGCATTACAGTAGTGTCTCAAACTCACAGACAGGATCAGGGCCTCACTGTATTAAGTGCTTTATTCACACTGAGTTAAGGATGGTTCCTGCTCTGAAGAGCTTATAGTTTAATTAAGGCAAAACACATATGACTTTACCCATCTGAAAGACTGGAGGAAGGAGGACAAAGGAATTCTAATAATATATATTTGCATAGGCCAGCTGTCTGGACAGTTATAGTTTTAAGTTGGAAGGGTCTTTTTGAGTAAACAAAATGTGGAAACTATTGGAAGACCCTACTGGCCATGTAGCATATACATCTTGTAGCTACTTGGGTTTACAACCCTCAAAGCATTTTAACAAATCATCTTTTGCCACTTTATATATATTTTATATATATATATGAGAGAGAGAGAGAGAAACCAAACAAACAAACAAAAAAACGACTAGCTGCAGTGGAAATATAAGAACTGCCATACTGGGTAAAACCAATGGTCTATCTAGCCCAGTATCCTATCTCCCAACATGGGCCAGTATCACAGCTTCAGGGGGAGCATACTGAACAGGGCAGTGGGAGTGATCCACCCCGTTTTCCCTTCCAGACTTCTGGCAGTCAGAGGTTTAGGGTCACCTGTCAACATGGGTTTGCATCCCTGACCATCTTCAAGATCCATATGTAAAATATTATTAATCAGGGAACCTAGACAACTTTTTACCTCCAGCTTTAAAAGTAATACTCTGCTCTAATATACTTTTAGTGTAATGAAGATAAAAACTTCATCTTCTAATTACAGGCTTTAAAAACTTAGTTGGGAAAGACCTTTGGGTGTCCCAAAACTTTAATTCATCCTTTATTACCACACCCTCCGGATGAGTGAAATTTACTTGGCTAATTGGTTTAAATTAGCAAATTTTCTAACCAAGCATGAAGAGCTGTTAACTGGCCAGCCGGACAATGATATGCCTTTCAATTTGCAAATCCTAGGCCTCTGTTGTAGTTCCTCTTACGCTTCACTCTATAATGTAGGGGAGCAGCTGTAAAATGTGCAAAATGTTCTCAAAGAAAAGCTTCACAAAAGAGTGAGGCTTGGCTGGCAGACTTTTTTTCTTCAACCCAGCATTGCCACTTCAGATCATAAGAAGTTGTACACTATGGGCTGTCTGTATTCACAGTAAAATTTGTATAAGGTTTTTAAAAAGTGTAAAATAAGGGGAATGAAATAATGGCCTTTAATTTAGGGCTCTGAAGCTTTGTGTCATGGATATGAGTGGGAGGGACAAATGTCTCACTATCCAAAAAACAATCTTAACTAACAGTTCCAAAAATAAGACTTCTCAGTACTTTATTTTTAAAGCTTTTAGTCACATTATAAAGAATGAACACACATCACATAAGCCTTGGATTTCCATAATGTAGTGTCTTGAAGGAAAAAACATTACAAACCTATAACTATTGGGCTTTACATATGAAGTATATTTCCATAATGGAGGAAAACAAAATTATCTGTGGTCCCTATAGACTTAAAATGGTCATAGTTATCAGCTAGATTTTAATGGGTGTTAAGCAAAACAAAAACAAAAACCCCAACCTGCTAGATTTTTCACAAGATTGGTTGAACCAGTTCAGCCCTACTTATCATGCTTCAGTGCTACTGGTCTTAATGGCAATATATTTTTTGTAGTCTCTGGAGCAGCAGTAACTTTGCCACTACTGCTTATTAATATCCACATTCTATTGTGCAAGTTTTGAATGTACAAAATGGTGTGCTGAGAGTACTATGCTTTGTAAGTGACTTAGAGCTAAACTATCCAGAGCTCTTAATGTGCAAAAGTAGTTCACATTTTCACAGTTGCCATACTGAAGTACAAAGGTTGGGAATTAGGGTACAGAGTTCTAATGTTTCTTCAGGAAGACTTCAAGAGAATTTGTGTATACTATTTTGTTTGGTTTTGTTTTGTTTTGTTTTGTTTTACTTTGAAATACCGGAGTTCTCCAGTAGTAATCTTTCCCTTCAGAACTAGCTCATGTTAGAGGGTTGGGTTTTGGTGACGATGCAGAGTTAAGTGTCCCCTTCACAGCTGAGAGAACTAGGACTTCCAACTTGTTAGTTTTCACCCAAATAATATCTCTATTAATGTAAGCTAACTGTATCCTATTTTTTTTTCTCTCGTCCCTTACATTTTTCTTTCTTAGAAGAGAGCCCTTGGAAAGCTTTAAATGGGGGTTGTCCAATCCAAGCTGACGCGACCAAAAATTCAGCTTACCCTTTCCCAGTGTGCCCATTCAGTAGAGGCACAGCTAACAACGTGAGTCTGCAATGGCAGCAGGAATCTTCCAGCACATCTATGGTGTCAGGATGGATAAGTGAACTAAACCTTAATGAAAACTCGGGGCAGCCATTGGCGCCGCCTACCAAACGCCACTGTAGGTCACTCTCTGAGCCAGATGAATTGGCTCGTTGTCGGTCACCATGGAAACCTGGCAGTTCAAAAGTTTGGACTCCTGTATCAAAGAGACGATGCAACAGCGGTGGCAGTGCCACCTTGCAACGCTGCAACAGTCATGGGAGTGCAAACTTACAGAGAAGCACAAGTATCAGCTTGCCACAAAATGTTCTGTCCTTAAATAACGTCTTCACTATCACCAGCTTCAATACTTCTCCAGTACCCCGACCTTCCTCTGCGAGCAGCGGCTTTGTGGACAGTAGTGAGGGAAGCACAAGTTCAAGTATCCGTTGGAATTCTGGAGGACCTTGTGACTTTAACCCTAGGCGTCGCCTCTCCCTCTCACAGGAGCACATCACTGAGACAGGAAACCTCTTGCCTTCAGCCAACAGCACTCCCACCTCCACACCAGAGCTCAGCCGGCGTCAGGGCTTGCTGAGATGCCGCTCACAGCCTTGTGTCCTGAATGAAAAGAAAAGCCGGCTAAAGCGCAGACGGGAGGAGGATGTACGGTGGAATCGTCCATCTTTAGACTTTTTTAAAATGACACGGGTGAGATTTTACTTTCTTCAGTAGGGTGTAGAAATGAATTATTGCATGTAGGCTATTCCTAGAAAATAGTTGGCTAAATCAAACTCTTCTGTTGGTGTGAAAGTCAGATAAATTGGTGTGTTAATATTGGCTTTTGTAATTCCAGCAATACAACAAGGCTTCTGCCACTTGCTAACTTCATGCCTTGTAGCTACCTATAACTCTCTACTACTAAGGCCCAGCTTGTGCACTGCAGCCTGTTTCTACAGCCTGTACAAAGGGTTGCATCAAAACACTTTAACAAGGTTGGGGCTGAAAAAAAAATTGGGGCTTGCTTCTGAAATGCCACAGCAACTTCAGGGAGGAAGTGAAGGGAAAAGTAGTCAGTTAAGTAAGTCTGTTCCCATGAGATGGGATTAGGTGCAGTAGTAAAACATTCTATTGTGGTGCAAATGTGTTCTGGTTTAAGTAATCCCTTATGGCTCTAATACCTCTGTAAGTCAAAGAAAAAATGAGGCAGAACATATATTGGCCGACTACAATAGCATAGATAAATGTGCATCAAAAAATCCTTTAGGTGAATGCAATTAAAGAAACTGCTAATAAAGAGACAACAGTGGAAACAGATGTATCCTCATAGGGCTTCTCTAAACATTGTCCCACAGTACTAGAAAAATGCATTCTTTAGACCAGCTGTGCAAAATTTCCCCACTCAACTGGGTGTGAGAATTTTCTTTGAATGAGTAACTCCCCCCCCCCCCCCCCATTATCTGCATAATCATGAGCTGGGGGAAGTGTAGACTTTGTACATGGGTTAACATTTTCATAACTATGCAGTGCTGATGTAGATTTAAGCATGTGCTGCAGTTAAAAATAGAATCCCATTGTTTGGTGTCCATGGGAGCAATATCAAGTACTATCACTTGGGCCATAGAAAGAAATCTGGCATTGTGGTGTCGTCATAGGTCAGCATCATCCACACCCTTTAACACGTCTTCCATAACCTCATTTGCACCAGCCTTGGAGAGGTTCATGTAACCTGCTTTCCTCTTCAAAATAGAGCTATCCTAGTGATAGCCTGGTGAGGGAGACAGTGTAAAAGGATGATCATGAGAGATAAGATGAGAAATGATGTGTTAATGTTAGCGTAAGAACTACCAAATCTTTCAAAGGAACAAGTTGAAAGGAGTGGGACCCTGGAAATCTGTGGTTATCATTTATTGGTGAATTTTAGATGAGGACATAGGGAAGTTCTGGTAAAGTGCTGTGGGATGAACTTTTAACTGTTGGATGTCTTTCAGCTGGACTGATTCTTACCTTTATTGTATTGTGGTAAGCAAAATTAATTTTGGCAGATCAAATACGAAATAGGCATATTTCCTTGGTTTCAGAAAGGTAGTATTCGTTCCCAGATTGTGTCTGAGCCCAGAGTAACCTCTAAGACCGGTGGGAAATAAAAGAACAATTGGGTAACTTTAGGTATAGTAGTAGAAGTAGGATAGCCAGATGTGAATAAAATTGACACCGCCTCTTCCTTTCTAAGACAGTAAGTCTTAGAGTCTTCTGAAACTGGTCTTTCCGGGGATGATCAGATCATTGGTCAGATGGGTAGTTTTAGTTCATGAGAATCATAATATGAATTTTATATGGGTAGGGTAGGAGAGTTGCAGTTATGTGATCTTGGCCCATTTAAAAGGTCTGTAGTGTGTGAACCTTTAATGGAAGTAAATAGTTAATTTTTTTTTTGAGGTTCATCGTTAAATTTCTAGTGTACTAAGTGAATTTTTTTCAGCAAACCTTCATTAACTAAAATGTCAACATCTTAAGCTAGTCCTTTTATTTATCCCCCAGATAAATTGAAGATTCTCTGTGATAAGACCTTGACTATATTTTTGTATTATGTGAGTCAGTGCTCTTCTTTTTATATTGATTTTATTGGTTCTCTTTCACGTGAAGTAATTTTGAAAAATGTTAGTTAAAAACTGTACAAGACTTGGATTTGAAATGAGATCATGGGCCTTGATCCTGCAGCAAGTGCCAGGCAGTATCTACACAAGGCTTCATGCAGGATTGGAGCCAAAAAATCTGCTCCATGTTGAACTCTCAATTATTACATGCCTTTCTGGCTTTTAAGGATATTATATTCACAAAATATCAATAGATTGTGACATGGGTGTGTTTTATTAATTTTAACTTCATCTAAAATATGCAGTTAGGCTTATTACAAATGAGTCTTGATTAATCAGTCATGTAAGATCTTTCTGTGCTAACGATTGGCAGAAGTCTAAAACAGATTATGGAATTAGCATTAATTTACAGTAAGCTTTTTTTGGTAAATTAATGCTAACTCATTAAAATACAATTTATTCCATTCCTCTAATAGGCTATAGGATTTGGGGGAAATTATTTGCAAAAAGCTTCATTTTGGGTAGTTTTTGATTTGCCTAATACTGATGAATCTGAGCCATGTAAGAAAAATATCCAAAGGGGCAATCTTGGTTTTAGTCAAAGGTTGCCTCGGTTTCTCATACTAGTCTAGAATAGTCTGCCAAACTGAAAGCTAAGCACCTGCTTAAATTGTCTAAAATAAGAATATTTCAGAAACTGAAGCCAATTTGCATTTTCACTACTAGTGGTTCAGTTAACTTTGTCCACTATTGATCTATTTCTAATTTTTGAATGACTGTTTTTAAGTATATAATATTCACATACATATGTGGTGTAGCAGTCTTTTTGGAAGGAAGAAACCCTGAGAAATGTGTGCTTTAATTTCTTGAAACTTTTTATGGTGAAGGTCTATTTTCTGCTAGTAGTGTCTCTGCACTCTTACATAGGGCTAACACTATTGCACTATCCCTGCAAATTAAACCACTTGTTTGCTGTAAATACACAAGGATCTATAACTGTACAAAAGCCAGGACTGTTTCACCACTGCATTTTAAGCATATAAAAATTTGAGCACCTTTCTCCAAAACCCTTACATAATCTAGCCTCCAAGCCTCTATGGTTGTTCTCATTTCCTCCCACTCCAGCACCTCTTACTTGATGCTCCTTGTATCTCTTCTCCTGCACTCTGTTTAATGTCTTTATTCCTGCTGTTCGTTGTACTTAGAAGTCTCCTCTTCCAGTCCACCAAGCACAGTCATATTTTTTCTATCTCTCCCTCCCTCCCACAGTCCTTCAAAACTTAATAGGAATCTTCCTTCTATCTCCATTCATTGGAAGAACTGTCCTGTGTCTGATCTACCTTAGACCATAAGCCTTTCAGGGGAAGAAATGCACCTAGTTCTGAAAGTGGTGTGTAGACTTAAAATGCTATATATAAATATGATCTAACTACTATATTAAAAAATTAGGACGATCTTGGGTGTAGATTCAGTCTTGTTTCTTTGTTCATGAAGGAAATACACATAATCATAATGATAAAGTAACCCCTTCAGATTTCCCCTACAAATGCCTTGCAGAAGTAATTGAAAATAGTTGTGGTGATAGATGCAAAATAAGATGGTCGTTTTTTACCATAAACCTAACTAAATAATCCCCTGGCCCTTTTTGAAAGGTTTGTTTTCAGATGTGCTCAAAGTTTGAGAGTAATAGCAAGCTCCATGTGGGAATGAGTTCCACGCCCTGAGGGCCTGTACAGCAAAGATTTGGTAGACTTCAGGTGAAATGATGCAATCTTTGCAGGATGTTTAAATTGGAACAGCTGTAGTTGAGTTAGATTCCAAGGCCAGAAGGCACCTTTGTGATCATCTAGTCTGTCCTCCTTTGTATAACGAAGGCCACAACTTCCCCAAAATAGTTTGTAGAGCATCTTTTAGAAAAACATCCAATCTTGATATAAAAAGTTCCAGTGATGGAGAATCTACCACGACTTAATAAATTGTTCTAGTGGTTAATTAAAATATTAAAAATATGCATTATTTCCAGTTTGAATTTGTCTAGCTTCACCTTCCAGCCATTGGATTGTGTTATACCTTTCTCTGCTAGATTGAAGAGCCCATTATCAAATATTTGTTTCCCCATGTAATGAAGGATTCAAGGAGCTCAATCTATTTATCACAGTAAGTCATGTCTTTTAACCCTTTAGTTATTCTTGTCTCTTCTCTGAACTCTCTCCAATGTATCAACATCTTTTGAAGTATGAGAACTAGAATGGGCCACAGTATTCCTGCAGCAGTTGTGCTGGTGCTTGTAGCAAGGTGCAGCTGGGCCCCTCTGGTTTCTGCCCCTGCTTCCCTTGCAAATCAGTCAGGGACTTCTCAGGTTGATGCAAACACCAGTGCTCTTTATTTACAGCTGTTTCCCACCACCACCTTACTATCTACGTATAGGTTTTCACAGCCAAATTTTGCCAACAGCAGACTAGAAGGCCCCACCTCTCTCTGTGCCTGGCCTTTCTCTTCCCTACTTTTCCCTCCTCTGGTTTCCTTCCTGCCAGCCTTTATAGCCCCTGGCTAATTAGGCTGGCAGCTGTTTCTTGTTGCCAGGCAAGCACAGGGCTCTTCAACCAGCCCCAATCCATTCCCCTTGATTTGGGGGTGGAGTGGCAGGGGGCTGATTAAGTCCTCCTTACTCAGCACCTGTCACAGTGCTGAATACAGAGGTAAAGTAACCTTTCTACTGCTGTTTAAGATTCCCTTGTTTATGCATTCAAGGATTGCATTAGCCCTTTTGGCCACTGCATCGCACTGGGTGCTCATGTTCAAATGATTCCACCACCTTCCCCATCTTTGTTTGTTTTTTTCTTTTTCGGAGTCACTGCTTCCTTGGAAAAAGTCTTATGAGTATGGCCTGCATTCTTTGTTTCTAACTGTATTAAAACACACACTTGCTTGTGTCCAGTTTACCAAGTGACTCAGATTGATCTGGATCTGTCCTTTTCATTATTTACCACTTCCCCAATTTTTGTGTCCTCTGCAAACTTTATCAGTGATTTTGTTTTCTTCCAGGTCATTGACAATGTTAAAAATAGTGTACAGCCAAGAACCGATCCCTGCAGGGCCCATCTGAAAACAAACCCACTCAATGACCATTCTCCATTTACAACTACATGTTGGGACTTACCAGTTAGCCAGTTTTTAATCCATTTAATGTGGATCATGTTAATTTTATATTACTCTGACTTGGTACTGCATGACATTTGATTATAAAGCTAAACACCTTACAGAAGTCTCAAGTATATTACGTCAATACTATTGCCTTTCTCGGCCAATCTTGTAATCTCATTTTAAAAAGCTCTCAAGTTATTTGAGAGGATTTATTTTCTGTAAACCCATGTTGATTTGTTCTTTTTTAATTGAATCCTTGTCTTGTCTGGGATTAACATCAGGCTGCCAGGCCTATAATTACCTAGGTCATCCTGTTTATCTTTTTAAAATATTGTCAAAATATTAGCTTTCTTCCAGACTTCTGAAACGTCTCCAGTGTTCCAAGACTTAATGAAAATTAACATGAATGATCCAGTGAGCTCCTCAGCCAGCTCTTCAAAAAATCCTGGCTGCAAGATCTTGGATCTCCTGAGTTTTAGAAATGTCTAATTTAGTGGCTGTTGGTTAACGTCCTCCTGAGATACTAGTGGAATAGGAAAAAGTGTTATATGATATCATTACACTTGTTTTTCCAAGTACAGAACAAATATTTATTGAACACTTCTGCCTTTTCTGCATTATTTCTATTGATAATTCTAACATTTCCATCTAGTAATGGACCAATACCATTGTTAGGATTTTTTGTTCCTAATATCTTCTTGTCCTCAATTCTGCTGGCTATATATTTCTATTTGTGCTCCTTTGATTCCATTGTCAATTTTTCCACAATTCCTAGCATCTGATTTATATTCATTACCATCAACTTCTTCTTTCTTCCATTTGTTAACATATTAATTTTTATTTTTATATTTTCCTTCACTTTGTCTCTAAACGAGGTACTTTTTTTAAACCAATATGGCCTTCTTTCTCCATTGGAAGATTGTGGCTTTTGAGAGATCTAATAGTGTTCTTAAACTATTCTTAGTTGTCATTCACATTTTTTCTGATTTTAAATTTTCTCCCAGCTAATTTGGTTCATAATTGTTTTCACCTTTGAAATTGCCCCTTTCAAAGAACTGTGTGTATATATATTACTGGTCTGGACTTTTTTCTGTTTGCATATTATAAACTCGATCAAGTCATGATTACTTGTACCTACGGTGTCATTAATTTTTTCCTCTTTATTTGTCAATACAATTCCCGCATGTTGATTGCAGATTGAGTCCTAACTTTTTGGGTTAGGAAATTGTCATCTATAATATCTAGGAAATCTAAGGATATTTTAGTATTGGCAACCTGAGACCTCCAGCATATGTCACTTTAATTGAAATTCCCCAGGATCACACAGCTTTTTTTCTTTTTTCTTTTCTACACGTTATAGATAGGTGCATAAAGAACTAATCATCTTGTTCCATAGTGTGATTTGGTGCTCTGTAGCAGACACCAATACTGAATATTGTGCTTTATTGGTTAAGATGTTCATCCATAAGCATTCGAGATCATTTTCTTCAGAGTTATCGGTGACTTGGAAACAGGTAATGCCATTTTTGAAAGCGTTACTCCCCTTTTGCCACCTGATCGTTCATCAGTAGATTATAACCATTGATGTCAAGGTTCCAGTCATGCCAATCATCAGACCAGGTTTCAGTAATACCAACTCTAGGCCACATTTATGCTGCTAAATGAGCAATCCAATTCCTGTGGCCTGTTACCCACGTGCCTAGCACTGCTGTATATTCAATTATTTTCACATCCTTTGGTTCCTTGATTAATTGTGTTCTCAGAATTCCAGTTTTGTTAGTTGAGAGCTCATATCTTCCTTCTTTTTACCCTCCTCTTAGTTAGGATGGTGTTAATCTAACAACTCTAGCTAGCTTGTCCCCAAGAAGATTGGGCCACCTTTTGTGGAGAGAGGTGGCTGTATAGTTTGGAAAGCCTCCTTCTGAGTAGAAGGGGAACCAATGTTCCACAAAACCAAAACCCTCCATCCTACACCACTTACCTAGCCACTGGCTCACCTCCAGAATCTTCTATCTTCCTTCACTGCTGGGATTGTGTGTGTATTGTGAATAAAAGCTATATACATATAACTGCATTTTGGCCTGTTTTTACCTGAGGCTGGGTATCCTTGCTGAGCCGCAAGGGGGTTAGTGACTCCAGTATAACATGATCTGCTCTGCATATGCACCACCAGACGAGTTTTGATCTCTGTGGTGCACTGGAGAAGGGCACACTGTCTGTCTGAACAATTATGCACAATGATGGACAGCCCAGATCTCCTGGACAAAGGAGGCGACAATACTTAAAATATTGGCAAAAATAAATACTGGTACTTGACTCAATACAAGTTGTCAAGTTAGGATAGTGGCATTATCATGAGCTAAACTGCATTTCTGGACTGTGGTGAGGATTCCTGGTCCCTTTATCTGCTGCAAGAAAAAAGTCATCCTGCTCATTTGGTGTGTCTGTGTCTCCTTTGGGCTGTTGCTATCCTACAGAACTGCTGATCTACACAGGTTCTCTGCATTCATTTCCCTGTGTGACCGAGAGGCTAGTATTAAACGATAATAAGTATTGATGATGCCTATAACTGTAATGGATGCTGTTCTCCACTGACTTGCCAAGTTCCCCCACCCCCAGATGGGTGTAATAAAAAATAAAACACATTTGTAATAGATGAAAGAAGAAAAAATCCTGAAAAATAAAACCTTATTTTAGGTCCATTCCCATCATACACACACCTCCACACAACAGGCCCAGCAGGCTTATTTCCAATAAGGAATAGAAAATAAAATAGATTTAAATAAATATATATCTGTAAAATACTAAGTGGCTACGGAATTTTTCTTACTGTCCAAAAATTTTGTGCAGCATTAACTCATTGAAATATTCAAGATCCCATTTCAATTTTAAATAGTTCTTGTTGAAATGGGGAATAGTATTTAGAAATCTGTCTAGATTCTTACATGGTGCCAGTCACCATGGTACCTGATGAAATAATCTTTTAATAAGGAAATGTTGAACCACAACATAAACATACATAACAGATTCAAACTGGTGTGTGCCCTTCTCTGGAAGATGCAAGAAGCTGAAAAGAAAAGAAGTTTAGAAATTCTCAGTCAGTCTTGAACATTTTAGGACTTAAACATTAATTAAGATTTTGTTGAGGATTTTTTTTTAACTTGATGTTAAATCAGCTGAAGTAACTGACAGTTACAGGTGCAATATATTCTTGTGCAAAATAAACAACAGCATTACCATTTTTAAAACCTAAATAAGCTTGAACTCTAAAGTAAAGATTTTTGTTTGGGCATCTTTTATTAAGAGTGAAACTTATTCCTGCAAACATTTTTGCCACTCCTTATTCATAGACAGTACAGCAGGCATTTTGAGATTGATGCAAATAGTCTTTGTATTCTTATCTGTCTCCATAGCTTTAAATTTTAGTATGTATGGAATGCTGATATGCTTCCTGGGATAGGTTCCAACTAAGATATTGCATGGTTTTTTTGGTATGGGTCGGATATCTCTTTCAAGAATTGATACTGAATATAGTGTACTATGCGGGGTTTTTGTTGTTATTGTTTAGCCCTTTTAACTCTCTAAAAGGGATACTATCAACTGGAATTTGTGGAAATGACTTAACTTTGAAAAAAATCCAGTTTCTGACCATGTATTTCAAATAATAGGTCTTAAACAACAACAAAAAAAACAAAACAATTTTTTTTTTAGTTTTTTAATTTCAAGAGCTTTCTGGTCCCTTGCCAAAGTTTTATAAGAGCCTTTTAAGCAAGAAACAAACTATGGTCCCCATACTGCATTTGGCATTACTAGTATGTACCCCTGTGCCCATACAAAGTCCCAATAAAGTAAAAGCTGAAAATATATGTATATAATATATATATATATATATATATATAATCAGTGAATGTTAACACTATTGTGGAATAAGTGAGTTTTCAGAAGGCATTTAAGGCTCCAAGTCAGCAAAGCACTTAATGTGTTTGTGTCCTTATGAAGTCCGTTTGACTCAAGCATAGACTTAAAGTAAGCCTGTGCTTAAGTGCTTTGCTATTGAGGCCTGCATGAGTAGGGAGTAATGGCTTGGTGGACCAAAATGGGAAGAAGGGCCTTCCAAGCATAGGGGGATGGCAGGATAAAGTCAAATGCTTGTTGGAGAAAGGGACAAATGGAATATCAAGTCTGGCATCATTAGCAGAACCACATTGAGCAAATGGCCTTTGTCTAGGGAACAGACTGGAAGTTGGGGAAAGGAGCCTCCTTGCTGTAGGAGGTGGTCTTATGAGGGAGGTATAGTCATAGTATTTGTGGCACAAACCTATATTAGGCTTGGCAGAATTTGATTTGTATTTCTTTATCATTTTGACTAATATCGATGTTTGTTTGTTTTAAAGCACTTTTTCAATTTTAATTGATTCTGAATTTTCACAGTTGTCAGCTACTTGGCGGGGGGAGTTCAGACAGCAAGGGTCAGACAATCATTTAATGACAGACATTCAGATTAAAAAAAGTTAAAGCTTTATGACTGTTAAAATGCAAATTGTCAACATCAAATGTCAAAATATACAAAGTAAATATCCTTAAATCAAACTAAGTTCTCAAGCATCATTTTTTCTTTGTCTACTGTAAACTTATTGGTGGAAATTTTTTGTTGTTGGTTTGGGTGCATATGGTGAAATTGGCATTTACTGATAAAAATCTAATTCTTCCAAGTATACCTATGCTTGTAGATGTGTTTATGTAAGAAAAATGGTATTTTTTTCTGTAAATTAAGTTTTCCCCAATAACTTCTCATTTTGTTTCCAATGAGACTTCATTGTTTAGGAGAGATTTTAGGTTAATGTATCTCCACATATTTTGAATGGCGTATGAATAACTTTCATACATAATAACTACACTGGGGTATGAATAACTTTCTCAGTTTGGCTTCTGAACTGTCTTTTTAGAGTGGGAGAGGAATGTCCTATGCTTACTCTGCTCAGCAGCGTAGTATTTAGTAATTAAACAGCTAGCTGAACCTTACTTTCCACTCATGGTATGCATTGTGGCTCTTAAAATGAGGTCATGTTGGTCCTTTCCTGTGATCTTTGGGTTATGTATGGTTGAATTATTAGCAGTAGTGTGGCCTACATTACTTACTTTAGCAAAAATGAAGATCTAAAACAGTGTCCTGAATCTTTTTTAATTTTTAACTCTTGTCACAAGGTATATCCATAATAGCAAAAAGTTGCCAATATTGGTGGTACGCATCTATCATACATCCATAATTGCATTGAAATTCATGGACAGGTTATCTCCTCTTCTCCCAAAAATACTTCAGGAATCTATACGCTATTGCAGCTTTAAAAAATATTCTGTAGTGCAATTATATCTCCAAACTCAAACATGGGGAGTGTAAATATGAGATATGGGACTTCAGATGTCATGTAATGTTGGGCTAGTCCCCATCCCCTTTTGCCTAATGCAAGGGGAGTTATCTGGCCAGATGGAGAGCCATATCAAGTATGCTAAAGAGATGTTCTGGGACGATTCTTGAGACTTTTGCAAGGCACCCATTCAGTCAAGGTCAAAGATCAGCTGTGGTGGTGGCCTACAACTTGGTGCTCAAAGCTCATTCAGAGGCAAAGGGCCTAAAAGTTTGTAAGTGAAATTTTGCAGTGCTTTGAATGGTTAATAAATTCCTCCACTTTCACCCCAACTTGTCTTCCAGCCTCCATCCAAAATATGACTATATCAATTTCTTTGCAGAAGACCTCCATGTTTCTTGTCTGTTCACATGGGATTTATATTTACAAAGGCTGAGTGCAGCGGGTCTGTAAGAACAATTGCTTTGATCTCTGCCAAACTTGTACATTTAAAAATAAGATTTGCCATATTTATAGTGTCTATATCTAGGTTCAGGGGGTAGCCGTGTTAGTCTGTATCTACAAAAACAACAAGGAGTCTGGTGGCACCTTAAAGACTAACAGATTTATTGCATCCGAAGAAGTGAGGTTTTTACTCACGAAAGCTCATGCCCAAATAAATCTGTTAGTCTTTAAGGTGCCACCAGACTCCTTGTTGTTTTTATATCTAGGTTGTGGATTTTTTGTTTTGGTTCAGGCTAGGATCCTGATCAAGAAAATGAGAGCAAAGGTAGTTGCAAACTACTGTAACTATATAGAACCCACTTGCAAATAAAGTAAGGGAGCAGATGGAAGAAAACTGCTGTGAACAAGGGCATTGATTTGGATCCCAGGCTAGGATTTGGAAAATGTGGCTTCTGAGCCAAATCCTTAACCTCTGTCTTGGCTCCCCATCTGAATAATGGGGTGGGGGGAAAGTAATGCTAACCTACCTTTTTATAATGCATTTTGGAAGTGATTAGTATGGAAAGTGCTATATCCGTGATTATAAACCGAATAGGGATGGAAGATGAGACCAAATTCTTCTAAAGGGCAGAATGTAATCCAGTTAACTTGTGGGATCCTATGAACCTGTTCAGTTCACTGATATCTAATCAGTGTACTATGACTACTTTTGCCTCCTGTGTTCACTTTATTAAAAAAAAGTTAGCTGTACTATGTTAACTTGGTCACTAATATGGAGTGCATGTGGGTGGCTCTTTGTATGTGTCTTGCAGGGTCCTACAGCCTGGGAGCCAGCCTGACCCCAGAAGTCTACACAACAATGAAACAGCCCCACAGCTCGTGTCGGCTGCAAGCCGTGTGTGTCTAGTTGCTGTGTAGACATACCCTGTCAGGAATTTTAGAGTTAAGCAGTTTAGACTGCCCAGCCCCTCTCAACTGCTTGGGTTCTCATCTCTTGCCATTTGTGATGTCATGTCACTAGTTCTCCAGTCCTAGTGCTAGTCTGCCAGTAAAATAAGGTAGGCAAGACAGACCTTTCTAATGTCTAAAACAAAATAATGAAAACCACATGCAAACACAATATTTTTGTTTAGCAGGTCACTGTAAAAGGTGCTTGTAGCAGTAAAAAGTTTTCATGTAAAAGTAAATTGGTCTTATCTGCTGTGAAGAAATACAAAATGAAGAAACTGATCTGTTCCTTGACTTGTCTTGATCAAGCTGACTTCACTTTTCATGAGCTAAAATATTAGTGTGCTTAGTATTAGTTTCTTAAAACATGAGTTGTTCAGTTATGTGGTGAATTTTCCTGTCATGCTTCAGGTTGTTTTTAAACTGCGAGCAGGAACGTGACTTATAAAAGCTAAGGTTGATTACTGATTTGGGGAAGGAAACCCTATCTTTCTTTGTATGAGCTTGTGCACTTCCAGTTTGGCTGTGTTACTTATGAAGTAACTTAACTTTAAATGATTTGAATTGCAAACTCGTATGAACTAAAACCTATCTACCTCTAACCACACTGTTTTTAAACTTTCTTCAGTAAAGATTTCTATCTTCTAGAACTTGTATCCTGCTGTGTTCCTTAGCTACAGCAGTGTCCTTTATAGAAGAAAATAACTACTGATAATGTTCTAGTGCAGATGCTAGACTATTTTTGAGAAGTAGGCTTTTGTACTTTCTAAGTAATAGTTCAGATAGTTTTCAAAGCAGCTGTTTGACCTTGTTGGAAATCTGTATTTCCCATTGGGCGTTGGGCTATTATCTAACAGTACTAGCTCAGTTCCATAAGCTTGGATTTTGTAGTTTTTAGGTTTTCTGCATTTTTTTCTACCCTGGCAAATCTGAACAAGTTGAATGCGTATATGTAGTGTGAAAGGTGGAAATGTACTATAGAATACAGCTTTAATGAACAGTTAATGGTATCAAAGAGTAATTCTATTAATATAACATCAAATGAATGACTTATCCATAATGTGTATAGCTCTTGTTACTTGTGAATAGTGTTGCGGTTGCTGAAAACAGGTATGTTTTAATTTTCATAGGCAAATTTTTTCTGAAGATTTCTAGCATATGAAGTGCTAAAGTTCTAGCTGAGAATACTGTGTGGCAATTTTAATAGCAGCATCACTTGATAAAAATTTGCTGATAAAGGTTTTAAGCACTGTACAAGATGTACAAAAACAGTCCCTCTCATTTTAGTGTTATGTGCCCCAGTATTTGTAGAAGTGTTTGGTAGCTTAGAACTTTGCATGCCTTGCCTCGCCTCGCCTCTCTGGATGCCTAAAGTTAATCAAACACCACAACTACCACAGGAGTGCTATTATGTTTAACGATGCAAGGGATCCAAGCTCAAGTGTTGAGCTTGATGCTGAGCTCTGGGGCTCGGAGTGTGTTGTGGAAAATCCTTAGGGAGGATTATTAAATAACTACAGTTTATTAAAATAACTACAGGTCATTTCCTCAGGGGGAATAGTTGTATGTAAATCCCATATAAACATTCTCATACGTTCATAGTATGGAAATGGCACTTCAATATACAATTTAGTCTGAAATGAAAAACTGGTAACTTGAGAGATCAAGAGAATCTTTTTTTAGAAGTCTCCAAATCAGTGGTGGCCAGAAGGGACCACCAGATCATCTTGTCTGATCTCCTGAACATCATGGGCCACCAGCACCCAAACAGTAAACCCAGCAACCGAAATGAAACCAAAGTATTATAGGAAATGAGACTTGTGTGTCACAGGAAGAGAATAGGAGGAACTGAAGTGCACCAGTGGCAGGGAAATGAAGAAGTGATATATAGCCAGATAATCCTGGAAAGTTACCTGCATCCACATGTTGTAGGAAGATGACCTCCTCTTCTCCTCCTCTCCGCCCTCTTCCCCCCCCCCCCCCCCCAGCCAATCTGACATGGGGGAAATTCCTTCCCAACCCCACAAATGGCAATCTGGTAAACGCTAAGCATCTGAGCAAGAACAGCCAGCTGTGCACTGAGTGTGTATGTTCTCGGTACCATATGGCCCTCCCCTTCCAATGTTCCATCTCTAGCCATGGCCACCCCTGATGCTTCAGGGGAAAGAGTTTTAAAAAAAATACTAGTGGGAGGGGGAAAATCCCTTTTGGGTGCCGGTTGGAAATCCTGAAACATGAATTTTTGGGAACATGAGAGAAACTGGGAGTGAGCCCAGGACTGCTGAGCTCATCCCTCTACCATCACAGGCAATCTTACCATATAATTGCACTCATAAATTTTTGTCCAGCTCTTAAAATTAATTAAGTTGTTTGCCCCCACAACTTCTGTTTGGAGGCTGTTCCAGAACCTCACCCCTCTGATGGTTAAAAGCCTTCTCATTTCTCCCCCTGAATTTGTTTATGGTTAGTTTATTCCATTTGTTATTAGGCCAACATGGTCCTTTAGCTTAAATAGCTCTTCCTTCTCCCTGGTATTTATCCCCTAGTGTATTTACAGAGAACAATCATATCCTCTCTCAGCCTTCTTTTTGTTAGTTTTCCAAGTCTCCTGTCATAATATAATTTGTTAGTCTCTAAGGTGCCACAAGTACTCTCCTGTTCTTCTTTTTGCGGATACAGACTAACACGGCTGCTACTCTGAAACCTGTCATAATATAGGCCCTCCATTCCCTTGATCATCCTAGTAGCTCTTCTCTGCACCTTTTCCAGTGTAAATTCATGTTTCTTGAACGTAGTTGACCAGGACTCTACGCAGTATTGCTAATGAGATCTTACAATGGCATTTTAACACTTCTCTATCTCTACTGGAAATGCCTTCCCTAATACATCTTAGAATTGCATTAGCCTTTTTCACAGCCACATCACATTGGTGGCTCATAATCCTCCTGTGATCTACCCACACACCTACGTATCTCTCCTCTGTTGCTTTCAACTGATGAGCCAAGAGCACAAGCCAAAGAGACCCCAGAGCTGAAAAGAACAAATGGCCTTTTACGCAAGCTTCTGTACTTGTGAATAACTTGTAACTTTGCTACAAAGGTATACTTTTTGTTCAGTTTCATTGCTAACCTTGTCTAGAGGTGTGCTAGAAATCTTTGAACTGTACTGATGGATTTCCATTTTTTTTTGTAAGTCATTCTCCTTCCCCCCTCAAGAATCTCCTTGCTCTCACAGTGGCTGTAATTCAGCTGTGAATGCCATGAGGCTTTTCTGTTGGAACCATTCTGGACTTTAGAGGATGTAAGTTTATTCCTCCTCGTTTGAAAGTATTCATATTACCTAAGAGGTCTTGTTCACGCATTTTCCTCTAACTTGTTTTTATTAAACAGCCTGATACTATTTACCTACTTCATTGAAGACAGATGTAATGAGAACTACTAAGCATTTTGTCTGTCCTTCCTCTTTAGTAGAGGACCAAAACTTAGTTTTATGTGAAAATCATGCTAGACAACTGAAAATTCTTGGGCATTTTATAAGTATAATGTAGTACTTGCTGTTTGTGTTGTCTAAAAATAGAGTAATTCATGAGTTACCATGCAAATTGACTTAAACTGAGAGAATGTCATTCTTTCCTTTCCCCCAGGCCGCCTCCACCCTTAAAGTTCATGTTAAAAGGGCCCTTATATTTTCAGTGTAGACACTTCAGATCTCATTGCTGGTCCAAGGTCCTTAATTTATTATTTATACACTGTCCAAAATGTGCTTGTTTTTACTCCCATAATCAAGAGTTAAGATTTTAAAATTTCAGAATATCACCTCAGCTGTTTCATGGTGTGTCATCTGTTTTGAAAGTGATAATACCATTTCTGTATCAAGCCATTTGGAGATGCAAGAGAAGGGTATGTGTTCTTCTGTCCCAAACAGAGTCTGTCTGTCCTCCACCATCCCAATGTTTTTTTGTTTGTTTGTGGCTGGTTTCTGGCTCCGCCATGTACAACAGTGAGTCATCTAGTCTGCCTCAGTTTGTTCTTTTAAACCCAGTGCTGAAAACATTAGACTTGAACAAAATATGAAGTTTTAGGATTGGGGTAGTGGGGAGGGAACTGCTGATGCCTTTTTTAAAAAAAGTGTAAGAATATTTTGTCTTCCGTAGCTCTTTCTGCAACCTAATATTCCAGAAATTGGGAATAGATAATATTTTTGGTGGTTTTGCACTGCTGAAAGTAAGGTTTTATAATGGAAAATAATGACAAGTTCTCTAGACTGGTACAGCTCCAATGAAGACTAGCGGAATAAAGAAAAATTCAGAACACAAACCCTGTACAAAGCAGGCATTACATTTTTGTAAACAAGATGTGTGACACTCTGGTGAGGTACAGTCTGGACTATGGTTCCTTTCACAATGCTCCACTAGAGACCAGCAGCCCCTTCAGGCTTCACTCTTACACAGCCGCTAGCATGTGAAGGCACACCCAAAGTTTACATGCTGGCTCTGTCTCTTTTGAACTATACACAGGGAGAAGACTGCAAATCCCCCCCAGCCTTGCAGCCCAGAAATCTACCATCTTGCACTGCATTAATTAGTTTGCCACTTCATCAAAGGAGAGTGGACATGCCACCCGCCTTTATAATCTAAGCAGATTCCCCAAACGCTTTTAGACCAACTCACCGGTAAAGATAAAACATTAAAATAAAATAAAATTTTAAGTGATTTATATGAGTGCTAGGCATAGAGGTCAGAGTTGGTTACATAAGAAATAAAAGGTAAAATCACAGTCTAAATCCTAAACTTTATCCGACTAAGCAAGCTTTGAATCAAGCAGTTTTTTCTCATTCCACTAGATGTTGTAAGTAGTTCACAATTCTTAATGCACAGGCTGAATTCCCTGCTCAGCCTGGGACCAATCTCCCAAGTTCCAAGTCTTTTCTTCCAAACGTTCTTGTTGCCTTCAGAGTGGTTGGGGATGGAGAGAGGTGGACTCATGATTCCACTGTCCCTTATTTTATACTCTGTTCCAGTGCCTGGAAAAATACTGACTCAAACATGGAGTCAAGCATCAAATGTCCTGATATCTTACTGAATCATGGAGTTAAGCAATCCCCATTGTGTAGGGCTTGAGCAACTCTCTTACTGAATCGCAAATCTCTTGTTTACGATTCCTCTGCTGGTGGCTGGTGATAGTCACTTAACACCTGTCTGGGTGTGGGTCACCCCCTTTGTTGCCAATTTAGGGCTAGCTGCAGGCGTCTCCCAGACTCTCAACATATTTCAGTAACAACCATATAGCATTCTCATAACTCCATATACAATAATGATATACATATTTTGACAAAACAGTGAGTTTCAATAAATCATGACTTTTCATAAAATACCTTACAAGGCATTCTTTGTACAAATATCATAACCATATACAAGTGGTGCATGTGCGGGTTACGGGGTGCTATTTTCAGGTACAATATGTCACAGGATGAAATTCAGTAAGGTCAAATGCGGAGTACTCCACATAGAAAGGAACAATCAGTTGAACACATACTAGGAAGGAATACTATGGAAAGGGATCTGGAGGTCATAGTGGATCACAAGCTAAATATGAGTCAACAGTATAACACTGTTGCAAAAGAACAAACATCATTCTGGGATGTATTAGCAGGAATGTTGTAAACAAACACGAGAGTAATTCTTCTGCTCTACTCGGCGCTGATTAGGCCTTAACTGGAGTATTGTGTCCAGTTCTGGGCGCTACATTTCAGGAAGGATGTGGACAAATTGAAGAAAGTCCAGAGGAGATCAACAAAAATTATTAAAGGTCTGGAAAACATGACCTTTGAGGAAAGATTGAAAAAATTTGGGTTTGTTTAGTTTGGAGAAGAGAAGACTGAGAGGGAACATAAGTTTTCATTACTACTCTCACTACCCACTAAGCTTTATTAATTGCATGGTATGGTTTTTTCGGGCTGGTTTAGGAAAATGGTTAGATGAAATTATAAATCAGAATTAACTACATAAAGTCTAAAATGACAAATTGTCCCACTTTACAGGCAATGTGAATTTCTTTCACAGGATATCCTGTTTAGTCTCTCAATTCTTATTAATGGCATATGTTCTCAGTCAGCAAGGATTCAAGATGAACTAATCTGCAGATCTGATAACTGGTCTCCCAAATGGAGGTAAATATGTATAGCACACTATAGCTGAATATTGCTCTAAACCTGTAACGATGAGCCAGCGAATGTCACTTGAGATGTTAGGGTATGTGTCAGCTGAAGTAGAGTTGGGATCACCCTAGTCTTATTATGGGTCCTCACTCATTTAATTTAACTTGTCTGATTATTTGAATTTAATCCTATTTTAAACCATTTTCAAAACTTTAGCAATAATACTGGTGAGTTCAGCATGTCTCGAAAATTCCACTTGCCAGTAGTGAATACTAAACTCCTCCATACCAGCCACCAGAAGCTTACGTCATCACAGAACTTACTTTTTCATTTAGGAGAAAAAATCTTTAGCCCCATAATTGGTTTACATTCAGCACAATCACTAAATGCTGTCTTCCTGAGTCCGTACACGGCTTCAGTGTCTCTGCTGCTCATACAATGGCTTTGCCAAGCAGAAATAATAAAAACTGATAAGACTCTAGTCCATTTCACTGTTACTGCTCAGAACTACCAGTGTGGCTGATGGCAACTTGTCATGTTAGGGCGTTGACCCTCAACTATAGTGTTGCGCTTGTCAGTAAACATTTCACACCCTGATTTATTGAAAGTTTGTCAGTGATTCCCGTTTGTCAGGGTTTTTTAAAATTATTTTGCCTTGAGGTCAAACAAAATCCAATTTGGAAGAGCTGCATAATTTTAATATATTTAAATTCTGTGTAGATTCACTGCTGGAATTTTTAGCACTTCTTCCAGCAGCTCCACCTCCCCAGGCTCAAGGACAGAGTAAAAAAATTCCAAATGGTGGGATTAGCTCGTAGGGCTCTCCCCCCCCCCCCCCCCCCAAGAAATAAAAAATTAGAGTTTCCCCAAGTCCCACCTGAGTAAAATCTGTGGTGCACTGGAGCTTGGGTAAGCTGAGCCTTCTGTGTAGAACAAATAATTGTTTCTTCCTTCTCCCTCAAAAGGCCGGTCTCCATAGTCATAGCTTTCATGGTACTGATGTAGAAGTGAATTGTATTCTGTATTCAGTTTAGTAGTGTAATAGTCCTTCTTGTGAAGGTTGATACAGATGTTCATCCCTCTGTAATCCTGCTGAATTTCATACCTTACTGGTCTTGCTCTCAATAATGTGTTTCAATATGAAATATGTAATCTAGTCTTGGTCAGACTTACGTTGGTAGAACTACATAGCTCAGGGGTGTGGAAAATGCACACCCCGAACAACCAGTTGTAGTGATCTAACGTCTGGTGTAGACAGCGCTACAGTGGAGTACCTATGGTAATGGGAGAACCTCTGTATGTGTAGACAAGCCCTTACAATTGCATTCTGAAGCCTACTCAATTGAGCAGATCAAAGTTAGCTATGAATTGGCCTTGTGGTCTGTAACCTAGTTATTTTCAAAAGACAGATTTTTTTTCTTACCTTTTTGTACATCCTGTTGCCTGGGAGCTAGTCTGTGGATGGTATGCATAGAGAGCACTTGGAGAGTTTTGTGCCTTCATGTTCATGGCTGAATTTGGACCGACTTTTTTTTCCGGCCCAGCTCTGTGTTAAGTGAAAAGCATTAGAAGACTTCTTTAAAAGAAAAATTGGGCTCTTGAATGTTCAAAGAATTCATTAATAGGTTTTGTTTTTGTTTTTGACCAAAGAATGTAGGCACTTCACTTCTTTTCTAGTGTTAGTCTCAAATCATTTAAATATTTAAACTAAGAGGTAGACTACCTCCTGTGAATCAACACATTTGTGTAATGTTGACTGTTGGGCTTAGACTGGCAGAAACTTGTGTACTACTTAGCTAAGAACGTATTTTACGCCTTAAAAAGTGGTAAACCTGTGCAGAAATGCATGCGTTGTTAAATCAATACATTTATTCTAAAAATAGTTATTCAATTCCTTTTTCCTTCCAGTCGTTCTTTAATTCCATACCATGTGTGCACACGTGCAAAATGCCAGTACAAAAATTCAGCATGTGCATTTACTGCTGAAAGTTTCCCTACTTGGAGGGAGAGAATGGATCTGGATTTAAAACATAAAGTAATTCCCACTCAGTGGTTGTATTGTCAACTGAGATTGGAGTGGTTGTTGCATTAAATCATTTTAAATGACATGCCTCTCCCTCTTCCATTAGAAGTTCTGCTTCTTAGATGGTAATGCTCTGAATCTTATTTTTTGTTTTTATTTTTATTTTTAAATATACGTTAATCCTTGCTGCATTGCATTGTCTTGCAGACATTTGTTTGACTGCAGTGAAAGTTTAAGGGCTCATTTCTGTGTAGTGTCCAAGTAGGGTGACCAGGTGTCCCGATTTTATAGGGACAGTCCCGATATTTGGGGATTTTTTTTATATGGGCTCCTATTATGCCCCCCACCCCCGTCCCGATTTTTCACACTCGCTGTGTGGTCACCCTATGTCCAAGCGACACTTAGAGAAGCTGGGGAGTGATGGTGAAGGCAGTTGTTTGTGGGTCCCTGATACTGAACTGGTTAGCCCCGTTGGAAGTTAGACTTACACCAGTGGAGGATCAGGCAGAGCAGAGTTGTGTGCTACCTTGGTCCCTTCTTGCCCTGAACTGGCCCTATGTTGTAGTGTTGTTTCAGGAGCTTGCTCTGCTAGCTTTACTTTACAGGAGAAGTTCCCCTATACAGTACACAGAGAATCTTCCACTGGCCAGTTAAGGCCAGAAACCAGCCACTTTGACACAAGAGTGTTGTAAAATGGCTTTAGCATAAGTGAGAATTCTAAGCATATTACTCACTTTTTTGGGTTTCTTTGCATTTTTTGGAGTGGCTTTAAATCTTACATTCTTCGCTCCACTGTGACAGGGAGAACTTTCTTCATTAATTAGTACCAGTATGGTGGATTCAATTTAAATCGTCCAGAATGTGAAGTGCTGGTTGTGGATTATGCCTGTTTCCAGGAAGATTAGGTTCACCTCTCTCCTCATTACAGGTTCCGTAGAATTTTTTAATCAAATTGGGATAGTGGTATCCTTGATACACTTTAGTCAGGGCTTGCAAAATATATCCATTGCCTGGAGGGGTATGTCTGCTAGTCAAAGTAACATGAAAGACCCAATGGAGGAGGAATCTGACCAGCAAGGTGTGGAGACCCATTGATGGACAGCAAGAGGGTACAAGGGAGTGGGGGGAGGAAGAAGGGGAGAGGAGGGCTGACTCCATTTTTCTTACCAGCCTGTGAGTAGTATTTCCCTGCCAGACTGGAAGCTCCCACACTTTCAAGCAGCTAGAGGGACAGGAGTACTATATCCCTTCTACACCATCCAGAGACTGCTAGCTGCTGCATGAAAGGTTGAAGATTGGGGAATGGAGAAGTCTCTGCTATTTTGCCCTCCCCAGGCTTTGTCTTAAATTGTTTTGTGGTCCTCTCATGAATAACTCCAGTGCCTGCCTTTGCTTCTGTTCATAATTTCTCCAAGCAACAGTAGTGTGAAACTGACATGATTAAGACATCTCTGGGTTTTAAATGGCTTCCATTTACAGCATAATCATTTATTTAACTGCAGTCTCATGACCTTTCTTGTTATCCTGAATCTTATTCTTCTACAATGGTGGGGCGAGGAGTGTGGGAGTTAATTACAGATCCATGAAATAGCACCAGCCACTTTAGGTTTTGTTAAAGGTCCTTGGTAGTAATGAAAGCAGCTGTCAGATTACTAAATTCTGCTTTCTTGTCTGATTGACATGTCTGTACTCCAACTAGACTAATGGTGAATGAAAAGTTCCCCTTTTCCTGTAATGATGGAACATCACAGTAATTTGTCTGAGAGCAGAAGAAAGTGTGACCTAATCAGGAAAAAAGCTTCAAACTTGTATTCTGTCTGTCAAGCAAACGGAGTGACCAATTTGGGGTGCTTTTAATTTGGCCTGTGTTTATTATAATGAAAGTCCTTTTTCACTTTGGTCTATCTTACAGGAAATATTGTCTTAATGTTCCTGAAC
Organism: Malaclemys terrapin pileata; assembly: GCF_027887155.1. Classification (NCBI taxonomy): domain Eukaryota; kingdom Metazoa; phylum Chordata; order Testudines; family Emydidae; genus Malaclemys; species Malaclemys terrapin. The sequence continues at coordinate 17,451,029 of NC_071509.1, read as the reverse complement.
ACGGACTCTTGGGTTTCAGCTACTATCCTACACAATGGGGTCCCCCCCCCCCCCGCATTTGCAGTAGATACATTGCAGAAGGATTTGTGTACTTTGTAATGCAGGAAAATTATGCATCCCACTGAGATTCTGTATTCTTTCAAATCTCCTTGTACCACTGTATTCAGAACTGTGTTTAAATCCAATTTTGAAATAAGAATCTGCCATATGTAAATAAATAGCTGTATTACCCATAAATAACAGCAGAAATAAGTTTATCCTGTAAATCCACATTTGAGACTTGTAAGGCAAACTGGGATCGACTCCAAACTCTACTTAACCGAGGGCCATGTTGGTAACTTACCAGGAACTTGAAGGCTGCACCTAAACGGGGCAGTTTGCTGTAGCTGCCCTAATCTTAAATTTGGAGAAATGTGAACCATGAATGCCACAGATCCTTATGTTCTGTCATTCTGTATTAAAGGTGAAGGTAGCCGTGGATTACAATATATAACTGAGTCTCATTAGGCCACCCATTCCCTAATGCAGTGGCTCTTTGGATGTACTACTTAAGACGGAAATACCAAATGGTTGATGGAGGAACTTCAATCCCTCCAAGAGTTTCAATAGTCTTTTTACATGTTTTTGTGCAGAGCCTAGTACAGTTGGGCTCCAATCCTAACTGGGACTCCTGGACCATCACCATATTATGATTGATATAAATTATCTACATTCTGGAATTGAGGCTAGATATGACAGCAAAAGTGGTGAAAGGGTAGCTGAAGTGAGTTCTTGAGAGAACTAAAGAAAAAACAAGGTAGCTTGGAGGAGTCTTTTTTTCAGGTCACTCGCATTGTCCCATTCTGTTACAGACATAGGAGTGGTAAGGCGAGAGGGAACTATAGTAGCTGTAGAATTATTTATTCATGCTGCTCATTGTATATCTCAAGATTTAAAAAAAAAAACACTACATGGACTTTGTGGTTTTATTCTAGGACTTGGAATAATGAGTTATTCTGTAGTTCAAATATTGCTTTATTTCTTGATGTTTGATCCTAGTTTACAACTTTGTTAACATTTCTGTCTTTCTGGATGGCTCCACCAATGAGTTTTTTCCTAAGACCCAATTGTATTTTATAAGCAAGAGTGTATAGAGTGCATAACAAGTGTGAATTTTTTAAACAAAATGACAACATACAAAATATAGTGGTGATGATCTGGCAGTCCTTAACTTCAGGGGTAAGGTAGAATTTTCAGTGTTGCGTACTGCAGCTGTCATGGGTGTACTGTTCTCCTTTGCTGGCTGTTGCAACAGTGTTACACTGTTGACTCATATTTAGCTTGTGACCCACTATGTCCCCCAGATTCCTTTCTGCAGTACTCCGCAGCCATTTCCCATTTTGTATGTATACAATTGATTGTGCCTTCCTGAGTGGAGTACTTTGCATTTGTCCTTATTGAATTTCATCCTATTTATTTCAGACCATTTTTCCAGTTTGTCCAGATCATTTTGAATTATAATCCTATCCTCCAAAGCACTTGCAGCCCCTCCCAGCTTGGTATCATCTGCAGACTTTATAAGTGTACTCTCTATGCCATTATCTAAATCACTGATGAATATATTGAACAGAACTGGACTCAGAACTGATCCCTGTGGGACCCTACTTGATATGCCCTTCCAGCTTGACTATGAACCACTGATAACTACTCTCTTGGAATGGTTTTCCAACCAGTTATGCACCCACCTTATAGTGGCTCCATCTAGATCAGTGGTTCCCAAACTGGGGTTCATGAAATGTTATAGGGGGTTGTCGGGGGGAAAAAATTCCCTAATGGCGCACAGAGCTGTCCCTAGGGATCCCGGGCAGCACGGGGCCAGCAGCCCAGAGCCCCTGTATTTCCAAGAGCTAAGCAGATCAAAGCAAGCATATCTATCACACTGAGGAGATTTGAACTTCAGGACTCCTTATAAGAAATGGAAAGGGAGGTGAATATTTTTTGCTGTTTTTAAAATTAAATAGGCAGCTAGTATTTTTAAAATTATGAAGAACAGTTTAAGCTTTGTTGTAACGTGCATTGTTTGCCTGGACTGCTCAAGACCTGAATGCTTGTGTAGGAGGAACTCTTTGAGTTGGCTTCTTAAATATCTTCCTGCTGTTTCACATCTGATACTCCTTGATGAAACGTAGGAGCCTTGTCTTAGAACAAGCTTATTCAAAGTGATACAAGCTACGAAAGTGAGATCTTGGAAGAGTGTTGCTGTTTTCAGAATGTAATAAAAATACTGTAATAATTATTTATTAATAGTGTGTAATAAGCATGTCATAAAAACAAATCTTATATTTCCAAAATCACTGCTTTTATAATTTATACTCGAGTAAAGGAGAAAATCCCTGGAAATATTCGTTTTTAAGAGGGGGTTTGCGAGACTTGACATTTTAGTGAAAGGTGTTCACAGGTTGTTAAAGTTTGGGAACCATTGATCTAGATTGTATTTCCCTAGTTTGTTTGAGACGGTCATGCGAGACATTAAGCTTTACTGATGCCAAGATATACCACATCTACCACTTCCCCCTATCCACAAGGCTTTTTACCCTGTCAAAGAAAGCTATTAGGTTGTTCTGACATGATTTGTTCTTGACAAATCCATGCAGACGGTTACTTATCACCTTAATTTGCGAACATCTGGAAGATAATGATTCATTATTTGCTTCATTATCTTTCGGGAGTACTGAAGTTAAGATGACTGGTCTGTAATTCCCTGGTTTGTCCTTACTTTCCTTTTTTTAGATTGGCATTATATTTACCCTTTTCCAGTCCTCTGGAATCTCTCTGGTCTTCCATGACTTTTCAAAGATAATAGCTAATGGCTCATCTCCTCAGTCAGCTCCTTGAGTTATCCTAGGATGTATTTCATCAGGCCCTGCTGACTTGAAGACCTCTAACTTGTCTAAGTAATTCTTAACTTGTTTCCCTATTTTAGCCTCTGATCCTGCCTCATTTTCACTGGCATTCACTATTAGACGTCCAGTTGCTACTAACCTTTTTGTGAAAACTGAAACAAAAATGTCATTTAGCACTTCTGCCATTTCCACTCTTTCAGTCCCCCCCCCTCCTCCCCCCAATTGACGGGCCTACGCTGTCCTTGGTCTTCCTATCTTTCCTACGCAGTGAGATGGTTTGCTCTTATGCCCTTAATATTGTCTCTTTGAAAGACTACCAACTCTCTTGAACTATTTTTCACTTTAGACTTGGTTCTCATGGGGTCTTACCTACCAACTCAGTGAGCTTGCTAAAGTCTGCCTCCTTGAAATCTTCTGTTTGTTGTGCTGTTTTCCCCTCCTACCAGTCCTTAGAATCATGAACTCTACCATTTCATGATCACCTTCACCTAAGACGTCTTCCACTTTCAATTCTTAACCAGTTCCTCCATATTTCTCAAAATCAAATCTAGAAGGGCTTCTCCCCTAATAGCTTTCTCCACCTTCTGAAATAAAAAATTGTCTCCAATACATTCCTGGAATTTGTTGGATAATCTGTGCCCTGTCATATTATTTCCCAACAGATGTCTGTGTAGTTGAAGTCCCCCATCACCACTTTGCTTTGGATGAGTTTGCTTTGGACGGTTTTGTTTGCTTTGGATGATTTTGTTAATTGTATAAAAAAAAGTCTCATCCACCTCTTCTTCCTGGTTAGGTGGTCTGTAATAGACCCTACCATGACATCACCCTTGTTTTTTACCCCTTTTATCCTTACCCAGAGACTTTCAACAAGTCTGTCTCTTATTTCCGTCTCAACCTCGGTCCAAGTGGGTACATTATTAATAAGACAACACCTCTTCCCTTTTTCTCTGCCTGTCCTTCCTGAGCAAGCTGTACCCTTCTATACCAATATTCCAGTCATGCATATTATCCCAATTGTGATGCCAACTATGTCATAGTGTTTATTAACTAGCATTTCAAATTCTTCCTGCTTATTCCCCATATTTCTCAGATTAGTATACAGACATCTAAGATACTAATTTGATTTCCCCTTGTGTTCTCTTCTCTCCCTTATCCCTACTGTAACGGCCCGTGCTCCCCCATGATCCACACAACTATTTCAACTACAGCGATTGTTGCGTCAGAGTTGAATTTGTCTCTTGAGCTGCTGTATTTTTTGTTTTGTATTTAGTTTAATCATTGCATAGAAATTAAATTAGTTTTGTATTTAGTCAGTAATGTACTAATTTTAGATAATTACTTGGCTGTTCCTTTATCCCCATTGTATTACGTTACTCATTCTCAAGTCTGACTCTACGCAAGTTTACCTTGCAGGAGGTTCATTGGGTGGAGAAGGTAGGGAAGCCCTGATGGTCCTGGGTGCTACATCTCAGCTGGGAGCAAACTAAATCAGTATCTTTTGATGGTGGTGGTGACTTGACCTCTGAATATGTCTGTCCTGTAGGGTGTCACAACTTGGGAAGCCCAGTTTAATTCACTTAAAATTTAGTAGAAAAATTCTCTCTCTGCTCCACAAGTAACGTACCAATCTTGGATGAATTTACTTTTCTATGGATTTCTTTAGAGTGACAAACATCAGGCTTATAATGGAAACTTAGTTGCATACTTAACTATATGAAATGATGTCTCTTCTCTCCCTCTTTTCCCCACCCCCCTTCTTCCATAATGATCAAACTGGGGTAAAAATCTTTTTTGGTTAATTTTCTGGCCTTCCCAGTCCATCTCTTTGATCTTTGTCTATTTAGATTTGAAGTACATCAGAGCATGGGCAGGGCGTGGGTGTTAACAGCACTGAGCACAAAGTTGGTTCTTAACCAATTCATCATCATCATTATTATTTATTATTATTTTATTAAGTTAGTTATTCTGGAAGCATGGCTTCTTTTCATTAACCAAACAAATGAGTCAAATGAGCAGGGTTCTTATAAGATCTTTTCTTCAGATAATACCTGGACAAAATGCTGGACTTACAGGGACAAGGTGAGTGAGGTGATATCTTTTATTGGACCAATTTCTATTGGTGAGAGAGACAAGCTTTTGAGCTTACACAGAGCTCTTCTTCAGATATGAGTAAGCTCGAAAGCTAGTCTCTGTCACCAACAGAAGTTGGGTCCAATGAAAGATATTGCCTTTCCCACCTTGTCTCTAAAATACTGGGACCAACACGGTTTCAACAACGCTGTATACAGGAATGGACTTACAGGGATCTTTCTTCACAGCAGACATAAAGCTCGTAAAAAGTCAAGAAGAGTAAATGAAATTACAACATTTTAACATTGATACTTTGTGTTCTGTAGCTAGATGGTGGAGCTCTGTCTTGATGTGACAGCAGGGACCCAAAGTTAGCCTGAAATACAGCTTTTCTTCAGGTCTTTGGGTCCTTGTCTTTCTCTGTTCTCTAGAACTTATATAGTATCTTAAACAGGATCTTTCAAGGTATGTAACACAGCCCATAGAGATGATACAGAAGCCAAAACAGTATGAGGCCTTCAGCTAACTTCCTTATTGATCAGGGTTTAGATAATTTAAATTAAGAGCGTAGTTGTTAGCTTACAGGAAACGTGCATTCTGTCATAGGAACAATTTCTTTGAGAGGTCAGTGAATCATGGTGCAGCAGGCAGAAGATTTCTAAAATCAGGCTATGAGGAATCTGCCTTACAAGTCAAGGACTGTCTGTGTTTGTACAGTGCCTAGCACATGGGCCGTGATCCTGGCCAGGGCCCATAGCCATCACTGTAATACAATTAATTAAAACAATATGACCCGGATGTGTCTGTCTAAATATTGCTTTTAGGATGATGGATTAGGGAGTCAGAAAAATTGAGTTCTCTTTCCAGCTCAGCCATTGACCTTGAGCAAATCAGTTAACTTCTCTGCCTTGGTTTCCCCCTATCCTTTGTCCATCTTGCTGCTGCTTTGCAGTGTTTCAAGTGTTGGAGGCTACACCATTAAGTTTTTAGGTTTGCTGTGCCATGCAAACAGCTGTTATGTAGTTTACCTAACTTTCAGAAAGAAGTCTGAATACTAAGGCTTCACCTGTCTACCAGTCTATCTTTAATGTATCAAAACAAAATAGCTCTAGTAAATATTTGTATTAGCCAACACAGATGAAACAAGATGTCTGTTAGTATAATCAGACACCAGGGACCTTGAATGTAAAGTCTGTAACCATAACAGTGTAGTTGAAACCAAAACACAGCTCCTGAATGGCACAACTCTTAATTCTCTGTAGTGTGATACAAAGCAGTCTGAGCTGAAATTTAATTTCTAGTTAGTTAAACTGAACAGATGATTTTACATATAAAGTGTATTATTCAGTGTCATTGTTCTGTGTCAGTTGTCTTGGTTTGTTTGGAAGTGTGCTTATGTTTGCATCCTGATTTTACTGAGGGAACTGGCATTTGCTTTTTAATTGTAAAACTGAACAATACAGAAGACATTTTTTTATTCACAGCTAAGATTTTGACACTGCCTCAAACGTATGGTTTTATAATCTCAATAGCTATTACAGTTAAGTCAGACTTTCCACTATAAACTCCCGTTAAACATTTTTTAAAAGTTGCTATGCTAATATTCTGACACTTACAAAAAGGTTTTGTTAGAGTGGACCAAGAATTTGGAACTTGCTACTAGAAGAAAAAAGCATGGCCACTAAACTTGCCACATGCAGAGCGAAATGTAAAACTTGCCTCTTTGCCTAAGCGTCCCCTCAATAGTACCTTGAATCTCAGATTCATTAAAAGGGTTTTTTAAAGTCTCCTTTTTTGGCATCGAAAAGATAGAGCACAGATTTTTTTAAGCTTGTAGGAGATGGAATTGGGTTCCTACCTGCAGCAATTTAGCTATATTTAAAAAAAAGGACTGAGGCCTTCATTTTTAATATTTTTTTTTGTTCGTTGCCAACAACAATTTTGCAGACGTTAAATAAGATACCGTACTAGTAATGACACTGAAATGGGACAGTTGAACTGAATTAGTGTCTGTTTTTAATTTTAATTTCAATTTACATTTTAATCTACATTTCAATACTACAAATTTTCATTAGGTTGGGGCTTTTCAAAACTACCAGTAATTTAAATTGCTGATGGAAATTGCCTGGACTTAAATTGCTATATCCCTTTGTCAGTGCACATGAATTTTGTTCTAGAAACCTAAATATACCAGACCATTCCTTTTTGTAAAATAAACATACCAAGCCAATACTAGTTCTTACCCTAGTGAAGCAAAAGCAACTCGTGTTGCTCTTTTGCACCCTTGTGTCCCTATCTCCCTCTCTCTCTTGGACTTGAAGCATCCTTGATTCTACCTGGGGGATGCTGTTGAGCTCCTCTGAACCAGACTTACATTAATTAAACAGAATCTAATTAAATGCAAGGTACCTTTTGTTGGTTTGCTCTATCAAGCCTCTCTCACTCAAAGGGAAACTCCCTCAGTTGTGATTGTTAAAAACAGCATTAGCATTCTTTCTCATGGAAGATTTTGCAATACGGTTAAATAAGACTTAAATCCTCTTTTCTTTTTTTTTTTCTTCATTTCCCTTATTCACATTCAGACTTTGAAAACCTCCTGTTTTAAGCAGACAAGTCTTAACGGGGCACCACATATAATTTGGAAGAATGAGTTAGAGCTTGTCTACATGGAGAAGTTATTCCATAAAAAGGTAGGGTGTGAATTTAAAGCACAGTAGCTATTATGGAACAGTTCCCAGTGTGGACTTTCTTACTCTATAATAAGAGCCTCCACCTGGGGGCCTATTCTGGAATAACTATTCTGATCAGCTTGGCCATGTAAACAAACTTAGTTATCTCCGTTCTCCCTGATAGAAGAAAAATGGGGGGTAAAGGGAAAGCTTCCCTCCTAAGGGCTTGTGCAGAACATGTTACTTTGGACCACTTTGATTAAAATCCTACAAATTAAGGAGGACGTGTCATTGGCTAGAAGGATTGATCTGTTCAATATACCCCTAGTAGATGTGGTGAGGGATAGGGAGTGAAATGAAAGACTAGAAATGTTGAACACTCCTTTCTCTGGTCTCCAGTATCCAAGAGTCTGACTGAAAATTATGCAAGCAAATAAATTCAGTTAAGGCTTTTCCAGTACTTGGGTATGCTGGGTGCTCGTTGTTTCTTATTACTGCCAGTTGTGTTGAGGTGTTGAAATCCTGATCCCTTAAGAATGTGTTGTGTAGGAAAGAGTCACACATACTAATGTAGGAGTGTGCAAGAGACCCTCAGAAGCACTTAATCAAACATTCATTCCACCTGTACAGTATCAGCATAGCTGAATAACGCTCATAATTTTGGAATCCAAGAAGTGGAAGAGCATTTCAGGAGCTTTGGAATTAGTTTCCAAAACTCATTAATGTCTGCAAGCTTTGATAATGACAAATGGTGATTATGATACTGGTCCAGTAGAAACAGTAATCAGAAATGTATATTTCTTGAATTGCAAGCACAGTTGAAAGTGTTCTCTGAGATCCTGGAAGGGTTTCAAACCCTTAATTTTTTCCACTATTGGGGATTTGCTTTGCTTCCAGTATCCAAATGACTATATTCCTGTTTGGCGTTTATATGTAAATTGTAATACTTTTAAGAAATAAAACCCTCTTGGTCTGTTTAAGATATACAAGTAGTATACTGTTTAAGTATTTGTACAGCATTGGAATACTGTCTGCCATCTGTGCTAAATGTTTATTTTGTAGAATTCAGCCCATCTTTCTTGTTGACTCAGTACAGCTGTAAAAATTGACCTAATTCCTCTTCTCTCTCACGTGAATTTTCTTTCCTACAAGACGTAAAAGTGTTAAGCTCTGTAGGCTAAAGAAATTCAGAGGTGATTATGCTGTGGGACCGGATTATGCTGCCCTTACTTGGACAGAATTTAATGAAGTTGAGAATTGTCTATAACTTGTTCATTCTCTTTCCTCTAAAGAAGACTTAGGCTGGGTCTACACTGAAAAGTTATATCAGCATAGCTATGTCGGTCAAGGGGTGTGTGTGCGGGGGGGGACGGGAATTGTAAAACATACCCAGGACTGACACAGCTGTGCTGACGCAACCTCCAGCGTAGATGCCACTATCAATGGAAGCAAACTTCTGTTGCCATAGCTAACTTCATTCAGGGAGGTGGTATAGGTTGCAGCTATATTACTGGGCTATGCTGGATTGCTAACCCAGTATAGTCTCTGTAGTGTAGCCATGTTTTGGGAAAGCGTTTAGAGCCAGTTACTTTCTATTCTAGATCATTGATCTAGTACATGGCTTTATTTTTCCTTAACTATTTCTCATTAAACGAATATCAAAGTTAATTTCTTGTTTTACATTGATCACTATGCACCCTGCCACCCTTCTTTGACACCTATTGACGGTAAAGGTGGAAGATCATTGCAGTAAGAGGACAAGAGCTCTAGGGCATGAAATATTGATAAGAAATACTAGACACTAAGTTAAATAAAAATAGTATTTGTGACCTAACTTTTTGTTTCATGAAAAACATAGGTTTTAACCTTTTAAAAACATACCATTTTTCTTTAGTGCCAATTACATTATAAAAGAGTAGAAGCTGTTTAAGACTTTTTTTTAGATTAGGTAGGGTTGGGGTAGAGGTAGAAAGTGAATTTTTTTCCATTTTTTTCAGCTCTCTTATTCTAGGAGAGCTGTAGCACAATCCGAAAATTGGGGTCTTCGGTACATATTTGGAAAGTATCACAATATTGGTGTCACAGGTGTCTTGTGGCTTAACCGTCTTGTGCTACTTCACAGACTTTTCTCTCGTGTTTTATATGTCTATGCGTAAACTAGTTTCCCCATTCTTTTTTTAAATCAGGATGTGCTTGTTGGTGTTGATCCAACTGTACAGCATGTCTAAATAGAAATTAAAAATTCTTATTTATTATCATACAAACTTAAGATGTCACAAGTGGCTGATATTATATTTTAAATGTAGTGTATCAAGGTTATAATTTAAAAAGAGAACTCCAACCGTAAACACCAAGAATTATGGAAATAATTAGCCAAGGTAGCTTTTGTGTATAAAAAGCTATATTCCATTATCTTTGCATTTATTAGCATTGTTTAATATTATTAGCATGTGTAATGAGTAGGAGGGAATTTTGACACACCCCAAAGTCTGAACCAGAACACCAGTTAAGAATTTTTATATAGCTCATGGTTGAAAACTCACCTTCCAAATTTTTTAAAGCTTAGGTTTAACTGTAATGTTACATTCATGATAGGAGCTGACCTGATGGCGCTGAAGTGGGAATTTCCTGTGTGTGCGCGCGCACGTCTCCTAAAACTAGAACCCCATACCTTATGCACTGGGTGCATAAAGTTTGTTGTATATGTTAAGTTTATAATAGTTTGTGCATAAAACTGTGCACCTGACAACTTTGTGTGGTGCCCGACTCTTGAGTCAAAGGGCGAGAGAAGTCTGGAGTTGGAGTGATGGAAGGTACTACATATGGGCATGGTTTGGAGGGTTTGTGGTGGGTGGAGTAGAATTTAATAAATATATAATGAGCACAAGATACCTGACCTCTGCTGGAGTGTGGAATTTTTAATTTTTAAATCCTGGAATCTCCCGAGCCACTCAAAGTGCCTTGATGTTTTAAAGCAGAATTGAAAGCCCCTTTCCCACATTCCCTCTGATAAACACCAGACATACCTCCTGTACAGCTGGGAAACTCCATAGAGAAGTAGCAGCATCTTCCTTGAGCCCAAGTTCTTTTGTTACTATTGAGCTGTTTAAGATTTCTTGCTTCTACCAGCAAACTGTCTTCTTGCTTAAGTGGCTTAACAAGAAAACTGTAAGGAGCGCAATAGATTCCAGTGCTCTGAAGAAACACACTAATCTCCCCAGTGTGCCTGGGCTACTACCAAGCTACCACCCTGTCCCTGCAAAATTCATACTGCCTTGCAAGAGTTCCTAAATCTGTGGAGGCTGGAATCAAGAACTCTGCAGGGTAATGAGATCTCACGTAGGCTTACCTGAAGACTTAAAACAATTTCATTTGGTTCTCTGGTATAAAATAGTTTTGGGTAAAAATTTAAGTTGTTTGAGACTTGTGTAAATTTAGATCTAACTTAGCTTTGTTGTTGCACTTAAACTTATGTGTAAGTAAAACCTTAAAAGTAAGCGGTATAACTGATGTGCACATCTTATTTTCATCTAAGGGATTTTAACCCTGCTTTGACTGAAACTAAATGCAAATTTAACTATGAAGCTGCTAAAATGTCTCTAACGTAAGACATCAAGAACATGGCAGGTGTAAAATACAGTAATATTAAAGTGTAGAAGAGCCCTTAAAATCCCCACTTAACTGTGGAGCTGTTCATACATCATGACTATCAATTTCCCAGTGTCTAGTATCAGTTGCTGCTTTAATGAATGCTGACACACATCCAAATGAGAAGTTATTAAACACTGAACAAATCAAAATAGGTGACCATACTTTAAACTCCAATTTGATGCAGGGGGCTAAGTCTGGTTATGCTCAGTCTAACAATTAATCCCAGGATGGTACGAATGTGTTTACAAAAATTAAATTACACACTTTTCTGACCCATGTCTGTCTCTCCCCCCTCTAACCCCCCCCCCCCCAGTAAAATAGTTTTTGCCAACAGCATATTGTTATAGTGTTTAGCGGGGGGAAATAGAGTCACAGTGCATTAACAATTGTTCATGATAATGAGCATTATGAAACATCCTATTTTTGGCTAAAAAGATTTCTAAGATAAATAGTTGTAATAGTTACAGAAGTGCATGTGATTTGGTCCTTTCTATAATTTTTTTTTTTTAAACCTAAAAAACAAGCTGCAATTTATAAATTTGGTAGGTTATTTATCCTGGTCAGGTAGCTAGTGAGAGTTAGACTTCATAAGTGTACTAGTAACTAGTCTATAATAACTTTACACTCTCCCTCCTCCCCTACTCACCACTCATAGTTGCTTGTTACAAAGATTTACCTCCCAACAGGATGAACACTGGCAGAATAAGATTGAGTTTCATGCACTCCTACTGAGTGGGTCTTTTGACCTTAGAAAGAGAACTTCTGCCTGTTATGTGGACACTGACCTCATGTCTCGGTGTAAGGTTTGCCCCCTCCCTCTAATTCAGTGGTCCCCAAATTTTTCAGTGTTGCACCTCCCCTTACTTCTGTCTGCACCCCCCTCCCCCACCCCAGGGCTGGGCATGGGGGATGTGGACAGAGGTAAGGGGATTGAGGCTAGGGTTGGGGCCAGGAGTGGGGCCAAGGCTGGAGGCGGGGCTGGGATTGGGTGTGGAGCTGCGGTCAGGGGATGGAGCTGGGACCGTGGCTGGGGGCAGGGCTAGAGCAGAGCTGGAAGTGAAGTGGGTGGGTGGTACTCCCTCTCCGCCCTGCCGTGGGGGCTGGCCCCAGTCCCACTGTGCCCTCTTGAACGTTCCTTTGCACCCCCCTACAGGTGCTGCACCTACACTCCCACTGCAGGGTGGAAAGATACATGTATGTAGCTTTTGTGAAGTACTTCATTATCTTTTGGGATGAAAGGCAATGTGCAAGGTTGTGTAGCTGTAGCAGAACTTGGGCCGTTTTGACACAGTAGTTACTGTTTCATGGGTATTGGCTGAAAATGGTTCACAGTGCTTGATGTGTAGATCAGATTGATTCCGTAGAATACTGTCTATTCTCCTCTACTCCCCTCCTTTTGCCCCCACAAAAAAAACAAACCAAAATCACACTTGAGTGCTATTTGCACAGACTTCTTTTTCTGACTTTCTTTATACCAGAGTTCCAGCCTTACTAAAGTCTGGATAGAGGAGTCAGGCCCTCAATCTCAGAATGCCTTTCCTTCAGACAGGCTTTCCTTTCCACTGGCCATCTGTTCCGAACCAGGTATTTTAGCCCTGTACAAGGGTCAGCTGGCTGCCTGCCAGCCAGTCAGAGGACAGCTAGCTCCTTTATTGAGTTTCATTTGGGCTTTCTCGTAGTCACCTTTTCCCAATTGCTTTCTGGGAACCTACAGTTCTTCTGTGTCCGAGTAGTCCTGTCTACTTCAAAACACTCTCAAGCTTTATGGCACAGGTACAGTAGAACCTCACTTATGAACACCAGAGTTACGAACTGACCAGTCAACTCTACACCTCATTGGGAACCGGAAGTATGCAATCCGGCAGCAGCCGAGACCAAACAAGCGAATACAATACAGTACTGTGTTAAATGTAAACTACTAAAAAAAAAAAGGAAAACATTAAAAAAAGATTTGACAAGATAAAGAAACTGTTTCTCTGCTTGTTGCATTTAAATTAAGATGGTTAAAAGAAGCATTTTTTTCTTCTGCATAGTAAAGTTTCAACGCTGTATTAAGTCAATATTCAGGTGTAAACTTTTGAAAGAACAACCATAACGTTTTGTTCAGAGTTATACATTTCAAAGTCACAAACAACCTCCATTCCTGAGGTGTTCGTAACTCTGAGGTTCTGCTGTATTTGTTAACTTGTTTCCTCCACTTTTCCCTGATGGGGCATGTTCCTGTAGTAATCTGTGAGTGTCCTTAAAAATCCATAAATAAGTGTGTGGTTACACCAGATTACAGGGGTTAGGTGTGTTGGGCAGAAAGTTGGAGGTAAAGTTTCCTCAGCCACTTGAAGTTTGGAAACTATAACACAATTTGCTAATAAAAGCAGTGAGTCTCAAACCCTCTGGTTGCAGGCAAGAACCTTCATCAGCCATCACATTCTTCAGTAATTCACATTCTGTAAATGCATGTGCAGATCATGCAGCAGCCTTTGGGAGTTATAATTCATGTTGCCAATTGCTGAGTTTTACTAAAAAAAAAAAATAAAAAATTGTGGTTGCCAGGCATACCTTTAATTGGCTACTAAGTGACATACAAAACTTATTCCTGTTGGAGTGTTTAAACTTTTTCTCTCCCCCCCTCCCCCGCCCCCCCCAAGTTCACTCAATGTATGCTAGTTGTGCTGTCTTCCAGAAAGCGACTAAAACCCAACTGTCAGGACCAATTGAATTTGATTTCAATAATATGGATTGCTTGAAGAGTTGGTTTGAAATCCGTAGAATTTTATTTATAGGTCTAGAGTTTACTAAAGAGATCGTGTGTGCGTGCACACGTGGCCATACATGTGATTATATCATGTGTTCCAAGTACATAAGTGAGTTAAATATTGCATAATAGCGATCATTTCTTTGCTTTTGCAGCATAACCCCTATTTTCTAGGAACATCACCCATAGCTATGCTGCAAGTCCAGTAAACCTGATAACCTTTAACACTGCTGCCCCACACAAAGGGTAAGAAGAACATTTGTTCAATACTAACAACATTTTTTCTCCCTCGCTTTAAGTAGAATTTTTTAAATCTGACATAATTAAGAGCAAAGCCTTTAAATATTTTTGCTGCTATTTTGGTTAAAAAGGAAACTTGGATGTGTCATATGCTCCTACTCAATGTGTTTCTGAGAACTTAATCAGTATGCAAGTATCCAAAGCATTACTTGAATCAGAATTCGAGAAATCAGCAACCCCTTCACTCTTATCCCTCTTGTCATGCTGAGGAGGCCACCAGTGTTGTGTCCCACGCTAAGAGCAGAATATAAATGTGAATTTGAAGAGTTAATTTGGTGGGTTTGGGGGGGCTCTTGCCTGGGTGGCAGCTGCTGTTTGAACCATCTCATCTCTGCTGGGGCAAGTTGCCTGCAGCAGCTGCTTCCACTTTCCATTTCCCTCTCTATAACGGTAGTGTGGCCTGACAGAATGTACTTGTTACAAAATATCTATGGGTTTAATGAGGTTGAAACTTGGCAACTATCTCCCAGAAAAACACTGCCAGGAGTAAACATTTTTCAGATGGTTTAACGCAGTTAATGAGCATTTATTACTTTCCAGATAGTAACATTCTTTGTATGAAATGTATTGCCCGTTGTTACTTACAAACTTGTGCAGATTTTTTTAACTGAAGACAGTCCGGTTTGCACCAACTCAGAATGCTCTCCAGTCTGCTTTTCTTTTAAGTGGTATTTTCGAAAAGGTGATTGGGAAAGATTTGATAGCTATCCACAGAATATGCGATGCAAACCTGCACCTTGCTCTCAGTTCTGGTAACTGGAGCAAGTTAAGTAGGTCAGTCATAAGGAGCCATATAAAAGTAAATTCTACTAACTGGGGAACAAGCAACTAGAAAAACAGATGGCGCCAAAAATAGTTTATTACCAAGCCCCAAACATGATTATGTAATTTTTTTCTTTAAAAATAATGCAACTATAAATCCTGCTGAAAATCAGTAAGTCCTGAATTAACTCCAAACTACTGAGTGTTGTTAAAGCCTTTTGGCTGCTTTCCAGGCTTGGTGTTGCCCTTCATTCACAGGATCAACATTTAATTTCTTAATGGGAAACCTGAAGAATTCATCCTTTTTGAATGGAAACATAGACACGGTGAGCTTGAATGAGTAGCTACGGCTAAAGCGTCCCATTGGAATGGAATGGGAGCTGTGCTTGATGAGATCCTGCTAGGTTGCAGCCAGGATGAAGCTCGGGTCTTTCTTTTCAGCAACGCATGAACAATCAAAGGCCCCCTTTTTATCTATTGTTACCAGGGAGGACATCCATTTAAAGTTCAAATTCCAGCAGGCTTGGGAAGAAGGAAAGGAGATAGCGGAAGGCCAGGCTAGGAGATGATAATCAAGCATCAAAAGTGAGCTGAAGACAAGCCAGCACTTTGTCCTCTGACAGGAGAGACCAGGCTGGGGGTACTTAGTTTTGAATGGGGGCTTGAAGTTTTTTGCAATCGTGAATGAAGCACTACTGAGGTGGCAGGCACAGAGAGCATCTGGCGCTTTGCTTTCTTTGCATCAGCAGAGTGGATCACAATGTGAAATTAGGCCCAAAATGGCATTTAATGAAGTGAAGCCTCTGTGTTGCGGGCCTCCCTGTGCTCTGACTGCAAAGGACAGCCCAATAGTGTATGATCTGGGGACGGCAAGGAAAGGAAATCTCATTAAGGTTACTGTTTTTCCTTTTACAAATGTCACTTGTATAACAAATGTCTTACAGATAGCTGGCTTTCTCATAAGTGTTCAACACCACGTAGCCCTCTGCCAGCCCTGAAAAGCAGTACTTAAACTTACAGTACTTTGTTCTGGAAGTGTGCTCATAAGAGGATGAAGCTTAATATCCGATGCAGATTTACTGTTCCTCTTTGGCAAGTTGCTTAAGTACAAGTAAGAATTCATTGTTGAAATAGCTAATGAGGACCAGACCAGCTGCATCTGACCTTATGTGAAAAGGGGCTATCCATAAACTCCCATGTAAGCTTGCAGGCAGCTGTGGGCTTTTTAAATTAGTCAGTGATACACAAGTTCATGCCAAACCTGTTGTTGATCCTTAATATTATAATATAACTATTGAGTATCAAGTTAAGAATCGTGGTACAATATGCCAGCTATGAGATTTTCTGTTGGTTTCCAAGCTTGTACCCAAAGGGCTATGTTGATGGTCCTGGTTCAGTCCATCTGGGGCTAAGGAGGTGGCAGAGAGAATTACTGTTTTTTTTTTTTTCTTTCCCCCCCCCCCCCCCCCTCTCAGAGTCTGGGACGTAAAGAAGTTATTCAGCAAGTTTCCATCATTAATGTGGAAAACCACTTTCTGATTTCTAAAAGTAATTTGGCCAGAATGAAGGTCAAGTATTAAGATCCTTAGAAATTCAAGAGAAATGAGTTAATTGTACCACTTATTCAGTTAATAATTCAGTGGAATTCTTTAAATAATTCTGCAGTTTATGAATGAAGTATTGGGTGAGGTGTGGTGTTGCAGTTATTTAGTTCTAGAATGAAAGAGCTTTTTTCATTTTGAAATCAGGTTGTCTTTTTTATACATTAGAAGGTATTCAGTGTAAAACTGTACTGTAGGAGGTGTACTTTACTTGTTTTTGACTGAAGTCACTGTCTGAGCAATGTCTTCGGAAAGTGCAAAAAAAATAAAACACAAGCTTTGCAAAGCCTGGAGTGATTATAAAAATATTTCCTGTAGGGAAATACCTCAGCTGAATCAGTTTAACTGTCACTTAGTCTGTCTTTCTGCTAGACTTGCATTGCACAAACCATTTTCTGTTGTACACAGATACTGGCACATAGGTAAACAGATGTCTCAAATGTACTGGAAGATGGGCTAAATTAAGCTGAGTATGCCAGCTGCCTTTATTACATTTTGATTTCATCCACTGGATTTTTAGAATGGGAAATACTGGTTTATTCCTGATTATACATTCCTTTTCTTCAAAATGTACAAACCTGAAAAACACTTTTTTACACTAATAAAACCGACTCCTTTTAAATAAATGTAACCCATTGATATAGTCAAATTTTACTATTTGAAAGTAACCTAGCTATTTCAAAAAATAACTCTCTAAGCATTGGCATTGGCCTTAATCAGATATATCAAAGTATTTGAGAATAAACAGAATGAGCTATTTATATTTCTGAGGGTGATTGGTAGAGAATTCTGTTTGCAGTCATATGTTGCAAACTGGTATGGTGAAAAACTGGCTTTCAAATATGTGACTTACTTCCTACTTTTAAATAAGTTTGCTTTTACTAATAAAATTTAGTTTCCTTTTGTTTAAGTTAGGATAATGATGAAATCAGTAAAATATTCTTTCATGTTACATTGTTTTCCACAATAAAAGAATGTAAAGACATTTCCAATAGTAATGCATGAAAGTTGGTAGGTAGCATGGACTATTTACAGCCTTTTAAAAACATGAAATATGTGATATATTTATCATTTTACATAAAACCGTTCATCCAAAGGCTCCGAGAGTGCTTTACAATCCAGAGGGAGGAATCATGGAGTTGGACAGCTGGTGCACAGCACCCTGCACTTCAGTAGGGAACTGAGACAAACTCTTGCCATTAAGAGAAATGCCATAGGAATTCTAATGTTCACTCAAAATAGGCAGGATCTTTATTGTAGAGCCTGCCTGCCTTCCTCCTTTTCCCTGCCCACCATGAACAAGTATGGTATCCATTTGTCTAACACAAAGGATAAATGACCACTTGCCTTGATTTGTGAACCTTGTCCAGGGAATCTGTATCCAAACATCCCTCTCTGTGAGGTGCCAAGCGCCCTCAGCACCCTGTGACTTCTGAACCAAGAAAGGATATTTCCAAACAATGTTGTTCTAAACTTCTTTAAAAAGAACAGGTTGACCTGATACTGAAACGCCAGTCTCTTTGTGGCTTCATGTTAACTAAGTTGTCTCAAAACAGCCCTTGTCAGAAAGCATTAATATTAGATATAACAGCTATTGTATTTTAGTTTATAGGCGCTAGATATAGCGAACATACTAGACATGACTATTGGGCATTTTTTCCTTTACGCATACAAATGTAATTTGCTCAGTTTAGCTGTCCTCTGGAAATAATCAATGGCCCTGGTGCACCTGTAGTTTGGATTAACACCCGATAAGAATTCATTGTAAAACGTACTTTTTTTAAGTTAAAGTGAGCAAAATATTCCTAGCATCTTTGCTTTTTAATGCTTATTTATCAAGAATATATAAATCTGATTTTCTTTTTTGTGTAAATAATAATAATAATAAGTAAAGGGGATGAAATTGCTTCCAGACTGAGACCTTCTCTCCCCCCCCCTTCCTCCCCCACACAACTGGGAGTGAATTTTATGGCCTAATTATAAAACCCCTTAAAATGCTGGTTATAATAGAATGCCAACACAACCTAATAATGTAGGTGAGGTTGACATCTGTCAGTAATGAGTGCAGTTCAAAGTTTAAAATTCAACGTTTACTTTTGTAATCTGGTTTAAATCTTTCTAACAGATACATGTCACTTTAATATTCACAACACAACTAGCTTTACTGGTCTGTTCTATACCTCACCCTTCAGTAAACTCTGCAAAAAAGTACAAAATGATAGTTTTAATAAGGCATAGGGATGTGAGTCTATGGACATCTGAGCAGGAATGGGATGGCTGCAGCTATGAGTGCATGGGACCATTAGTGTTGCTAAATGTGTCAGGTATCGTAGAAGATGCATAGTCCTGCATAAAAGTCAAGATGACAAATGTAAGTGGTAAGAAATAATACCATCTGGCAATGTTTCATAGACATAAAGGATCAAATTCTGTCCTCATGTCAGAGGACAAAGGCAGTGGATTTACATCAGTGCTAAATGAGGTCCAAATCTGACACAATGTTCAGTATGAACATGAAAAAAAGTTTTGACAAAGTATTTGTAAGTTTATAATTTTTTGTCCTTTTATTTAGAAATAGTTTCAGTTAAAGATGATTCATTAGTGTCCAGTAAAATACTACGTCATTGCAAGTTTTCTCTCAGTGAGTTAGCTATTCTTATATTATGTGCTAAGTTATATTCACTGAAATGTACTGCACTCTGAGGCCTGGGGATGAGGGGGAATGTGTTGTACATTGTTTGAAAGTTTTATCTTTCTGAATAGGGAGCCAAAAACATACAAATACAGCACCAGTGAAAAACTATGGCAGCATTGGTTTTGGATCCTAAAGACCAATACTGTTAGTCACTACTGCTACAAGCAGTCATTCTCTTGTTGATCACTGTCCATATACTGTTCAGAAATGTCAACCTGAGCAACCGTAGTGTATTCTCTTCTCTGTGTAGAGGGACTTGTTAGCATAACTCCCTCATGCAAACCAATGTGAATATACTCCTTTGTGTCAAGATACCCATTCAAAAAAAAAAAAGAAAAAAACGAAATGCAGATAGACTGGAGAGAGGTCAATTTATATGAATTTTAAAGAGACATGTAAGTGTAATGCTAACAATAGGAAGCACTACAAACGCTTTCTTTGCATCTGTGAAACTGGAAATATGATCTTCATAAGTTAGTGTCTTAAATGATAAATGCGAAAGCTCTCACACTTGAAGTGAAAGATGTGAATTACTAAATCAGATGGGAGAGGGGGAACCCTCTATAAACTTAGAAGGGCACTGTGGTGGGATATGAACAGTTTTTCGTATGTGATTTTTGTGACTGAGCAAATGACTGCATAATTTTCCTTTATGCAAAGATGCTTATATTTGTTTGCAGCAGAAACCTTTAAAAGAAAAAAGCCATTTACCCTCTGTCAGAGCCCATCAGGGGAAGGGCTGGCTCATTTCTAAGTTTGTACAGCACCCAACGTAGTTAGGCCCCAGTCCCCAGTATAGATAGTTTAATAACATTCCAGCTTTTTGGCTTGTCCATCATTTTAGGAGCTCTGCAGATGGTGGACTCTTTGGTCAGGTCGGGAGCGGTAAAAATTAGCAGTGGCTATCCTGGGCCACGGTGGGAAGTGGGGCTGCTCTGCGTTGCCCTCTTCTGGGCCACAGATGGTTCTGTGGACACTCCCCATCTTAGTCTGCAAGGTTTGGCCACCTGCTTGGAGCAGAGTATTCTGTGCCATAAGCTTGGTGTCAGTCTCTCAACAATCAAAAGACAAAATGGCAACTCAAGACTTGGCCGTGTGCCCGTTTAGACGGTGGGGAGGGGGTGGGACAGCAAAAGGCAAGCACTTAATTACCATGCTTAGGGCAAGGCCCTGGTATGAGTCTGGGTTAGCCCTGAGGAGCTCTGGTCCAGTCTCACCCAGCTCTATCCCTGAGCAACAGCAGGCCTGCCTTCTTAACTGGCCTGCTGGTTCTTGATTGGTCAGTATTTTTTTTTTCTTGGCCCTTCCAGGCCTCTGGAGGACTGTCTCGGTGATGGTCCAGTTTGAGTGAATTTTCCTTGGGCAGAGAGCTGAGGGGTAGAGAAGGCCTGACTTACTCAGTCACACACCTCCCCTTAGAACAGCCCAGGACTCTGATCTCTTCCCCTCTGCAAGAATGTTAGTCCCAGGAAAAGAAGTCCACATTCTAGAGCTGTGAACTTGGCCGGTGTCATACACAAAAGACGTATGGTTGTGATGACCGATACCACTGAGTAATGTAATAGTGCCCTTCCTCTCTTGCAACCATTTAAAGGGGTGCATGGCCCTAAAAGATAATATTGTAAGGCCCCTACAGTCCATTTGATGTCCCGGCACATTCTTGATGGTGGAGTATCTGCTCTCCTGTGGCTGCAGCTTCCGGGTTATACATAGTATTGAATATTCCACCCCCTGAATGTTTTTGGACAGTATTGCTCCCGATCCAACTGTGGAAGTATCCATTTGTAATATAAACATGAGTGAGAAGTCCCAAATACTGTCGCACAGGCTGTTGTCTGAGAATATCCTTATCTTGGTAGAGGCCTTGTTACCCTGAATTGTCCCCTGGACTGCTTGAGATGCATTGGCCTTCTTGAAGTCAGTCAGCAAGAGTCATGAAGTGGGGCATGAACCTTTGGCACTACTTGGCTAGACCCAGGAAAGCCCACACCTGCTTTTTGGTGATAACTGGGTCTTCCTCAGGGCCTTTGTCTTGTCCTGTAGGGGTTGTACCCAGCCACTTCCTATGAGATACCAGAGATGGTGGGTTTCCAGCATCCCAACCGGTGATGTATCTCACCTGTCTGGAAATTCTTCTCCACGTTGCAAAGTAAATAATTTTGTAGTCCCAAGTGGGGAAATTGGGAGTCCTGACCCTCCTATGCAATGATTCTGTTAATCACCACATGCCAATTGTGTGCCTCTCTAATGGTGATTTTCCTGAACCAAATCAAAGGTCCTAGCTGGTGGTACCATTGATTCAGTGTCAAGAAGTGTTGTCCCAAGGTGGTTCTGTTGAGCTACCAGCTATCCAGCTTGCCGGCTGCTCGTTGCCAGGCCTTCCTGGCTGCTTGTTCCTGTTTCCAAGTCGTCTTGGGTTGCAGTGGGCCATCACAAAGGTCCCATATGGCAATTGGAAAGATGTCAGACAGTCAGACTGGAACAGTACCCGGGTGACGCAATAGTAGCTAGGAGAAGTGTTCTCAGTCCCTTTAGATTATTTCCCATGGCAAATTGGGGATTACTCCAATTCGAAGAGTTCTAGCCTGGTTCCCTATATTCAAATGCACCCAGGCCATAGGGTAGGTATGAGTGGGGACACGTGCATTGGGTCATCTTGCAACTCTTCCAGATCCAGTAGGGTCTCACGGATGAGGCTGTAGGAACATCCAGAGTCTATTAATCCTTTTTCTGTTTGGCCCCCCAAGCACTACTGGAGCTGCAAATGTCCGGCAATACCTTTCATGGCAAGGGCTTACCTGCCAAGAGTCAGGTTTCAGGCTATGAACGTTACCCTAGACTAGATCATAACCAACCCCAGAATGCCTTTCAAAATCTTTCTCTCCTAAGCCATGTGTCCTCATGCATTTATGTCACGCCTTTTGCAAGACTCCACCTTCATTGCCTATGATTGTAGCTTCAAACTGTGTACTTGCCAAACCAACAATCCACGAGAACCATAGTGAGTGTTCCCACCAAAGTAGTACCATATCCCTGTCATGATGGAAAAATCCCCATCAGGCTTGCATCAGCATTCCCTTCATCGCCTCCGCACCAGAAAGAACAATCATTATTAATGCATGCCTGTTGTGTTTTGGAGCTCACCTGGACAACCATACAGCATAAGGCACCTGGACATCTTGAGAGTACAGGTTGCACATCAATGTTCTAGAACTACAAGCAGTTTGAAGGGCTTGTGAAACCTTTCTCCCTTTCATTCAAGGTCACTAGACCCTAAGGATATCTCCATTCATTTTACTTTACTATCTCCTAGAACTGGAAGGGACCTTGAAAGGACATTGACTCCAGCCCCCTGCCTTCACTAGCAGGACCAAGTACTGATTTTGCCCCAGGTCCCGAAGTGCCCCCCTCAAGGATTGAACTCACAACCCTGGGTTTAGCAGGCCAATGCTCAAACCACTGTCAGACACCATCATGACTGTTTTCTACATCAACAAACAGAGAGGAGCGACATCTGTCCCCCTGTGTGCAGAAAGGTCAATCTGTGGAACTGGTGCATTGGCAACCAGATTACGCTGGCGGCTGTCTACCTCCCAGAAAAGCAGAATGTGCTAGCAGACTGCCTCATCAGGTGCTTTGCAGTTGATTGTGAGTGGGAGCTTTGACTCTGTGGTAAACAATATTTTCGCTCTATAGGGGACCCCAACCAGGCACCTGTTCACTTCTCAAACAAAGTGTAACATTCTGTTCCAGAGGAGCCCGGGGTCACCACTCACAGGTCATCGCTCTACTCCTTCCATGGTCAGATCATCTGATCTATGCCTTCCCTCCCCTACCACTCCTGCCTCTAGTTTTGCATAAGATTCCTCAGGACAGGGCATGAGTCATTCTCACTGCCCCAGATAGTTTTGGTTCCTGAACCTCCTTCACATGTCATTTTGGGCACTGATCATTATTCCTACGTTTCCCAATCGCCTGACTCAGGGGAATGGCAAGATCATCAGGCATCCCAACCCATAGCTGCTTCATCTCAGAGCCTGGTTTTTGGATTGGCATTGTCCTTAAAGCAGTCGTGTTCTGAAGCTGTACAGAACATCCTTTCTAATAGTAGGAAGGATTCCACTAGGAAATGTTACCTAGCCAAGTGGAGGAGTTTCTCAGTGTGGGCACATCAGATGGATTTCTCCAGAAGCCACAGATATATTCCTCTCATTCTGGACTTGAAGACCGCAGATTTCTCTATTGCCAAGTGGACCCGTAAGGAACTGACCATCAGTGCATACCACCCACCTTCCCAGGGCTTCTTGATCTTCATACATCTTTTGACTAACAGATTCAGGAAAGGCCTAATCAGAAACTTTCCACTTATTTATAATAAAAATTTAAAAAAAAACCCTGCTCCTCAGTGGGACTCGAACTTTGTTCTCTCCATACTAAGCATCCTTTTGAACATTTAGCTTCTTGCTCCATGTTTCTCCTATCTAAGAAGGTCGCATTCCTGATAGCCATCATCTCAGCCAGCAGGGTTGGTGAGCTTGAAGTGTTGATGGCAGATCCTCCTTACACTAGATTACAAAACTTTTTATGCTTATGGTACATTGACACCCTAAATTCACCCCCAAAGTCGTCTGATTTTTACCTGAACCAGTGTATTCACTTACCTGTGTTCTTCCCAAAACCTCACACCTGCTCAGAAAAAGAGGCTCCATTCTCTCGATGTTTGGTGACCCTTTAGCCTTTTACCTACAGAGAACAAAAACAATCAGGAAATCCCCTAGACTATTTGTTGCCATAATGGAAAGGGTCAGAGGTCAGCCTATATCCTCTCAAATAATCTCGAAATGCATCTCTGGCTCTGTTTTGCTCTGCTATCAGCTGTCTAACCTTCCCATATTCATTGGATAAGAGCTCTTTCTATAAGAGCACAAGCAACATCTATGGATTGCTTCAAAAGGTGCCTCTAATTGATATTTGTAAGGCAGCTATGTGGCGCTCAATCCACACATTTGCTAGACACTATGCCATGGTGCCGTACTCCCCTGCCAGTGCATCTTTTGGAACAGCAGTCCTTTGGCTCTGCCATCTATGACCTTGCACCCTCCTCCTACTTGAGTACTACTTGTCCAGTCATCCACAGTGGAATGCAGATAGGGACCAGCACTTGAAGCAAAAGAGAAAGTTACTTACCTGGTAATAACTGGAGGTTATTTGAGATGTGTGGTCCCGATCTGTATTCCACTACCTGCCCTCCTTCTCGTCTGCTTCAGATCTTCTCTGACTTGTGATGAAGGAACTGGAAAGGCGGTCGATCTACCCTGCCTTCTATCTCCTCATGGAGTGCATGCCTGACCGCAGTGGAATACAGATAGGGACCGCGCATCTTGAAGAATCTCAAGTTACTAATAAGTAACTAACTTTGCCTTACAAATCAAAGTGGCAGTTTTATGCCCAAAACAGTCTTACAAGTTTTAAACTTGAGAAAATGCATTTTCTCAAGTTTTTAATTTTAACTTTTGAGCCTGTAGTGAATCTTCAGATGCTATAAATCACTTTCTTGGAATTTTAAATTACAGATGCTCCCCGAGTTACGTAAACCCAACGTAGGCAAATCCAGAGCTTATGGAAAAAGTTCCGTAAGCTAGAAATAGGAGGGGTTTGGGGTTTTTTTGCGTAATGGTTGGAAATACGTTTCCGACTTACTTAAAATTCGAGTTACGCAAGGTGTAAGTCAGGGAGCATCTGTAACAAATGTTAGTAGGGTCCAAACATTCAACACTGCAATGGATAATATTGTTTTGTTTGTATTTTTTCCTCTTCTTGTTTTCTGCACTTTATGTAAATGGTTCCACCTTTCTGCCGGATTGTAGGATCAAGAATGCCTCTTGTATTTGTTTTGCACAGAGCCAAGCATTTTGTGAGTGCATCACTGATGATGATGACATTACGTTTGAGTCAAACATCAAAGGCCTTATTCTCCACAGTTATGCTAGTGCAACCTCATATGCTTCAATAAGTATGCAGGTGTAAGAGTGGAGAATCAGGCCACCTGTGTGCATACGGTTTTTGCACGATCATTCTTTGCAATGTGGCATAGCTGTTAAATTAGTGTATCTGCTTTTATGTGGTGTGAGCAAAAATTGCTGCTACTGTGTATAAAGTAGAAGCTGCAGTGATGGAATGACATGGGATCAAATATTTCTTGAAATGTCTGAAATCCTTGGAAAATTCAGAGATCTTTGTAAACACTTTGGGGCACAGACTGCAACCTACTATGTTTTGTCTGTCATAATAGAGACAAACTGGTACAGAGCCCCCACATGATGGAGGTCTCTGGGTGCTACCACAACATAAATTACTAATACTTGTGCATATCTGATCTCGATTTTTAAATGGAAACTTTTTAAAGAACAAGTTTTGTGGTAATGTGAAATGTATGATAAAGATGGCTTACAATAATTTATAGGCATCTTAGGTGCATTTATTAGTAATTGCCCTAATTGTAATTAGGGGCATAAACGACTTCATGAAAGTGGAACACTTTCCCGACTGAAGCTCGATTTTTAAAGAGATGCTGGATTCCTTCTGTGGTGACTCGGTGGAAATATTTATTAAAAGGTATGCTGTAATGGTGGTGGGATTCAGGCTCACTTTGCTTCCCTGTGGACATTTGTTCTTTATTTGTCAACCTTTCCTTAAGAACACCTTTTTCCACAGTCCTTGCAAGATGAGATCTGTGCAGTTGAGCACAACAAGCCTGGTGGGTGGTGTGTAGACTTTATGGCTAAACTTAAATTGTGAGCTTTCTGGGGCCACAATGATATTGTCTAAGTGCTGTATAAGTAATTTCTAGAATAATTTGTTAAAATGGTGCCTTTCATAGAGAGGAGAGGATAGCTTGGAAAAAGCAGCATTGCCAATCCCAAGCATTCAAAAATCAAATCAGGCCACAAAATACCATGAGATTAAAAAATAATTTGGGAAGAGTGAGGGGGCGTCTTAGTTTTTGAGCCTTTAGAGTTTGTTTTCAAGCTTCCATCCATATCAATCAGAGCTAGAAACCAGCTACCTTTTTTTTTTTTTTTCTTCAAAATGAAAGTTTGAGATTCTCATGTAATCACGAATATGCATGTCATCTTTGCGCAGGGACCATGCTAATCTTCTCTGTATCGTTCCAATTTTAGTATATGTGCTGTGCTCCAGGAGCAGGAGGCTTAAGAAAAGCACCACATCTTGCAAAACCTGCAAGATAGTGGTGAGAACTGGCGACACTAAGTACACATGTGGGATTTGTGAGAAAACTATATTTAGCCTTTCAGAGAGAATTGACTGTAACAAACACATTTCTAATACACACTCTGGGGTTTTTAAACACCGCTAAGGACATGGCTAAATTGAATGTGTTGTGTAAATTCATGTAGCAAAACGGCCAGTGAAATCACTTTTAATAAAACAAAAAACTTCAGAAGTGTATAATGATTTACTGTGAAATTTCTGAACCAGAGATTCAGAAGAGCGCGCACACATCAGCTTGTTTTCAAATTCCTGTGGGCCTCACTTGCTTATTTGATTTGAAAGCAAGGGTCTAGGGATATTTTCTTTTATTTCCTTCCCCCAACATTGTTTCCTACACAGAGTTTTAATATTCAAACATTTTATAACCCTATTCCTTCTAAAACTCCTTTGAGCTTCTTTTCTTTCTTTCTTTACACAAAAGAATACTTTTGGCTGATTGAGTTCCATACATTGCCAACTGTGGGTTCTTTTGTTTTGTTAGTCCAGCATCCTTTATAAAATGAGAACCATTGAGCAAGTACTCACTGACTCCCCACCGAGCATGATTGTGCTTGAAAGGTGTGGTACTGTACTGGTGTAACATGTAAAGCTTTAGTTAGCGGGTTTTGAATGCATTTCAGTGTCTACCTTTTTTGCTTTGTGAAAAGTAGTGGGATTGTGCTTGAGATAATAAATCCACCTATTTTTAGTTTGGTGTGGTTGTGACAAGTGGGTGAACAAAGAACTAGCTGAATGCACTTGCTGTTGTGTTGAAACCAGCCAAAAGTTCCCATTCAAGTGGTTTCAGTGCAGTATAGCTAACTGGCAATTTTCTGTTTTATGTACACAACCCTAAAAAGACAGCTGTGCTTAGTTTTGATTACTCTGCAGTAGTAACTTGAATAAAGCTGACTGGAGGACAATTCGGGGGTTCAAGAATCCCTTTCCAAAAGCATAAATAAGTTTGTTTCCTTGTTTGAACAGGAGCAGTAACCAGTATCTACCATAAGACTTAAAGGGCTACCTAGAAAATACTTTTTTTCTCTGTCTGGAGACAGATAGCAGGAAATGTTTTCACCATTTCAAAGCAGTAGGCTACAACTAGGATTCAAGTGTCCTTAACACCATTTCCTTGCTGTATTGCAGCAGTTCTCAACCCAGGGCCCCCTGTGGGGGCTGCGAGCAGGTTTCAGGAGGGCCGCCAAGCAGGGCCAGCATTAGATTTGCTGGCGCCCGCGGTAGAAAGCTGAACCCAGGGCCCTGAGTCCTGCCACCTGGGGCTAAAGCCTAAGCAATGTAGCTTCGCAGGGCCCCTGTGACATGGGGCCTCAGGCAGTTGCCCGGCTTGCTACCCGCTAACGCCGGCCCTGGCTTGTATAGGCAGAAAACCAGTTATTGTGGCACAGGTGGGCCATTGAGTTTTTATAGCCTGTTGGGAGCCTCAGAAAGAAAAAGGTTGAGAGCCCCTGCTGTATTGCATTATTGAAATTCACTGTTTTAAAATCCGGTGTAAATAGGAATGAACCCCATAGTCCCTCTTCGTATACAGGATAGAAAAATGTTTGTTTTCAGTAACTCTGTATACAGATTGCTATGGATCCATTAAAGACCTGAGGGTGGCTCACGGAAATTTCATACAGATATGTAAAAATACACATGGTCTGCCTCTAAGTATCAACAAAGGGAACAGAAATTTGATGAGAACTCTTCAGCCTCGCAGACAAAGATAAGATCTGAGGGCTGGAAGTTGAAGCTAGACCAATTCGTACTAGAAATAAGAGAACTTTGCAACAGTGATGGTAATTAACCTCTGGAGCAATTTATCAACAGTTATGATGGATTCTCAATCTACCAATGAAAAGCGCTAGATAAGAGCCTAGTTGTTGTCGTCGTCGTCGTCATCATCACTGGAAATCTTTAAATAAAAATTGGATGTTTTTCCGAGAGATGCTCTCGTTCGGCCACAGCTATTGGACTTGAAGCAGAAATTAATTAATGGAATTCCTATTAGCTGTGTTATGGAAGAGGTCAGACTAAAAGATCACAATGGTCCCTTCTGGCTTTAAAACCTGTGAGTCTATATAACAATGTGGAGAGAGAATCCGTGTAATGCTGTTGACTGCTGCAGACTTACTACCGCCAGAGAAAAATGACTCAAGCCCACTGTATAAATAATGGTAGCAATCAGAAGCCTACTCTTGAAGTTTTGTTCCACTGTAGCAATATGATTTGGTGCAGGTTGCCGTGAGATACAGCAATAGAAGTTCAGTGGTCTCTACTGTGCAGCAAAATCTCATTGAAGTCCTTTCTAAGAGTACCAAGTCAGTGAAGCATGTTCATCTTAGTAGTACTATAATCTGCTAACTTTCATCCAAGTTGCTCTGTAAAATCATTCTAACATCTCACACATTATATGATTCCCCCCTCTCTCCTCCCCCCCTCCCCCCCCAAATAGAATATGATTTGGTGCAGGTTGCTGGATTCAAGTTATGCACACCTAGGAAGTGACCGGATTTGTAGTAGTGAGCAGGGGGTTGAATGTGAGAGGAGCACCCAAGTTCAGTGATTTATATGGTCTTGGGAAAGTCACTTCACCTCTGTGCCTCTTTCCCTGCTTGTAAAAAGGGGAAAGAATATCAACCTTCCTTCCTCAGTGGCGTTGCGAGGGCTGGTTAGTAAATGTCTGCAAAGCTCTTTAAATATGTACAGTTCTTTCTAAAAGGCCTCCTGTGCCAGACACTGGTAACATAATGACTGTGTGTGCAGTGAGAAAGGAAATTGTATAAAATTCTCAATGAGGAATTAGCATATACTGTATGATATTGATAATTGATGTGTTTTAAAAACCAGGTTTTTAATGAAGAATGAAAGCTCAACTGTAAAAACACAGAAAATTAGAGGGGTCCTTCGTCTTTTTGTGCATGTGGATCCAATTTACGGTGTGTGAGCACCTCATGCATGGGAGAGCAGAACCTTTTGACACCAGTGTCCTTTGGGGCCATGCCTGTGCCCTGCATATCTCAGTGCGCATTCCCCCTCTCCCCTGTTCTGCCTCCCTCCCCCTACATGAGGGCATATGGGGCTGTGTGCTATCCCCCAAAGTACCCTTCAGAGTCAATTTAGAATCATTCAGTTACTTTGCTTAGCTTACTAACAACTTTATTTGCTGCTCCTTCTTTAAAATGTATTCTTTCTTCCACTTGGTGCTGAGGTGCCTTTCCACCTAAAGGCCAGACTAAACCCCTCCAGGTTCAAGTCAGGCCTTTCACTCTTTTAACTGAGGAGGGGAAATCAGTGTCTACTCTCTGGGGGGGGGGGGGGGGGGGGGGAGCAGTGTGCTGCTGATTTTTACTTAAACCAAATAATTAACCTCTTATTCTCTTCCCCCCAAGCATCACTTAAGCCTGGGATAAATCAAGTTCCTTAGTTTAGATATTTCCAGAGCCTTTCTTTATTATTTAGGTAGAATAAAGCCATTCAGGAAATCAACCCTGTTTGGGACATTAGGGAAACGATCAGATCATCTCTTCCTGGAGATTCAAATGGATCACTCAATACGTTTAGTCTTCTACCAACTAGTAGATATGGCCTTCCCTCAGTCATCCGGGCCCACCCAGCTAGAGACCAGGCAATGTCTTCAGCATGTCTAAGGCCTTGGCTACACTCGCAGATTCACAGCGCTGCCGCGGACTCCACCTCTCCGAGGGGAATAGCTTGCAGCGCTGCGAGCGCTGATTTCACTGGCGCTTTACAACGCTGCACTCGCTGCACTCGGGGGGGGGGGGGGGTGCTTTTTCACACCCCTGAGCGCAGCAAGTGCAGCGCTGTGAATTGCCAGTGTAGCCAAGGCCTAAGAAATATTTCTGTATGGGTCATCTGCAGGGCAGCCACTTGGAGCTCAGCTCATACCTTTACCAAACATCATGTCCTGGATTTGGTGACTAGATCAGATACCAAATTGGGAACAGTGGTTCAGAAATCCTTATTTGGCTAGCTGTAGCTAGGACGTCAGACTCGTATTAAGCTGGAAACTGCTAGCTAGTCTTTGTAAGTGAGATGACCTGGACAAAACAGCTGAAAACTGCAGTTATTGCACAATAAATAACTTCTTTATTTCCCAAATGGATCCCATTTGCAGAGTTGCTGTAAATTCCCTCCTTAACCACTTTCCCTAAATGTTTGAAGGGGTGGGTGGGCAGGATGTATGATGTCTTTTCTGTTGCTTTTGGTTAATATATTTTTTTTAATTACAGACTTTAAAAAATTCAAAAAGTCTTTGCTCCCTTGATTATGAAGAAGATGATGATGACGACGACGACACACAAATGAAGACAATTGTGTCATCCCCATGTGATTCACATGACTTTATGAACATCACCACCCCTGGTTCCAGTCCAGTGAAAGAGCAACTGGATGAAGTAAGGCATCATGGGCCATGCCAAGTTGGCTTCAGTGTAAGGGATTATAAGAAGGCAGCTGCAGTGTGTGAAAGTGACGAGGACACAAGTGATTGTGACAGCACTGAAGAGGGCATCTTTCCGCTAGACTGCGGGGACTTGGATCTAGAGCAGATTGAAAACAACTGAGGCACAAAGTTGTATACTAGAATCAGAGTTGTTCTAAATTAAAATGATTAGTGGATTACCTTTGCAATGCATAATCCATGTCCCTGAATCTCTGTATTGCCTATCTTGGGCCTGTGTTAGAAGAAATGTTTCAGGTGGGGGGGGGGAAAAGAACCATTGTTACCTGTTTATAGTCTATTGATCAGTATATGAACAACAGCAAAAGACAACTGGAGGTTAAATGTTATTTTGAACATTAAGAAGTAACTTTGATTACAAATTTCCTAACAGATATTTTGCATTTTTATGGCTTTTACAGTTCTGGAGAAAGGATCTCTATTTTGAAATGAATTTTCAGAAGGGCATTCTATAAAACAAAATCTGTCTACAGTGATTCTGGTGCGGGTATATGTTCCATTTGTTAAAGAGCTTAATGTGAAAAGTGAGTTGCATAATTAAATTGGTAATAAACCATTGGATATCTGGAGATCTGAACGCTTAAGTATCTGGTTGACAACTGGTCCAAAATACTTAACTGTCTCCTTATACAGTGAGTGGTTATAAAACTTCAGAACATGTACAAATGGTTTTTCATACATTCAAGACTTTTTGAGCAAAATATAGTAGTGACCTTAAAGGTTAACACTTTCCATGATTTTACTACTTGAATTGTTTTCCAGCCAGAAGCAATGCTGATTTAGGTGGGATGAAACTGCAAGTAGCTGCCCACCTTCTTGGTCATTATTATGTTTTCTGTGGTTCAAAAGAATGTACAAGAGCACTTGAACTTTTAAACAGGGACTTTGTAATGATCAATTCCCCAGGAGGTGATCCCTTCAGCAATACTAGAAGGAAACTAGTCCTTGAATTAAATAAAATGACATTTTGCTTTGCATTTGCATGTGTTTATGAATTTTATTGAGTGATCTATGAAGTCTTTGGCAGATACTGTAGCGTGGCATCTCTCTTTAACACAGGGGTCGTAGTTTTAGATTATCGAGAATATTTTTGCGGGTTTCACAGGGTAATTAAGTGTATATTCACCACTCTTTAAAATGTAATACTGTATTGTTGCTGACCATTACAACACACCATTATTAATGTTGTTAAAGTGAAGGAATTTTCCTCAAATGAGGATTAGTTTGGGGACACTTAATTTCTACCTTCCCCAACTCCATCTAATTTAATTGTGGAATCGTTCAGGTAGTGGATTGTGTAAGACTGGTTAAATAAAGCTGAATCCACTGCAGTTTCTGCAGGAGTGCCAGTGCATTGCGATGGAGATTTCAGTCCCCTCTGCTAGAGCTCATTTTAAGCTGCCTTAGTGGTATAGGGGGAAATGAGTACATCAGTGAATGTGGTGGGGGAAAGAACATTGACACAGAGCCTAATCCTGTGTCATTGAGTGCCACAGCACTTCACAGGATTGGGTTCCAAATAGCTAACCCATGGAGATGTCTAGGGTGTCTATACAAAATGAAAGAAGCATGGGTAATCAAGAAGTGAAAGTCACTTCGTATACACAATGTATGCCAAATGACAACCTTGCTGCTCTAGCAAATGTGGCAGTGTAAAAAATAATAATAATAATAAAACAAATACAGGTTTAGAAAGGTATAATGTATACAAGAGAGACCAGTTTGTGCACATCATTGTACAAAGACAATGAAATCTTGCACACGATGGAGGGATCCACACATGCACACCATTTCAAAGTAAATACACACAGCTACTCCGAAGTAATGGTTGTTTTTGAAGTGCAAGGATACAATGCCTTAAGTGCATCCAATCTCCCTGGAAATGTAGAGGATGTGCCAGTGGAATAGTAAGCCACAGTGAGGGTCCCAGAGGTGCCTTGGTTGAAAATCAGGTACTAGTGGTTGCAGTACAACCATGTTCTCCACTTTTTTTTTTAAATGGAGCAATAAAGGCAAGTAAATTTTGAATGAACTTAATGATGCAGAGTGATAGCCAAGGGCAGTAGGATGGCTGGAATCACTTAAAATCTAATCTTTCCATTTTAACACACACTTCTCTTTTCCTGAAGTTTTATAGTTTTGAGAAGATTGGTGTGGTGACAGCAGGGGCTCTTAACCAATAAGAGGAGAGCACAGAAGAAATTAAAATAAAAGGAGAAATGTCTTTCGAGGCATGTATACAGAGGGAGTTCAGGGGAGAGACTCAGCAAGGAAAAAACTTTAATTTGTGAATAAATTATAGATGTGTTTTAAAAATAATAATAATAAAAAAAAACCCTTACATTTATTAGAGAAACAAAGTTTGAAAGACCTGCTCCAAGCAGAGGACTGTACACCAGGAACTCCAGATTTCTAATCCAGATCCGTGGTCTGAGCAAGTCAATATTATGTGCCTCAGTTTCCCCCAAACAATTAATTCCCCCCTCACAGGTGTGCTGTGACTAGGGAACATGCAGAGCTGTGAGGACAGGAAGCGCCGTAGAAGTGCTGAACAGTCTTTATTTAAGAGAGTACCAGAAGCAGTTAGGGCCACTCTTGGATAAAGAACAACAAATTTCATGGAAAAATAAATGTCGTAGTAACCACCTACTTTTCAGCGTGGGTTTTTATTAGAGGGTGACCAAGAAAATGAGTTGAACAGCTGTGCTAGAAAAATTGCAAAATCATGGGCAAATGAAATCTGTTGAAAGAGGAACATGTGTACTTACGTCTACAGACTAATATAATCCCATGTGAAAGCTAGGAATTAAAGGAATTATTGCAATTTTATGGTCACTTCAGACAGTGATCCTGCCATTGTATAATGCACAAAATTATAGTGCCTGCCCCAAAAGAGCTTATTAGATAATGAACTTGCCACATTTATGTATTACATTCAAGTGCTCCAGGTGAACAGGGAAATGTCCCTAATAACCTGCAGTGGACAAGTGTAATAGGGAGTTTTCAAAAAGGAAGTCATACAGCATTGTAGGCCAACTAGCTGCAGTCTATCACAAGCTGAGCTACGCCCTTTAGAGGGTTCAGATTTCAGCTCTCAGCTGTGCTTGGTCCCAGGCCGAGACCCAGGTCTTCTGGGAGAGATATAAAGTAACCTGTCCTCTGTAGGAGGAAGAGCTGGTAGGAACAGAATAAGATGAAAGTTTGGCTGTGCTTCCCTTCTGCCAGAGAGCCAGTGAAAGAACCCTGGATGGAAGAAGCTAGGAAAGGACCAGAGGAGGCCTGGAGCTAGGCTAGAGAAGTACTCTGGGGAGCCAGAGAAGAAAGCCCTAATAGCAACAGCCACCACAGACATGGCTTTGGGAAACCATTGAGAAGGGCAGCCTTGGGTTTAGGGAAGTATGTGGCCGCAACTTGAGGGCAGAGCTCCATAGTAAGAGGAGGGTCCAGACTTCGGGGTAGTAACAGCTAGAAAGATGGTGAGGAAACCCTGGCACCAGGGCAAAAAGGGCTGTTGAGTCTGGAGAGGGCTGATGAAGGAGTGATCAGGGTATTTTGTACTTTCTTTACCCCAAAAGGAAAGGTCTGTGTTGTGAAAGACCCAAACATTAAATCATCAACTGTCCCATTGGGAAACTGAGGCAGATGATCTGTCCTTATGGCAGACCAGGTAAGCTGCTGTTATGCGGTCCAAGGTAAAGACAAAACAATCAACTGGGTTCTCACTCTGCTGTTGCCAGGAGGTTCCATGGGGCTCTGGTATGCACCCAAATTATAGATACAGCCTGAAAAAACAGTTGATGTTGCCAGCTTTTGCAACTTCCCTCCCCCCCAAATTATGGGATTTGATTGTCTGACTTCCACACTTGTGCACTGTTGACAGTTCCTGGGGAGCCCAGGACTGAGAGTTGCCTCTTGTCTCCAAGGTGAGGGAGTCTTGCCTGTGCCTGGCTGGGTGTCTGCTCTCTAACACCACCAGCCTTTCAACCACATAAGCACTCTCCTCTGGGACATACCAACCCTTATGTTGCTTTGTAGGTTAACAATGCACCCCAATCCCTGAGTCCTTTTGAATCAATCCCCTTTGATACTCAGCCTCTGAGTTGGGCTAATTCCCCATCCTTTGTGCCCCAGAAGTGTAGTGTACCCCAGTTTTATCTTAAACCACCGCTCCTGTAAGCCACAGTGAACTTGTGAGCACTTATAATAAAAGAAGGTTTAATCAAGACAGCGTGGTTACTGCTAGGCTGGTGTCATGGAGATAAGGGGCAGCCCCTAGGCAGTGGTTGGCGAGCAGGAATCTGGGTAGTTGCAGGAGCCAAAATCAGTAGCCAAGGGTCAGGGTCAGAGATCGAATTTCAGTAGTTACCAGGCTGGAGTTGGGAGTCAGGGTTGAAGTCAGTCTAGGATCAGAGCAAAACAAGGTGAGGTCTGGAGCCACAGCAAGCCAGAAGTCTTATGTGGTTGCCCAGATGACCTTCTGCGGCATCTTTCAGGGTTAAATAGTAAGCGGTGGGCCCGTGCAAGGCTGCGGGGTGCTGTCGCACTAGCCACTTTAGGCACTGCGGGAAGTAGCACCCAATCTCCACAGGACTCCTTTGATGTGGCTACATGTGGCCTTCCACTGGCAATGTGGGAGCATTTGCTGCCCCAAGCTGTACAGACCTGGGTTCTAGTTCTGCAGCTTCTTACGTTACATCCCCGTCAAGGGCACCTTTCCTCTGGGTTGGCACCAGGCCTGGTTTGTCTTCATGAAACCAAGTCAGGGGCGTGGGCAGCAGGTTCCCAGGAGCACACTTTGGGACCATAACCTTTCCAATCTAGAGGTCGTAGAGTCTCCCCCTCTGCAGTCTAGAGTTGAGGACAGTTTGGACTTCTATATTCCTCATGCATATGGACCTGGTCCAGTGGGAGCTGGGGAGACAGAACTGATGGGGGATTGGGAGGTGGCAGGTGGAGGGCCGGAGGCATGCAGAATTAATTACTGAGCAAAGAGATGGGCAGATGTGGTGGGGAGAGCTCCTGCAGTGGTGGCCAAGATCACCTTAATAAATTTGAGAGATTCAGCAGCACTAATTGTCTCCAACGTTGAGGAGTGGTGGGGCAGGGGGAGTTCAAAAATCTGGACAAACACCTATATAATGTATTTTTAATTAGGAAAAACCTCATGATTTGGGGACCAATGTCATGATTTTGGAACCGTTGGGGTTTAATCTGCAGTTAAAGGGTTGGTGGATATGTGTTTCTGGCACTGAATACAAACTGTTTGGTTAACAACAGCAAACGTCCGCTATCTATATCGTTAGATAGCAAAGCCAGATACTGACAGCTACTGTGTTCTCTAAGAGCATAGCCATGGAAATGGGTCTGTACCTGATCCCCCTTTGAATCTTGGTGAGCTCTTGGCCTCAGCAACATCCCTGTCAATGAACGCTCTGCGTGAACGAGTGCTTCCTTGAGTTTTGAGCTGTCCATTTTTTAGTTCCCTTGCACGTCTCCTTGCTCTTGTGTTTGGAGACCCAGGGAACAGAAGCTTTTGATCTACCTTCTCTAGACCATTTGTATTGTATATAGCAGTGTTCTTCTCCTTTCTAAGGTAAACAATCCCAATCTTACAATCTTTTAACATGATTTTTTTGGTTTCTCTACTCATGGCAGCTAAGATTGCCACAGGAGGGAGAGGGGTGTGTGTGTGTGTGTGTGTGTGTGTGAGAGAGAGAGAGAGAGAGAGAAGCTGCAAAATGCATCCCGGGAGAGAAGTAGCTCCTGAATGAGACCTTGAAGGAGCACCCAGTAAGGTAAGAGGAGACCCAGGACAGAACTGCACTTTGCTAGACAAAAGCCTTTTCATCCTCTGGTGATTATAACTTCCTAATCTGCCTCGTGCAACACGATCACTCAAATCCCCCCCCCCCCCCCATCAGACCCTTAAGTTACCACTGTGATGTACCAAAGCTGCACTGACTGAAGAGTGAGAACCCAAAGGCCTCTCTATTATCCAGGGTCAGATCCTCAGCTAGTGTAAATTGTCATAGCTCCATTGAATGGAGCTATGACAACTTACACCGGTTGAAAATCTGCCCCTGGGTCTTCTGCTTGGCAGCATCATTGAGCTTTCAACATATTTTAGTTGAATAGCAGGTGTGTAGCTGATGGACTAAAATGCACTGAAAATGACCTGAAGAAGAGTTCTGTGCAGCTTGAAAGTTTCTCTTGCACCAGCAGAAGTCGGTCCAATAAAAGATATTACCTCATCCACCTTCTCTCCCTAATATCCTGGGACCAACAACACTGCAAACCGAAAATGAACTGTCAAAGAAGCATTTATAGTCCAATAGCCTGTTCTGACACATTTTTCAAGTGGGTTTTGACACAAGTCCTTTTGGCCTCCAGGTGCATCTCTTACTGTCTTCACTTGCTAGGTTCATCTGGTCACTGTGGTCTCTCTGAAAGTGCTAAAATTGTGTAGGGAATGATTAAGCATAATGTAGTGTTCATGGGTTATAAATAGGCTTGGAAGGATTAAATTTTTATCGGCAAATGTTGGTAAACTTTGATTTCCCCGTAAATGCACATTGATGAAAAAGTGCATTTCAATTGATGATTGAAATTTACACATAGGCAAAGTAAGAAAAATGCTGCTTGAGAACTTCTTAGAGTCTGATTTAAAGATAGTTACTTCTTATATTTTGACATGAGATTTTGATCATTTGTGTTTTAACGGTTACAAAGTTTTTACTTTCTGAATGTCTGCTGCTGTTAAATAAATATTCTGACCATCCCACTCATAATTTCCCACAACTGTGAAGAATCAAATGGATAAAAAAATCTAACAAAACCTGCTTAAAGCCCATAATTTTGTGCACTTGTGAAAATTTTAATTGATCAAAATATACATGATTATCCATTGAAATTATTTTTTAAAAAAATTAATTCGGTCAAGCTACTTTAAACAATTGTCATAGACCTATATACTCTTACAATCAAGTTTAAAATTTTTCAAACAAGCGATTCTTTTATTATATATATTTTTAGAATATTTCATTCAAAAAGGATAAATCCATAGAAATACAAATGTGGTGTGACATGTATGTGTACATGTTTGTAACAGTATTGTGATAGACCCAGACCAGCTGGGAACAGCAGAGTAGCAGAAGGGAGATATACTGGCCACTGGATAAGTAGTTTTCTGTCCCCTGAGTGACCAGAGCAAGGCTAATAGACCACCTGACTCCAATTAACCCGCTAAGAGTCAGGTGAGGCAATTAAGCACCTGACTCTAATTAAGGCCCCTCTGATGCTATAAAAGGGCTCACTCCAGTCAAGCCAGGGGGAGCTAAGGAGAGGAAGTGTGGGTGTGAGGAACTGGGAGCAAGAGGTGTGTAAGGAGCTGAGAGTGAGTAGGTGTACTGCTGGAGGACTGAGAAGTACAAGCGTTATCAGACATCAGGAGGAAGGTCTGGTGATGAGGACAAAGAAGGTGTTGGGAGGAGACCATGGGGAAGTAGCCTAGAGAGTTGTAGGTGTCGTGCAACTGTACCAGGAGGTACTCTAAACAGCTGCAGTCCACAGGGCCCTGGGCTGGAACCCGGAGTAGAGGGTGAGCCTGGGTTCCCCCCCATACCTCCCAACTCCTGATCAAACATAGGAGGAATTGACCTGGACTATAGCTTCTACCAGAGGGGAAGGTCTCTGGACTGTTTCCTGACCCACAGGGTGAATCTGTGAAGACAGCAAATCCACCAATAAGCGCAGGACTCACCAAGGTAGAGGAGGAACTTTGTCACAGTACGTATAACCTCTCAAATTATGTTAAAAGAACTGTAAAGTTGCAAAGTCAAGCATTCAAAAGTTAGGAAATGCCAGACTTAAGATTGCCCATGCAAGATTTGTCAAAATGAATTTGCACAAGGGGAACAATCTTTAGTTATGTAATCTCATACTATTTTTCCCCAGGACCCCTGCCTCATTCAGTGCAAAGGATGGAGCGTGCTCACTGAATGGGTAACTATGCAATATTTCTTTATCCTCTTTCAGCATGTGGCCCCAGACATTACTTACAGCAGACTATTCAAATAAATGCAGATAGAAAAGCTCATGATGAAATTAATCTATGGTGCCCTATCATCTTAGTTCTTTACAAGCATAAATGAATTCATCTTCACAACCCCCTTGTGACGAGAGAGGGTATTATGACCATTTTACCCATGGGGAATCAAGACACAGAGATTAAAAACAAAATTGTCCACAGTATCCGCTATATTAGGTTCCCAATTTAAGAAGCCTAGGGCCTGATTTTTTTTTTTTCAGAGTACTTAGCATTTTACAGCACTTTATATGTTTAGATCACAGCTCCCAGTGACCACAGTTGCAAGTGCTCAGTACTTCTGCAAATCAGATGATAAGGCATACACTGATTACCTGTGAAAATGGTTTAAGTGACATGCCCAGTATCACAAAGGAACTCTGTGGCAGAGGCAGGGATAGAATTCAGTTTTCCAGGATGATGTTCAGCAGCCTTAATGACAAGCATCCATTCTCTTTCTGCAGTTCCCCAGATCCCTGCTTCATTCACCACCCACCTTCCAGCTTTTGCACTAAATGACGCAGATATACTGCAGACAACAACCTCATTCATTGCACAGCCCTAATTCATTCCCAGAGCAGGTACATCCCAGGCACCGTGTGTGGCAGGGGTCTCATTGAAATACATAGTATGTGATTAAAATGTGATCTTGTAATTACATATGCACAAGGGGGCTCCATTCAGGTTGCGTATACATCTGGCATTTCTTAACTTCTAAGTACGTGACTTTGCAAACTTAATATTCTTTTAATGCAGTTTTTATAGTAATTTTCTACATTAAAAACATTTGTTTTATCAATTTTCGTGATGTGGAACATATTGAACATCCCCGCCTCAAGCACGCACATAGCAGCAGCAGGGTCGGGGCCTTTAGAGCCACAGTACAGTCCTCTATCACTTTTGCTAATGAAGTAACTAGTAGCAGTTGTAAGCTGTTATCTTCTATATGAATTTGCTACTAGAAAGGGAATGAGACACACTTTGACAGTGGCATTCACAACTACTTGGTAGACAATATGGAATGTTTAGACCGTGGAGGCAAACTTTTTGGCCTGAGGGCCACATTGGGGTTCCGAAACTGTATGGAGGGCTAGGGGGGGTAGTGTATTAAATTGCTCCCCGTACGAATGTGCTACTTACGCTGTAGTACTTACTGCTGCCAGCCCTGGTAGGGGGGGCCGTCCCGATATCTGGACGTTTGTCCTGTGTCCCGATCAATGTTTGGTTGGGACACAATTTGTCCCGATATTTCACGGGGGCAGTCTGCTTTTTTTTTTTTTTTTTGCTCTGCCGGTGATGACCCCCCCCCCCCCCCATGTGTCCTGATATTTTCTTCCTCTCATCTGGTCACCCTAGATAGGTGTGGGCGTGCCAGGGGGCCTGTCAGGGGGCAGGGATGTGGAGAGGGGGTGGGGCAGTCGGGGGACAGGGAGCGGGGGGGGGTGGTTGGATGGGATGGGGTGGGGGATCCCGGAGGGGAGGGGGGTTCCCGGGAGGGGGCAGTCAGAGGACAAGAAGGGGGGGTTGGATGGGTTGGAGGTTTTGAGGGGGACAGTCAGGGGGCAGGATGTGGGAGGGGATGGGGGCCAGGCTTCCCTACCGGGTGTAGTGTATTAAATTGCTCCCCGTAGGAATGTGCTACTTACGGTGTTCTACTTATGGCTGCCAGTCCTGGTGCTCCATAAGTAACATATTCCTATGGCAGCAATTTAATACACAACACCCCGGCGGCTCCTGCAGCCATGCTGCCGGGCAGAAGCTCACAGCCCAGTGGCAAGGAGAGCTGAGGCTGCAGGGGAGGGGTTGGGGGCTAGCCTCCCCGGCCGGGAGCTCAGGGGCCAGGCAGGACGGTCCCGCAGGCCGGATGTGGCCTGTGGGCCGTAGTTTGCCCACTTCTGGTGGGTTCAATGGCAGGTTCTGTAAGGGCAGGCCCTATAGTGGTTACAGGCCCTTTTGCCTCTGTACCCTCCCGTGCTGCTAACCCCTCTGGCAGCTAATTCCTAATCTCCCCCACCCCAACTTTCTGCTCCCCACATGTTCCTCACTCCTCTAAATTCCAGGCAGGCTGCTCCCTCCTCCTCCAGGCCACAATGCTCCCTAAGAGCATCCATCAATTGAAGAGCAAATCCTGCCCCGATCTGGAACATGCTCAGTTGCTATGTGGGCATGGTGTAGTTGCAATCTGGTTGGCACCTTGAAGCTGTGAGGGGGGCCTGGCACCTGCGCAGGGCAGATGGAGTCTTCAGAGAATTTAGCTTGCTAAACTCTCAAAAGTCTCTACTGAGCATGTGTAATCTGAGATTTTTTTTTTTCCAGAGTCTTAAGACATGGGCAAATTTAGATGTGATTTCACAGGGACAGCAAAAGGCACATAGCTGACCCCAGGGCAAGTATCTGCTACAAAGCATGCAGATGCTAAAACTTCTCAACTAAAATAGTTGTAAGAGGTTTTTGTTTAACATGGGTAAAACCATGTATTTTTCCCCCGAACCTCATTTTGAGAGATGATTGAATTGTTTTAGCCAAAAATTTCCTTTACAACAGGTGGGTGGGAGGCAGTGGCAAACAATCGGCATTAGAAAATTACAGCCTGAATGATTTGTTTGGCAAAGTTATAAGCCATTGAAAACAAGGTCTTATAATGGAAAGTGGTGGGTAACCTTAACTATAGGCAGTGCTACCTTCATTGCCTAATATGATGTGTAATGGAATTGACAAACTTGCTAAGTCTAATAACAAATCCATGAGTTCAAATGTCATTGAATTTGCAAGTATCAGAGGGGTAGCCGTGTTAGTCTGAATCTGTAAAAAGCAACAGAGAGTCCTGTGGCACCTTTAAGACTAACAGAAGTATTGGGAGCATAAGCTTTTGTGGGTAAGAACCTCATTTCTTCAGATGCAAGTGTTGAATTTGCAGTGTGTTTAGGGCAAACGAGGAGGGGAAGCAGAAGCAAATCTAGACAGACTGTGAAGAAAGCAATAGAGAGAGAGAGAGAGAGAGAAATTCTAATGAGTAAATCCCTTGTATGCTCTCTTTAGTTAGAATGGAAAGCACCTAGTACAATGTGGGAGCTATGGCAAACATAAGGTGACACCTTGAAGTTCTTGCAAACATGAAAAATAACTATTGATAAGGTTCACACTTGTGCAAGTCTGGATCTGACTGGGATGATCATGAGGTTCTATCCTTAATACTCAGCATAATCTTAAAAAAAAAAAAAATTGTTACTCTTGGGGAAAGGAACGTGATTTTAACTTTATGGGGGAAAGATTTGTGGGCTTGATCTGATTTGTACACATACACAAAATCATTTGCAGTTATCTAGATTTGAAATCCTCCAGGTGTGTGTGTATCTCACACATTAACTATAAAAAACTGTAGAATAGGCTGTAATAACACACACAGCCAGAGGGGAAAGGAATGGGTCTTTTCACTGATTTTTGTATGCTGCCAGGTTGTGACATGCTTCAATATTCATCATGATGCCTGTTCTTAAATTCATTTGCAAATGATAATATCAAGCTGAACTTTCACACATTCCTTTTAATCTCCATCAGGTTAAGGTCTCTGCCCTGATTGATTTGTTGTTGTTTTTCACAACCCAGGGGTTTGTATACCAAGTGTCAAGAGCAAACTGAATGGCTTAAGACAGCCTTAAATGTGAGAGATGCAAGTGGCATTGCTGCTCTATAGCAAACTACAAGCCTGGGTGGGGAAATCTTTAATATGCAAACTAAGCAAGCCAGACATCAGGACAATAGAATTATATAATCCATTTTCAGAATGGCCAACTGTTCCAT
This sequence comes from Malaclemys terrapin pileata, assembly GCF_027887155.1. Taxonomy (NCBI): domain Eukaryota; kingdom Metazoa; phylum Chordata; order Testudines; family Emydidae; genus Malaclemys; species Malaclemys terrapin. Next base: position 17,408,008 of record NC_071509.1, on the reverse strand, counting down.
TAGGAGGCTGCTCAATTCCCCACTCTACTCTTTCCTCCAATGATAATTATGCAAATGTGTGGTGAGACAGGAAGCCAGCTGGGCTACCGACTGAAATATTAAGCTGTGCTTTGTAACTTCAGACTCCTTATTCGCAGTGCTACTTGTAGAGCTGCAAACTGTATGATGGATGTCTCTGGATGGGGCTTGCCATTTGCCTTAACTTACCATCAGCCCACCCAATGCTGTAAACACAAAGTTTGTAAATTTGTTGAAAGCAAAAATGTTGTATCACCTCCACGCTCATCAAAAATGTTTGTTGTCAGAAAATCCTTTCACTGTGCCGAGAAAGGTTCTATTTTAAAATAATCCACACACCAAAAGAATCATGGTGTTGGTACAAATGGTCAGAACGCAGGTTGAGTGCAAAGTTAATGGACTCATATTGCACCATTTTCATCCTCTGCCAGTTTAAGCTACCTTCACTATGCTGTGTGTCTGTCTCCTGATTTTTGATTTATGTTCTTGTCATATACATACAGATAAGGGTAGCATAAAATCCCTCCTGGGTAGCTGTACTGAATCTTTATCTGTAAGGGGTTAAGAAGCTCAAATAAATTGGTTGGCACCTGACCAAAAGGACCAATAAGGAAAGAAAAGACTTTCAAATCTGGGATGGGGGGGTAGAGAGGTTTTGTTTGCGCTCTCTTTGTTCCCTTTCTGGATGGAGAGAGAGACCAGGCAGGTAAAACATCTCCTGAAAACATACCTGAAATGATCCATATAAAATTACAAAAATTGTAAGTAAGGGCAAGGAAATGCATTAGATTATCTTTTGTTTTAGCTTGTGAATTTTCCCTATGCTAAGAGGTAATTTTCATTCCTGTTTTATAACTGGGAAGCAGAGTCAGAGGGGAATCCTCTGTGTTTTAAATCTTCTTATTTACCCTGTAAAGTTACCTTCCATCTTGATTTTGCAAGTGTGATTCTCTTACTTTTTTATAAATAAAATTCTTCTTTTAAGAACCTGATTGATTTTCAGTGCCCTAAAAAACAAGGGGTTTGGTCTGTGCTCACATTGTAACCAATTGGTTAGTATATTCTCAAGCCTCCCCAGGAAAGAGGGTGAAGGGGCTTAGGGGGATATTTTGGGGGAATAGGGACTCCAAGTGACCCTTTCCCTGAATTTTTGTCTAAATCACTTGGTGGTAGCAGCAATACCGTCCAAGGACAAGGAAAGGATTTGTGTTTTGGGGAAGTTTTTAACCTAAGCTGCTAGAAATAAGCTTAGGAAGTCTTTCATGCAGGTTCCCACATCTGTATCCCAGAGTTCAGAGTGGGGAGGAAACCCTGACAGTTCTGGATTTGGGTGCGGCCTGGCTGAAATATAAAAGTGTTGTTTTAGTTTGGGCAAGACAATGGGGTGACAAATTCAGGAAGAGGGTATGCTGTGTCTGCGAGTAGCACCAGTCCCCTTTGTCAGAAAAAGACCAAAAGAAATTGTATTCACCCACACCCACACACGCACACCCCTACCTTTCCAGGACTTCTGTAAACATGAGACAGAAACCAAAGGAGGTATAAGTCTAGTGTTGAAAAAAATTCTTTGCCAATCATGTTTAAGAGCCCATGAGTGTGGCGGCAGAATTCTCCAGAGAAGGATGCCAGTGCTCAGGCATACTACCTGCAAGGCATTTCCTTCCTGACTACCTGGTGTTAAGAATACAAGCTCTGCAATCATGCCATATGCGAAAGTGAGGACCCTGCTCTCCTGTCCAGCAATACAGATCCTGGGCAATTTGTATGTTTAAGTTTCTGTGGAAGAGGCTTTTCAATACATCCTGAGGCCCCTACGTGATGGGGTAAATAACATGTTTTTTCCACACCACTCATGATTTTATAGACCTCTATCATATCCCCCCTTAGTCCTCTCTTTTCTAAGATGAACAGTCCCAGTCTTTTTAATCTCTCCTTATATGGAAGCTGTTCCATACCCTTAGACATTTTGTTGCCATTCTCAGTTTGTTTCCCAACTCCAACTTACCTTTTGTTGAGATAGGGCAAGCAGAACTGCACCCAATATTCTAGGTTTGGGCGTACCATGGAATTATAAAGTGACATTATAATACTTTCTATCTTATTATCTGTCCCTTTCCTAATGGTTCCTAACATTGATAGCTTTTGTCACTGCGGCTGCACATTGAATTTTCAGAGAACTATCCACAGTGACTCCAAGATCTTTCTTGAGTGGTAACAGTGAATTTAGACCCCATCATTTTGTGTGTATAGTTGGGATTATGTTTTCCAGTGTGCGTTACTTTGCATTGATCAACATTGAATTTCATCTGCCATCTTGTTGCCCCGTCAGCCAGTTTTGTGAGATCTCTTTGTAACTCCTCACAGTCAGCTTTGGACTTCGAGTAATTTTGTATTGTCTGCAAATTTTGTGACCTCACTGTTCACTCCCTTTTTCCATATCATTTATGAATATGTTGAATAGGATTGGTCCCAGTACAGATCCTTGAGGGATCCCACTATTTACCTCTCTCCATTGTGAAAATTCACCATTAATTCTTACTTTTTGTTTCCTATCATTTAGCTAATTACTGATCTCTGAGATGAACTTCCCTCTTACCCCAGAACTGCTTACTTTGTTTAAGAGCCTTTGGTGTGGGACCTTGTCAAAGGCTTTCCTAAGTACCCTGTATCCACTGGATCCCCCTTGTCCACATACTTGTTGACATCCTCAAAGAATTCTCATAGATTGGTTAGGCATGATTTCCCTTTACAAAAGCCGTGTTGACTCTTCCCCAACATATCATGTTCATCTATGTGTCTGATCATTCTATTCTTTTCTACAGTTTCAACCAATTTTCCTGGTATTGAAGTTAGGTTTACTGGCCTGTAATTGCCAGATCACCTCTGGAAGGTGTGTGTGTGGTGTTTTTTTTTTTTTTTTTTTTTAAATCAGCGTTATGGTAATTATCATCCAGTCATCTGGTACAAGGCTGATTTAAGTGATCGGTTATGTACCACAGTTAGTAGTTCTACAATTTCATATCTGAGTTCCTTCACAACTCTTGGGTGAATACCATTTGGTCCTGGTGACCAATTTGTTCCAAAATGTCCTCTATTGACACATCTGTCTGGGGACAGTTCCTCAGATCTGTCATCTTAAAACGAATAGCTCAGGTATGGGTGATCAGATAGCAAGTGTGAAAAATCAGGACACTTTTATTTTTGGGGGAGGGGGAATGTTGCCTATATAAGACAAAGCCCCAAATATTGGCATGATCCTGATAATGTTGGGACATCTGGTCACCCTATGTATGAGTATCTCCATCACATTCTCTGCAGTGAAGACTGGTGCAAAGAATTCATTTAGATTCTCTGTAATGGCCTTGTCTTCCTTGAGTGCTCCTTTAGCACCTTCATCATCTAGTGGCCCCACTGATTGTTTGGCTGGCTTCCTGTTTCTGATGCACTTAAAATTTTTTAAAGATAGCTTTCCATTTAATTTATCTATAAGGTGTTAGACCATCCAGAACCATTGTTCTGGGTTTACTGTCTTCCATCCCACCTTTTCTTTGACTTTAATGAATGAAAGGTCCATTTAGTTTATTCATGTATTCATTTCCTTACCACTATTTGTGGCCACAATTGTTTTAACTGCTCTATGGACTTAATCCTGCTCCTCTGTCAGCCAATGGCAAAATTCCCTTTGACGTCAGTGGGAGAGAAGGGCTAGCAATGCACACTTGTCTGTCCTTGTAATAACATCTGCATGTTTGTGAAATGCACAGCCCATCATTACCATATAGCAGATCTTGACAACCAAGGACTTTGTGACACTTAAAATTCATGCCGCGAGCAGCTGGGATCCGTGTAATGGACTTCAGTAGAACAGGACGATGGTACAACATGCTTGCAGCGGTGAAGATTATACTGCTGAGGATTCATTGGAATGGTTACATTTTCCTTTTTAGGCTGAAGGTGGAGTGTGGGCTGGCAAAAGAATCTATTAATATGAATGATAATTCACTTGGCTGAAACCTGAAAGTTATTTCAAGGGTTGTGACTTATGGCTGTGTTGAAATCCGCCCATGCAGGCAAACACTGAACTGCAATTAGTCATGGAACTGTCACTTTCTTAAATGCTAAATTGTATTGTGCAGGAAAAAAGAGACAGAATGCATCCTGTCATGTAGGAGGCCAAATGCTAAGCATTACTTACAATGGCTTGAAGTTTGGAGGAAGGAAAATGTAATGAATGGGGAAACTCCTGGACTTGTTCGCAGGGCTGAAGGAATAAGACCACAATTTTTGTATGGGATAAGGGGAAAGCTGGCCTTGGGGTTAAGGTGCTGGAGTGGGGTTTGGGTGGCCTGGGTTGAATTCACAAGTCTCCTGCTGATTCCCTTTGCAACCTTTAAACAAGCCACTTAATCTCTCTGTGCTAGAGTTCCATCAGCAAAATGGGGAGAGTAATGCCTACATGTAGCTGAGGCTCTGATATTGTGGAGATGGGAATCATACAAATACCTAGACCAGTAGTCCCCAAGCTTTTGAGGGACATGCCCCCCTTACCCTTGTCCTCGACCCTCTGTTCCCCCCCCCCCCCCCCCGGGGCCGAGAGCAGGGCCATGGCTGGTCTGGGGGATGGGGTAAGGATGCTGAGGCTGGGGCTGCAGCTGGGGGTGGGTCTGGGCAGGGCCGTCCTTAGGGTTTATGGGGCCCTACGCAAGTTACCTGGGGGGGATACTGAGGGATGGTAGAGGGGAAGGAGAGGGCTCCTCTGAAGGTGATCCCCAGCCAGCACTGCTGACCCCAGTGTTTCGAGCCACCACCCCCACCCTTCCCTCCACCGCCACCCCAGTGTGACTGCTGCTGGGGCACCCAGGTGAGCTTGGGGGCAGAGTGAGACGCTGGGTGCAAACTGCACACAATTCCAGCTAGCCTGTCTACGGGTAGGGGCAGCGGAGTCAGAGCTCTGCACAAACAGAACAGGGTGGGGGCAGGAGCGGTGCTGCAGCTGGGCCCGTGGCTAGGTGCCGTTTTGCTCCTGGCCTGCCCCTGCCTCGGCCCCAGGGTGACTAGATAGCAAGTATGAAAAATCGGGACAGGGGATGGGGGGGTAATAGGCCTCTATATCAGAAAAAGCCTCATATCAGAACTGTCCCTATAAAATTGGGCCATCTGGTCACCCTACTTCAGCCCCAGGCCAGGAACAGAGCCGGGGCCAACAGCCCAGGCTGCAGGCAGGCCCTCGGCTAGATGCGGAGCCGAGGCTGGGGGTGGGGCCAGGTCGGGAGCTGGGGGTGGGACGGGGCTGGGTGGCGCTCCCTCCCACCCCCTGTGGGGGCTGGCTTGGGGTTGCCACGCCCCCAGAGGGGGGCACGTGCCACAGTTTGGAGACCTCTGACCTAGGCAGATCTGAAGCATAACCAGCTGTTGTACAGTGCATGCACTGCCATATTGTCACTGCTGTAAAAGGTACAATTCAGCTGAACCGTCTGCTCTGTGCTGAAACTATACACGCTAATTGTCAGCCTGAAAGCACATCTTCTTAAATCCAGTTTGCTTTACTACAATGTGCGCTTCTAAATTGTCCCAGAGCCAACTCCCGAGCGGTCAGGAGTATCTGCTGTCCCCACGGTAGCTAAGGGAAGCTGCAGGTGCTCAGCACACTTTCATATCGGGCCCGATGTAAATTACACGCTCTTTTAAACCACCTGACATGTTTTCAAATTTTAAGCATGGAATTATGTGACGCTCACTGTCTATCGTGCATGTGCATTGTACCAATGGTATTGGGAGAGGGGGGTTTTGAAATTGTTTTTAGGGTTTAGAATGATGATATTTGCCTATGCATCCAGAGCTTGGGGTGGGCACATTTTGGAAATTAAAATATCTATCAGAAATGTAATATTCCTGATATTAAACTTGATATTAAAAGGTTTCTTAATTTGCATAATAATAGATTTTTGGTAATGATCATTAGCCCTTGTTAAAGTCTAATTCTACCACATTCCATATGAAAAGCAGAAATGTAGGTCCCAATCCAACAAGTTGCAAGAACGGTCTTAATAAAGAAAAGAAATAAAGACCAGTTAAGACACAAGAAGACTTCCATCTTTACAACGAGAGAAGTCTGGGTATTCCCTGAAACAAGAAGACAGTGTATGAATTTGTTCTGAATGTTATTGCCTCTGGAAAACTTCCCAATTGTGGCCATGAATTTCAAAAGACTATCCAATTTTGGGGAGGGGGGATAAACTAATGGAGGAGATGAAGTTAGAGGTCCTGAAAAACTATTACCAATAACTGTCACGGAACTCAGATGCAGCTAATCAGTATACGTACGTTTGTGATCGAGTTTGTTGCTTTGCAGCTCAATATTAATGACCTGTAAGGTGGTTAACGATAGACATTTAGGGCTGGTCTACACACAGATATACTAGGATATCTATACCAGTATAGCTTATTCCCCTTCAAGTCCCTGTTCTGCCTGATTCAGAGCGAATGCTTTTTAACTTGTCATTTATTTTGATACCCATTTTCTCTCTCTACCCATCCCCATTTATTTCTTCCGCAAATGAATATGAAAAGCTCTTGAGGCTTTCGTTAACCCTTGTTGCTAAAGATTTTACCAGTGGTTTTTAATGCACATTGTAAGCACCTATCTAAATATTTACCTAACTCCTCTGGAGACATTTTAGTCTATTGGCAACATCATGTGTTTTCTAGTACACGTTAACTGGCTGGTAAAAGCTGTTTGGGTCTCAAGTAAATATGTGTTTTAGAGCCATTATTTTTTTTAAAGAAAAACTAAAACAGGAATTAATTAGAAAAGAAATTACACTTTGCATAATAAGGTTGTGTGATTTCAAGCAGGAAATCATTGCTGAGGATATTATGCACTTACATAGCAAATGTCACGCAAGGATCTCTCAGCAGTGGGCAGGCACTAAATAATGGAGCCCTTCAACAAGCGCCTTTGGAAGCAGGGGAAGGTGCATCATTCCCATTTTACAGAGAGGAGATCTGTTGCACAGAGCTAGGCTAAGAGATTTGCCTTAGAGCCAGAGTGGCAGTCTGGGGCACATCTAGGAGTAGAATTCTGCTCTCCTGACTCTCAGTTCTGTGCCTTGCTCACCCGCCTTGCCCATCCTGCCTCTCTTCATGAACTATAAAGCTGAACCTCAGTGCCTTTAACTTGCATCATTCTTTGTTTATGGCTTTTCTGGCAGCTGAGTAGGACTCTAAGCTTGTCAGCCTCAACGTTGAATATCCTGGTTGCTGTTGCTTTGTGAAACAATAACCAGAACGTCACTGAAATGGATTTTATGCATGTGTTCACGGTCCACTTTTATTTTTTATTTCATTTGGGCTGCTAACTCAGTTCAATATATCCTGATGCAGACTCGCACAGAGGGCTGATAGTTGGTTTGGATATTTTTTTTTTCCCTGAAAGGAGGAAGTCGTATGACAGTTTCTTATTGGGGGGGAATGTGCTGTGTACGTTTGATCTTCCTTTCAGGGCTGCAAAATGCTGCTTTCAGGAGACAGCAGTTAATAGCATAGGCCGAGGCTTTCCCCCATTTTCATGATGCAACTGGATACTTGCTTCATCTGTTCCCTTTAGTCAGTTCAGCCTTAGCAAGGGAAAAAAGCCGCTCTCAGTTTAACGAACTCCAGCTCTGGCCTAGTTGTGCTCCATTGTCTCTGAGGTGTCAGCCCTTTCGGCTGAGGATCTCAGCATAAAGCAAACTCCAATTAAGGGGGGGGGGGGAAGAGAAAAGAAAATAGATAGAGGCAAAGCTAGTCGGCTTCTCTAAATCCCTAGCACATGGATTAAACAGATGGAATCATGTGGCCAGTTGCTTTGCTGCAGCCTGGCCTCCTAAGCAGGTGGTTGTGATTCAGAGGGGCATTCTGGAAATGATGAGCAGTTTGCCCTTCTAATTCATGGCTACCCAGCTTACAATGGCCATATGTTGATTACAACTTGACTTGGCTTCTGCTGTTGCAGGAATTGGAACATATTTGTACCCCTCGAACCACACGCACGAAAAGCCTGCCATGGACGGTAAAAAACAAAACAAAACAAAAAATATACAAATATCCAACACTTGTTGAGTGCAGGTTTGGAGACCAACCCTGGTACAGAACCGCGTGGGTATGATTCCTTGAAGGGCTAATTGCTGACTGCCTTTCATTAAGAGACCATCGCTGTGGTTCCAGCAGAATTTTGAACGTTTGTTCCAATGGGCAGATGGCCCTTTGCTGTAATACAAGCAGACACATCTAATGTTACAGATGGATTATTATGTTGATTCATCGCTAAAAGAAAAACTTAACTCACAATAGGGGATTCATTTGAACAGTAATCCTTCTCTAGCTTATGTTCCTCTTCCATGTTGCTGGTGCTTCCTCTGTGGAACAAAGTTCTCCATCACTACTGCTGGTGCTTACCCTCCCCCTTGCAAAAATTAAAAATACAAAGAGTTGTAAAAAGCCAGTGTAAGAATAAATAAATATTCACTAGAGATGGGGAGTAAATCTGATTATGAAGTTAATTTCCCTATCAGGATAGGATATTAGAAGATATATCAGATATTAGAATCCATCAGTTGCCTTGGAGTTTCATATTTGCCCTAACTTGAAATGCCTGTGTTCGTTTTTAGAGTGCTACTGGACAAGTAGTTTCTTTTGACTGATTGTGTAAGTGATGTCTGGATTGCTTACGGAGGCTGAGAGCTGTGATCTATGCATTGTAGTCTGAAAATGTCCATGGTCATCAACACTGGGAGGAACTCCATTTTCTGTACTCAGGTAAAATGTATTTGAGTGTGTTTATTAAGAGACAGTTGTGGGTTTTGTTGGAGGGGGAGATATTTGGTGGTGTTTCCCCCCCTGCCCCTTCTCCCCCAAATGATATCCTAGAATCATAGAAGATTAGGGTTGGAAAATACCTCAGGAGGTCATCTAGTCCAACCCCCTGCTCAAAGCAGGACCAGCCCCAACTAAATCATCCCAGCCAGGGATTTGTCACGCCGGGCCTTAAAAACCTCTAAGGATGAAGATTCCACCACCTTCCTGGGTAACCCATTCAAGTGCTTCATCACCCTCCTAGTGAAATAGTTTTTCCTAATATCCAACCTAGACCTCCTGCACTGCAATTTGAGACCATTGCTCCTTGTTCTGTCATCTGCCACCACTCAGAACAGCCGAGCTCCATCCTCTTTGGAACCCCCCTTCAGGTAGTTGAAAGCTGCTATCAAATCCCCCCTCACTCTTCTCTTCTGCAGACTGAATAAGCCCAGTTCCCTCAGCCTCTCCTCGTAAGTCATGTGCCCCAGCCCCCTGATCATTTTCATTGCCCTCTGCTGGACTCTCTCCAATTTGTCCACATCCTTTCTGTAGTGTGGGGCCCAAAACTGGATGCAATACTCCAGATGTGGCCTCACCAGTGCCAATTAGAGGGGAATAATCACTTCCCTACATCTGCTGACAATGCTCCTACTAATGCAGCGGAATATGCCATTAGCCTTCTTGGCAACAAGGTCACCCTGTTAACTCATATGGGACGAACAGACTGGTCAAAAACTCGAGAAAGACACCACTTGATATGAGCCAGCAGCAATAGGCAGGGAGGTTTCAAAGGAAACATTTTAGAGTCTCCGTTTGGCCCAAAGTTTTTATTATCAGGGAATTCAGTACGGTTTCTATAAGTCAGTGGATAATTGTGCTGGGTTGCAAGTTAACTCTATTCAACTAACTTATTGAGCTGTATGAACTGAAAACTGTGGAGGAGGAAGAGAGAAAGGCAGGAATAGTGAGAGACAGAAAAGAAAGGAAATGAGAGAAAAGGAGAAGAAAATCCCTTTCTCTCTCAGCCTGCTTCCAAGTGAAGACCGATGAGGCAGTGAGGTGAGAACATGCAGTAAAAAGGGATCATGTGTAGGGGCTTTGGTAACATGAAAATGCCTTGCAGCATCTCCTGGGACTGGGAGAACAAGTCCACACTGCTTATTCTAGAGAGGGTGACTTTTTCAGTTTTGAAGGTAGATATTAAATTTGATTTCTGCTCGCAGACTGGGGGAAGTTGTGGAGCCGTACTTTCCTAATGTATAACTAAAAGCTGTGAGGATATATTCTTTAAGGCTGAATGGTCTCACTCCATCCTTATCAAGGCTGAGCAGGCAGAGCCTAACAGAAGGAGTAAAGGGTTGTCCAGTGCTTGTGAGATATAATTGCAGATGGCTGTACACGGGAGGGTTAGCATGTGGAAGGAGTAAAGGATGTGTGATTGTGGGGCCTGTGAATTGGTTGTATTTCCAGGATGTTCTCGGATATTCCTGGCCTGTGGGACAATCCACACTGGAGAAGGGGGAGAAAAAGCTTCAGGTAACAGCCTCTGGGAGCCGCTTATCAGGTACATTCCAGACTTAACCAAGCAGGCACCATCACTTCATTCGCCTTCCACCAAACACAAACAAAAAAGCAAAACGAGTTCAGTCTCTCATTCTGCTTGAAAATGAAACATTCCGTTAGAACCAGGCACACCCTGTCTGAGCACACCACCACTCCTCTGGAGGAATTTATCTGCCTACACTTTGCTGGCCAGTGTTGCTAATTGATACCAGCTCTCTGCCACTCTTCCTGACTCTTATTGAGGAAAAAGTAGAACGAAGAACTTGGACTCCCTCTGGGAGATAAAACTGGGAAATAAATTTGGTGCAAAAGCCTATTCAGTGTATTTATTTATAGAGTTCCCTAACAGGCAGATTCATAGAATATCCCTGTTTTGCTTCAAGAGTTTTAATAATGGAACAGCAACAGCGAGAGACAAAAGTTGCCATCCAGCTGAATATGATCCATTGAGTCACCCCTGTGAGGTCTGGTGTGGTGTTCCCCTTATCAATGGATTATCACTAAATACTCAAATGAGAATATTAAATTGCAACTATTCAAAACGAATGGTAAGTCATTACTTGTACTTACCTGTGATTATTTAGGGCTTAACTGTGCTGTATAGACACCTGGCCCTGTGTGGAGCTACTTTGCACTAGGAGACATTATATTAAAGAGGATAAAGGATCTACTACTTCTATCGTGCAACCCAAGGGAGATCTCCAATAATTGAACGTCAAGATTTTCACAGAGAGGAACTTAGTCAGATTCCGAAGTCCTGATATAGGCTATTGAACAAGGCTCTAATTCAGCAAGCACCACTGCAGTCAATTATACAGACACATGAAATCAAGTTTAATTTGCAGACTTAACACCATCAATTTGGGCTTGAATAGGGACTGGGAATGGCTGTCTCACTACAAAAGTAATTTTCCCTCTCTTGGTATTGACACCTCATCAATTATTGGGAGTGGACCACATCCACCCTGACTAAATTGGCCTTCAACATTGGCTCTCCACTTGTGAGGTAACTCCCTTCTCTTCATGTGCCAATATATATTTATGCCTGTATCTGTAATATTCACTCCATGCATCTGAAGAAGTGGGTTCTTTACCCACGAAAGCTTATGCCCAAATAAATCTGTTAGTCTTTAAGGTGCCACCAGACTCCATGTTGTTTTTGTGGATACAGACTAACACGGTTACCCCTCTGATACATGAAATCAAGTGGGTTTAGGCACATGCTTAAAATTAAAGGGTTGACTTAAGTATGTGTTTAAGTGCTATACTGAATTAGTGCCTTGGTCAGCTGCCTTTTAAAAGGGCTCTGAGCCTCCAGCAGTTCCCATTTAAATAAATGGGATCCTTCGTTGGAGTATGGATATCGTGTTCATTTTTTAGGCACTTTGGTGGGCTCCTGGGGATGGAAGGCACTATAGAAATATATTGCAGCTAGCGCCAAGCCAAAAACCTGGGTCCAAACACTTCCAGACTTTGCGGCTGGATCTGAATTTTGTGGCTCGGACCAATTTTGTGCTCAGCTCATCAGTGTGCCATTTTGTGGACTGCACGCTCTGTTGCTGGATGGCAAGCCAGGCTCCTACATGAGCAGAGAGCTAAGCTCGTTGTATTTTTTTCTTCACGATCGAGTGGGGGAGGAGGGGAAGGGAACTTGGCATAGACATATAAAGCTCTACTGGAGAGAGGCTACTGCCACATTGCATCAAAGGGGCATAAAAAGCACAACAGTAAGGGAGCTTTCACATCTTTTGGATATTTCATCAAATGCTCTCTGTCTGTATAATTCACAGGCAATATTGCTCCCATCATGGCTTGTATGTATATGGTTTGCCAAAGGGTCACATTTCCTGAAATCCAGTTTTTTTTAAAAGATAGCAGCCATATTTATTTATCCAGCTTGTGGCGTGAAGAATCGCAAATCAATAAAAAAACAAGTCAGCGCATCAAAAAGATGCCAATACATAAAACATAAATATTATTTATATTTCTCTGCTAAATGCCTAGCATGCATTTGGGAACTTTAAAAGAGTGATTGTTTGTTGACATTGATTTTTTTGCACATTTGTCTAATTTTCTTCAGCACCTCTGTAGAATATGCTCTATTGCTCTGCTGTTCAATGCATGTAATTATCTGAGGCTATTAGTGGAGGCATGGGGTTGTGGTATCTGCTGTATAACACCTACCTTTAAACTGCTATCTCATTCCATCTTTGTCTAGGTGCTTTACATGACTCTTACTACCTGTAGCCTACAGAGATGTTGCTTGCTTACGTTTATATAGAATTGTTGAAATGTAAGTAGGCCCCAAAATCTATTTCTTTGACAATTGTCAAGTGAGGCCTGGTAAAATATGAGTAAAGTGAAGTGACACAATTCAGAGGCAAGTTGAAAATAAGTTAGGACCTACATAACCCCAGGTTATGTTGTAAACATGTTTTGGTCCTTACTGGTTTTTACAAGTGTTTTAGAGAAATTGTTAATGTTTTGGAAAATGCTATCTATATTGATAGTTATTGGTATGGCATTTACTCAGATGCTAAATGAGATGATGATGTTTAATGTTAAATAGCTAATGAGAAAGTAGAAAATATTTAATTATGCTAAAAGGTGGATTTAATGTTAATAAATTCAAGGGTATTGTTATAATTGATTATAAAAACAGCAGCATGCTAATTTTAGATTAAGCTCCATTTACCGTCAAGGTACTGTTAGAGACCGGATTATACCCGTTCTTCTCACTTAGGGAATGATCACCCTTAAATGAATCATTTCATTTTCAATTGACTTTCATCCACATCATTACATTGACTTTCTCCACACCATTCATGATTTTTTTAGACCTTTATCGTATCTCTCTTAAGTTTTCCCTTTTCTATGCTGAGCAGTCCCAATCTTTTATATCTCTCCTTGTGGGGAAATTGTTCCAGACTCCTAATCATTTGCCTGGCTCTTCTCTGCACCTTTTCCAATTCTAATATATCTTTTTTGAGATGGGACAACCAGAAGAGCACACAGTATTCAAGCTGTAGGTTTATTGTGGATTTATATAGTGGCATTATGATATTTATGTCTTCTTTCCTAATGGTTCCTAACATTCTTTTTGTTTTTTTCTGACTGCCCCTGCGCTTTGAGCAGATGTTTTCAGAGAACTAACTGCAAAGACTCCAAAATTGCTTTCCAGATTGGTAACCGCTCATTTAGAGCCCATCATTCCGTATGTATGCTTGAGATTATTTTTTTCAGGGTGTGTTACTGTGCACTTATCTACAGTGAATTTCGTCTGCCATTTTGTCACCCAGACACCCAATTTTATGAGATCCCTTTGTAACTTTTCACACTCAGCTTTGGGCTGAACTATTTTGAGTATTCTTTTTATTGTCTACAAACTTTGCCAGCTCACTGTTTACCCTTTTTTCCAGGTCACTTATGAATATGTTAAGCAGTACAGGTCCCAGATTCTTTAGATGAAAGTCACTTTGTAGGTGCAGTGAGTGCTCATTAGCACCCCCGGTCGTCATCAAACGCAACATGATTCAGTCTATCAGTTCATTCATGAGATATATTAAACACAAGCAGTTACCTTTAACAAAAATAATCATTTTAAAGGGGCAAACTTAAAGGGAAAAAAATCAATTTAATTTGTTAATGCTGTCATCTGATCCTGAATTCACCCCCAGCATCCAGGTCTTGGAAGAGTTGGTGGTGTTCTTACAAACTAATGCATGTTTTGTACCACAAGAATGCAATGACCTTTAACAGTCAGATTAACTGATCATAATGGTCCCTTTTGACCTTAGGATCTATAAATCTATGCAGGCTGCCATGGCACTCAACATATGTGTTTGCCTTCTTATAAAACTAGGACCAATCAAGGTTAATTTTGCTGATCAACACCATCAATAACTATCTGACTTATCAAATGTATTTTTCAAGCTCTGTACTGCTGCTCTTCCGGAGACTTATTTATACACCATGAGACAGATTTTCAAGTACCCCAAATAGTAGCAAGATTTTTCAAAAGTGCTTAGCACCCAGCAACTCTCATAGTGACTCTTCTGACCTGATTTTTTCCAAAGATCTCTGTACCCAGCTTTCTGAGCTCTTTCAAAAATCAGGCCACTTATTTTGGTGCCTAAATGGAAGTTGAACTCCTCTGAAAATCTAGCCAAAATATTCCTTTTATAACTAAAAAGGAAAAAATAATGTAACTGTTATAACTGACATAAAGAAATTCTAGTATCGGGGGTAGCCGTGTTAGTCTGTATCCACAAAAACGAGGAGTCCAGTGGCACCTTAAAGACTAACAGATTTATTTGTGCATAATTTTTCGTGGGTAAAAAAAAAAACACTTTTTGCATGGAGTGAAAATTACAGATGCAGGCATTATTATATATGAAGAGAAGGGAGTTACCTTACAAGTGGAGAACCAGTGTTGACAAGGCCAATTCAATCAGGATGAGGAGGAGTCAATAACAAGAGAGGGAAAGGTGCTTTTGTAGTGAGCCCGCCACTCCCAGTCCCTATTCAAGCCCAAATTAATGTTGCTAAATTTGCAAATGAATTTTAGTTCTGCAGTTTCTCTTTGAAGTCTGTTTTTGAAGTTGTTTTGTTCAAGTATGGATACTTTTAAATCTGTTATGGAATGTCCAGGAAGACTGAAGTGTTCTCCTACTGGCTTTTGTATGTTACCATTCCTGATGTCTGATTTGTGTCCATTAATTTTTTTACGTAGAGACTGTCCGGTTTGGCCAAGGTACATGGCAGAGGGGCATTGCTGGCACATGATGGCATATATCACATTAGTAGATGTGCAGGTGAATGAGTCCCTGATGGTGTCTCCCATGTGGTTGGGTCCTTTGGTGTTGCTAGAGTAGATATGGGGACAGAAAAGGCAATGAGGTTTGTTACAGGGACTGGTCCTGGGTTAGAGTTTCTGTGGTGTGGTGTGTAGTTGCTGGGGAGTATTTGCTTCAGGTTGAGGGGCTGTCTGTAAGCGAGGACTAGCTTGCCTCCCAAGGTCTGAAAGAAATTCTAGTATCTATCATTTAAGGCAAGTTCTTGGAGAGTTCTCTAACCTGTATTTTGCAGAGACACAGTGGAAGTATATTTTCTTAGTTCTCAATAAAGGCAAGATAGTGTAATGGCAGAAAGAAGGAAATGTTGGGTTATGATTACAATTTTTCTACTCAGACCTAATGTTGGCCTCATCCATTAACCGATCAATGTCAATTAATTAGTTTGGAGCCACGCCATAGAAAATTATTTCTTATTAGGATCCCAAAGGGGAACCCATAGAAAAACCCAGTGGATTCAGGGTAGTGAGAAAATCATGCCTCATCCATGGCAGAACACCTAGAGCAGGGGTGGCTCTTCAGAAGTTAATATGTGGCTCCTTGTGTAGGCACCGACTCCAGGGCTGGAGCTACAGGCGCCAACTTTCCAGTGTGCTCTGCCACAAGCCCTGCCCCCACGCCACCCCTTCCCATGCCCTCCCATGAGTCTGCAGTGCCCTTGCTCCTTCCTTCCCCCAGAGCCTCCTGCATGCTACGAAACAGTTGATCGGGAGGTGTGGGGAGGGCTGCTGCTGGGTGGGAGGTGCTGGGAGGGGGCAGGGGAAGCTCATGGGGGGGGGGGCTGCTGACGTATTACTGTGGCTCTTTGGCAATGTACATTGGTCAATTCTGGCTCCTTCTCAGGCTCAGGTTGGCCACCCCTGCCCTAGAGACTTCTATTGCAATGGTAGGTGAGGGGGGGCTCTGTGAACTTTGTAAAGAATGGGCTTGTGCAGAGACATGCCTGCCCCTTTAAGAGAGAGAATTTAGTTATCATTGTGCCTCCCATTTTCTGAATCTGCCTTTGTGAGAAACACTTGGGTTTGGCTATGGTCAAAAATCGGCCTCAGTTTAACTGAGATTTTTAGTGAGACCACGTTGGTGCGCTGCTGGCCCAGAACACTGATCAGCCTTAACGCTGCATTATTTAGTCTGCCAAACTTCCAAGACGTGATAGGAAAAGGGGGACTCTCTTGCCCTCTAGTCCAGCTGCCGTATTTGCATCACAAATAACCAAACATTCATTTGACTAGAATATAATCTGGGCTATGGGGGAAAGCGTACTGACTCTGTCTGTGGGCAGCTCACCGTTCCTACAGCCTCACTTCTCCTCCTGCCTGATTCCCCTTCCCCCGCAGAGTCCCATCTTCCAACCTTTCAGCTCCAATGCCATAATACAGCACTGCATGAAGGATGACTTTAGCCCCGTTTTATTAGGCCCACATTGACGGTAAATGTTTATCATACAGGGTCATAATATAAGGGTGAAAATAACCTGTTGAGTAGGGTGACCAGATGTCCCGATTTTATAGGGATAGTCCCGATTTTTGGTTCTCTTTCTTATATAGGCTCCTATTACTCCCCACCCCCTGTCCTGATTTTTCACACTTGCTTTCTGGTCACCCTACTGTTGAGTCAAATTCTGCTATCAATTACAAATGTAACCTGCTTTCTTGCTTGAATGTTAATGACAATGGAACGTCACCCATTGGATAGAAACTGCTCTAAAAGCAAGTCATGGGCTAATCTTAAAGGAAACAAAAAATGAACGTGCACCTTTTTTTCCACTTGCTTTCTGATTTATAAAGAGGACTTGAAAGAGTTGTGGGGTTTAAAGAACATTTTTTAGAATTTGATTTATATTTTACATTAACTCAGGTTTGGGTCTCCCCTGGAAGACTTAATGGCTGGCTGGGAAACTGGTAAGCTTGTGACATCAGAGAAACCAGGCAACTGAAACCCGAAGCACTGAGCAGGGAGGTGGTTTTTCACTCCGGCTCTTTAAAAGGCAGACTGGCCTTTGTCTTGTACTTCATTTCATTCCTGCCTGCCCCGTATTCAGGGCCATGTGATTTACTCAGTGAATCACGCTCAGCAGCCATATTCACAAGCTGGAATGAATTTATCTTAGTCTGCTGGCCAATTACACCAACTGCCTCCACTATTGTTTGTTTTCTTCTGTTGCATCCCTCTTCAGTTACTGCTAACAGTGTTCCTTTTGAGCAGGGGATGGTTTTTCTGGCACTCAGGCCTGCCGGCCTGCCAATCTAATGGACCATATCAGTTATCTAACTACTTGTAAGGAGTCCAATTTCAGGACAGCGTGCAGTTGCTGTGGCCACCTGTAATGAGCTGGTGTGGGCGCGTACCACTGCCTTTATTGGCTAGAACATGTCATTCTTCCTCAAGTGTATCTTTTTGAAGTTGCCTCACCCTCTGGTGCATAGGGGGCTACACGGCCTGCCATAACTTCCTGATGCGTGTCTGTGGCTGAAAGTGTAGTGAGATGGTCTGTGTAGGGCATAGCTTGTTCGGTGTAGGATGTGAGACTCCTGCTGTTGGCTGGGCTGAGTCAGCACAAAACGTGCAGACAGAAAGAGGAGCCCCTTTCTGTCGCCTCCAAAATGTTCAGATGCTCCATTTGTCTGAGCCGGAGATCCATTGTGCAAATCTGAGTGGAGAGGGGGCCGTTACAATGAACAGAATTGCGGGTCAAGTCAAGGCACTTGTTATGCCAAATGATATGGGAAGACTAGAGACTGCAGCTGGGAATTTGCGGTCTATGCGTATTGTTAAATGCTCCTCAGAACTTCATTAACCCAGAGTTAAGGTTGCCCAGTGGTGCCCTGTACCCTTCCCGAATGTGGAGAATGGCTAACTTAGACCTCTGAAAGCCAGCAGGTACAAAGTTAAGGTACATGCCACCCCTGTAATGCAGCCTTCACTCTGTGCTCTTTGAACGATGCCCCAGCTCACCGGTAACACACAGACTGCCACTCTACCCTTACAGATGCTGTTGGAACACTTTGGGAGCAGAGCACATGAGCATAGTCTTCTCTTTGCTGAGGCAAAATTTGGGTTTAGGTCAGGCATGGAAAACAGCAGCTGCCTACACCTGGCCTGCATTCAACCACGGAGCAGACTCCACTGCAACCACCCCAGACGTGCAAAATATTACCATCCTTCCCCTGAGCCCTAAAGACCACTGTCATGTATGGCGCCAGACTGCTGACAGTCCCCATGGCAGGAAGACACTCCTGTGCACATCTGCAGTCACAACCCACAAAACTCAGCACTAAAATAAGGCAAACTTGATCCCTCAAGTTACTTGAGCACTTTTCTTCACATCATAGTCACAGCTCTGCCAAGCTATTCCACCTAATCCTGCCTCCATTCAATGCAGCTACACCTAACACAGTGAATGCGGCTGGAGTGCATGCAGATAAATCTGGAATTTATATCTTTGGAACACAACACAAACACTGACACATTCTTAGTCCTTCCTCCTGTCTACATTTTACAGATAGATTGATTTTAAACTCCCATTGATTCCATTTCACTCCTGGTCTTTTACTGAAAATGTGAGAGATTTGTACCAAGACTCCGGTATGGAGTAACTCAAGGTTTAGTAAAGTTATTGCATTTAGCATCACTCAGTGGGGAAAACTGATGCAGGTCTTTTGTTTGATTCCCACCGTTTCTGCCCCTTGTCTGGTTGGCAGCATGCATGTGTAATTACATGTGAGAATGAAGCATGAGTGTGTATTTTGCATGCTCATTTACCCAGCTGTCTTTTGGAAAATCTGACCCGTAAGTGTCACTATTGGGTTTTAGAGTCAGCCCCGCTTTGAGATGAATGGGGGAGATCATAGCTCTGAGCCATCGCTTCTCCCCGTTGGACAGCCTTAATTTTGTTCACACTTGGCAGGTTAGCTTTGCTACGAGAGAGGCCAGAAACGTACTTGAAAAAATTGAAAATAGCTTTCTGCAACATCTTGACTCTGTCACAAGCCGCAGACAATAAAGTGGGCTGGTCATTTGACCCCCTCCACTCGCCTGTTCATGACCATATAAAGAAGTCTGGCTGTTCCAGCCATGGATTAACATGTGGATCTGTGACTTCTTTGATCAATTTTGATACAAAGAGCCAGCGGTTAACACAGTGAGCACCCTGCCCCCACCCTCACCACACAACGTTGCTTGCAATTGGAACCTCTGTAGAGCTTTCCTTGGTTCCTAGGTGTCTTCTAGTAACTCAGGGAGAGGCACACTGTCCCTGGGATGAACTCTTGGGCAGACTCAGAGTCCCAGATGTGAGGCAATCAAGTGGGAGAGAGGGGAGATGCTAGTTCTGCCGGCTGTGAGGGAGTTATTGCTGCCTGTGCCTGGGTGGCGACCAGACCGCTTGCTTAAAGGAGGAAGCAGACAGAGAGGAGGATTAAAGCAAGGATGATTGACGGTTTAAGCCTAGGGAACTAAATAAATCTGACTTGTGAGGAAGGGTCTCATGACAGGGCAGCCCCTGAGGAGCCATGTTGGGAGGAGAGAGAAACCATGTAACATAGAGAGGAGCTAGCTACAGAAGTAAAAATGTGTTTGTTTTTTTTTGGTGAGCTAGGGAGTCCCATGCCTGCATGCAGGGCCCCCCCGGAAAAATGGTCTCTGGATTGCTGGTGACAACATTCCTAAACTTGTTCTAGTCCCTGTTGATGGTAGCTCTCAGTCTATAGGTTTCATCTGGGAAAGCTCCCAACTAGATTAGTTCCTTAGCTCTCTAGCTAAAGCAGTTACCACATGGGAAGAAATGCTTCTTGCTGCTAGATCAGGATCTCCTGCCGGTTTTAAGGCTTTTATAGAATAAGAAATAGGGATTGAGGACATTTAGCGTGATTTTGGATCGGGTCTGTGCCTGTTCCTGAGTACCTCTGTGGGGAGAGGTACCACAGAGGCAGAAGCTTTTTTCCACTTTTTGTAATGCAAACATCTATAAGCTCAGTCTAGGGTAGCATGGACTTCAATCAAGAACATCAGTCCCCTCCTACAGCTTCTGAGGGAACCAGGCCATGATCTGAACCGGAGGATCATCCAAGTCACAGCGTTTGAGTGCATCAACCTTTAGATAGGTAGTCAGGGCCATTGTCTGAAAAATACCTATCCACTGACTATGTCCTAAAGTGGTGGGATATCTTGCTCTCCACTATTACCAAATACATCACCCTCACCAGCCGCACACAGTATGTGTACCGACGGGACATTATTCCCCTCCGCTCTAGGTCACGGGGTTGGGCACGTGTGACCCTAAGAGTATTCATTAATTAATGTTTACGTTTTGTTTAATACAATCACTCAGTCTGATATACTGTATGTCTCTGTTATTCCTTCCATATATGAGGTGCAGGGCCAGCTCTACTGTGTTTTGCTGCCCCAAGCAGTGCACCGAATTGTCGCCGCAGATGGCGGGGGGCAGTCCGTGTACCATTAGGGCAGCACGCGCGTTTCCGTGGCAGTGGCAATACGGAGGCAGCTTGTCTTCAGCTGCTGCCGAATTGCCGCCACCGCGGAAACGCGTGTGCCGTCCTAACGGTGCATGGACTGCCCCTGCTGTCCGCGGCGGCAATTCAGCGTGCTGCTTGAGGCAGCAAAAACACACGGACTACCACTCCTTGCAGATTGCCGCCCCAAGCACCTGCTTGGAATGCTGGTGCCTGGAGCCGGCCCTGATGAGGTGGCCAGATCGGGATTAGACAGCGGTTAGAATTTTTTCCCTTCTAAGCAGTGCCCTGGCACTTTTGCCAGGAAGGTGCGCAGGAGGTGGAGGCACCACCAAGTGATTGAGTAATCAGGACAAGTGAAAGAAATCACTGAAAAGAGCAGTGTGAGGAAGTAGAACCGCTGCTACATTCACTGGGCCAAGTGACGACATTGGTATGTTGGTGGTTTTGCACAAAACACAGAGCACGAAAAACACCAACACTTAACAGAAGCACCATGTGAAGGTTGTTGTCTTGATCCTCTCCTTTCAACCACCAGCAAGCTCATGGAACGAGTGCTGCTGATACCATCAAAGACATCCTCCCAGCAGAGCAGGCAGGATTTTGCCCGAAGAGGAACTGCTGTGACCAAGTAACTTCACTTACCGGCCACATTGAGGCAGGATTCCAACATAAGTTGAAGACCGGGATCGCCCTTGTTGATCTGTCCTCAGCACTCAACGCTGTTGGGAGACAGGGCCTCTTCCTTAAGATCTCCCATGTCATTCACTGCTGGCGAATGATCCGCCTCTTGGTGGCAACGAGTGGGGACTGCTGCTTAAGGCATACCCTTAATGGCCAGAACAGTAAACCAAGAACTCTTAACTCTTGCATCCCTCAGGCCTCGGTCCTGGCCCTGATACTTTTTAATCTATATACCGTGGATATTCCAGTGATGGAGTCAAGGAAATTCATGAATTCGGATGACATTGCCCTAGCTGTTCAGCATACAAGCCTTCATACCATCAGCTGCACCCTAACCCGAGATCTTAGCACAAAGACTGATTATTTCCAACACTGGAAATTTAGACCTAATCCCCAAAAAAATCCATGGTAACCGCTTTCCATCTGAACAATAAACTGGCTAATGCCAAACTCGATGTGCAGTTCTGTGGTGAGAGCGTCAGCCACGAGGCTAATCCAAGATATCTTGGCAATTCACTGGTCTGGAGTTTGACCTTTCGACAACTCCTCGAACACCCGTGATAAGATAAGAGAATTGGCTGGAACATCATGGGGCTCCAGTCCACAGACCTTACGAACCACAACAATTGTCTTGGCATATTCTGCAGCTGAATATTGTGCGCCAGTGTGGTCTCAGAGCAGTCACACTCAACTTCTTGGCACTCAACTCAACAATGCTATGTGCATAGTGTCAGGGACACTTAAATCGACTCCTGGTCCTGTTAGACATCCAGCCTCCACAGATTAGAAGAGCTGCTTAGACATCTCACTTTCTTAACCATGTCAATGCAAACACGAGGATCCCGCTGCATGATGACCTGCAGAACCTGCTAAAAACAAGCTTAAAATCCCGCGAACCTCTATGGAATCGTATCAAGACCCTTACACCCAACTTCGATGCTGAGGCTCTATGGAGAGCCACATGGAGCATTTCGACTGGTCAAAACACACAGCTCATCACTGACCCTGCTGAGGAACCATCGGGTTTTGATTTATGTTGGAGAGACTGATGCAGATTGAATCGCATCAGGACATCTCATGGAAGATGCGGACAAACACTCTTTAAATGGAAAATGAGGCAAACCCCTGTATATGACTGTGGTCACCAGGCACAAATGATGGAGCACATCATATCTGAGGTTGCTCTTCAGTTTTTTTTTGCCAGGGGCTTGAAGGACATTCACCAGCTCACTGCTGTGGCAATGTGCTGGCTATCAAACTTAGATATACATTTGTAGTCATTGCTACCTACCCAAGCCATACAAAAGAAGAAGAAAGAAATCACTCCACCAAAGTTGAACCCATACCTGTTCATCAACCCCGCAAGAAGCGTGATGCCAGAGGAGGTAATTGGGTAGCATAGGAGCATTACACAAAGGCTGGAAGTTTATTTTCCATGCCACATGCATAAGGTTAGCTGATGGTGTGTTTCAATATGTAGCCATGGGTTGTAATGGACACTATTGGATATAGTTGGAAATTAGCTGGAAAGTTACTGGGTTAGGTCATTGCTGACAGTGAATGAAAAACATGTGCTAATTGCACATGGTACTCAGTCTCTTCGGATTGCTGAGTGAGGCTAGGTTCTTCTTGGTTCAGTTATTTAAAATATTTTGGGGTGACTTTGTCAATTTGTAGATTTGTAATTTGATGATATGCACTGAAATGTGACTCTCTGAAAATGGCATTGGAGGCTTTCCCTGTCTGTCATTGAATCTCGATCAAATAGGCCAAATTTATAAGTAAAAAGAAACCTTGTTGTTTGCTTTCCTTGCAAACTCATCTTGGGATCTGAAAGTCAAGCTGGTTTTTTTTCTGGTTCATGCATTGTCCAGAGTAACCCTGAGTCGGGTGGGGTGTAGTTATACCGGTAGGTGTAAGTGTGTGCACATCTGTAAACGCAGTTAGAGGAATACACCCTGACTGCATCTTAATTACAGCTGTAATTAGGTCTCAAAGGGCTGGTCTACACTTAGTCCGGACTTCGGACTAAGGTATGCAAATTCAGCTACGTTAATAACGTAGCTGAATTCGAAGTACCTTACTCCGGACTTACCGCGGTCCAGACGCGGCCGGAAGTCTCCCCCCGTCGACGCCGCGTACTCCTCTCGGCGAGCTGGAGTACCGGCGTCGATTGTGAGCACTTCCGGGATCGATCCGGGATCGATTTATCGCGTCTTAACCAGACGCGATAAATCGATCCCAGAACATCGATGGCGTGCCTCCGGACCAGCCGGTAAGTGAAGACTAGGCCTCAGTGGAGCCAGGGTTACAGGTGGTGATGCAAAAGCCAGACAGAATATAGCTGACTTCATATCCCCGGATGAGTTTGCAGGGCTGGCAGTGAGGAAAAAGATGGTTTTACCTGTTGACTGAGCACATTTGACCTGGAAGTCACAGAGGGACAATAAACATGATGGCGTCCCCAATGCCATTTTTTACAGTCACTTTCCCTAATAGGAATTGCACAAAAGCATCCTTGGCTCGTGTGCCTAGAGGTGATGATTGGCACTTTTTAATCAATCGTCTTTAATGAAATAAAAAGATTTTTGGGCAAGGCGAGCTTCACACAGCTTGGCTCCTGGAGCGACTACGGTTGTTTTGCAAGCCTGATGGGGGCTGCCTGTCTCTGTGATTGGCATGATAAGTAGAAATTCTGCATCCAGCTTCTGTGCTTCCTCTGGTGTCGTCATTCATCGTAGCTGTTCCGACGGCAGGCTGGGTAGTTGGATTGAATGCACGCCAATCCAATACCAGAGCTCATCTCTTGTGTGTGGTTTGACTGGACAGCATTGTTTTTGTCTATTTTTTTTTCTAAAGCTGAGTGACCTCTTCACAATTACCAAGAAGCCGCTTGCAGGCAATGGTGCTTGGAGGGCAATGGTGGATATCCTCTACCTGCTATTGCAACACATTGGGCCAAAGTCTGTCCCTTTCTCTGTAGCCGCAGAGAGCCCTGCCAGTGTGATTCTGCTGTATGGGGAAGGGGAGGATCTGGAAGAACCTTTCCCGGGGGGAGACTCCACATCCCTGAGGGGCGTGGGACAGAGCAGCTGGTGCACCTATTGTAATGCAGATCCACAGGCCATTGCTCCTCGCAGAGCAGGTTTGCAGAAGTCAGGAGCAAGGCCTGCTGGCAATATCAGTATTGACATAGCAGCTGGGGGAATAGATTCTCCCATGGAACTTACCTTGCACCAAGCCTGGCTACTGCAGCTTGGTGTGAAGAGTGGAACTTGAGGAACCTTTTTGAAATAACCAAAAAAGCAACAGGATTTGTTTCTGTACCTCCCCAATCTCACAGGGGTTTGAGAGTGCTAGCACGCCCTTGAGGCTTCTTTGGCCCATGAGATTTGGGTGGAGAGAACTGGGTGGCCATTAAAAATGAAATATGGTGCCAAGTGTAGAAGGTGGCATAAGGAGCTTAAGATGCTCTAGTAGTTTGGAGTTTTTTAACGTCTTGTTTTTCTATCTTGACTAACTCTGCAAGGGCTACATTTCCAGGTGTGCCTCTGCAATTTTCAGGCTGTAATCATTTGCATGTGCAACCCCCAGTTTTGCATGGCACTGGCAAGTGCAAATTCAGATGTTCTTGTGTTTGGCAGCTTGGTTTGGGTGGTCTGAGTGCTGCTTGCATGTGCGGATTTGAGGGGGCAAATCTCTGCACTCAAGAGTGGCAGGTGCAAATTTAAAGGCCGAGAGTTACTGAAAAATGGATGCATGTCTCTAAGGGCCAAATTTCCAGTGGATCTCTTTACTGTGCTGCAGTATCCATATCCATGCTCTCAAGTCTGCATATGAGCCCTTATGCCCGGTAACTGCATGTGTTATTGTCTGCTTTGAATCCTGATGTGTGAGCTTTTGTGTGGGCAAAGAGACCTATTTACAAAGATTTTAGGAAAGATTGAAAGAGACCTATGAACAAATATACTTTAGTTAGGGGTTGGGTCAGTAAAACCTTGGCTGGGCATGTCACAAACAGTTAGTGTGCCAGACCCCAAAGCTAGCTGTGAGGGCTTCAGCAGTACAGGAGCTAGATAGAATTGCATTCAGTGTCATTTAATGAGATAATAAGACAGACAATATTATAATATCACTATATAAATCCATGATATGCCCATACCTGGAATACTGCATGCAGTTCTGGTCGGCTCATCTCAAAAAAGATAAATTAGCATTGGAAGAAGTACAGAGAAGGGCAACAAAAATGATCAGGGGTATGGAACAGTTTCCACATGAGGAGAGATTAGAAAGACTGGGACTGTTCATCTTAGAAAAGAGATGACTAAGGGGGGGATATGACAGAGGTCTATAAAATCATAAATGGTGTGGAGAAAGTAAATAAGGAAGTGTTATTTACCCCTTCATATAATACAAGAATCAGGGGTCATCCAATGAAATTAATAGGTTGCAGGTTTAAAACAAACTCAAGGAAGTACTTCTTCAGACGGCGCACAGTCAACCTGGGGAACTCATTGCCAGGGGATATTGTGAAGGCCAATTTAATATAACTGGGTTGGAAAAAAAAAAAAAAAGGTTCCTGGAGGATAAAACAGCAATGGTTATTAGCCATGATGGTCAGGGATGCCAACCCCATGCTCTGGGTGTCCCTAAACCTGTGACTGCCAGAAACTGGGACTGGATGACAAGTGATGGATCACTTGGTAATTGTCCTATTCTCTCTGAAGCATTTTAGCACTGGCCATTGTCAGAAGACAGGATATGGGGCTAGATGGACCATTGCTCTGACCCAGTATGGCCATTCTTATTTTCAAATGAGCTTCCTCACTGCTAGTGTTCTGTTCTTAATCTGGCACAGATTGGTAAAAATTGCAAATTATAATTCAATGGTTTGGTAGTTACTGATGTCTTTAATCTACAGCCCTGTTTATTCTGGGTTTTTTAGCATAGTAGCTATACAAGTGCAATCCCTAGTAGAGATGCATTCGTTCCAATATAAGAAGGGACATGCAACAGTGTGATTTTTATCTTTCTCCCCCCCGCCCCCCAGTGAACTACACTGGTGTAAATGTCCCGACTCTAGAAGAGTTCTAACATCCAAGTGATTCAGGCTGAAAGGGCACGGTTGTACTTTGCACATGAGAAACATACAGTCTTTCACAACACAAACCATCCATAAATACTGCCCGGCTGAGCCAGCACATCTGAGAGTCATGGGCCAGAATTTTTCAAACTGTGGTTCCTAAATAAAATTCATAGGGCCAGTGCTGCCTTGTTTAGTAAGTTCTCACGACACACAGTCCAGATGCATCTAATCTCTCTTTTTACTGTATGTAGATTTCCAGATTTTAACAATTGAATAAATGCCACCTGCTGGGCACATTCTGTAATTGCAGCTGAAATGTGTCAAAATTTTAAAATAACAATAATAAAAAAAGCTTGTACAAACACAACTGATTGTCTGGAAACTGTGTGAATAAAGTCCTAAAGTTCCTTTTTAGTTCCATTCACAAGGAAGAGTATTGCTGTGCTCCAGGAAGCTTACTATGGATAACCGTCTCCCTCAGCTTGCGTAGATAAAGATCCCACAACGTTACAACGGCTGAAACATACACTAGTGGCCACTTTCTTGGGCCTTGCTGCTTGGAAGAATTGAGAACCCACTGAAGGAGGGACTGGCTAACGGATGTAGCTTTGCCATCTCATTGCTATCTATTAGAATTTTTTTTTCTCTTGCCAAAGACGATTGATGTGAAGAGGAATGAATTTTCAGCTCATGAAATGCTCCCTCCTGCTTGTCTCTGCAGCACTTAGAGGAACCATGCCTACTGCATTTGCACTGTCCAGGAGTCTTCTTCACCATGTTCTCAAATCCCTTACATTAGCATCCCCGTGAAAAACACTACATGTGACCTGATGGTAAACTGCACTGGAATAGAAATGGGCCAGACCATGCCTCTAAGAGCCGCAAGGCGATCTCACCCCTCCTAGGTAGAAGGGGTAGAGACTGGCCATCTTTCCTTGGATTTCAGTGTTTTCGTATATTGCATTGATTGAAAAGGCTACTGAGAAACAAAATTTGGATCAGGGAATCAGTAATGAGATACAGAGATTGTCATTAAAAGCGGAAGAATGATCTAGTAGTTAGGGTGCTAGCCTGGGACATGAGAGACTAAATTCAGTTCCCTGATCTGCCACAGACAACTTATGCAACCTTGAACAAGTCACTTAGTCTCTTTGTGCCTCAGCTTCCTATTTGTAAAGTGGGGATAATAGGGAAGCTCTCAGGGGCGGTGTGAACAGACATAGTTTAAATACATTAAAAAACTGTGAGGCATTCAGCTAATGGCAGCCACATGAGTATTTTAGATAACCATTGCTAGGCCATTTGTTCAAATGGGGATTAGGTCGTTAAATACTCAAAGCTGTAACAAGGGCTCAGTGGCCCGGGTGAACCATGTGGGTGTTTTCAGTAACAGCTGTGCAAAGCTCAACAGTTATAGTGGATGTGGCTTTGGGGAAGTTTTTCTCATCGCTTTCTGTTTGCACGGTTTTGCTCTGTTAAGTTTTGATTTCTTCTGAAACCCATCCCACATAGTCAAAGCTCGAAATAAACCCAGTGGTTTTTTTTTAGCATTACTTCAATGTGAGCATGTTTTATGGGTCCTAGCAATGTAACTTAGTCATCAGTGCTTTGTAACCCAGGAAACCACCAAAATCAGAGTTAAGACACTTGTGTCAAACTGTATCATTCTGAGATGCCACAGGAAATGTGAGGAAGGGGAGTCCAAATCAGCTTAGATGAAACTCAGACTATGCGCCCCTTGGTCAGGGACTATCATTCCTTGAATGTCTGGAATCTAGCACATGATGGGACCTACCATAAATAAGAACTAGTTGCTTCACTAGTTTTGAATCCCAATGGACATATGCCCACCTCACAAAACCTCCTCCACATTTAGCACCTTTTTTGGCAGTCTCAGTAGAGAGGATGTCTTCTGCAGACCATGGTCTCTGTGCCAGGGAAGCTTGCCCCAAGCATCTGAGCTCCCCAGCAGTTTAAATCACCATATGAGCTATCACTTATCACAGGCCCCTCGTTGAGTGGTTACAAGTGAGCAGGGCTGCCTTGCAGGTGGGCGTCATGGTCGGGGGGTGGTGGGGACACTGTGGTCAAGAGGCAAGGAGTGGGGCAGGTCTGGGCTGTGAGACCATGGAAGGGAGCTTGGGGCAGTGGGGCCTGGGGATGAAGGAGGGGGATGGGGAGCTTGAGGAAGCAGCAGAAGCCAGGAGCAATGTGGGGATCGATGGGGAGGCAGCTGGGGGGATGGGGGGGACGGTGGGGAGCCTGGGGAGGCAATGGGGGCACCAAAATACAAGTGTGCGCTGGGTGCCATTTTCCCTAAGGCTGGCCCTGCAGGTGAGGATAGAACCAGGACCTTTAACTCCAAAAGAAAGCCCCCTACTGCTTGAGCAACAGGACTAAACCCATTAGCTAGAACTTGGGAGCAGTAGCAGCTGATCATGCTCTGTAGATCCACCAGAGTGGGATGTGCAACCCACTTCGCCCCCTGGATGAAGAGAGGACTTCATTCTCCAGGGCTGGCAACCGGGCACCGCCCACATGCCTGGCTTTTCAGGGAGCAATAGAAAGAATTACATGGAATAAAGGCGGCAGATTTTCAGAATGTTTTGTTCTTGTACAAAAATTAAACCAGGAGCTTCCACCCACGGACACTATTTATAATCGAATGGTAACTACATTAACTTGGGATCCCCACAGTTCCCGGCATTGCTCAAAGAGCACTCGTTTGTTACAGTCCCATTATGTGGTCCGCTGATGTGAAAGCCACAGCTTGTATAGAACGATTCCTCATTTACTCTTCCAGCACTCCAGTGTCTGTGAATCAGAACACTCGCTCTCTGCTAGCTCTGTAGGATAACATGGGGCGAGGGCTAGGTGCTGCTAGCATTGGTTAAAGCACTAACCTTTGGATACATGAGCTTACGCCTTGGAGTTGGGACATGAGGGGAATTTAGCCTGATGAGTCCCCATTGGACCATGTCACACACCCTCAAAGTGTGTTGGCCCCCTCAGACCAGGAATGGAATAGCACAAAATGCTGCAGGTTGGGCCTGTGGGGCACTGGCCTCTGCTCACATTGTGGGTGACATTTGTGCACCCTGTACAAAGGCTGCATAATTTCTGTGGGGACATCATGCCGGGGCTGGCAGAGATGGGATCTTCCCCTCCAACATGGAGGAAGGGGGTGGGGCGCCTGCGCATCTAGATTATGATGTACTGCAGCTACAAAAGTGGCTCCCATCACTCCAACGTGGGACCTGGGTGGATTCATGTGGTAGGCAGACGCACTGGCCCATGCCCCCACTGTTCCCACCCACAAATGCCCCCAAACACACGCCCACAGCTAGAGCCTAAGTGGAGTATGCTGCACGGTGCACAGCCTCTCACCTAACCCCGCGGTGTGGTGGCATTCCCCACTGAGTGTTAGGACAGGCAAGGCAATGGACAAGGCAGGGGAATGGAACTTCATCCTATGTTTAGCTTAAATCAATCATTCCCGCACTTTACTGCATTTTAAAATTCACTCACACATTAAAAAACATGGAAATCGGACAGACAGAACTTCCAGCCTGTCAGGAGGACAATTTCACAGCCCCTTGGCAGACCCAGGGCTGGCGACTCCCACTGAATTTCCGGGAGGGGGAGTAACGAATTCGAATGAAAGTGTCCAAATGGATCAGAGCCCAAACTCTTTCCTGGCTTCAGTGGCCACATTCTCTCGAGAACAGAGAGACTTCAGCTCAAAATAGCGGCCATCTCATCTCAACAGCTGAAATTTCATAAGGACTGGTCATGAGACTGCTGCTATGTCGGGTCTGAGCCTGAATCCAAACCCCGGCCCTGACTCTGTGTCATCCCCAAACTCTTTTCTGTACCAGCTCTGAAAGCTGTCTTCTGGGCCATTTCTGGTACTTGTATAGTACTTTGTATCTCAAAAGATCCCAGAGGCTTTTCAGATTATAAACCGGAATCACTGATCCTGTCACTGCAGTATACCCCCGTCGGAGGTAAAACACAGTGACTGTTTTAAATCACACACAACAGTATAGGCAAAGAAGGTAATACTCTAACTGAGACGACAGAGAGAATGTAGGTGAGGTAGGCAGAATAGGAATCTGATCAAGACAGCTGGATTAACACTGTTACAAGTCATGGACTACAATTTTAGGTTTAATCTCATGGGACACTGGTTCACTAGAGACTCTCAGAGAAGTGCATCATCAACTAAATCACTAGTAAGGCGAAGATTTTTGTCATGGTTATTTTTAGTAAAAGTCATGGACAGGTCACGGGCAGTAAACAAAAATTCACGGAAGCCGTGACCTGACTGTGACTTTTGCTGCTGCAGTGCCATGGTTTCCCCCCACCACCGTGGTGGCTGGGAGCTGTGGGGTTCCCCCTCCGCCCATGGTGACCATATTTCCCAAAGAGAAAACCGGACACCCCCAGCTGCTCACCCGAGGCATCCCCCTATCCCCTGTGCGAAGCTGTCGCCCATCGCTGGAACCCTGGAGAGGGCCCCCTCAGAAGTCTGTCACCTGAGGCTGGAACTTTGCAGGGGGCCCCCTGTCGCTTGTCACTGCTGTTGCTGGAACCCTGCCAGGGCCCCACTGGCTGTCAGCTGCAGGGTCCTGCAGCCCCTGGGGCTGAAGCAGAGAATGTCATGGAGGTCTCTGGAAGTCAGGGATTCCGTGACTTCCATGACCTCTGTGACATAAACGTAGCCTTAATCACCTGTACCAGCATCCAAGGTGCATTAGGAAATTCTTTTTTTAGCATTTCTCCCAAGAGCTGTGACCTTGCATCCTGTGGGTAATTTGGGAGGTGCTCTGTCAAGAAGGATTTTGCACAATTGCAACTGATACCCAATT
Source organism: Malaclemys terrapin pileata (assembly GCF_027887155.1). NCBI lineage: Eukaryota > Metazoa > Chordata > Testudines > Emydidae > Malaclemys > Malaclemys terrapin. The sequence goes on along the minus strand of NC_071509.1, from coordinate 17,376,627 downwards.
GGCTGCCTGAGCCCCAAGTGTCAATCCATCTATGGATCCAATACTTGCTGTGGTCTGCTAAGAAGGTGATTGGAGAAAGAAACTCAGGTCAGTATCTTACCAAGCAAGACATGCTCTTGAAGATAAAATACTGCAAGGCGGCCTGTATGGAACAGTGAGGCCTACCAGGACCCACAACAGAAGTAAAAGGACTTAAATGCTGACACAAGTCAAACTGCTTAGAGCAAAAACTATCTATATAAAGTTCTGGGGATAGCCAATTATTTGTCATAAATGCATAGATTTTAAGGCCAGAAGAAAACACCGTGATCATCTAGTTTGAACCCTGCAGAACACAGGCCATAGAATTTCACTTTAAATCAAGTTTGTAACGTCTGGTTGAGTTACCGCTTATCTTTTAGGAAGACACCGAGTCTTGATTTAAAAACTTCAAGTGTTGGAGAATCTAGCTCATCCCTAGGTACGTAATGTTACTTAGACCTCACTATTAAAAATGTGCATCTTACTTCCAGTCCGAACTTGTCTAGTTGCAGCTTCCAGGCACTGGATCATGTAATGCCTTGCCTAGATTCAACAGCCCTCTGCTATCATAAATCTTATTCTTGTGGGAGACGCATCTCCAAAGAGAGGACATTCTAGAAAACTTCCTCGTCACTTTCATGTTGTGTGGTCTTGGCACTGCATGGGGATCTGGGTTCTCTCCCTGGATGTCTCTCAGACTTCCTGGGTGACTGGGCTGAATCTAGCTGTGTTTCAGCTGCTCCCCTGTAAAGGGGAGATAATAATACTTCCCTACCTCCCCGGGATGTTGTGGGGAAAAATAAATCATTTCTGTGGCTCCAGTACTCTGGGGGGAGGGGCTATCATACATACAGATACAGACATGTTTCAGAGGCACGATTCTGTAATCCAAATCATTGTGAACACACTTCCACTAAATTGACCCTAGCTTTGTGATACAAAATGTGTTCTGTGGCTGCATTTTCATATACAGGTGTTTGTATTCTGATTAACTCTGTCTATATCTGCGTGCATCAATGGTTTTATTCTCAGAACAGGGAGAAGACAGGGAGGGTCGGGGTTAATTGATTATCTTGTAAGCAGCTTTGGGATATTCACACATGATCAGGCATTTTAGACCTTGTTGAGAGTATTTACTGTAAAAGAAGATTAATAAAGCTCCATGTTAAAACGGAAACTAAGCTCTTTGAGTCAGCTCATCTATCTGCTCTAAATGGGGCTTTTACTTGTAATGGAGCCAGTGATCTCTTCTAGCACCCACTCCATTTAAAGTCAGAGGTTTGACCAAAATAGCTGTTGGGATTTTATAATTTTCTATTTTTATCAATGATCTACTTAAATGCTGACTTCATTCTCTTTAAGACAGGCAGAGCAATCCAATTGGCTAAATGCTGCATATAGCTGAAGGAATGGAATTATTTAAAACTATCTTGTGTGATGAATGTAGGATGGGTATTCTGTGCCATTTCGTCTGACATTCCTAGAACACCCAACTGCAAAAAGGGGTCAAGGCTGAGGACCAAGGTAAATGATAAGCCTCAATACAGGGGCAGTTTCTACTACCCTTTATTTCCCTGGGTAGCACCTTACTCCTTCAGTTGTTCCATTGAATTCAAGGAGTAGGGCACTATTTAGTATGTGTAAGGGTAGTTAAATCTGGGCCCCAGTTCCCTCCCACCTGTTTTCTCTATTTAGACTGTGAGCTCTTCAGGGCAGCGACTGCCTCTCTCTCTGTTTGCGCAGTGCCTTGTGCAATGGAATCTCAAACATGGTTGGGGTTTTTAGGTGCTACTGTAACACCAATAACAATAAATGCTAATCACAGAAAAAAAATGTGAGTCTAGTTCTGATTCTGTTGCTCAGACTGGTAGCACCTTTCTCCACACGTAGCCCCCATGCAGGCAGTGGAGTAAGGTGCTATTTACTGAAAGAGTATTGAAATCGGTGGAGTGGAGGAGTTAGGAGTGAAACAGATTCTTCAGTTACATTTAAGTGAGGACAGAAGCTGCACCACTGATCAGATACAGTAGTTTATAGTGGGATGCAGTTTTTCCTGGGAGTTCCCCTTACAGGCTTATCTAATTGGTGGCATCTCTTCTTACACTGTCACTTTCTAATTGATTTCTGTAGCTACTGCAGGGAATCCTGTATGGCACTTGGGAGTTAACAGCATGAATGTTCACAGCCATATACAGAGCACAGAGAGCGGCATGCTCTCTGGGACCCTGAGAAGAGCGGGAGAAGCAAGGTGCTGCTGCTTTCTAATCCTGGCTCTTACACCAACACCCTCGGAGGCCTTAAGCTTTGCCTCCTTTCCACAATTTTCTCTGGGGCACAACATGTGCAGCCTTATTTATACAGCACCCTACATGTGCATGGTGCTGAAGGCAGCGTGTAGGCTTGAGCAACGGCCCAGAAGTCTGTGTATTTTTGTCTGCCCAGGGCCCTGTGATTAGCAGAGCTGTAGAGAACTATCAAGGCGGGTATGATCACCTTTCCCTGCTGTACTGCCGACATGTTACTGTAAGCAGATCAAAGCACTGGGCCTATCTCGCAGAGTTCACATACCCTCTAGAGCACCAGCAGCTGCTGACTCAGAAGTCTGAATCTTATCCCAAATTATACCGTAGTGAGGCTACACGTAGCGCTGGGAGGAAATACTTGGCAAAAGCTGACTGTAATGGTGGTCATATATACATTACAGCACACTGTTCTTAATATACTGGGAACACTGAGTGTGGGACACTGGTAGGCTTGTAGTGTTTATCAGACATTTTATTTGCATGTGCATGGTTAGCGCTTTCTAGCTGCACCTGCTGTGAGATCATGGAGGATATTACTGAAGGGTGTGTGGTCAGTGGGTGATGGAACTGCAGAGAATGGACCAGTGTGTGTTCTGGTTTCAGATTACCTTATGTGACTGGGAAGAGTATAGCAGACTCAAGTGTGCGAAATGAAGAGGAGCAGATTTAGCTTAAATTTAGCAGCAGTGTTATGGAAATGAAAGAGGAAGTGAGAGGGTTTGAGAGAGCTGAGGAGATGAGGTTAAGATGACAAGTCTAGATGTCTGAGGTGGACAGAAGTTATTTAGTCACCAGAGCTTAATGCAAGATTCCAGGTGTGGCCACACCAGAGGCTTGTAGCGTCTGATGAATCTGCTGCTGCTCTTTTCCTCCTGCTCAGGAGGGAAATGGGTCACCAGGAGGGAAGGTTCCATGGCAGGAATGGGTCCCAGAAGCAGGCTGTGTCTGAATTACCCTGAGAGGATCACAGTGGGTGCAGGAAGTGGGAAGGCAAATTGGGACAGTTTCCCAAAGATTGGGGAGGTCAGAGAAAGATTGGTACCATGGCACTTCAGAGACTCCACAGGGGTGATGGTTACACGTTGGTTACACGAGGAGCTGTTACCTCCCTGCTGCATGGCATAAAACCTCTGTGCGTGCAGCCTTTGTCCTTTTTTGCTGCCATATCTCATTAGCAAACTCATGTCTAATTTGCTGTCCACTATCACCTCTAGTTTTCTTCTACCATAATGGCTCTCCCAATGGTTTCTGTCTCCCATTGAGTTAATCACTGGCTTCAGATCTTTGCTGCAGACTTGGTTAACTGTGAAAATGACTTGTTCATAAGCATGTCTGGGTGTCTGATGAAGTTAAGTATTATCCGTGTTTTAGTGCATTTAGTGTTTAACCGTGATATGATGAAGCCCTTGATGCATGCATTTATGTATTCTCTTATTGTCAGCAATAAGATGCATACCAAAGAAATCGCAGATCCTAGCCTTGGTTCTAATCAGAACAGCGTGAATATGAATCAGTAGAATGTATCAGTTGGTTTTGATTAATGTGCTCTGGACATAAATTGATACCAGTAATTTTGAATATTTACAATGAGCATCAATGATACCACCAGCAAATTAATTGGCAGCAGCTATGCACACTAATGACTTATTAATGAATTTGTCTTGGTAATTGTTATTCTAGAAATGTAAGCCCAGCAATTGCATTGCATGAAATCTGATATTTACCTTTTGAGATAAGTAGCGGGATTGTGACATTCTGCTCAGGACACCCAGAACTGTGAGCTACTGTGTTACCTCTCTGCCTTAGCAAGAGGGAATGCTGTGTTGCTGTTAAGCTGTGTGTCAGTTCCCTGACACCCCAACCTGTCTGCCTTGCCAGCAAACTCTTGAAGACTCTGCCAATCTAAACTTTCCTTTGCAATTAATAATAAGTGACCCCAGTTCCTGAGTTCCTCAGAGATGTCTCCCTACAGTGTCCAGTCCTGCTCACTGGACACTCCCAGAAATTATTAGATTTACTGTCTACAAAGAGATGGAGCACACATCAGTCTGTTAGGTGAGCCAAAGACTCACTCTTCACTTTAATACACAGCACTGAGATGGTTTTATAATAAAACAAGAATAAGTTTATTACCAAAGAACAGAGATTTAAGTGATACTAAGCAAGAGAAAAAGAGACAGGCGGGGTTACCAATAAAACAGCCTTTCTAGCAACTAAAACTTAATCTTAGCAAGTTACGGTCTTTGCCTAAGCAGTTTTCTTACAGCGAGTTACCAGCCTCTCCAGCCCTCCAAGCCAGAGGGGCAAATGCTCACAGGATCAAAGGGTGCTGTTCCCTCTGTTCCTGAAGGGATGGATAACCAAAATGCCTTTTTGCACCTTCTATTGCCCGAAGTCCATTATCTCTGCCTCAAGAGTCAGGAAAGATTCCTGGTGTGCAGGCTCTGTCTGCCAGCGCACTGAGCTGCTCCTTTCAGAGTAACAGCCGTGTTAGTCTGTATCCGCAAAAAGAAGAACAGGAGTACTTGTGGCACCTTAGAGACTAACAAATTTATTAGAGCATAAGCTTTCGTGGACTACAGCCCACTTCTTCGGATGCATATAGAATGGAACATATAATGAGGAGATATATATACACACATACAGAGAGCATAAACAGGTGGGAGTTGTCTTACTAACTCTGAGAGGCCAATTAATTAAGAGAAAAAGAAAAAAAACTTTTGAAGTGATAATCAAGCTAGCCGAGTACAGACAGTGTGATAAGAAGTGTGAGAGTACTTACAAGGGGAGATAGTCAACGTTTGTAATGGCTCAGCCATTCCCAGTCCTTATTCAAACCGGAGTTGATTGTGTCTAGTTTGCATATCAATTCTAGCTCTGCAGTCTCTCTTTGGAGTCTGTTTTTGAAGTTTTTCTGTTATGGACACAAATCTGACATCAGGAATCAAAATACTCAAAAACCAGTGGGAGAACACTTTAACCTGTCTGGTCATTCAGTGACAGACCTGCGGGTGGCTATATTACAACAGAAAAACTTCAAAAACAGACTCCAAAGAGAGACTGCAGAGCTAGAATTGATATGCAAACTAGACACAATCAACTCCGGTTTGAATAAGGACTGGGAATGGCTGAGCCATTACAAACGTTGACTATCTCCCCTTGTAAGTACTCTCACACTTCTTATCACACTGTCTGTACTCGGCTAGCTTGATTATCACTTCAAAAGTTTTTTTTCTTTTTCTCTTAATTAATTGGCCTCTCAGAGTTAGTAAGACAACTCCCACCTGTTTATGCTCTCTGTATGTGTGTATATATATCTCCTCATTATATGTTCCATTCTATATGCATCCGAAGAAGTGGGCTGTAGTCCACGAAAGCTTATGCTCTAATAAATTTGTTAGTCTCTAAGGTGCCACAAGTACTCCTGTTCTTCTTTTTGAGCTGCTCCTTGTTAGCCTGATAGCTTTGTTTACTGCATATGTAAATACGATTATTGGCAGAGGACAATGAAAGTCATCTGGTCAGACAGGTAAATACACATTCTTTTGTCTTGGGCAACTTGGGTTTAAGCACTGCCTCCCAAACACATTTTAAGAACATATTTTCAGCACACACATATAACTCTGTACACAACCTATACATACCTCATGCAATGATTTTCAGGACCAGTATGTCACCAGTTTACCTTACATGACACCTTTCAGGTACAGATTATGACAACAGAGTGCTGGGTGTGCAGGAGGGATGAGTGTGTCAGGCTTGATATAAGTTACAGTATGGTGGGCTCTCTGCCAGTTGGCATTGAGGGTCTCTTAGAGTTACAGCGCTATCTGCTGCAATTTAACTGTGAGATAGTAGGCCACATTCTCTGCTGGCATAACTCAGATCTCAGTTGCTCTGGTATAAACCTGGAGAAACTCTACTGACGCTGACCCTTTCACCCCACTGTGACTGTCCTTGGAAAAGCCATTCTTGACCATCAGTTCCTTTCCAAATCTAAGGGAATCATCTCCTCATTGATTCTCCTTCCTTTCCCTTTGCTGCCTCTGACGTTCAGTGGAGTTGGTCTAGATTTACACTGGTATAACTGAGATTAGAATTTTGCCCAGGCCTCTGAAGGCCAATGGAAGGGGGATGTCAGAAGAAATTTCAGAATTAGCTGCTCCCACGGAAGTATTATTACGTTTATTTAGTTGTTTTTTTTACTTCAAATGACCTATTTACTGCCAAATTATCTCTGAAAATGTCTGCTTGGAAGTACCAGACACTAGTACATCACAGAACCATAAAATCAGAGACTTAAAAGACACATTAATCCATCTTCCTGACAGTGCAAGATAGATTAATAGATTTTAAGGCCTGAAGGGACAATTATGATCATCTAGTCTGTCCTCCTGCATGTATCCGTAGAATTTCTTCCTTTCTCTGTAATTGAACACTATCATACTTAGGGCCCAAATTCACAGTCCATTTTGGTCAATTTCATGGTCACAGGATTTTAAAAATAGTCAATTTCAGGGTTTCAGATGTTTACATCTGAAATTTCACAGTGTTGTAACCGTGGGGGTCCTGACCCAAAAGGCGGTCATGGGGGAGTTGCAAGGCTATTGTAGGGGGATTGTGGTATTCCCGCCCTTACTTCTGCACTGCTGCTGGCACGGGCGCTGCCTTCAGACCTTCGTAGCCAGAGAGCAGCAGCTGCTGGCCAGGTGCCCAGCTCTAAAGCCAATGCTGCTGCCAACAGCAGCGCAGAAGTGAGGATCTCAGGATATGGAGGGTGGGTTACTCTACATCCGGGTTTTCCCGGCAGCTTCTCCGCCCAGCTCAGAGGCTGACAGGTGGGGCCGCAGCCTCTCCACTTGGGTCAGGGGCTGAGAGCCACCCTCCCTTCTGCTCTAACCTTCAGAGCTGGGCTTGCAGCCAGCATCTGTGGAGCTTCCTGAAGCAGGGGGAGATTCCCAGAGGTGGGTCTGACCTGGCTCCAGGAGCAGTCCCTGCAGGGGAAGAGGAAGTCCCATCCCTCCCCAGCCCGGGCCAGGACTAGCAGCTGGAGCCCAGCACATGGTAGGAGCCTCCAGCTGTGGTGCCTCCAGCCCCGCCCCTCTCCTACAATAGCCAGATTTCATGGGAGAGATCAGATTTCATGGTCCGTGACGTGTTTTTCGCAGCGATGAATTTGGTAGGGCCCTAATCATACCCAATAACTTCTTGTTCAACTAGGACATCTTTTTAAAAAGACATACAGTCTTGAATTGGAGACTCCAAGTGATTATTAATTACTTAGACTGTTTGCATTTTAGATGTGCTGGGGCTTCTGTCCCTTCTCTTGGAAGACTAAAGAAATAGTCAGACAGACATCACCATTACTCACTTTTCCCCAGGATGCTAAGGATATATTCTTTTACTCTCTTTTATCCTACCACTCCCAGCTGAACTCTGTTGGACTCATCTGAACACAATGTATACATTTAAAATATCCAGCTCCCCACCCCCAAACCCCAAATGCTACAAAAACAAAACACTACACTGCACACACAATTCTCCCCTAGGGACAGAATGAGAGAGAGAGAGAACGAATCACACGTGACACATTATTTAAAACACTACCAGAATATGCCCAGATGCTACGGTGGTGAGAATGTAAAAGAACCTATATAGGAATACCCACAAAAACTATATTAAAATAACGTTAAGGTGAAGCACTCAGCAGTTAGGAAATGCCAGAATTAAGGTTGCCTGTGCAACTTTAATCCACCCGCCCCTTTTGTGTATGCATTATGATACAGTCTTTAATTAGATGATCACATATTATTTTTTCCACAAGACCCCTGCCTCATTTGTTGAAAATGAAGGAAGGTATACAGGGGGGATTTCAGGAAGAGAAAGATGGTCTCATGGTCAAGGCTGTTGAATTGGATTCTAATTGGATCCAAGAGAATTGGATCCAGAGAATTGGATTCTAATCCTGCCTCTGCCACAAAGTTCCTATGTGGTGCTGGGTAAGTCACTTAGCTGGTCACTAATTTGTGTTTCCCATTTTCTGGGTGCCTGACTTTAAATCCTGGGATTTGATTTGCAGAAGTGCTGAATGCTCACAGCTGCAACTGAAATCAATGGGAGCTGTGCTTGGAACGTATAAAGTGCTGGACAGTGCTAAATACTTGGAAAAATCCATCCCTAGATGTCTCAAATTGGGCACCCAAAATTAGTGGGGTCTTAGGGAACTTTCTCAGATACTTGCAGCCTCTAGAACCCACAAATGGCAGCAAATGGGGTACAGCAGATGACTGGGCACTTTGAAATGTTACCAGATTCCAACAATCTATCCAGGCCTGCCCAGAGAACCATCAGATAAGTGTGGAACTTCAAATAGCCCCTCTGGAGATTTTGAAATGGGTTAAGGGCCACAAGATGCCCAGAGTGGTCCTGCCTTTCATGCACCATCTGGCTGGGGCCAGTGGACACCAGTTCTTGTCTTTATATGCTCCACTGTGTCCTGGAGATGTAATGATCTCTGGATATCCAGAGTAGTCTTGCCTTTTGCATACCATCCCTCCATGACTAGCAGATTCTGGCCCAGGCCTCCACCTGCTCCAGATCACCCTGAAAATGTAATGGTCTCTAGTCATATGGAGAGCCCTTCCTCCACCTGTACAGGGTAAGCCAAGGGACCAGGAGGTCAACATGGATTTCCAATGTGCTTGCTGGGACTTTGAAACTTTTCATGTCCAGCCATCTGGGAACTCAGCTGGCACAGAACTTGCTTGGGAATTCACCACCTGCCCAACTGAAAAAGCCGTCGGCAGAAACCTGTAGTTCCCTGACTGATCTCCTGAAAAGCTGAAAGGTAGAAGAACAACAATCTGATTTGTACAGATTTGTAATCTGTTGATTTCTAAACTAGACACATGATATGGAGGGGATCTGACTCCTGGTGTTCGAACCCATGGAGTTGGCAACGTTGCAAACAGTGCATTTTCTATTCTATGCAACTACATTCAGCACTAGGATAAATCTGCAGTGCCCCAATGTGTGACATTCTGCAGAGCCTCAGCATTTCCCATCTCAGCCTTCCCAGAAGCGGGGGTTAAACCAGGATGGTCTGCAAGCTAAAGGAGATCTATGTTCCCTTCCCACAAAGTTGCTGGGCACAAACCCAGGGGGAGGATGGAGCATGGAGATGTTTATGAAATTGCATGGTGATTTCCCTCTCAGGGGTGTAATGTCTTTGGGATTCTCCCCCTTCATTCCTTTCCATCTCAGTACATGAAGCCAAGGTGCCATTGGAAACACAAGCTTTTGCTTCACTTTTGTGACCTAGATAACACAAGGCGAAGTCCTTTGTAGTGCACAATGTGACTGCTCCCCTGCTGCTTGTGCCGAGGGACTGGGCACTGCTGTCTATCCTGCATAAGAGTTATGCCCTCTTCCCCCCTTACAGGCAACCTGTAGGCACAAATTGGACGGTTGCCAGAGGGTGAACACTGCTGTCCAGATTCAATGCGGCAACTAGTCCCAGTGAGAAGCCTCCAGGTGTTATTCTGCTGGGCTTGGGGAGAAGGGGTTTTACCCCACTGAACTCAGCTCTTTCACACTAGTCTGATTTGCAACCTCGAGTGTGTGCGGTGAGCACGACAGGGTGAGGGAATTCAGTACAGCTCATAGTTACTGACTGCACTCCCCCCAGGGCTCCATCTGATAGCTTTGTGCGGGAGCGTGATGGGTGGTATAAACCCCATTGTGGTCAACCATGGGTTAACAGGAGCTTGAGCCCAATTAGGCCATTGGGTGGCACTGGTGGTGGGGGAGGTATTAACCAGAAATGGTGATCACTCCCAGATTGGAAGGAGCTGGGTCTTCATAAAGGAAGGAGCACAGGGCAGTGAGAAGGAAAGCCAGGGTGGAGACCCAGATGAGAGGTAGGTGGGTATTTCCTCTCCTGGGCTAAAGGCTAAGAGAAGCCTGAGAGGCCTGGAGCCAATGGGTCCTGAGCCAGGAGGAAGCCTGGGAAGCCAGAGGCAGTTATGGTAAAGACTGATTTAGGGATGTCCCTGAACTTGTTCTCCTGTTCCCATTGCAACGCCTATGCCCCACCCCCCATTCATATAAAGTTCTTATCTGTTTCTGGGGACTTCTCTTGGTTCTTTTCCTCCATGTTGCCTACTTAAATCTCTTCTTTGTAGAATCATAGAAATATAGGGCTGTAAGAACATAAGAATGGCCATACTGAGTCAGGCAAAGGGTCCATCTAGCCCAGGACCCTGTGTTCTGACAGTGGCCAATGCCAAGTGTCTCAGAGGGAAGGAACAGAACAGGGCGATTATGTTGTCCATTCCTAGCTTCTGACAGTCAGAAGCTTAGGTTCACCCAGAGCATGGGGTTGCATCCCTGACCATCTTGGCTAATGGCCATGAACTTATCTACTTCTCTTTTGAATCCAGTTATACCTTTGGCTTTCCCAGCATCCCCTGCCAATGAGTTCCATAGGCTGACTGTGCACTGTGTGAAGAAGTACTTGCTTAGGTTTGTTTTAAATCTGCTGCCTATTAATTTCATTATCAACCCCGATAGGTGTTTGTCTAACCTGTTCTTAAAAACCTACAATGATGGGGATTCCACAACGTCCCTTGAAATGTTTGGTTTTCATTCTGAATCAGAATGAAACCAGATTTTGAAAAGTTATAATTCGGTTTCACAGAGGATTTCTGTTCTCTGCCCAACTCTACTGCTGAGGTCCAATGGCTGGAAGTGGAAGCTAGACAACTTCAAACTAGAGATAAGGTGCAAATTTTTAACAGTGAGGATAACCTTTGGAACAACTTACCATAGGCTGTGATGGCTCTCACCATATAAGGAAACAATTCCTGGTCTTCAGTCTAAATTTCCTTTACTCATGTTTATGTAAGGCTGATTATTGGTGGCATAGTCAAGCTAAATGGATGTACAAATGGGGATTGAGATGCTGGAAATAAACAGCATTGCAAACGTATGGGCAGGTTTGCTGTCTTGTCCTGGCACCCAAGGTTCTGGAACCATTATTGTTCACACTACACGAGCTCTTGCTACCTCTGGATGGCAAATTATAAACACATCTGTTATAAACTTGGGAGCAGATCTTGCAGTAGATTACTTAGGCCCCAGTCCTGCAAATATTTATGCACACATTAAATGTTAATCAATGTGTTGCCGTTGACTTTAAGCAGGCTTAGGATGTTTGCTGGATCGGAGTTTTAGACTGTACGCTCTCTGGGGTAGAGAAAGTCTTTTTGTTAAATGTATGGACAGTACCTACCACCACCGGGCTTCAGTCCCTGACTGGAGCCTTTAGTCCCCATCACAATACAGATATTAACCAACAACCATAACCCAAAAATGAAATCCTCATGGAAGTTAGTGGGAGTTGGGATATGATCCTAGGTTACTTATTTTATCAACTAGAAAATAATTAATGGCTGAGGCATATAACATGAGCACAGTATGCAAATGTCCAGTATTTTAGAGTTATTCATGTCTTCAGATATGAAGCCTACTAGTTATTTTAATTATCATACTTTTTTTCAATAGTAAAATAGATCCCGTGACAAAATCTTATTAATTTTGCAACAGACCAAAGAGGAGCAGACTTCAAAAGTCTAATGAATTTCTTCTAACTTGTCTGGGAACTGAACAGCCATAATTCTGATTGATCAGATATGCTCTGCATCAGAGATACCCCAGATGTGATCCAGATTTTAAATAGATGCTACTACTGTCAAAATGTATTCTTTCTTTCCTGGTATAATGAACTGATGTCTGTCAGTCCTGAATAATGTACTTTTTTTTTTTTTTGGTAATAGCTGTTAACATCAACAATAAGCTTTGTCTCATTAGCATCACATAATCCCACCACTGAGTCCCCAATTTCTGCTCCCCATATTATCTGCCGTGAGGAAAAAAAAATCCCACAGCAGGAGCTAAGAAGGTCAGTGCATTCTCAGGGTAATCAGCTGTAGTAAATTCAATTCTGACAAGACAAGGCTTGCAAATGTCTCGGGAATAAGGGATCATCTATAATTTTATATAGTGAATGGGAAAGTGTCCTTCTAAATGTTTATTAATTACAGATGAGTAGGCATATGGTGGTCATCTTTGGAGAGATTTCTTTTGAGGGAGACTGAATCAAAGTCAAAAACAAATTTAACTGCTTTCTTTTGCTTTGGATCAAAAAACAACCATATTCTACTGTAGATATATAAAAGATCTCATAGCAAGTCAGTGGAAGAGCTGAGAAGATAATCCAGGTGCTTTGACTTCCATTCACCTGTTCTAACCACTAGACCACTCTGCCGAGCTGTGGCTTAGATTTATAAATGAATGGGGGATCTGTTTGTCTCTTCAAACCTCTTTCTGCTGAGAGAGAGGGAAGCAGAAACTGGAACAAGAATAAGTGACAGTTGTGCTTAACCTCTTTAACTTTTCAGCCTCCTAGGGCATTGTCTACATAAAGCATGACCTTGGCCATGCCATGAGAGTAGCACTTGAGGGGTTAACAGAGGTTTCTCAGCTGCTCTTCTCTCAGGCAAATCATTCCTCTTACTTATTGATTAAAAAAAAAAATAAGTTCAGTAGCCAATGCACACATGCTCACTTTCTCTAGCCATGGACATTGTTTACAAATACAAGCTAAATTCTGATCTCAGTTCCATAGGTGCTGGAACTAGAGGTGCAGGGGGTGCTACAGAACCCTCTGGCTTGAAGTGGTTTCCATCATATACACAGTTGATGGTCTGGTTCAATAGCTCTCAGCACCCCCACTATACAAATTGTTCCAGCGCCCCTGCTCTGTCCCCCTGGTGCTCATCTGTAAGCCATTCGAACAAAGCCAATGGAGTGACCCCGAATTTACATTAGATCTTATCAGAATCCTTTTTGAAGTGATACTTCTAAATCTTCTCTTTTATAGCGGTGTCATTCCCCAGTTAGTCAGTGAGATGGCTCAGCAGAACATCCATTTTATTTGTGTGCATCACACCCTGCATCTCTAACACTATCCATTTGAGAACCATCTGCTGGACCAAACTGGTCTCTTCATCCCTGTAAGCTCCCTTGGGTATGTGTTGTTTCGGGATCATCCTGGTCAGAAATGGCTATTGGTACCACAGGAAGAAAATTAATACCTGGCGATATCAAATACCTGCTATTCACAGTTACTCATTGGCCAGACTGCAGCACTTGTATGAAAAATTTTCAGTTCCTTTTTGTCCCTGGCAGCTGCTCAAAAGTGTACTTCTGAGTCTGAGGAAGCTGAGAAAGTGTGGTGAGTGTCAGTCAATTAAGCTATTCAACTTATTTATGAAACAAGACAAAACACTGTTTAGGGTGAAAACTCCCCACTCAATAGGATTCTCCCTGATATAAAATGTCAGAGCTGAAAGGGGTCATCTTGTGACCCCAGAATGTTCTTTTAAACTATTTGCAAATCAATAGCTCTTCTTTGGATTTGTTCCGAGCCCCCTCATTCCCTTTTATTATAAATCACAGGGCACAGACTGCCTATCAATTAATATGGAGACAGATACTATGCTAAAGGAACAGCTGGCTTTAGAGTGATTCAGCCTGATCCTCATTTATATTAAGGTCAATTTACACCACTCTGGCAGTGTAAAGAAAGCTCCTTTACAGGGCCAGAGCTGTGTAAAAGGGCCTTAATCCAAATGAAAATGCAGACTGTCGTAGTCAGAAAAGTGACTCAGTTAAAATGATGATCTCAGATTCTTGTGCTGCTGCTTCTCTCGCCACCAGCCTGGGCCCTGTGTGCTCTCTGCCTCTCGCACCATCATACGCTAATAAAGAATTGTCATCAGGGCTGAAATTTCCAAAGCCACTAAAAAGATTTAGACACCTAATTTCCATTCATTTGAATGGGAATTAAATGTCCAAATCCTTTAGGCAGTTTTGACAATCTCAGCCTACATTAATAACTTTGCCGACCAAGCTTTAGGCAGAATCCAATGCGATCTGCTGTCTCTTTGCACTGCTAAGAGGGCCTGCCTCTCTCTTAACAGTGCTATCATCAGTAATAACTTGTTTGACACAGATGTGACTGGAAGCCACACAATGGACAGAGGCATTGGGCCAGATCCTCAGCTGGAGTAAATTGGCACCGCCAATGCCAATGGTACTAGCTGAAGTTCTGGCCCCTTAGGTTGAATAAGAAGGTGCCATCTTTACAGAGTCATGCTTCGGATTATAGCTACACATTCCTACCATCTAATGGCTGGCCAGGGGCCACTGTGACATGAGTAGGTGGTCTCAGACCAGTTCCTAATAAGTGTCCATCTCACATGCCCCCTCATAGGTGGCCAAGGCTTGGAATAGCATTACTAGAGCACCTTGATGGGACTGGGTGAGGAGCTTCTTCTGCCTCTCCTTGTGCAGTGCTTATTCTCTGGATGATAATGTACTAAATAGAGGGGCTTTTGTTTCCACTGGTGTCAGTCCAGTGTCTTTCACAAGAACTAACTAACTTATCTACTAAGTTGACTCAGCTGTGAGAAAGAGGCCTTTTTGCAAGGCAGTTGTTGACAGCAATGATCCTCTTTCCTAAAATCTAGTGTGTGTCTGAGGAAGTCAATATAATCCTCCTGGAGAGAAGGACAACAATGCAATACAGCCAACACATCTGTAAGAAAAGGACGTTCTTCCTCCAGCTTTCCCCTGTGTAAATTGATCTCCAAGGCAGATACTGTGGTAATGCTAATCCGGTGAAAGAAGCATTAGTTTACAAGTGACACTCACATACTGCACTTAATATTGGGTGAGCTGGAGATGGGCCTGAACCAAGCCCCCAGATTAAAACTTCCACTCAAATTTTGGATAAGCTTTGATCTGGATCTGAACTTCACAGACCTATAATGGACCAAACCAAAACCCCAGGCCCAAACTGCTCAAAACTTTGCGGGAGTTTGGATCCAGATTTTTGTGTGTGTGCACGTGTGACAGAGAGCATTAAAACTTAGTACACCTCTACCCCAATATAACACGACCCGATATAACACGAATTTGGATATAACGCGGTAAAGCAGCGCTCCAGGGTGGCGGGGCTGCGTGCTCTGGCGGATCAAAGCAAGTTCGATATAACGCGGTTTCACCTATAACATGGTAAGATTTTTTGGCTCCCGAGGACAGCGTTATATCGGGGTAGAGATGTAATTATAAGAGCGGGGTTAGATATGAAATTTTAAATTTTGAAAAAAAATTCCCCATTTTTGATCAACTGGAGAGATGGTCAAAAATGTTTCAAATTTTGAAAACTAAAAAAAAAAGTAGAACTTTTTTAAAAAAAAAACCCATGAAAATAGCCCTCTTTTTCCCAGCTCTAGTAATTGTAGAACCTCGTGGCTTCCTGTGTTGGCAAAGAAAAGGGAGAAGGAAAAGGAAATTAGTTATAGATATGCAGAACATGTGCTAAAGGAAAAATGTCAATGGACGTATCCCCCCATGTTTCTGAAAGAAGAATAGGGCTCGCACTCTATGTCCTTAGATTTAGTGCTCCTTGATTCTGTTTTAGGCCACTCACTTTAAGGCTCTTAGCTTGGTAAAATGCTCTTTCATGAAGGAGAAACAAAGAATTTCCATCACTGTGAAAAACAGCCTTTCATGTTATTAGGGAATCTGGGAGAAATTACCGTTCCCGAGCTCCAGATAAATACGTAAGGGGTGAAAGGAATTGGAGCACTAAGAATAAACTTGCCTGCGGCACACACTTAATTGGTTGTAGAGGACCACTCTTGCAGCTCAAATACAAGCCTCTGTCCAGTAAAGCAATTAGGCCCCGCTTTTTAAAAGTATTTAGGTGTTGCTGCACTCGGCGTCGCAACGCCTAACTTATTTAGGAGCCTTCATCTTGAAAAGGAGATTTGGACTCCTAAATCAGTTCAGCATTATGACGCTAAGTGCCCAAATGCCTTTAAAAATCTGGACCTTAAGCACATGCTTGACTTTAAGCATGTATGCAATCCTGGTCGAGGTTCAGCTCCATTCAGTATGACTACATACAAGTTGACATGCCTGAGTAGGGTTACGCAATTATAACTAACGAGAATTTGCCCCAATGTAAACAAACAAAGCAATATTTACGTTTAAAGAAAATTGTCACTCGCTGAAAACTTGTAAAGTAAATTACATTAAACCAAGGGAGTTAAAAGAACCCACTGAAAGAGGGAGGAATTAGCAAAGGAGAGTTAACTAGAGCACTGCCTATGTAACATTATAATAGAGAATCCATGAGGAAAAATTCTAGGAAGATATGCCATGTAAGAGTGAAAAGAAATTGGAGGAAAGTGTATCAAACTGTGGAGTGTGCTTGTTGAAAAAATAAGTTTCCAGCCATCCCACGGTTCACTATTAATAGATCTTTACTGCACAATATTTATCAGAAATAGATTTGGACTTGGAGGTTCACCATGATGTAGCTTAAAAAAAAAAAGCTGATGAATTGCAGTTGCCTCCCTATAAATAAAGAATAAGTCACCAACGAGCCATCTGTCAGTGTATGATTACCAACTTTCTTTTTGTCTTTCAAAGCGGCCTGAGAAACCAAGGGCATCTATAATAGAGAGAGCGCACACATTACAACACGTCCCAGCAGTTAGCCAGAAAGGATCATACAAGAGTCTCTCTTGATTTATCTCACTCAGTGAAATAATTTCATACTGATGTTTTTCAATTGGTGTGTCTGTATATTTCAAATACACATGGAACCACTGCAGGGATTATTTTCCAGGACTTGGTGTTGGGATTGATACAGTTAAGACATGCAAAGTAAAACATTTTTAAAAGAAGAAAATCCTTAAGTCCTCTCTGTTTGTGAAACCAGCGGTTTAACAGAACAATATTAATTCATTTTTTTCTGCTATTGAATAGTAAAAGATCTGGGATACCCTGGGAAAACATATTCCTATGGTTATGTTAAATCTGAATGCCTCACTATCAGTGGGAAAGACAAAGATCTAAGACCTCTTAGCCTACAGAAAACAACAGAGGTTTTTATGATGGAAAAATGAGGGATTTATTCTTTTCATTTTTCCCTCTCCCTCCCCCCCCCAAATAAGTTCAGGGTCAGTGTACAATTTCTCCTTTTGTTTCTATTCTAAGGACCATCCATTTTGGGGTGCTTTTATTCCCCAAAAGTCGGTCTGACTCTGATAACATTCTGTGCATTTGATTCTTTGTTGTAGAAAAAGGTTTGCAGTGTGCGTGTGGCTACATACACACACATATGCATATAATGTTAATATTCTTAAAAAGAAACCTTAGTTTAAGAAGAGTTAAAGGCTGAAAGTAGGTTTCACTATGGAATCCAATTTGGATCCCACCCAAATACTACACTTTCTAAACAAAAATTCTACAAATTAATAAACACCAAATGTTGCAAAGTCTGCAAATGAACACTTGAGTTCCTCCTCCTGCTACCCTTTGCATCTCCTGTCTTCTCCCCATACCTTCATGAACCCTGCATCTCTCTGTGCTCCCTAATACCGTGAACCCCTTTCCATGCCCCTACCTGTCTCTCTGGCCCATGATGCTATCCACGCCCCACTCTGATCTCCTAAATATCTCTGTCCATGGCTCCCTTCATTATTCTCGTGCCCTCCCAGCACTCCTCTCTCATTTGCCCCACTTCCCCCCCGGTTTGCTTCACTCTAATCCTGGCCTGCTACCTCCAGCTCCGCTCAGTAGTTTCTGCAGCAAAGTCTAAAAAGTGAAGAGGAAGTCAGTTTCTATTAAATGCAGTGTTGTAGCCATGTTGGTCCCAGGATATATGAGAGAGAAGGTGCATGAGATAATATCTTTTGTTGGTCCAACTTCTGTTGGTAATAGAGAGAAGCTTCTGTTGGTAAGAGAGAGAAGCTTTCAAACTCTTCTCAGGTCTGGGAAATAGGCCACTTCACCTTGAATGGTCCCTTGAAATGTATGTTAATTACTTACGCTAAACAATCTGTTCCACCTTATATTTAGCTGTGATGCTCTGAGTACCTTTCCCAGACCTGAAGAAGAGCTCTGTAATTTTGGAGGAATTAGGTCTTGATTCTGCAAAGACTTAAGCCCTTGCTTAATTTTATGTACCTGAGTAGTCCCACTGATGGCAATGACACTATTCAGGCACATGAAGGTAAGCAAAACGCAAGTCGTTGGAGAACAGGGGCCTTCACGTGTAGCTGTTTAAAAATGAGGCTTAAAGTAGGAATCTAGCTTCAGCCTCAGTATTGCTATATATGCCAGCATATTAAAGCAATCATTTAAATGTACAACTCATCTATGTGATAAAATTGTACCCGAGTCTGTAGTTCAAACATTGGCAAATCTTCCATTGAAGTCTTAGGAGTTTGTTTGTATTTAATCTATTGATTTGCTCGTTTACGTTGAACCAATCCGTGTGGTATTCAGGTGTCAAGGAATGTCCCACGGCCACAGGATTAAACAAATAAAATGAATTTCTAATCAAGCCCCTGTAAAATTGGGAATTCATTAGGACCCAGAAGGCAGTTAGCAAGTAGGCTGCATTGCTTTACTACTAAAAAGCTAATAGAAAAAATATCTAAAGGAAAGCTGCTTGTGGCTGTAGTTTGTCAGGGAGGGAAACAGCAGCAACAGTTGTCATCTGTTTAACATTTGAGTCTGAGTTAAAGCAGGAAACGGAATGGGCCAGCTATTTTAAACTAATCAGTTCTATCAATAACCTGAAGGTACTTTTAAAAGCTGCAGAGGTAACAGCAGCGCTTGACTCTTCCAGAAGGAAGTTTGCTTTTGTTTCAGACCTGTCGTTGCTTTAATTTGACACCAAGACATGTTTTCCCTGGAGTATTAGGTATCTTGGACTTTATCCATTTGGTAAAGAACTGACCTGCATAATTCCTATGTAGTGAGGAGATTTACTACTTAGGTCAACATGCATCTCCTGTGAGTCAAATAAACACAAGGAGCATTCATTAGGCATGCTTACTGAATTTAGGTTGCATTCACACAACCTGATATGGGAGCCACTGGGGCCATGCTAGTTCAACCAAGGTCGCATAGGGCAAGGGAGCAAGCAAAGAGGGCTTTTATCAGCCACAGACTGAATAAATAAATCAATCCAGCTGATTTCAATACCCAATCTAATTGCATGTGGCAGGAGACTAACTTCAGGGGATGCTTCTGAGTTTACACTAATTCAAACAGTTAAGGTACAAAAAGGCTAGGCCTCTGTAAAATAGAGAAAAAAAAAAGAGTTCAAGAAAGAGAGATCAGAGACACATACATCATTACGAAAATGCATTTGTAATTTTATAATTCACCCTCTCTCTCACCCACTCCCATGTAGGTGAAAGAGATTGTTATAAAAATCAGGTTTTCACCTAGGAAGTGGTATCTACTCGTTAGAGTGGGGGGCGGTGAGTATGGACTCCTGGGTTCTGGGCCCAACTCTGCCACAGACTTTCTGTGTCACACTTGGGAAATCGTCAGTCTCCCTGGACCTGTCTGCCCCTCTGTGAAAGTGGGCCTGAAGTTGTGAAAGTAACTGTTGATTTTCATTTCCTTAATTAATGATTACCCGGTTTCTGACATCTCAATGGGGACTGATTTTGAGAGACTGCCTGCTCAGCTCCAAGGCACCCCAAATCAATAACCGACTGAAAATTTTAGGGCAACAATTATAGATTTTAAGAAAAATATTTTGCGCGTTGATTTCAGTCTGGTGATATCAGTGAAAAGGACTTTGTGGCCTGGTGAACCAAATCCAGATGTCAATGGAGTCACATGTGTTTTGACATTATATCCTTAATCTCTCTATCAAGCTTTACTCGTGATTGATTTAATGGTAATACCTAAAAGGATTAATGCATTTATGTGTATACAGAGCTTGGAGATCCCAGGTTAAAAGCAGCATTCACAGCCTTGCCAATACCCTCGATTTCCACAGTAGTAGTGTTGAGAATTTGGTCAGGGCTGGAGACTAGCCTCCGGATGAAATGAGATGCTGCAGCCCCACTTGCCCACCTCCTGGGGAAGAGCAGCCAATCAGGACTGGCACAGCTCTCCCTCCTTCCCTCAGCAGCTGAGAGTAGTTTTTGAGCAGGAAGTTTTTTTGAGCAGGAAGGAGGGAGAAGGAGCGGTGGATAACCACTTTCACTGGAGGGGGGAGGAGAGAGTTGAAAGATCCCAGCAGTTCTCAGTTTTTCTGCTTTCCCCTCTCCCCTCCCTTTCTGTGCGCAATGGATAAGTCTGCTGTCTCTCCCGTCCCCATCCTCATTCCTGCACCACCAGGCCTGGGACAAGAGAAGGGGATACATAACCCCTGGAGCTGCAGAAGTAGCAGAGATAAGGGCTGGGATAGGTGCATAATTAATCGCTGGGTTGGGGGAGTGGTAGATGCAGACGGGTGGGAGGACACAGATTTGATTCAATGAGAAGTTTGGGGAGAAGCCAGCGAAGACACTTGTAGCCAGGGGCCAAAATCACCTTGCTCTGTAAATCTGGGAAAGTGAGCAGCACTTACTGTCTCTCAGACACACCCTGGGCTTAGGGGAGGGCAGCGGAAGTCAAAAATCAAGAGACAAACCAAAACCCACAATTTGATCTTTAAAAAAACCTCTCAATTTCTGAGTGAATCCCATGACTTGGGGGGGCCTGACTCGTGATTTTTGAACTTTGGGGGTTGGCAAAACTGGATATAGGGTCCAAGTATTGCATAGGGAAAGCCGACTATTAGCATCCATCATGTGGTTCTAAGAGACATGGATACATAGGAGACCAATTTTCTTTGCTGATCTTTTCCCCCTACACCTCAAGGTTTCAGCAGCAGTGAGGCATTTCCTTAAGCTCATGACACACTGGTGAAAACTCAGAATGTTGCAGGAAGCGGTACTGGTAAGGCAGTGGACAGCCTTCTTCCCTTAGAATCATTAAACAATTCGCAAACATGGTGCTAGGGGCCGCTGCACTACGTGAGGTGCTGTTAGATGAGACCTAAAAGTGAGATCCTGACCACTTGTGGTCACTTTACATCCTTGGAATCTTTTAATAAAATTAGAGGATTTCTCCTATGATGGCCTTGCTAAATAAAAATAGGATAATTACATTCCATCAAAAGCCCCTCTTCTGGTGTCCGTTGGCTTAAGGGATCATTTACTCTCTATTCTCAACTGTTGGATAGTGTTGCTATGTGCTATTTAAAGGTACTCTTCTTCCACTCCAGTGCATGGCAGCTGTATTTCAGCGGAGGATGGAGTGAGTCCTGTATATATAATTTGCAATCAGTTTGCAAAGGTTTCTGAATGCTGTGGGATTTATAGCAAGAAAGGCTCTGTATAAATGTCAGTGAGTATCATTAGGTGTGTGTGTGTCTATAATGCTGATGGAACACAAGCACCATGAATTACCCAAATTGCTACCATGGGAACTACATACTTTTTTAAGGATCTGATCCGGCAAGCCTCATTCATGCTGAGTAGCGCTTACTCATGTGAATTTTCCCACTGTGTTAAATGGCACTGCTTGCTCAGGAAAATGCTACTCAATCTGAGTAAAAAGTTGCAGAATCGGAGCCCTTAGGCATTAGCAGAACAAACTAAAAAAGGTGGGTAAAACCCACATAACTTATTGGCACAGAAATTGTTTCTGCCCTGGGGTTGCTGTCACTATCTTTCCATGCTGGAAAAATTGTGTGTGTGGGTGCAGTATACCCGTTTTTACAAGTTTTATTTTGCTAACGTCACATGAGTTCTGGTCTCCCCAGTGGTGAATCTGAGATACTTTTGTTCTTGTGTGCTGCAGGGGAAAAGGATTTAAAGACCCAACATAAAAAAAGAGACTGCCTTTCTGTGGTTTGATGTGAAATAATCTTGAAGATGAGGTCCAACATTTTCTTTTGAAGTAGGTTGACAACGCAACAAGTTGCTGTTATGGAAGGAGACAAGAAAAGCAGGTACTTTTGCCCCCACGGTGTGCTAAATGTTAGGGCTCAGGACGTCCTGGTTCTTACTTGCCTATGCAGGGGAGTAAGGCCTCCCTTACTGCCCTGCTTAGTTATGACTTGTGCAGTAGAGAGGAAAGCAGCCGATGCTCACCTATCTCTTTTCACTGAGAGCAAGTGGGTGGGGAGGGGCCTGAGAGGAGCAGGGAGAGGGAAGAACCTTGACTTCAACCCTCTCCCTTTTCTGGCCATTGCAGTTGGCTGGGTGCACATGGTGTGAAGCAACTTACTGCTTCCCCAGAACAAAGGATGAGCAGGATTAGAATTCCTGCTCTGCTCCTGGGACATTGCAGTTACAGACTGCCCTTTACTTGGGCCAAATTGAAGAGAACAATCTTCTGTAAAATATCTGAGCTAAAAAATATAACGGGAAAAGTGGCTGGGCCTGGGAAGACTCTCACCCAGGACTCCAGGCTCTGGCTTTTTGTGCTTGCACGTCACAGACACTAATGAATTTGCAAGTGGGGAGCACCAATGCAACAAGAGGAGGGTGTGCTTTCTATTGACTTCCTTTGCTCCATGTCAAGCACAGGAAATCCTAAGGATTATTCATTAGGTGACAGCTCTGCAATGCAAACCCAGCCCTGCTCCCAAATGACTTGAATTATTATTGTTTAGAGGCTCAAAAGCACCAGTTAAGCTCTGCAAGGAAGGAGGGCCTTGTGGTTAAGGGATTGGCCTGGAAATAAATTAATGGAGATATCTCATTTCCTAGAGCTGGAAGGGACCCTGAAAGGTCATTAAGTCCAGCCCCCTGCCTTCACTAGCAGGACCAAGTACTGATTTTGCCCTAGATCCCTAAGTGGTCCCCTCAAGGATTGAACTCACAACCCTGGGTTTAGCAGGCCAATGCTCAAACCACTGAGCTATCCCTCCCTCCAAGGGAATGTGGGTTTGATTTCTAGATATACCATCGGGCTCCTGACGTTGGGCAACTCACTTAATGCCCAAATAAATGTGTTAGCCTCTAAGGTGCCACAAGTTCTCCTCATTCTTTTCACTTAATCTGTCTATGTCTCAGATGTAAAATGGAGATGATCATAATTCCTTTCTCCCACCTTTTGCCTATTTTGATTGCAAGCGACTGGGTCAGAGATTGCCTGTTACTATATATAGGTACAGAACCTAGCATAAGAGGATCTTAATCTTGGCTAGAGTCTCTAGGAGCTACTGTAATACAAATGACAATAATAACCTGGGTCCCATTGTTCTACATGTTGTCTGAACTCACGAGAAGATACTTGCTCTGAAGAGTTTACAATCTGCTAACACATGCAGCCTTTGAAACGGGGGACAGTGGAACACAACAAACTATGTAACATTTTAATAAATTATACACATTTTGTACATTTTTAAACAATTACTCGAACACCTCAGTTTTGCCTGGTGTGGCCCATCAACCTGTCATTTCTTGTAGGCATAACAGAAGAGGCAGGACGTGGAGGCAAAGTGGGCAGTTGCCGTTTTGGATCAGTTTGGCCCTTGGGGATGTTCCATGCAACGTGGGAGAACGTGTGAAGACTGGTGTGGGCTTGGCTGGTGGCTTGTCAAAACTGCCAGCGTTGGTGGAGTTGGCGAGCAAGATAGATGTGAAAAGAAACAAGCACAGATAAGTAGGGAGAGACAGAGCTGTGAAGGCTTTCGAAAGCGAGGCTGGAAGGTGGAATTTAGAATTCCCATCACAAATCTAGATGGTTTGCAAATGCAGGGCCGGCTACTCATGGCTGGTTTCCATGGGATCACTTGAGGGGAAACTCTTTTGCAAATCAAGTAGAGCCTGTCAGAATCAGGCCCTAAGAATACGGGGCCAAATTCAGAGCTCAGATAAGCAAGTGTAGCTCCATTGACTTTAGTGGAGTTGGAGCGCCATACACCAGTCTGAACTTGGCCCAATGGAACCCAAAGCATTCTCTCATTGGCGCCTCTAAGTAATTTCCCATCGGAGATCTATTGTCAGGATAAAAAATAATCCCCCAGCTTCTCATTGCAAAGAAAAATTATTGCTTCAGGTATTATGCAATAGAGGACACAGGCCTGGTGAAGACAAGGAAATGGCTTGTTGAGTAGGATTGAAGAAGTGTACATAGAGCAGCGTACCTTTATTAATGTGTCTGTCTCTGTCTGTGGTTGCAGAAGCTTTGGTGTTTTGATTGCTGCTTGATTTAGACAGCTTTCTGGGTGATGTTACTCTTCTATTTATGTGGCCTAAGAAAGGGAAAAGAGAGAGAGAGAGGAGCTTTGGGGAGCTGTGACCCTCTTTATTCAAACCTGAACAGTGGCAGGGTCTTTACTTCCAAGAACTCACTTTGCCTTTCTTCTCGCCATCCAGTGAGGGTGCCGAAATAATAGGTCCTTGGAGCTAACAAGGTTGATCATCAAGGAAAGCTCTGTGCCTGCCGAATCCTAGGGCGATGGAAAAATCTTAGTGCTCCATTGAACTACATTGTGATAACAGACATTCTAAAAGGCAAATTGAAAGGGTGATTTTGAAATTGATCTGTGCACAGACATTTTGTGCCGTTCCCTGTTCCCAAAACAACACAGCATGGACCACTGCATGGACTGAGCTTCCTAAATGCCAAATAACACCAAATGTATCACATGTGATTGCAGCAGATGTCTTCAGCAGTGGGTGGCGGGATCAGTGTTAATGTTTAATGCTGGGGGTAGGGATACAATGGCACTAAATTATGGAGATTACATTAGTAGGTTAAGAGGATCATTACTACAGAAAGGTCCTGCTGGGACCTTAGCACTCTCCTTACATGGAGGTGTTTAATAGAATCACCTGCCGTGAATGACAGAGCTGCAGATATAAATAACCACAAACAGGAGGACAGCAAATGCTTCCCAGGAAGCAGAGCAGCACAGGATTTTTGGATGCATTTAGAATGTTGTTAATATATCCACTTTTCTTTTTCAGACACATATAGCCTTGTGGCTAGGACAAGAAAGTAGAAGTCAGAATTCCTGGGATATACTCCTGCTACTGAGTGTCTGGGTACCCTTGGACAAGTCACTCTACCCTTCCAAACCTCAGTTTACCCATCTAGAAAAACAGGTGTAACAATATTTGTGTGGGTATTTATTGTGTTATCTCTCTCGGGACACCGTCAATACCAGGTTGAGTAATCAAGGCCGCCGAACAGGGAAATAACCCACTTCCTTCCCTGATGAACCAAGAGACGCACCCCACCCATGTACTTATTCGCTACACCGATACTGACTTAGATTCTTAATACATTCCATGGGTGGCATACCCAAACCCACTTATCCACTGATGCTTTAAAAAACTCCGCACCCCAATCTGGTTATATGATATGTATGTATCTCGTGATCTTTGTAACCGATACCTGTAATCCCTCATAACTCAAGCCTGACCCCAAATGTACAGTACCTTTCCTCTTAACATGTGTATATTTAATTTTAAACATTAACCTTAATAAATTTTTTAAATCTGAGTACCTGACAAACTTTAATGTATTCATCCTTACAACACCTCTGTGAGGTAAGGGGGATGCTATTCTCCCCATTTTACAGATAGGGGATTGAGGCACAAAGAGGATAAGAACCAGATTTCACCAGGTGCCTAAATATTTTTGAAAATCTAGGTCAAAGTGATTTGGTCAGCATCACACAGGAATTCTGTGGTGGAGCAGGAGCCCAAGTGTGGATCTCCGAAGTCCTATGTTATTCTCTAAACATGGGGCCATCCTTTTCACTGTCTTGTATGTCTGCAAAATGCCATTCACGCCTTTACTGCTGTATCATTAGAGCCCTGCAAATCTGCGGGTATCTGCTTTATATCAGTCGGCCATTTTTGTGGATAGCAGCTCGGATGTGGATACAAATTTTGTATCCGCGCAGGGCTTTGCAGCACATACTCACCAGAACAGAGCGGCTGTCACCCAGCCCACAGGGTCCAGCTGGGCTCTCTGAATCACACAGCTGCGGGGGTAGCCTGCTGGGCATTCTGGGAATTGTAGTCCCCAGCTGGCTTGGACAGAGGAGGTAAACTACAACTCTCAGAAGGGAGTGAGCCAAGCGCCATTTTGAAAGAGGTGTGGTGGTATAATTTACACTAGCATGTGGCAAGGGCCCGTGCTATGAAGGGGGAGTAGTTATCACTGCACTTTGCCTGGGCTGGGTCTGCCTGCATTACAGCCTCCACAGCGGCATAGGGGTGTCCGAGCCCCTGCACCCCACTGCACACAAACGCCCAGGGTTGTAGCCTTCCTACCCATAGTGAGTGGGGAAGGAGGTATGGCGGCGGTGGAGCAGGCGGTGGGGCAGGAGATCTCTGAGGAGAAGTGGGGGGCGGTCAGGGGCTTGGTACAGCCCTGCGTCACTGCTGCGAGGTGACCTGTGGAGCTGCTTAGAGCCCTGCAAATCTGCGGATATCCGCAGACAATTTTTGCGGATCGCGGATCGGAGGCAGATACACATTTTTGTATCTGCAGTAGGGAATGAAGCGAGTTTATAATGAACTGAACTCGGTGCCGGGACCACCGTAGTCTTCTGTTGTGGTAAATAAAGTGGAAGAAATGTTAAATCTGTGCCTCTCTATGGTATCTTTCTCGGCTAATCCATTTCCAGCAATTACACCCAGGAAGCTGACTTCCTAAGAGCTCATGCTCATGTTGTAATGAACTGCCTGTCACCTGCTACAGAACCCAGAGTGGGACGTGTCCGGCCAGCAGATATGTTTACACTGGAAGAAGTTATGGCTCAGTGGGCTTCTATAATGTTCACTCTGACAACAAATTACATCGATCAGCAAACTGTGGGCAAATGATTTTTTAAGGTTAAATTTAATTTTAATGTTTAATTTTCCCATGTTAGGCCTTTTTTCATTTTAAGATAAATGTCCTGTTCCATCTTAAAGGCAGATGAGTGAAGGGGTGATTCAGAGTGACTGAACATTTAGCATTTGCTCGGGTAGTGCAGGAGGCATCTTTGATGTGGCCATTTGCCGCTCATCTTGGTTTGCTGGTGATATTAGCACTTGGTTAGGAAGAGCATACCGTGTAAAGTGGGCGGATCCAAACTTCCACAAAGTTTAAGGCTGCTCAGAGCTGAGGTTTTGGTTCAGCCTGAACTTTGTATTTGAACTTCTCCAAAACATAAGGAAGTTTGGATCTGGAGTTTTGTTTTGGGCCCATCTATGTTGCCAGCAAATCACAAAGCATTTTGCCTCTTTTTAAAGAAGGTAAATAATGAGGACTATTGGATAAGCCCCGGCTGTGTTACTCATACCTAGAATCTTACTAAGATCATTGTTCTTTGGAACTCCTGGGATAAGTAAGGCAAACAGGATTTGTCTCTATTATTACAGCAAGATGGTTGTAAATTAAAAACAAGAGGGTCCAACCTTGCTCCCATTGAAGCTAATGAGAGTTTTGCATTTGAGTTCATTGGAAAAAGAGCCAAGCATATAGACCTGAATTCCAAATGTATGGTACTGCAATACTGGCTCTCTAGCATTAAAAGTGTAAATAAGAAAGTACAATTAAAAAAACCCCAATATTTCATGGGATTTTAAAATGCAGCTTTAATTCTCCAGCATGGTGTGGTATTTAATATATGTTTCTATTGAGAGGAGCAAGACCACTTACACATTGTTTGCATTATATCCAGCAACTTTTTTGTGACTCATTACATACATTTCAAATCCAACAGTATCCAATGACCTGGTATTTAGCTTTAAGCATCATGAACCAGCTTCTACTTTAACTTGACATCTGGGATTGAGTTCACTTTTTTACTCGTATACGTTTTCCCATACTTCATCATGAGTGCCCTATACTACTTCATAAGGAGAAGTGTAAAACCAAGATCCTTTTTCCAGCATGTCCAGCAGAAATGTGAGCTATTTCTGTTGTGAAGAAACTGAATTTGACTGACAATTCCTCTATAAGATATACTGTACAGCTGTTAGTATCGGGTCTAAAGGTTTCTTATCCCTTTTCCTCCATTTTACCACCATCTCCTAAATTTTTACAACCAGTAATCCTAACTCTGAGCCCGTATCTATCTCCAGCTCCAACAGTTCAGAAATCTGTAATGAGTAGGTCAGATCTTCAACTGGGGTAAACCGGCCTAATTCCATTGGCTACAATAAAGTGACACCAATTTACATCAGCTGACAATCTGGTCCAATTCTCCTCCCCGGTTTTTAAAATGTTTCCATAGTATGTACACTAATGATTCGGGGCCTCTTCTACAGCTCCAACATTTTCTGGAGCTCTCTTCTGCAAATTTGGCCAACATCCCTGGAATCAGAGAAAAATTATATTAATGATCTTCAGTTTAATCTATTTGAGAATGAAAAGGCTGCTTTTGCATATATGAGACCAATATTCTGTTCAGAATTGTCCCCCAGTTCCTCATCCCAGAGAATTTAATGTTCTGCAGGTGATTACTACCTCTACATAGGCTATTTAGGCCTTTTTACCTCTTATTTCTTGGAAGTATCACCTCTTCATCTCCCCAGTTATATCCACAGAGGATCCTTTTTTCCTGGATCTGGTTCTGCTTTGGAGGTATTGGAAATATTTTTTATTTCTCCTTATATTTTACACATGAAGTTTAGTTAGACGGAGGCTAAGACATTAGTCAGATTCAGATTGGGACTGGACGTTTTATACAGATAACCAGTATGTGCAGAGGTATTGTATTAATGCTAACAAAATGAGAGTTTTGGAAGGGATATAAAACCTCCTGTGCCTTAGGCTAAGACAGTTTCTAACGATTAGTGGTTAGAAAGAGAGCTTTATGGTGGGCATATTATCCTATGCCTGCCTGCTGTGAGGTTACTTTCACCTTCCTCAGACGCACCTGGTGCTGGCTGCTCTTGAAGACAGAATAATGGACTAGATGGACCATTGGTCTGATCCAATGTGTCCGACTGATCATATTACCTTTTCCTTTCCATCTACCTGGAACCATAATGGAACTTGGTTATCCTTTTTGAAGACCCATTGTAGTTGGTAAGGAGTGTGAAGGGGCCAACTAAGAAGGTTCCATCTTAGGACACCCTGTCTGTATCCAGCTATACCTTTTAAATTCTAAACCTAGATCTCTTACACTTTCAGATGAAATGTGTCAGGAGTTTGTTGCAGTATTTTGGCTACACTATAGGAAACATGCTCCTTATTGCCTTGAAGTCATCAATCGTTTCCACAGTGTGGACCACATCTCAGTGGAGAGACTGTCCTGTGGATACTTCCTCTCTGATTTGCAATCATGCAAATCACTGTACTGTCCCTCTGCAGTTATGCATCCACCTCGCCTCCCAAAACATCCTATGGCCATTGCTTATGTGGAAAAGCATTAGTAGGAAAATATCTTTTAAAGTGTTTACATATCTGAAAGGAAAGACGGTCTTGTGGTTAAGACACTGGACTGGAACTTGGATGACCTGAATTCCGTTCCCCGTGCTGCCACAGATTGCCTGTGTGGTCCTGCGAAAGTCACTTTAACTCTCTCTGTCTCTGCTCCCAAGCTATAAAATGAGGATATTAGTACTTATCTTGTAAGCTTTTGGAGATAGGGAGTGTATTTATATGCAGCACCTACCATCTTGCGGCTGCTAATGGGAGGTTGTTATATCACCAATTTTTAGCTCCGTTTAGTGTGATTGAATACAAGTGAATCACACTGTCTTCTTTTGGTCTTCACTTGATCTCCCCCTCCCTTCAGTTATGTTTTATCTGGAAACAAAGAGCACGAGCCAGCACCATGTGACTAGCCAACGCATAGGTGCCGATTTCTACTGGCGTCGGAGGATGCTTGACCTCCCTCTGCCCCCGGCCCCTCCCCGACTCCACCCCTGTCCCCCCCACCCCCTTTCTAACCCCTTCCCCAAAGTCCCCGCCCCAACTCCACCCCCTCCTGCCCCTATTCCAACTTCTTCCCCAAATCCCTGCCCCGGCCTTGCCTCTTCCCCACGTCCTCCTATAGTGCGCCACGTTCCTGCTCCTCTTGCTACAGCTGTTTGGTGGTGGTAAGTGCTGGGAGGCAGGCAGAGGAGTGGGGACGCGGTGCGCTCAGGGGAGGAGATGGAGGAGGAGGTGAGGTGGGGTGGGATGGGGAGCTTGGCTGCCAGTGGGTGCAGAGCACCCATTAATTTTTCCCTGGTGCTCCAGCCCCAGAGCACCCATGGAATCGGCGCCTATGAGCCAACGCAATGTGTATCACCAGTAACTGGTCTGCAGACCATCAATGCTCCATAGCTGGGAATCCACTGCTCGTCCCCATATTGACAGTGGGAGGAAAGACACATCTCTTCCAATCCTTCTGAGCTGGATCCGTAAGGTGCCTGCACTAGGGCTATATATTTTATTAACGGGGGGTGTAACCTGACCATCAGCTATCTAAAAGTGTGAATTTCTCCAAATAAATCGTAACCCTTCCAGTTTTGTTTTACCATATCTATAGTGTAAGGGCATCAATTCTGAGATGCCCACATTCTATTGTATGCCAAATGGGTTGTTTTGGAATTTTTAATGTTGTTAACAGTTGATCATCAGCATCTGAACTTCCTTTGGTCTCCATCTCCCCCAAATGAGTCCCCTTTGTGCCTGGGTGGTCTGTGAGTTACTGTGGTAGAGGGACATCTTTGTTCTGTGTCGCTTTGAAGTGTCCTGCTCACCATCATTATCTCTGTTCCAGCTGTAGGAGTATTAACACTTTTGCCTGTTTTAGAAAAGTCTTCCCTATACCAGGGGGCCCCACTCCATTTTATACAGTGCTTTTCCCACATCAGTCATAGAATTTGCCATAGCAACTGAACACAGCTTTATTTGCCGTGTAATATTAAGACCACATCCTCAGCTGGTGTAAAACTGACGTAGCTTCATATGCGTCAGTGCATCTCTCACCAGATGAGGACGTGGCCTATAGCATTTTTCTGGTGTTTCCCTTTCACAGTCTCCTTAATGTGGATGTTCTAGATAACTTAACTTGGATCCCATTGATAACTAACTCTGCCCTCCAGCATCTTACAGTCACAGTTTTTTGTCATAGGGTTACTGATGATATTGGTCTGTAACTTTATCGCATATGAGAGGTTCTACACCCTGCTTTCTTTAGCAAGATGATAGAGGCATTATTCATGGTGGGAGGGAGCTGCCCTTCTCCAAAAGCATGTAGGAATTTGTATATGTATCCAGTGTCACCAGGTCACTTGTATTGTGGATTATTTGCAAGGGCCTAATTCATCTCTGTCTCAGATTTAGGCTGGACCGGAGAATTTCTTGCTTAATGTATATCATTTAATTTTGCTTAGATAGTGTGTTTGTTCCCTTGGGACTTATTTAGTTCTGTAAGTCCCTAATGTCCTGAGTGATTGCTCCCAATTCCCTACACAGGACGGCTCCCTTGTTAGTCTTGGTCTCTGAAATAATAGTTATATGTTTTTGCTGCAAGACTCTCCGAGCTACACTCATGTTAGCCCTTGCTCTAATGCAGTAATAACTTTTTGCACACCACTGAAAGAAACTTTGTAACAGGACTGAATTAAGACAAAGGCAATATAGGCCAGTGCCTCAGCACCTGGTGTTATGTGATTAAATCAGATTCATTTAAAAAATAGTAAGTTTTCAGCCCTCATGGCTGCAGAGAATAGATTGAAAACATGATCTGAGTGTAACTGATGCAAAGATGTCTGAGTTTGCAGAGAGTCTGAAACAACAGCTCTGAGGAGATATAAGTGACCCACACCTCTCAACACAGTGTTAACGCCGAGAACCACTGGTCTGGGAGGCTCCCAGATACCATCCCATCAGGGTGCTCTGTGTGTGACATGAGAAGAGTACAGCAGGTCCAGGCCACCCACCCCAGCGATATGCCCCAGCGGCTAGAGTACATGCTGCTCCCCTCTGCTGCCACTTTGCCTCTCCAGCAGGAATGCGGGCTCTTGCTGCTGCTCCTGGCGGGGAGAAGGGGTCTCAATACCACTGCCATTCTAGTAAGGAGCAGAGTCAAGGACAGAACTGTGGTGGCGGAGCTGTTTCATGATGTGTCTACGGCCCCAGATTGCCTTAATCTAGCCTGGTTTCTGACGGATTTATCCTTTGAAAGGGGCCTGTCATGGCATGAGCTGGATGGCCCTATGGTGGTCGTGCATGCAATCCCAGAATACTGGCATTCCGGTACTTCTGGGAATGGTGTGGGATTGTGCCCACCGGCACATGTGCATGACGTCGCGCCATACAGGGACTCCATTTGGAAGAGCAAGTGAGGTCATGCCATTGGGGGCAGGGCAGTGCACTCATCAAAGTGGCATCCCCCATCCAATACCAGACAAAAACCACATCTGGTTTTGGATGGGGTGGAGGGTGGGGGCAAACCTTAGAAAAGCAGGACTGTCCAGTTTAAAACTAGACAGATGGCCTGGCTAGATGGCCCCTTCCCTGGGGCAAAACATGCTGGAGGTGGAATGGGGAAAGAAAATCTTTGAGGATCAGTAGCTGAGTTCCTCCCCCACTCACCGTTCCAGTGGGTGTCCGGTGCTTCAGAGGCCAGTGTAAGATTCCTACAATAGGCTGATGTGGGCTATTCTGCCTCCCACATTTAGGTCTTATCCTGATCTCTAACAGCTAGAGATTGGCTTACGGCCTGAAACGTGAAGTTCAATATCCCTTCCAGAATCTGCTAGAATTGTGATAAATGGCTATTCTTGTTATCCAGACAAATGACCAACCCCTCTTTGAATCTTGCTAACCCCTCCACGTCTCTGCACTGTCCTCTGTCCTTTTCTGATATTTTTTATTTTTTTAAATCTGTCCACTTCCTTTGTATTTGAAATGTAGATCCCGATGAGGTTTTGCAGTGCATTTCCTTGGGAAATATTTGTCTCACAATGGGGTTCCAGCCCATCATTTTTGAGGCCGGGGGGCAAGGGTAGTTTTTCTCTCACCAAATTTCACTGCAGATAGTTATGCATACAGTCAGAGGACTGAAGAAGCATCATTTCCCTCCAGCTAACAATAAAGCGGGCTAATTGGTAGCAACAATTATCCCAAATGCTGGAAAAACTCAATTAGGAGCAAAGCATGTTCAAATGTTGTTCCCAGATATTCCACCTTCGTTATCACAGACCACCCATGAGTGGAGTGTTCTGAATGTTATACAGTGGTGTTGTTATGGTTTTTTAAAAAAGAGTTAATTTGTAATGGGGCAGGAGAAGGCTGGGGAGCTATTTAGAAGGGAGACAAATTGCTCTTTCTTCTGTCTTGAGTAGATAGCGTTAGAGCAGTAATGAGCCATGTAATGAAAGCCAAGTGCCAGAACTTCATTTTTTGTAATGTGTGGTCCAAAGCCATTGTAGTGAATGTAAATGGAGGGGAAATGATATTCCATGTACTGTATTGTAACCATGCAGGTATCTGGCAAAAGCACACAGAGCCTGCAGCACCTCTCTGGCTGTATATGCAGACTTCACTGAGGTCAGTATTATTTCTTGTCCTGACAAGGATTCTCTGCTCAAAAGGCTTCGGGGTTTTTTTTTTGTCTGCTTCAAGCAACAGCAGGGGGTATGAAAAGGGCATTTTTCTCAAGTGATGAGGTCTGTTCCCACGACTGTGGGAAGAAAGATGGGGAGAGAGAGAGAGACAGATGGGCAGAGGAGTCAGAGACACAGGGAGACTCTGTGTGGCTTAGGACTGAGGTGTTGCTGAACTTTAATGGGAAAGAATTTTGTAATATTCCTAACTGGTACTCGTCGGCATGCTTAAAACCTGCCAAGTCCTCCTCTCACTTTGATGTGCCAGTATCATCCACAACACCGAATGCTACGTAAATATCACTAGGTAGGAGTCCTGATGTGCCTGGTCTGAGCCAGAACACGTGAACTATGCAGAATTCACGTCCTGCACAGTTCAGTATTGTTGTTGTTATTTATGTGCATTGCATTTGTGCCTACAGGCCCCAATCAAAATCTGAGTTTTTGTTGAGCGTGGTTCTGTACAAATACACCTCTATCCCGATATAACGCGACCCGATATAACACGAATCCGGATATAACGCAGTAAAACAGTGTTCCGGGGGGCGGGGCTGCGCACTCCGGTGGATCAAAGCAAGTTCGATAGAACGTGGTTTCACCTATAACGCGGTAAGATTTTTTGGCTCCCGAGGACAGTGTTCTATCAAGGTAGAGGTGTACATAGGCAAAGCTAATCCTGCCCCTGAGAATTAAATACACAGGACAGTCGGGGGTGGGAGAAAGAAAGTACTGTTATCCCCATTCTATAGATGGGAACTGAGGCACAGAGAGATTAAGTCAGTAGAAGTTAGGAGCATGAATACCTTTGAGAAGCTGGGCCTAAGTGACTTCCCCAAGGTCCCAGAGGGAGTTTGTGAGAGAGCTGGGAATAGAAACCAGGTTTGCTTATGCTCATTCTTGTGCCTTAACCAGAAGACGCTCCCTTGCCCTGAGCACAGGGTTTGGGTACTGGGGTTATCCCTAATGATGAGATGGTTAAGAGGCTGTGCCCCTTTACCCACATAATTATACCCCATGCAGTGCAGTTATCCATTTATACTGGGTCATCTGGTTCTCACCCGGTAGAGTCCACTGGGAACACTGTATGCATCGGGGCCTGTTCTCTGGTGAGATTGTCCCAGGAGAGAAGCCATCTAGGAATAAGATACAGCAGTATGAGCTGCCTGCAACTCCTGCGCTGCCATGGGGCCAGGAGCCAGCTGGTTCATAGGTTGGCCTGAATCAGGAGCAGAAAGGGGGACGCCCTGATTCAGCGCCTCTCCTCAGTTGCATTTGCAATGAAGGCTCCTCTGGAACCCGAGCTGAATGTTCAAGCTGCACTTTCATGGCAGAACAGCCCCACTGGGGTGAACCCTCCATCAGACACAGCTGCTCCAGGAGGTGCAGAATGGGTGTGATTAGCACCCTCCTTAGGCTGCAGGGGTGAATCTGACCCATTATTTCCCCTGCAAGAGAGTCAGTAAAGTTTCCTATCAATGGAATGATCTCTCTCTCTCTCTTTCTTTAGTAATGGGGGAACTCACATTCCCAAAGGTCTCTAGGTCAAAAAAAGCACCAACCATTTAAAGCAAAACTAAAGTAATATGGCCCCAAAACACTTACATAGCCAGGAGTGAGAATGCAGCAAAAGGTGGTATTTAGTATGTAAGAAAAAAACAATTCTCCTGCTTGGGTTTCAGATGTCTACAATTTGGATTATATCCAAACTATATGAGAATTATGCCCAGGTTGGGGTCCTTGGGAAATCTGGCCAGAAGTGTCACAAAGGGAGTGTCTGGGTACAAAGCAATTTCAGAAATATGGCTCTAATTTCCATGCCTGAATTTGGAGCTGAACACTTCTGAAAATCTGGCATCAACTGTGGGTCCCAACCGTTAGAAAATCTGCCTGCATTCTTTTTAAAACCTGACCCTATGTTGTGAATGGACACACTTCTACAGTCTATGGGCTTCTGGACAAGGACCAAGGTCGTCTCTGTGGTTTGTAAAGCCCTAGCACAGTGTGGGTGCTAGTGCACTAGAATGAAATAATAGTAATATTTTGCCAAATTTCATCCAAATCCAGTGTTATCTGAACTTCTTCATAACTCTGGTGCCTACTCACCTCCATCAACAAAACAGGAGCAAGTTAGAAATCAAACCCAAATGCCCTACTACTCTGCTCCATGCACATACTAATTTTTCACTGTGGGTGGGATATTTGTTTAAAATACCTTACTTCTACATAACACTTTTTCACTATAGATTTCAATGTGCTTTACAACAGAGGTAAGTGTCATTGTGTTACCATGTTACAGGTGGAGAAACTGGGGCACAAAGAGAGAGGGAATGACTTGCCCCTCATCACCCAGCATAATCAAGGAACAGAATCCAGGTTTTCTGGGTCCCAGCCCAATGCCTATTCCACTAGGCCACACTAAGGGAATACAAAATAGTCTATAATCCCCACTGGAAGAATATAATTATAATTATAGAATATAACAATATATATAATTAATGGAGATATCCCATCTCCTAGAACTGGAAGGGACCTTGAAAGGTCATTGAGTCCAGCACCCTGCCTTTACTAGCAGGACCAAGTACTGATTTTTGCCCCAGATCCCCCCCTCAAGGATTGATCTCACAACCCTGGGTTTAGCAGGCCAATGCTCAAACCACTGAGCTATCCCTACCCCTGATGCCACAGGTGTACTTAGTCAATGTGGAAAGGAGAGCATGCCAGGCTGGAAAGCCCTGTCTTCCATTCTTTTGAGTTCATAATGTTAAAGGCTCAGCAGCACCGTTTCCCCAACCCTGAAAAGTTCAGAATCTTCAATGGGAGGAAGATGGAAATTTTGTCTTAGTAAGGTTGGCAGGATCAGTGGTAGGCAACCGAAAGATACTCCAATTGGGTTCAACTGGGGCCTGATCCAAAGCCCACTGAATTCACTGGGAGTATCATAGAATCATAGACTTTAAGGTCAGAAGGGACCATTATGATCATCTAGTCTGACCTCCTGC
The DNA here is from genome assembly GCF_027887155.1 of Malaclemys terrapin pileata. Classification (NCBI taxonomy): domain Eukaryota; kingdom Metazoa; phylum Chordata; order Testudines; family Emydidae; genus Malaclemys; species Malaclemys terrapin. The sequence continues at coordinate 17,339,802 of NC_071509.1, read as the reverse complement.
ACAACGCAGGCCACAGAATCTCACCCACCCACTCCTGTATCAAACCTGTGTCTAAGCCATTGAAGTCCTCAAATCATGGTTTAAAGACTTCATGGTGCAGAGAATCTTCCAGCAAGTGATCCGTGCCCCACGCTGCAGAGGAAGGCGAAAAACCTCCAGGGCTTCTGCCAATCTGCCCTGGAGGAAAATTCCTTCCTGACCCCAAATATGGCGATCAGCTAAACCCTGAGCATGTGGGCAAGACTCACCAGCCAGACACCCAGGAAAGAATTCTCTGTAGTAACTCAGATCCCACCCCATCTAACATCCCATCACAAGCCATTGGGCATATTTACTGCTAGTAGTCAAAGACGAATTAATTGCCAAAATTAGGTAATCCCATTATACCATCCCCTCCATAAATTTATCAAGCTTAGTCTTGAAACCAGATATATCTTTTGCTCCCACTACTCCCTTTGGAAGGCTGTTCCCAGAACTTCACTCCTCTGATGGTTAGAAACCTTTGTCTAATTTCAAGTCTAAACTTCCTACAGTCCAGTTTATATCCATTTGTTCTTGTGTCCACATTGACTTCAATGAGCTTTGGATCCAACTCTTGTTTGGTTAAAAAAAAGAAAAAGAAAAAAGTGTTAATGAAGGCAGCATCCTTAAACTAAATAGCGTACAATTTAATATCTTACTATTGTGTGGCCCATTTCTGCGGTCCTTATTCGGGCCAAGCTCCCTTTGACTTCAGAGGGAGGTTAGCCTGGGAAAGGACTGCAGGATTTACCCTGTGCTGTTCATTTTACTGTAAAAGAGGACACATGTGCTCACAGAAAAAATTCTGATAATGGCCGACAAGTGATGTAAATAAACAAGATGCAAATAACAGCAAAATTATGCAGACATGCATTGTAGTTGCTTTAGCTGGATGAATCCATTCAGTAGCATGCAACAAAGTTTTATACTAGTCTGGGGGGACATAATGGGTGCGTTTAAAGGGTAAATGATATTAATGATGTTAGTCAGAAAGATTAATGCCATTGTATCATATGGTCTCAAATGAGTCCAAAGCTTGGATCTATTAATGAACTTACTTATGAATAAGGTCATGCTGGGCTAAACAATAGTTAATTGAGCAATGGAAAAAACACAGAGGAAGATATTATCATTATGAAAGCAAACTTATGCAGTTTAGTCTGAGACTCCAATGTTATTTGAGGTTCATAGGTTCATGTTTGCAATCAGAGATTGCCATCGCCTGTTGGACAGGACATAGGAACTTGCCATTGTGGGCTTCTTGCCATTACAAATTAACCACTGTACAACTGGTATGGAAGGATTTAGACACATCTTCCGATTTGAGCATGAATGTGTCTAAATCCTCAAGGCTGCTTTGAAAATCTGAGCCAGGAATACTGAAGCAAAAGGCAAAAACCAAGACAATGTATATGTAAATATCCACCGTTCTCTATAACATGCACTGTAAGAGATACAGATACACCTTGGGTTATGTGGCACAGTCAGATCTCTTAAGTTAAGGGAAGTGTGGTGGCTAGGCTTGGTCACACTTGGACAGGAGACCTATCAGGAAAACCCAGAAGGCTGTAGCAAGTGGTATTGATGCTTTTCAGCCCTGTAGCCATGACCTCCAGCATGGTGTTAAGGGACACTGAACAGGTTGAGTTACTTTTTCAGATGAAATTAAAAATAAAAGTCCTTGGCACCTTTGGTCATTAATGAACGCACAGCACCTTTCACAATTTAGCTCACTTAAAATCTCCCCTGCCAATTGGCTTTGGTAACTTGCACTTTGTATCCTAGACTATTGTTGCTTTGCATGGTTAGCTGCTGTGTTTCACAAATTGCTGCATTTCAGTGATGGGTCTGTAAAGTGCTTTGGGTTCCTTCCACTGAAAGACAACACCCCCACACACATTAATGTAATTAAGTTACTATTGTTAAGATTGTTAATATACATCATTTACACAAAGGGAGTTTTCATGGGTCTGGTAGGCAGAGCATAACAAGACTTACAGAATCATAGAATTGGAAGGAACCTCGAGAGATCATCTAGTCCAGTCCTCTTCTCTCACGGCAGGACTAAGTATTATCTAGAGTCTAGATTCCACAGAGGAAAGGGGAAAATCTGCTCTCAAATTGTGGGGACAATTCTCCCTATATTGTAAATTAACTGTGAGCCAAATTCAGTCCTGGTGTCTATAGGAGTGATGCCCACTGAAGTTAAAAGAGGAATCGCAATAGCTTTACCAGGGCAGAGTTTGGCTCTAAAGCTCATTGAAGTCCATGATAAGACTCTCATAGACTTAAATGGGCTTTGGAGAAGTACCTAGGTTAGGTGCCTAACTCCCGTTCAAAGTTAATGGGAGTTTGGCACCTAACTCACCCAGTAGCATCTATCTGCATCTTAAGGTGCCCAAATACCTTTGAAAATCTGGTCCTAGGTGACTTAGGGCAGGGGCCATGTTTTGTATCTGTCTGTCATGCACACCTATGGCATCATATATGTAAAGAATACAAACAATGATTAATAATGGACTTCCCCTGTTAGGCATCTGGACGTGCGTGGGGGTGTGCATGCTGTGAGTTTCTGGGGCACATTACTGCAGCTGAGACTCCAGATGGCATCTTTCAGGTCCATGCGTTAGCAACACACCAGGTGAAACCTCTACTTGAACAAAATGCTTCCAGTAGCTGTTGTTCTTTGCAGATCTTACTGCGAACCCACCTGTGGGTCCCACAACATGCTTTCTATGTCTTTCAAGTCTGCTTTCATTTATGCAGAGGTAACTCCATTAAAATCAATGGAGAGACACCTGTGTAAGTGAGGGCAAAGTCTGGCCCTGGGTGTCCTTGCATGGCCTCTGAGGGTATGTCAGCTGGGAGATGTGATTCCTCATGCCGTTAGATCGACATGAGCTGGCACACTAAAAATAGCCGTATGGCAGCAGAGGCTGGCCATCTGTGAGTACAATCCTGCCCAACCCCCTGGACACATATTCCGGCAGCTAGCCTGCGCGCTACCACCACACTGCTATTTTGAGTGTGCGAGCTCATGCATATCTACCTTAGCTGGCAATCTCACCTCCCACTGGCTGTATGGACGTACCTTGAGTGTATGACCTCCACCATCTTGGCCAGCACTAGGCATCAAATCAAGGCCTTCCACGGCCTAAACATGAGTCGCTATAGCCTGAGGTAAAGAGCCAGCCTCTGTAGTTGGGTGCCATTACAGAATCACATCCTTTGAGGATCGGGCACAGAGTGGGATGTATAACATACACTGACCAGTGGGCTACAAGTGACCATCACTCTTTGCTTTCAAGATCAACAGCAGCCCTTGATTTTCTATTTCACGCCCTCACTTGCCTTTCATGTCACGATTGCTTTTCCTTTAAAAAAGACAAAACCCAACCCAACCACCCAAACAAAAAAACCCTGCAAAAAAACCCTGTGTGTATTTAAATCACTGTCAGGTCCTTCCGTGGCACCAGAGGAGAGTACATCCTTCTGTGGGGGGCAGTGATATCTCATTCGGGGCACAATTGTGTTCTTCCTGCTGGAAAAAGAACATTTTGTCTGTTAATAAAGAGGAAGCTCATACTGTGTCATGCAAGCTTATAGCTCATTATTATTTTGAACAATTGTATGTGTTGAACAGAAAGGGATGGAAAAACAATTTTTTTTGTAATGACACAATATCATTTCCCATAGGGTTTTTTTTTAAACAGCTTCAGCCATTTTGGTTATAAAAAAATCCATGATGGATTAACCCTTCGTTGCCCTCAGCCAACTCTAAAAGTAGCAAAGGGCTGCACCTGAAAACCCAAGATCCAAACACATTCAGACTTTGGGAAAGTTTAGATCCAGATCTAAATATCATGGCTGGGACCAAGCTCAACTAAATGTGTTGCTTCAGTTAGTGGCAGGAAAGAAAGTAGTTGCCCCACCCTCTCTATTTTGTTCTCAGCAATTAGAGAGCTATTCAGTGGGCCATAACAAAACACATAATGGAGTGAGATCAAATCAAAACCAGATGGAATTCGTCTTCCATGTACCCCTTTACTCCTTGTCTAATGTTACTTTCGATCTTGGTCCATAAGTAAATATGTCAGTGCTTGGAAGGCAGATAGATTTGAATGAGGAAACACAGTGTTCACAGCCTAAAGAGCGTAACTCTTGCAGAACTGTGAGTAATGAACATTCAGTTGGTTTTACTGCTGATCACTTAAAATAAATTTTTTCTTGGTTAAACTGACCAAAAAGAAGACCCAGATTGAACGCTTGTTTTTCAAGGCACAGTTGTTTTCGGGAATCTCAGTCTCTGAATTTTCATACGTGTTGGTCAGAAGTGAAATCCTGCCTCTACCAAAGTCAATGGGAATTTTGCCGTTCTCGTCGCGGGGAGGGACAGGATTTATCAATCCAGCTCTTGAGAGGTGCTGAGAACCTTCCAGCAGGAGTTACATTTGTTCTGCCCATTCAGGATTTAGTCCACAGATAGTAGGGTCAAAACAATTCTTTAGCTCACCCAGCCGGAACCCCAGCATTCTGCAGGGTGATTTATTATGCTATTCTCTTTAATCAGGCTGGATTAAGGTTATGAGGGGCCTAGGGCTAATGGGAGGGAAGGACCTAAGTATGAATTACATATTGCAAAAAAATTATGAAGTCATCAAATATTTATCTACACACATATTTACATATTATTTATTTATGTAAAATTAACACATGTATTCTACTTTCACTAAACTCAATTCTTCAAACAAACAATCCCCCCCACTCGCGTTAGCTGTGGCAAAGTCATGAATGATGTCATCGTAATTCAAAGCCCTGACGATTTCATTCTCAGTGCTCAAGAGGGACAAAGCATTGAGATGCTTTTGAGTCATAGTGGATCGGAGGACATTTTGGACCTTACTAGAAGAAAGAAGGAACATTCTCCATGACAATTAGTGATCATTAGTGACAAATACAGCTGTAATGCAGTTTCAATATTCGGGAAATATTCTATCACATTGGATTCAGTGATAACTCGGTACATCCAAATAGATTTGCTTTCGTCATCTTTTCTCTCTGTATCTGAGAGTGATGCGAGTTCAACAAATTGAAGAAATTCGTTAGTAAAATCTCCTGGGAGATCATCTGGGTACTTGTAATACAGACATTTGAAACCTTCACTGACTTCGGAACTTGAAATGTTAGGTGAAAAATTTGTCAGTACACTAAAGGTTTTGTGAATATTTTCATAAGCCTCGATCCGATGTTCTAATGAACTCTTCAGTTTGCTGATGATTGTGATGAAGGTATTAACGCTAAAGGCCTCCTTGTCACTTAACGAGTCAGCAGTTGCATTGTTCCATGTCTTCCGTCTTTTGCGGCATCTGGCTGACTTATATTCATGGTTAGCAGTCCTTGCAGCCCCCTGAATTTCATATTCATCAGAACTATCCCATATTTGTTGAAGAACAGTTCCAAGACTCCTCATTAAGTATAGAGCAGAGGAAAGGTCAATTTGAGTGCTTTGCAAGCTTAGACTGCACCTGCTGAATGGCTGACGTATTTCATTCCAGACCTCACACAAAATACCAGTTTCCAAAGTGCGCATTGCATCACTCAGGATCTTCGCATCTTGTTGCTGATTTTTGAGATTCATCATCCTTGATGCTCTCTAGCACTTCAAGGATGTTGGGATATCCCAGAACAACTGCATTCACAGCTTCAGCGTTGGCACTCCCCCAGGTCCCTGAGAGTGATTTGGGCACTGGGCATCCCTTTGGTATTAAATCTCTAAGAATCATCCAATGACTGGTTGATGCAGAGAAAAAAACTGTTCAATTCTTGGACAAATCCAAAAAAAGAAACTGTTTCAACACAACAATCCACGGCAGACTGGCCAACAAGGTTGAATGAGTGTGCAGCACATGGTATGTAATCAAACAAAGCATTGCGCTCTTTTATCTTTGCTTGCATCCTTGAATATTTGCCATTCATATTACTTGCATAGTCATAGCTTTGGCCATGACAAAGGCTGATGTCAATCCCATTTTTGGTGAGGAAATTGAGTAGGTACGAGGCAAGTTTCTCCCCTGTGTGGCTGGTGATGTTTATGAAGATCATGAAACGCTCAACTGGTCTGCTGGGTAGCACATAACGCAAGATGACAGTCAGCTGATCTATATGTGACACATCTGCTGCTGAGTCGACGGACATGGAAAAATATTCCACATCTTTGATCTCATCTACAATGGCTGATAGTGTCTGCTTTGCCAGCAGTGCAATGAATGAATCACAAACAGTCTTTGATAGATATGATGTATGGCCTTTTCCATGATTTGCATGTTCATTGATGTGCTGAGCTAAGAAAGGGTTGAACTTGGCGATTAGCTCTAGAATGCCAAGGTAATTGCCTTTGTGTTTCGATCCAACAGTCTCATCTGAGCCAAGGAATGCCAGACCACGCTCAGCAAGAAAAACTATGGTTTCAACTACACATCTGAAAACGTTCTTCCAATAATCATGCGCTTCCAAAAACTGGTTTTCCATTTGTGTATCAGTTCTGCCACTAACTTTCTTTCGGGCATGGTAGCTGCTAACTGATAATGTATTCTGCTCACGCATTGCATGATTGGTAATGTATGCAGTGTTCTTCCAATTATTTAAGCCTTCGCAGAACATTCCCCACTTTTTGGTATCAGAAAACAGGCAGCAATAAAAACAGTACACTTTCTTAGAAGGTGAATAGATGAACCATTCTCGCTTGCCAATCTGTTTGTTAGGCTTCACATATTCAAATATTGATTTGGTCAGATAACGATTCTGATTGGTGTACTCTCGCTTTGTCAATGAAAAGGCAGCATCTAGATTCTGGCGTTTCTGTGGGCCCTTCTCAGTCCAATATGCAATGAGATCTTGAGAAGTCATATCCCACTCGCCTGGATCGTTGGAGAAGGATAATTTGGATTACTGTCACTGGGACAGTCTTCAGAGGAGTGGGGCGAGACTGCAGTTAGAGAAGTCACAGGACGCTGCTCCTTCTCATAAGGTGCAGGGGCAGCAGGTTCACTTGGGCTGGTATTCGCCTGGACTTCCTCACCACCAGACTTAGTAGGAGGAAAAAACATTAGGAGAGAAGGAGTACCTTTCAGCCCTACATCTTGTCTTTGCCATCTTTCTTTGGCCTCCTTCAATTTCTGCCATCTTCCTTTCTTCAACATGGTTTCTATTGTCCAACGTAGGCCTACTGTGTACAAGGTTCAATATTGCTTGGGCCCACAAACACTTACTTAGCCCACAAAGACAAAATCACAACCACCATAAATTGAATTCAGAGTCTTGATGGATTAATTCGTATAAAGCAATATCTAAGGAGGCAAAAAAATTCCGATGGCCCCGCTACCGTTGTTCAGCTGTTACTTCAATATGGAATGGAAGGCCTACAGTAGGGCCTAAAAATAGGAAGGCTTAAGGCTATAGCCTTATTAGCCTATGTGTTAATCTGGCCCTGCCTTTAATGCCTCTTCTAGCCTACTGTCTGTCTGCTTTGAGGGTGCTTCAGCTGCTAGGCTTGGTTCTCCTTACTTGCAGCGCTGCTCCTTCTCCATTTCTCATAAACAATGGGCAAGGGGGTATTTGGTGAAATTGAAAGGAAGCATAATTAAAACAGATTAAAGGAAATTTGTACACACTGCATCATCATGAGCCTGTGAAACTCGTTGCTACAAGACATCACTGAGGCTAACGGCTTAGTAGGATTAAGTTAAGGATTAGACGTTTATATGGAACATCCACAATTACGTTGGACAGGATTATTAAACAAATCATTTGGCAGGGGTAAAATCCTATTGCTTCAGAGCATAAACCAACCTCTTATTTATGGGATTAGGGAGAATGTTCCCCTATGGGCGGGCTAGTCCATAATTACTCATCTGGAGGTGCTTGTACCTCCCTCTAAAGCAACTGTTACTGGCCATTGTAGAGACTGGATGATGCACTGGTCTGATTTTGTTATGGCAATTCCTGCATTCCTTATTCTGGGCTGTTTCCTGAGTTGAGGCTACCTAGATGGTTCCTATGGACTTGTTAATGGGGGAAAGCCTGTGTAAAGCGTTGGGTCTTGAAGGTGCCTCAAATCAGGCTCCTGACTACTAATGGAGACAGTGGGAAGTGGCAAGTGCAATTAGGGTTGCCAATTTTGGTTGGACATATTCCTGGAGCTTTCCTCACATTACATAATATTTAATTAAAGATTAATCTTTAATTCCTGGAGACTCCAGAGCAATCCTGGAGGGTTGGCAGCCCTGTCATGTGACCAGTGCCTGTGCCCACATACTAAGGAGGAGCAGACTTCAGCTTTTGGACTGAATTTTGTATTTGTATCCCTGTTGGACTGTTTACTCACCCAAGTCCTGCTTTCAGGGGAGAGAAACAAGTAAGTGGGTGTGGGGGTTTCCATAGACCAGGCAATGATCCAGCTCCCGCTACTCAGTGACTACACCCCTGGGAAATTTGGGTGGGGATTCAGAGCCTAGATATTAAGCTGAGGTCTGAAATGTCTCTCATTACAGGATATAACGCCTTTGAGTTTGGGGAATGATGGTAGTTTACGCCATCTGCTCCTGAAGGCTCGTTAAAGCCCGGAGGCCTTTTACATATCGCTTTGCTCTTGTCTGAGGAGCATTGTCACAGGGTGACTGGCGCCTTTAAGGGAAAAGGGGGCCAGCCACACTTGTGCCGCAGCTAATTAGATGCTTTCCAAACCTGAGGGGGCAGGACTAAGGAGGGTCAGGAGATAGCTTAATGGACACCGGGGCCTTATGAAAGGCCTGAGAGTGAGATAAGTTGAGATTTGGAGCCACAGGGAGCTGGCTTGCTCCTTCCCTCTTTCCTGTGGAGGCCTGAGCAAGGGTCTACTGGGGAAAGACTACTGTAGGGGAACCAACCTGGGGCTAACACTAGGGTTACCACCTGACCGGTATTTGACTGCCCTGGCCGTTTTTCTTTAAAATGGGTTTGCCAGTTGCCAGTGTTCCCAATTCCACAGTTGAAGCAATAACAGGTCAAAACTGTTGAAAATACAGCAGCTGTCTGCCCACCAACACACAAGTGCATCACCCGTATGTGTGAGAGCGGGTTTGAGTCACATGAGAGTGAGGAGACCTGTGATGTTATCAATCTTATCTATATGTGTTATCTCTCTAGATCCTTTAAGTGGCTGTTGACGGGGAGGGGAGGGGGTCGCAGAGTTGCCTTGCGGTTGGGGATTGGGGTTGCTGCAGGCTTGCCTTGTGGTGGGGGGGATGTGCCTTTTTTTTTTTTTTTTTTTGCTTTTCAAAAGTGGCAACTCTAGCTTAGAATGGAGAAAGAATCTCAAAAGTAGCCCAGAAAGGTGTAGGGAGCACGCCCCAGAGGGCCTACAGTAGGCAGTTAAGAAATAACATGTTTGCAAGGAAAGCATCTTCCTTATCCCCCCCGGCTAGAGGGTTTGTATCCCATGCAAAATTCTAGGTTTTTTCCCCATCCTCCCTATTGTAACGCTGGATGTGCTTGTTATTCATATAAATATCCAATACTTTTCCCAGTTCCATGAAGTTGTCTGTGTGGAACATACAAACTGGAAACCAAAGTACTGAGACATTGTGACAAAGTACAGATGGATAACTGGAGTTAACGCGAATATGTGAGGATGTGTGTACTTTATTAAGGATTTACTGTACTTACATGGTGGCTCAAATTAATTTTACTTCTATCAAATATAATGTCACCAAATACTCTGGACAAGATAATCAGATCTGTTGCCTAATGTGCGATGACTGAAATAGTGGATTTTGTGCGTGGTACAAATAAAAAAGATAATGTGGTACAGTCTGCTACCCTTGTGCTGGGTAGGCAGGACATGTAATGAGCACAGTATTTCCCTCCCACAAACCTGTAATGAAAATTAGCAGCAATCCAAACACAACAGGATTTGCTCCAGATTCCCAAATCTGACCCCTAAATTAGAGGGATCAGGGGGCCAGTTTGGAGGGTTTAACCCAACTGGTTTATACGCTATAGTGTGTAAGTAGTGACAAACTAATTCATATGCTATGCACAATATTTTATAGGAAAAGTAACTTACATGACTCAAGTTATCCTGTAGCTTTATAGCAAGGTATAAAAGATTGACAAAAGTATTACAGACCACTATTTCCACAATATTCTGTACATATATAAGCCAAGCTGTGAAGGTAGAAGGCGATTACCTTTTAGCAAAACTTCTGATTCATCAGTAGACTGTGCAACACAAAGGTCCAGGTGCCGGGTGAAATGTCAAATTGTCTGTGAAATGTTTAGCAAAAGCTAAATATCCTCAAATTAGACCCATGGCAGCATAAATGTTTTGCTTTCTCTTGGAGTCACAGTTTTGTTAAACAGCTAAGTTACTTTTCATGTGTGTAGACTTTCTATTGTCAGCCCTCATGACAAAAGCATTTTTATGATCAGAAGAACATGGCACTGAGTCACATCTGACTTTCATTTGCAAGACTGTTCTGTAAAACCAAATTTTGAGACTGGTATGATTATATTGCAGCAGGTTCGTTCATATCTCACAGGTGTTGTGAAAGTAAAATCCACTCGTGATTGTGAGCTGATCAGTTATGATCGCGATGATGACAATATAAGATAGAAATCAGGATAGCTTCAGTTTATTTTGTGCACAGGGCTCCGAGCAATCATTTGTGCCTATGGACAGGCCCTTAAAGTATCTGCTCCTGCTGCTTGCTAGGAAGTAATAGCTAGGAGAGAGAGAGGGCTGACTAATTAGGTATCTTGCAGTAGGGGTTTGCTGGAACATATGAATGTTGGGGCTCAGAACGTAAAGACAAAGGAATGTCTCAGTGACTTCAGATCCTAAATTTGGTCGTTTTATTATTCCAAATGCTGCGTTTTGGATTATTGTTCAAGCCCCAATTCTGAATTATTCCTCAAACCAGAGCTGGGCTAATCCTGCTTTAACTGTCATCAGTTAGCCATAATGAGCCATTTCGGTATGGCTACTCCCCTGTTATGTAAGGTGGAGGTGTTATGGAAGCTGGCCCCAGGCTACTGGGTTAGTAGCTTGGGTGTGTAACATTTTGCAACATTCAGCAGTGTATGTTGGATGGATTTGGCTGACGATAGTCCAGGTATTACAATCAGAAAATGGTATGAAGGCAACTAAAATAAAAATAAAAATTGAATAATTGAAAAAAGTCCTGGAAAAGAAATCTTTATATTTTAAACCTGGCTAATGTTGCATCAAGTACTGATGAATGAAGAAAAGGTTTTTAATTTTTTGTAAAAGGGCAAAAATAAATGTCCCCAGAATTCAAATTTCTAATCAGCTAATGACACAAACTCTCCAGGACGGCAGTCGCCTGTCTGATTCCTTGTTAACAGATATGCAGAACCCCTAATATCTGCACAAAGAGGGCCATGATGCAGTAGTAAAGAATATGAAGTTTGTACCAATGTCTAAAAGCTGTCCAAGCAAATAGATTTATATAGGAAAAATAATGCCCTGTGCGCAAACAGGATTAGCCTTCTGGAACATCACCTGTACTAATTGCTAGGTGAGGCTAGTGACTGATTTAGTGATAGCTGAGGGAAGAAGCCAAACAGCTGTTTCCCGAGATCCATTTTAAACATTTTCTTCATCCTTTCATAACACCTCACGTACAAGTATTTCAAGATCAAAGCGTTTAACTTCCTGGGTATTTTCTGCATTTAGCAAATACCTGAGCTTGAAGTATAATGTGTAATGACCTTTCTCGAGAAGCGATGATTTGGGAATGGAAATATCTGATTCCGATAGGTGCTCACAGGTGTCTTCCAAATATCCAGTCTCCACGCAAGTGTCTTAATGACTGCCATGCTTTCATGTCACGATAGTAATGAGCCCTTGTGGGGTGAAGCCTGCCATCTGCTGATTAGTGATGGACAATGACTAGGATGCTCCTCCCGGAGTAAGGGTTCTAAGGACCTTGGTGTTCAGACTGAAGTTTCAAGCTGTTCAAACATAGACTGGATATGCAAACTATCTGAATGTTAATGCCCAGAACAGCAGCACTTTGGAGTTCAGAGAGGGGCACCAATACATGCTGTGTGTTTTTTGACCCACCTCTGCTCTTGACTACAAGTGTGTGTAAAAGAGAATATATATATACATATATATATACCAAAAATGAACTGAATCACCTAGGAGAAATGCTGGTACCTGCAAACACATGGGAAATGTCAGGGCGGGCAGGGGTGTTGGAACAATTTTTATGGTGGGGGTGCTGATGATGGAAACCATGTATTTGGGGGTGGTTATTACTGCTTCAAGCCAGGGCTGCAGCAGCATCCCCCAGCACCAGTAGGTACAACACCACAAAGGCATCAGTTGTGCCAACCTACTTTGAACTGCCCAATTACCAGCAAACCATTTCTCACCAGCTATAACATGTAAGCAATATGTGGCCACATAAGGAATTTTACAACAGCTACAGGGAATGAAGTCATATCCCCTTCTCTGAAAGTCCGGGCTCCTACTACATGAAATATTATTACTACAATAGCGTTTAGAGGCCCCAGCAGGGACTGGCACCCTGTTGTGCTAGGCACTGTATAAACACACAGTGAGAGACAGTAAGTGCTCTGAAAAGCTTACAATCTAAATAGACAAGACAAAGGATGGGAGGAGAAAGAGTCACAGAGAGGTTAAATGACTGGCCCAAGGTCACAAAGCATGTTAGTAGCAGAGTTGGGAATAGACTCTAGGTCTCCTCACACAATCTATGTCCTACTTGTATGATCACACTGCCTGTACTAAAGGAGAATCTGCATTAATTGTTAGCAGTGTAAGGCCTAGGACACACAATTGAGCCATTTGATTCCATTCAGCAGAAGGCAGTTGTGCATATTACAGGTATAATTCAGTCTTAACCCACACTCTCTCCACAGCTCCTGAGGCTTAGGTAACAGTAAGGATATGAGTGATGTATGCAGTGATCACTTGCCTAATACTCCCACAGGAGCTCCCCAGTACCAGAGACACCCTGTTCTGGAGATCTCTGCTGGAAAGCCTGGTGGGTTGCTGTGAGTAGTTATGGGGGAGGGATAGCTCAGTTGTTTGAGCATTGGCCTGCTAAACCCAGGGTTGAGAGTTCAATCCTTGAGAGGGCCACTTAGGGATCTGGGGCAAAATCAGTACTTGGCCCTGCTAGTGAAGGCAGGGGGCTGGACTTGATGACCTTTCAAGGTCCCTTCCAGTTCTAGGAGATAGGATTTCTCCATTAATAAAAAATAAATGAAGTTTGTGAACAACCCAGGGACTAATAAGTGCTTCTCCCAACTGCCCATTGATTAGTTACAAATGTCACATCCATTTCCAGAAACCAGGATGCAGCCAGTAAACATGTCACAAAGAGGAAAAAAGAGCGAACATTATTCACCATGAATGATCGGGCCTGGCACTGCCCAAGGCCCTCCTCCCACCCAACACAAACTCATTCTCCCCAGTGCACCTGAGATGCCCTCCCTTAACACACGTTCCTGATACTGTTATCCTGTGGAGACAGGTCCAGTGGCTTCCTGCTTGCTCCAATAGGTTCAGGGCCTAGCTGGCTTGCCCACTGCTGTTCCGGTCCTTCAGGAGGGGCAGCTGCTTTGTGCTCCATGGTGTGGGAAGGTGTGGTAGCTTGCTGGCCCTTTCCCTGACACAATCTTGTATTGAAATACCTTCAAGATTTATTATAGCTGTGCAAGGAATGGTCTATTGTTAATGGTGTCTATACATTGATTTTTTTTAACATTTTATTTTCTATTAATTAAAACTGTGATTTAAAGAAAAAGCATAACAAAGGGTGCTCTATCTGACTGAAATTTCCAGAAGAACTTAGATAGGTTTTTTCAAAAAAAAGTATTTACAAGAGCTGAGTGAAATGTATAGTTTTTGTTTCTTCAAATTTCTCACACACTCAACTTTGTCATTTTATTTGCCACAATTCAGCACCTCCTAAAATTTCATTTCTTCTCATTGTTGATGAAATAGCTGTTTGCACATCAAAAATGTGGGATTGTTCATATATTTTTGGTGCAAACATCATTTTTCACTTGAAAAATGGGCCAGTTTCCATCTGGAAACGGACATGATCTCATTTGAAAACAAGCCCGTTTCACTGGAAAATGGACCTATGTTGGCTAAAAGGATATTCACATATTAATAAAACTTTCTGTGCAAACACTTTGAAACCCATAATGCAATACAAAAGAAAAAAAGGTTTGCATTATGAGTATTTTGGCATTTTACATGTCACCCTTCTGCCAGGTAGAGCCAGCAGCAACCAGGGCCAGGTTCAATATTGATGTAAGCAGGGCCTGCTGAATTCTTCCCTGACAGCTAGCTGGGTGGGGGAGAGACTTCAAGAGCAAACTGTTTTACATGAACAGACCTACTCTGCTTAGATATTCAGCAGATAGAGTGGTGTGCTGCTCAAAGTGATCATCTTTGGCTGGTGTTGGGTTACAAATCGCCTTAGTACTGCATGCAGGGGTAGTGAAATGCTGTTACCAATGTTAGTATTATTGTGAATAAAGGGGAGCAGAACTGTGCTTAACCTGTCCCAAATGAGTGGGTTACCCTCAGCTGAAAGGACCTCATTAAGCCAGGCGCTCGAATGCCAGAGCCTTGTGAAGTGTAAGAGGGGTGGGGATAGGTATCCTAGCCTAGAGGTTGTAAACCCTCCCTAGATTGGTTGAACCTGTTCCCCCCTACTGTTGAAAGAAAGAGCTAAATAGGCTTCATTAGGAGTCTCTGTTATTTTAAATGCTCTATCACTGAGAGCAGAAATCACTTGAGATGGGGCAGTGTCTCTACCCAGCCTGGAAAGAACTGAAAATCACTAAGAGCCTGAGGGCTAGTCTACGCTAGCAACGCTAAAGCATTCAGCTGAAAGCCCAGAACTCCATGAATGAATAATCTAGGCCCATTGAGAATGCAGGGAGGTTTACCCTATTTGCATCAATGGGAGTTGCACAAATAAATCTCTGGGCACCAGGCTGACAATTTACTCCAGAATTTTGTCTGTGATGCTAATGAATTCAGACGTGTGGCTATAATCCTGCAGAGAGGATGTCTCTGCTTCTAGCAAGAAATGCCTAGTCTGCTCATAAACAAATGAACTTGTATATTTAGCATTTGGCTAGAGTGATCATATTTTCCCAAAGGGAATACGGGACACTGCCCAAGGCCCCCCCCAGAGCCACCCAAGCCCTTCCTGCCTCCCACCTGCACAGGGCTGGTCTGAGGCCCCCCTCTCCCCCCCTGTGCATGGGGCTGGTCCGGGTTCCCCCGCCACTCGCCTGCTTCGGGCTGGCCTGAGATCCCCCTCTACCCCCTGCCTGCTTGAGACCAGCCTGAGGCCTCCCCCTGCATTTGGGGCCGGCCCAAGACTCCCTGCTGCCTGCCTGGGTGGGGCTGGCCCGAGCCACTCTCCCGAGCCCTCCCTCCCGCGCAAGGCTGGTATTTCCGCTTGCCCTTTGTCCCCCCCACATGTTCCTCTGTGCACTACTAGGGGTTACACCTCACTTTTTTGGCAAAATAGCATTTGTCCCGTTTACTCTTGCCAACTGATGATCAGTTGACAACAGCAAAAGGGACCAATGTCCAGTTTTGCCAAAAAGGTTGGGATGGCCAGGGCTTAAAAAAGGGACTGTCCTGGCCAAAACGGGACATACGGTCACCCTAAGCATCCTTGATACCTTACCCAGACAGACCAAAGGGGAGGGAACCATGGGAAGGAGAGGGATTCCCTGAAATATTTTATATTTGGATCACTGCTCTACTATTTCTGGGAAGGAGAAATAGGATAGTAGTGCAGCTTTTTGCACTTATTTTATTTTATTTTACTAGAAACTGGCTCTCCCTCTCCCCTCACCACAGCTGTCCTGGCAACGCCCAGTTGTTTCCAGTACAGAGTTGTCACAGGTTGCAGCTGCTGGGATGGTGGTGTGTGCCTGGCACTTTGGAATGTTTGTGTGTCCAGTTATTATTAGGGCATGCTGCCAAAGTTTTCCTGAGGAACACAAACAAGGGAAGGAAAATGGTGATGTTTAACAGTTTATCCCATCAGAAGCTGAATAGAATTTCTAGGGACAAAGAACAGGCACTTTCCTAGCTTGAGGGTGTTCTCTCTGCTGAATATCAAAAGTCTGATGCAAACAGTGGAGGTGTGAGAGCTTCTTAAGGAAAAGGTAGCAAGAATCCTTAATACAGAGGTTGCTATCAGCGCCTCCTGTGATATTGAAACTATCACATATTGGTAATACAGAAAGTGTATTCTGCAGTTGTCATCTTTAGAGAAAGCTCTAGCCTCTGTTGTTGTAAACTTATAATCAGGACAAATGAACTGGTCAGCCAACTCCAAGTGTAATGAACAGGTGAGGGTATAAAATGGAATTAGATTAGGCGAGGATGACAGGGAAAGCCCGCTGAAGGTCTTAAAAGTCAGTAAAAGAACTTTAAAAGTAATGTCACACCTTACAGAAAGCTAAAGTAACGCTTGCAGGTTAATTGTAATATGCTTCCATTTAGTATATCGGTTAAAGGACTTCACTTCGAGAACTCGGAGTCAGTTGATGGCTTCACAGCGAATCCCTTTAGGGCTGAGATCCACAGTGATGAACGCAGTATAAATGCCTAGCTAGATATTGTACTTAGACTGCTGAATATTGGGTCAGCATACTACATTGCTAACAAAAATATATTGAACTTCAGAGTACTTTCTTCTGCAGAGCACTTTACGAACTTTAATGAATTAATTACGATAAGTATTATCCTAATAGATGCGGAAACTGAGGTGCAGTGAAATTAAGCGATTTGCCCAGGATCGCTGGGCAAATGAGGGAGTGGCAGAGACAGTATTAGAATGTTGACGTTTCTGTCTCTTGTCCAGGTGCAGACCATTATACCAAATCCCACTCTACATTTGTTTAAGGCAGTTAAAGAAAAATTGCAAACTCTTGTGCCGGTTTGCTTCCTAATGGGTTATAACATTTGGTCATATCACTTCTTCTCCAATTTACATTGAAAACGCCAGAAATAAGAACAGGTTTTTGCTAGTGTTAATATTCTAGTAGGAAGAATAGTGTTGTTTGGGTTTGTAAATGTTCTATTTTGATTGTCATAGCGATAACATATGATTATCTTGTTCAATGTTTATTTAGGAAGTGCATTCAAGCTACAGTTTTAAACTGAATTAACCAATTTTCTCAAGTGATCAATGTGATGCTTTGGACAATAATATACTTAGATGGAAATGAAAGTCCAATTCAGGGCCTTTGTTATCTGCATGTTGATTTTACATCATTTCTTCTTTTATTTCCTTGTCTGCCTTTATATTTCTATCCAGAATAAAGATATCCTGTAGACAACTTGTCTAATCAATACATTTATGTATTACTTAGTTGTATACCATCTGGGCACATTCTTCACTGGGTCTATTCCACCCTTCACCGTCTCTAATCTTGGATTTACTGAGACTCCTAAGAGAATAACAGCTGGATGTAAAATTATAGCCTGAAGGTTCTGTCAGACACACACTTCAAATTTCTGATTATTTATGTAGATAGGCAGATAGAAACTGAGAGAGAGAGAGAGAATTACACACAAAGTTGCAGATGACAAAAGATGCATTTCAATACTGGGGCATGCCTTTAGCTGCTCCATACATAAGGTAGGGCCACAACTCTCCATTTGACAGTGGCATGTCTCCACACACACACATATGTTGCAGATGCCCTTAAAATGAGTTCTGGTTCTGGGGAGATGACTGGTTCGAGTGGTTTCAGAGTAGCAGCCGTGTTAGTCTGTATCCGCAAAAAGAACAGGAGTACTTGTGGCACCTTAGAGACTAACAAATTTATTAGAGCATAAGCTTTCGTGGGCTACTGCATCAGAAGAAGTGGGTTTTAGCCCACGAAAGCTTATGCTCTAATAAATTTGTTAGTCTCTAAGGTGCCACAAGTACTCCGGTTCTTTTTTCTTGGTTCGAGTGGTGTTCCCTATTTTAAGTACTGGGGATATCGCTGAAATTTGTGTACTTTTAGAATGGAATGAACTGCTTTGGCTTGCTGGGGGAAACCCCTGCAGGAAATGGCAGAAGTGATGTTCCTCCATCTGAGGGGTTGTGCCTGCCTTTTTGTTATCGAGTTCACAACTCAGGCATCGTGTTGGCTTCCTGGCTTCTTCTGGATCTTCACACAACAGCAGTGGTTGAGTGCTCACTTTCACCTGTGATTGGTGAGGTCATTGTGACCTTTCTCTTCTTACAGAGCCCCTACTCTTGTTACCTGCAGAGGGAATTATTACAATATGCCCTACTTGCCAGGGCTATAGTTGCTCAAACTCCACTTGCTGCAGAATGTGGCAGCCCATCCCTTCCTCGCATGGAGCATATTATGTCCACATTCCCCAGACTGCACTGGCTTCCAATTCACTTCTGGGTGCCTTTCAAACTGTGGGGTTTGATCTAATCCTTTTTGAATGTAAAGACCTGCCTCTCTCCATATGTTCTACCCCGGTAGCTGGAATCTGCTAAGATGTTTGAGCTGACCATCCCAAATTTGTACATTGAGGGTGGGTGGTGTTCTCAAGGGAGGGCCTTTGACTGGAACTTTCTCTGCCATTGGTCTGACACAGCCCAAGTTTATTGACCGTCATGGCACATTACAAACCTACCTGTTTACCCAGGTTTTTTTCTGAGTGGGAGGGTTGAATTGGGTGTGAATGGGCTGAGTGGCACGATCAGTTTTTGTAGTTCAGGGAGTGATCTGGTGTAGACATGGAGCCAGTGTGAATTATTTTGTGAGATAAGTATTTGCGCATGTGCCTAGCGCCTGCGGCTATGCACAATGTATACCACAAAATAAATAACGAATAAAATTCTCCCCTGTTTACAACCTGCTCAACTTTGTTGACTTCAGGGACAGTTGAATAAATTGAGTGTTAGACAGAATTTGGCCCATTAGGTTTAGAGAATAGCTTGACTTCTTGTCTCTTAATTTACCATTGCTTCAATAACCGTCTGAAAAGATTTAATACAGTTGGCATGGACAGGCCCTGATCCTGTAAGTACTTACACGTGTGCTATTTTTAGTCCTATGAGTAGGCACACTGGAGTGTAGGGGATTGGTCACATGAATGTTTTCAAGATTGGGGCCATAGCTATCACCCCAAAATGATTCACTTTACTGAATACAGTTGTTCCTATAAAAGAATTATATTTTTGTACATATACATGAATGGTCCAATGGAGAGTAGAAATATTTTCCTAACCAGCTATTACCAAGCTGGAAAATGCTAACCTAAGATTAGCTCAGATAAGGATTTCCACATGCAATTTTCAATAGACTCTGAAAGTAGGATGAATTTTCCATGCATGCAGAGACCAAAGGACATCTTAATCAGACTCGTCACTTCTAATAGAGTAGAAGAACCACTAGATGTGCCAGGAATCAATTAGCAAATAACATAAGCAGCAAATGAAACCTTAGTATATCAGGAAGGGGCTTCATGTTCTGACTCTGTACTTTGTATTAACAATCTGTAAAAATAAATATCTGGAGTTCAATAACCTCTCCTCCGCCCCTGGCATGGTGGCACAAGATTGCTCTACCCCAGGCCCAAGTAGGACATACTGAATACAAAAGCAGGTGGGGGCTGGGCTGATTTTAAACTCTAGTTCATGCAGGAATTTGAAGGCTTGCACAGGAAAGGATTTGACATTTATGAGGAGCATTTAATCACTTTAGGTGGTAGATACTTTTCTGCTGATGCAGAGAAGTTGCAAGAGCCATCTGGATATGGTAATGGTGTAAGGGGAGTTGTTGGTATTTCTCAAGGCAATTAAGTCCAGTCAGTTGTTCACAGACCTATTCTTAGTATCACTCATAGACTAGAAACACAAGGGTTGAGTTGGGCCCGTTATTTTAGCCTTCTGACCCAACAACTCTAAGTACATGCTGAATTCTGTTTGCTGCAGATATAAGGGCTATTTCCTGCCCTGACTCTGACTTAAATGGACTCAAATGAAGTCTAAGAGCTTGCCAGGGGGTCAGGGTCAGCGCTTCCATTTAGAAGAACAGGAGTACTTGTGGCACCTTAGAGACTAACAAATTTATTAGAGCATAAGCTTTCGTGGACTACAGCCCACTTCTTCGGATGCATATAGAATGGAACATATATTGAGGAGATATATATACACACATACAGAGAGCATAAACAGGTGGGAGTTGTCTTACCAACTCTGAGAGGCCAATTAATTAAGAGAAAAAAAAAACTTTTGAAGTGATAATCAAGCTAGCCCAGTACAGACAGTTTGATAATAAGTGTGAGAATACTTACAAGGAGAGATAGAGTCAATGTTTGTAATGGCTCAGCCATTCCCAGTCCTTATTCAAACTGGAGTTGATTGTGTCTAGTTTGCATATCAATTCTAGCTCAGCAGTCTCTCTTTGGAGTCTGTTTTTGAAGTTTTTCTGTTGTAATATAGCCACCCGCAGGTCTGTCACTGAATGACCAGACAGGTTAAAGTGTTCTCCCACTGGTTTTTGAGTATTTTGATTCCTGATGTCAGATTTGTGTCCATTAATTCTTTTGCGTAGAGACTGTCCGGTTTGGCCAATGTACATGGCAGAGGGGCATTGCTGGCACATGATGGCATATATCACATTGGTAGATGTGCAGGTGAATGAGCCCCTGATTGTATGGCTGATGTGATTAGGTCCTATGATGATGTCACTTGAATAGATATGTGGACAGAGTTGGCATCGGGGTTTGTTACAAGGATAGGTTCCTGGGTTAGTGGTTTTGTTCAGTGATGTGTGGTTGCTGGTGAGTATTTGCTTTAGGTTGGGGGGTTGTCTGTAAGCGAGGACAGGTCTGTCTCCCAAGATCTGTGAGAGTAAAGGATCATCTTTCAGGATAGGTTGTAGATCTCTGATGATGCGCTGGAGAGGTTTTAGTTGGGGGCTGAAGGTGACAGCTAGTGGTGTTCTGTTATTTTCTTTGTTGGGCCTGTCTTGTAGGAGGTGACTTCTGGGTACTCGTCTGGCTCTGTCAATCTGTTTTTTCACTTCAGCAGGTGGGTATTGTAGTTTTAAGAATGCTTGATAGAGATCTTGTAGGTGCTTGTCTCTATCCGAGGGATTGGAGCAAATGCGGTTATATCTTAGAGCTTGGCTGTAGACAATGGATCGTGTGGTGTGTCCTGGATGGAAGCTGGAGGCATGTAGGTAAGTGTAGCGGTCAGTAGGTTTCCGGTATAGGGTGGTATTGATGTGACCATCGCTTATTAGCACAGTAGTGTCCAGGAAATGGACCGCTTGTGTGGATTGATCTAGGCTGAGGTTGATGGTGGGATGGAAATTATTGAAATCATGGTGAAATTCCTCAAGGGCTTCTTTTCCATGGGTCCAGATGATGAAGATGTCATCAGTGTAGCGCAAGTAGAGTAGGGGCGTTAGGGGACGAGAGCTAAGGAAGCGTTGTTCTAAGTCAGCCATAAAAATGTTGGCATATTGTGGGGCCATGCGGGTACCCATAGCAGTCCGCTGACTTGAAGGTATATATTGTCCCCAAATGTGAAATAGTTGTGGGTGAGGACAAAATCACAAAGTTCAGCCACCAGGTTAGCTGTGACATTATCAGGGATACTGTTCCTGATAGCTTATAGTCCATCTTTGTGTGGAATATTGGTGTAGAGGGCTTCTACGTCCATAGTGGCCAGGATGGTGTTTTCTGGAAGATCACCGATGGATTGTAGTTTCCTCAGGAAGTCAGTGGTGTCTCGAAGATAGCTGGGAGTGCTGGTAGCGTAGGGTCTGAGGACAGAGTCTACATAACCAGACAAGCCTGATGTTAGGGTGCCAATGCCTGAGATGATGGGGCGTCCAGGATATCCAGGTTTATGGATCTTGGGTAGCAAATAGAATACCCCTGGTCGGGGTTCTAGGCATGTGTCTGTACGGATTTGTTCCTGTGCTTTGTCAGGGAGTTTTTTTAGCAGATGGTGTAGTTTCTTTAGGTAATCCTCAGTGGGATCAGAGGATAATGGCCTGTAGAATGTGGTGTTAGAGAGCTGTCTAGCAGCCTCCTGGTCATATTCCAATTTATTCATGATGACGACAGCACCTCCTTTGTCAGCCTTTTTGATTATGATGTCAGGGTTGTTTCCATTTAGGTGACCTAGGCGGTTGCCTAGGGCACCAGGATTTGGGCGGGGCGGCAAGTCGGCGGCGAGGGGGGTCCTTCCGTGCTCCGGGTCTTCGGCGGCAATTCTGCGGCGGGTCCGTCACTCACTGTGGGACCTGCCGCCGAAGTGCCCCGAAGATTGGGAGCGCAGAAGGACCCCCCCGCCGCAGAATTGCTGACGACGACCGGGAGCATGGAAGGACCCCAAAAACCCTGGCGCCCTTCCTGCCTGGTGTGCTAGCTGGGGGCAAGATTCGACATATGGATAATACAGATCTACATCTATTATCAGAGAATGGACAGACAGGTAAAGGGAAGGGAAAGAAGGTGAGAGAGTGTGTCACTTCTCTCCTACTTATCCATCTATGTCACAATGATTCTTGCTTCCCGTTGCTTTTAACTTAAACATCAGAATAAACAGCAGGACCAAGTAAATGCGTTTCATTCAGAATGTTGCTGTTCTGAGTTAAGAGAGAGAGGATGGGTGCAGTTAGAAGTGGGTAGCATAAGTGGTTACCTAGAGTAGGGGAGTTGGGAAGAGGGCATCCCTTTCCCAAAAAGTCAACTGCATGTACTGTGGGGGGAGAGAAACGCTGGCCCCCGTAATTGGGCCCATGACTACAGTGTGGAACAGTTGTTTACAGTCACTGGCTTTGAGTATGGAGCAAGGCTGGGGACTTAAGGCCCTACCAATCATAAGGTCAGCCCTGTTCCTTATAGTTACAAGGTGACACACATAGAGGACCAACCCGGCTCTCTGTCCTAGCCATGATCTGTCTGTCCAGCCAAACACTTATCGCTGTCATATCCAGTTAGAATTACTGCTCTCCTGTGCTCTCGGCAGCAATAGAAATAAAAGAAGAAGCTTAAAAATTTGTGCACAATCAATTTGAAATGCATTTTTATACACATTTAATCTCAGGCATCTCTGCCCAAGGTGCTGCAGACAAGTACAGTTCCAAGATCCTGCCTGTGTCAGGGGTGAGTTTGGCCCCTGTTCTGGATGGAGATAGTTGCCTGTTCCCTCTCAGCTGGGTAACATTTTAATGTGAGACAGTTTTTCTGTCTGCCTGCAATGCTGGGCAGCACTTCTCCCCTTGTGCTCCTTAAGTTATCTGCATCAGGCTGGAGGGAGTGGAGTAACAGGCTAGGGTGGGAACCAGGAATGGTCACTCGGAGTTCAACCTATTAAAGTCTTCTCTGGATTTAACAATTCCTGGGGGAGGGAACAAGGGAGAGTGTTGTTCAGCTGTGCCAGTATCATGGAAACTGTGCGCTGCAGTTTATGGGTCTGACCTTGCTTCCATTAAAGTTTTGCTATTGATTTCAATGGGTGTAATATCAGGTTGGGTGTTTAATACTTTAAATACTGAAAAAAACCCCTTGCCATTCCCTCATAGGCGCTGACTCCATGGGTGCTCCGGTGCTGGAGCACCCACGGGGAAAAATGGTGGGTGCTGAGCACCCACTGGCAGCCCCCCTATCAGCTCCACCCCTCCTCCCCAGCACCTCCCACCCACTGGCAGGCCCTGCCGAACGGTGCCTCCCCCTCCATCCCCACGCCTCCTGTCCACCGCAATTAGCTGTTTCACGGTGTGCAGGAGGCTCGGCGAGGGGGGGGAATGGAAAGGGGAGAGGAGCGATGACTCGGAGAGCTATGGAGAGCGGGCAGTACAGGATGGGAAGTGGCAGGGTGGGGCCTGGGGCAAAGCCAGGGTTCAAGAACCCTCTGGCATATTGGAAAGTCGGCGTCTGCGCAATCCCTCAACAAAGAAGCAACTTGGCACGTGAGACACGTCTGGGGAAAGGGTCCCCTGTTCTTTGCAAACAAATCTTGTATCGGACTTGGCAAACTCACTACACCAAACATATGTCTTGCATGTTATTTATCCATCAGGGCTAATGTGTAAGGTATCTACAGAAAGCTTATAACTTATCAAGAATCATAATCATTATGAGATGCATGAACAGGTAATATTTAAGGAATAGTGTAACTATGTTGAAAGTATGTTTTATGGTCTGGGTGTAAAAGTTAGTCACCAGGAGATAGTAAGTCTTGGTGATGGCCCATTTAAGCAGAAGGGAGTTGTGGCCCCTTTCTGGTTAGCTGGTAATGCAATGCAAGACTCAGTTGTCTAGCCAAGCTCCACATGAAGACTATCAATGGAGAACCATTAGAGACCACTGCAAACAATCAAAACTACTTGGAGGCAAAAAAGGAACATTACAACAGATAGAGGTTCACCCTGCTTATGAATAAAGGAAAAAGACTATTTCAGTATAACACAGAGCGGGGAGAGGCACTCTGGATCCATTCTCTAAGGAAACGTCTTGTGAAGTGTATGTGTGGGGGGGTATTTTTCATGGAAGTTTGGCTCCTGGTTCCTGTGAAGCCTGCCAGCTCTGCAATAGACTAAACCTCCTTTACTAGTCAGGAAAGGTAACTATTGATAACTGTAGACTCTAGTTCATGTTTTATGGTTTTGTTTTGTATTGTAACCATTTTTTTCTGCTGCTCTCTCTCGTTTTTAGTTGAATCTCTATTCTTTCTTAAATAAACCGTCTTTTGTTTCATTACAAGTGCTCCCAAGTGCTGTGTGTGGTGACACAGGAGTGGTGATTTAAAGTAAAATGAGTAAACGGGGGGTACACGTCTCCTTTTGGGGCAGAGGTTCTGGGAGTTCTGACAGTAGCTAGGGGTAGGGGAATGCTTCAAAGGGACCCGGGACATAATGTGCAGCTATTGTTGAGCTATAGGGCAAAGACAGGGCTGGCATAGCCCAAAGGAGGGTGCTTGAGTGGCTAACAGGCTCCAATAGGCTGGTGGTGTTAGGGAGCTATCACCTAGTTACCACAAGAAAGACTTCTTCATGCTGGAGGCTGAAGGTAACAAGGTGACTCTCAGTCCTTGGTACCCTGAGTACCCTAGGGACCATCACAGAGGGGTTGGATGGTAATGGTTCTTGGGTCGTCCTTTAAAAAAAAAAGCATTTTAGAAGCTATTAGCGACACACAAGTGGCCAGAGCCTCAGCTGGTGTAAACAGACTTTAGTGGAGCTATGCTGATTTACACTACTTGAGGATCTGGTCTTAGCCAAAACATCTACACTTTCTACTGCTGCTTTTACGGCTATAGATGGCTGTAGAATGGAATTTTGGGGATGAAGTTCACCTACCTACCTACCTACATATTATTAGGTATCGGGGTGCATCAAATGCAAGAATTAAAGCCACCTGGGTGTTATCCTGAAAGGATTCTTGTCCCCTTGATGGGATGATGATTTGTATCACTTTAGTCTTCTTTCTTCTTTTTCATTATTATTATAATTTATTTATTTTCTATGTTGTAGCCCCAGTCATGGATCAGGACCCTGTTGTGCTAGGCGCTGTACAAGCACAACAAAAAGACGACTGCCCCAGAGAGCTTACAACTTAAATAAAAGATAAGAGATAACGGATAGATACAGACAGAGTGGGGAGGGGAGAGGCACCAAGGAAACAATGAGACAATACTGGTAGTGGGCAGTGGTCTCAGCACCAAAGCTGCTGTTAAGTTCTTTGTAGGCCTCGCAGGAAACAAGAGTTTTAAGGACAGTTTTGAAGGAGACCAATAAGTTGGTGTTGCAGATGGTTATGGGCAGAAGGCTTTCCATTCCCAAACTTGCTGCCTTTCTGAGGAAAGGTCCATGCAAACAGCTGTGTCATGCATTGTGTTCGAAAGATGGCAAGATATGCCCTCTTCTGTAGAAGTCCATTCCACAGCCTGGCTCCCAACACCCTGTTCCCAGATCCCACTAGCTTCATCCAGGGTGCCATCAGCTGCAAAACCATGTTTTTTTCCCCTCTTATATATGAGCACAGGGTCAACATTTTGTGCTCCTGTGGGTCTGTCACTGCTAGAAGTACAGTGATGGCAGGGAAGCCAGTTACAACACGGTTCCATTGAATTTCGGTGTAGGTGGGGGAATTATCTGTTCAGCTTAAAAGGCGGTACACACATGTGCCCATTCCTACTTCCTGGGTATAATGCTGCCTGTGGACCAGCAGGGGCCTGGGTTAAACTTGGTACAACTCTGCTAAATGGCTAAGTCCATTTTTGCAGTGCCGCCCAGAGGATTCAGGGGGCCTGGAGCAAAGCAATTTTGGGGGCCCCTTCCATAAAAAAAAGTTGCAATACTATAGAATACTATATTCTCGTGGGGGCCCCTGCAGGGCCCGGGGCCTGGGGCAAATTGCCCCACTTGCCCCCGTCTCTGGGTGGCCCTGCATTTTCGTGTTTCACACAAGGCATGACAAATGATGGCACCAATGATTTTATCCTCCACACGCTGCCTGTTTATTTGAAAATCATTTTAAAACCGTATGGACTCTGAAATGTAAATAAAAGTCACCCAGGGGCACATGCTGATCTAGTTTCCTTCTTTGCCATACAAGACCAAAAAATTCTTACCCCAAAAGGTGTGTTTTTGTGTTTAGCTGATTGAGTCAGTCAAGCAAATTTCCCGCTTTCATGAATATTGTCAGGAAAGTCAGGCACTGTAATTTCTGAAGTGTTTTTTTGTCCTTGGATGACTTGGCAGGAACTGGAGGTTGCTTGGCTGTTTAAAAGTCACCCAATAAGGGCCTGCTTCTGCTCCCAGAGAAGCCAGCAGAAGTCTTCCAGGAGAAAGGAATTCTGTCTGAAGGGAAAAACACCTGAATGCATCCCAGCCATGGGTGGCTGCCAGTCTGTAGTCACAAGAAGTGAAAAGCCACCCTAACTGACACTCAAGTCTGGTGATAGTGTTCCTTTTCATGTCTGGGTCTTCATGTGACGTATATTTGGTCTGTTTATTTTCACCTGCACATTTTCTGCATTTACTTTTATATCTATTTCTAGCAATGGACCCAAATCAGAACCCAGAATACACCACTGAACTCTGAGGAGCATTCAGAATCTGAACTCAGTCCCAGTGTGAACTTCATGGCTTTCACCTTTGGGTTGAACCAAAACACAGATCCAACCATCCCTGAATCCTGGATGTCTGAACATAGACTTCATGGCTTTTTCCTCCTGTCTCTCTTCTTGCTTTCTTTTTCTTTCTCTCTCGTGTATCTTAATCACATCAGGATTGGGTCTTCTGCTCATTCATCGTAGTATAATTTAATCAGAATTAAATTATATCAGGGGTTTGTTCTGTGCCCCCACTCTTGTGTACTTAGTATTTGACCTTGCTGGTTTGTTAACTTACTTCACCATTTTTCTTTATTGAATTGTCCTGGATTCTATCAAGAGAAGATAAGAAGACACCCCGTGGCTTAAGTAAACTCACATAACCACAGAATCCCTAATATTCACATTTCATGGCAAATATTTTTTCCTGCATTAGTAGTATTAGTGATGATAATGCTACTTTTACCTGCTGATGGGCTGAGATCAGCTTTGTTTATATGATAGGGTTATCATACGTCCGGATTTTGCCAGATATGTCCGGTTTTTTGGTCCTCAAATCCCCGTCCGGGAGGAATTTCCAAAAAGCCGAACATGTCCGGGAAAATAGGGAGGCATGGTAAGGGGACCCCGAGTGCGAGTGGCTGCAGCAAAACTTACAACTCCCTTGATCTGCCGATCTGCCGGGGCACAGAGGTGGTGGCGGCATCCAAGCGCGCAGCCGCCTCCTCCCTGGGCTCCAAATTTCCTGGCTCCCGCCGCTCTCCACCGCAGCAGGGGCCAAAGCAACTTCCTCAGCGCAGCAGCAGCCGGAGCCCGGGGGGTGGGAGGGAGGAGGGGGAATGCGGGGTGCTCAGGGGAAGCGGCAGAGTTGGAATGGGGGTGGGGAAGGGGCGGAGTTGGGGCGGGGCCGGGGCCCCCGGTGGAGTGTCCTCTTTTATCAGTGTTGAAATATGGTAACCCTATTATATGATGAGCATTATGATCAAATACTCTGTGAACCTTATGTTCTATGTGCTCTTGCATCTATATAATTCGGATAATTGGCTGAGGCATGGTTAGACTATTTGACTCCACTCCATTTGTGAACTTGGGTGCACCTGGAATGTGACTAATTTCCTAATCACCTGTTGATTGTAAGCCCCTTTTATCTTCAATCAGAATTGAATCCTGTACGATAAGTATCACCCAACCTACTTTTAGGGTTCCCAACTTTCTAATCGCACAAAACCAAAAACCCTAGCCCAACCCCTTCCCTGAGGCCCTTCCCCTGTTCTGCCCATTCCCTAAGGCCCCACTCCCCGCTCACTACATTCCCCCTCCCTTGGTGGCTCGCTCTCTCCCACCCTCACTCAGTTTCACTGGGCTGAGGCAGGGGATTGGGTTGTGGGAGAGGGTGTGGGCTCTAACTGGGGGTGTGGGCTCTGGGGTAGGGCCAGAAATGAAGGGTTTGGAGTGCAGGAGGGGGCTCTAGGCTGGGGAGTGGGGCTGAGGGATTCGGAGTGCAGGAGGGGGCTGTGGGTTGAGGCATGGGGTTGGGGTGCAGGAGGGGGTATGGTCTTTGGGGTACGGGGGGGCTGCAGGTTTGGGGGGACTCAGGGCTGCGGCAGGGGTTTGGGGTTGGGGCATGGGCTTAACTTGTGCGGCTCCCGGTAAGTAGCACAGCGGGGCTAAGCCAGGTTCCCTGCCTGTCCTGGAACTGCGCTGTGCCCCGGAAGTGGCCAGAAGGTCCGGCTCCTAGGCAGGGGGGCCAGGAGGCTCTGTGCGCTGCTCTCACCCGCAGGCAATCCCCAGCCCCCACTGGCCATGGTTCCCGGACTGTGGGAGTGTGGAGCCAGTGCTCGGGGCGGGGGCAGCGAACTTTGAGTTTGGAGTGGTGGAAAGTCTGCAACTTACCAGCATTTCTCCTTTTGCAGGGGACCTGCAGCCGGTAGATACAGCCCTGAAAGTACTGATGGCAGCACATCTCCAGGATCTGTTCCACCCAGGAAGAGAGCAGAAAGAGGTACCATGTCTCACTTCTCTGGGGTGGAATGTTTCCATTGATGGAGCTGGCACTGGGAGCATGGGAAGGGGGAATGCAAATTGCCCATTATATAGAGAAAAACCTGTCTTAAGCAACCACATCAGGGTCCATCAAGCATAACACCGCTGATTAACCAACCGCAAGCTGACCTGCCTTCTCTTTTCTGCCCCTATGCATGGTAAGTTTTTGACTGATTTATCCATTTCTGAGGTTCCCTCTTCCACTATTTGTGTCCCAGGGGTATTAACTTTGTACTTGTCCAAACTGAACAATATACTATGTTATATTTGCTTCTGTTATTAACCTCCAGCCAGGTCCTTTGTATTATTTCTCTGTTCTTGGATGTTCACTTCCCTCCATTTAGTATGAGCTGAGCATTTCTTTACCTCCAATTCTAGATCACTCTGATTCTTGGATTGATTCTCCAGCACTGGAGAGAGTGGGAGGGACTCAAGGAACCAGTTCTGGTTCTCGGATCTCAGGCCCAGCCCCAACCCTGACATGACTTAGAGCAGCTTCCAGGCATCTCTATCTTGCACCATTGATGTAGGGTCCTTATTGGAGCCTATGCCGCTGCTGGACTGCTATTTGGAGTAGAGCTCCACCATGCCACCCCTGAATCCACCCCCCGCCCCCGACATGCTGCTTCTTTCCCTTGACATACCCCTATGAGAGAAGTAGTGCGAGCAAAGGTGGAGGGGGCAGATGCAGTGCTACATCAGAGGAATTCTCTGTTGGGCATTTGCGGCTGGATTATACATTAGGGCGTTACACCCGAGAGGCACAAAGGGGCCGTATCCCGGTGGGAGAATCGGGCCTATTAAGACAGCTGGTTGAAAAATGGGATATTTTTTTCACAGAAAGCGTGTCCTTTTTGTGGAAAAAGTTTCAAAATTTGACATTTTTGCCTAGCTTTCCTGATTAATAAGGACCTCACATCGATCCCTTTCCACTCAGTCACAATCAGTGCAAGCAAAGCAACACAGTATTTTTCTCAAGCAAACAGAGGGGAGTATTAGAAAATCAAGCCCAAAGGCCAGTGCAATGTTGTTTAAATCCAAATCCAAATAGTGCCTCGCATTTTATGACATATCCCCTAGGTCTGTGGAGAGTGAGGAGAGGGTTAAACCCTTATATACTATGTGAACTCGAGCGCTGCTGGATTCTCTTGCCCTCACACTGCCCGTCTCCCACGTTCCGCGAGACCTGGGTTTAGGTGAAGTTATTTGGCACTGCATTAAAGTGGATGTACTCCTTTTTCTCAGATTAGAGGGCTAAACGAGAAATCAGGTTTAAATAGATTAAAGACAGAGGACATCGTTCTCTTTAAATAAATACTGCAAAGGCCCAATCCTCATTAAAATACTGTTTCTGTAGGAAGGGAGCCAGTAAAATCCTGCAGGATGGTTATGAGCTGCTTTACTGAGCTCCGTGTTAGCTAGGTTCTCTCTAAAGCAGATTGCACAGATGTGTATAGCAGTGTACAGGCTTGTCTTGCGCTTACTGCCCTGGACTGTGACTCAGGTGATTTGGGTTTAATTCCCAACTCTGTCATAGACTCCCTGAGTAACTTTGGGCCAGTCCCTTAATCTCTCTGCCCATCTGTAAAATAGGGATAGTCCTGTACCTCACAGAGTGGCTTTGGGGGTAAAGATAAGAAATACTTGCAAGTTACTGTGCTGCTAAGTTGTTGGGCGCCACATAAGAACCCAAATAAATGGCCAGATGTTGTCTGAGCATCTCACAAACATGAACATATTTTCACATCATCTCTGTGTGATAAGGAAGTGTTTTCCTCATTGTGCAAATGGGGGACCAGAGGCATACAGAAGATAAATGACTTCCCCAAGGTCACACCATAGATCAGTGGAATATTCCATCCTGTATAGTGGAAAGCGAGCATCTAGTTTGCTTAAAAGCTTACTGATGGACAGGACAAGGATGAAGCGGCACTCAGACCAGCCTTGGGTTGAGGTGCAGTCAGATTAGTGCACACTGTGCCACTGACTATTTCTCCTTTCAGTGTAGAGGCTTTGGAGAGTGTGGCCAGATGATGATGGGGCATTTTCACTAACACAGGTTCTTACACTGATCCTGGGTGGCCTTTTGGGGGTATTTCTGACTTTTCTGTGCAAGTTAGAGCAGCCTTTAGGCTTAGGGGACATAGCAATCTGGCGTCCTTTCTCTCTATTTCCCTCATGAATAGGGATGTAGGCACGTAAGATTCTGCTGTTTGAGTTGTGAGGAGTTTTTGTTTGTTTTTATGGGCACTGTTCCTGGGGGAAAAGCTTCCTGGAAAAGGTGTATCTGACCCACACTTGGTCCTAAAAAATGTCAGGCTTAGGTGCAGACCAATCTTTATTAGCAAAGTGTTCCAGCACCTCAGTCCTGCTGCTGACAACACTCTGCCCTCAGTGATTAGTGGTCTAAACCTGGGTGTCTCAGCTGTACTGTCACTGGGAAGGATAGCTGTCCTGGACAGGAAGGCAGGCTCTGTGGTAGCCAGGGCCCAATCCATGAAGGGCTTGATGCAGGAATTAGTTATGCAGGTGGTCAAACTAGGTGATCAACAGTCCCTTCTCGCCTTAAAATCTGTAAATCATCCTCCCTTATGTCAGTTTTACACCAGTCTCACTCCATTAACCTCATTGGTGTTACTCCTGGTTTACACTAGGGTAGGTGAGACGAGACTTAGGCCTTAAGAATATGCGCCTTAAAATCCTGTTCTAAAATATATCTGTTCTTACAAGTGATGTCCTGTTATGATGAGGGGTTAGTTACTCTTTGGAGGTCAAGAGGCTGTAAATGCAGGTGCTTTCATTCCGAAACAACAAATTCCTAGCAGGTGCTGCTAATGAAGAGCCCCCATGACCCTAAATAAAGAATGAAGTCTGCAGGGACCATCTTACACTCTGTCGAGTCTGGATTCACCGCCACAGACGTGTGCCACAGGCCTCTGGTGTTCAGTTAGCCTCATGCAAAGACACATTGTCCTGTGGAATATTTTTTGTTATTGTGCTGTTCAAATCCTCCCACCCCCGCATCCTGGCTCTTTGCACTCCACGTGCATAATTCACAGCTGAATTGTAGGTTATATAATAATCCAAGTCCTAAAGAGCTGACTCACAAACTTCTCTGCTTTTCTCAAAACACCTTTTTTCCCCACCTGCTCTCCCCTCAACAAATTCTCTTCTATTTGTCAAGTATGGAAGGCTGTTGTCATAGAGAACATTACGAGGAAGGAAGGAAGGAAAGGAAGGTAGTAACATCACTGCCACCTGCTTGCACATTTCAAGTCAAAGGGCAACCAACCTAAAAAAATCCCAACATGAATGGGCATCAGCCCAAGCTAAACATACCGCTGGTACCAGCAAGCAGGATCTGTCATGTCTGCAATCCTGCGTGATGAACCTTTGACTGGTCTATGTACAGCATGAGAACCTGAAAGAACATGTAATTAAGAGCTGCTGGCAAGTGGTATAAAACACTGCTATACAGTGGCTTGTGGGCTATGCAATTTGCTTGCTATTCTTTTTAAACGTGCCATTCTTCCTACATGCGTTTCAGTATCCACCCAGTTATGAAAGTGTTCTTGGCTTGTTGCCATTCTGCTCCAGTGCTCGAACATCTGAATCTTTATCCTGAATTACAGTACAGTTCAAACCCTGTTTAAATAGTTTTGGGGGTTTTTTTAAGCGCTCAGAAGAACAAGACTGTAATGGCATAATAACATGGATTAAATACTAAACAAGCCGTGAACAGCTTTGAAAGTGGGCAGTCTGTGGTAGCATTACTATTCGCCCAAGCACGGGCGGAGCGCAAGGCCTATGCACCACTTACATGGTGCATAGATCTCATGCTGGTCCTCTGTCCAGGGGTGAATTTCACTCACTGCTCTTAGTGCTGTCTGTGCTGGTGATTTTGTGATGGTCAACATTACTGGCTTTGCATATGCACTTACTATGGGCCCAGTTCTGCAGCCTCACTCATACTGAGTAGTTTTACTCACATAGGCAGTCCCAGTAACTACTCTTGTGAGTAAATGCTCCTCAACGTGTGTGAAGGTTGAAGAATCAGGAGCTACCTGAGTGAAATAGAAATGAACTTTTTATCAATACATTAAAAAAAATAACCTCTTTATTAAATTGAACTGAAATCTGGACTCTCAGAGAGGAGCAGAGAGCTAGCACTGGAGCTGGTGCGTATCAGACTGTTTGAGCGTGAAGATCCCTTTGGCCCCAACAGAATGTAGAGCAGCAGAAGTTTTGGGGATCGCACCGTTCGTATTAACTGGTTATGTTATTGGGGTGTTTTAATTAATGCTGGGCATGAGATACAAAGTTTGAATTTGGATCTAAAGCCAATTATTTATTGTATGCTTTATAACTGTTTAAAAAGAGGTTGGGTAAAAATGATGTCATAGGGAACACAACACCCGTTCACGTGGTTTTTGGCTTATGAACATGTCATTTTAAGTGGCTGCACCATGGCGCCTGGAATCATTATGATATGTATTGTGGTAATGCCCAAAGGCCTCAGCTGAGATCAGAGCTCCATTCTACCAGGCACTGTAGAAACACACAAGCAGCAGTCCCTGTCCTGAAGAGCTTAGAATCTAAATAAGTAGCAGGTGAGCAAGGATGATCCAGTTGGTAGGATGCTAGCTTGGGACACCTGGCTTCTGTTCCCTGCTCTGCCACAGACTTCAGTGACCTTGGTCACGTTCCTTAGGGCTAGATTTTTGAAAGTATTTATGCACTTAAAGATGCAAATAGTGGGATTTTTCAAAAGCACCTACTCACCCAACTTCCATTAAGAGCTGTCCTTTAGTCTCTTATTGGGGTGTCTCTGTTCTCCATCTATAAAACAGGATGCTGTCCTAGCTCACAGGGGTGTTGCGAGGATAAGTACATCCAAAAATTGTGAGGTGCTCACATACTACCATAATGTGACTACGTTACTAAGATGTGTTCCACACCATGATAAGGTTGGAGAATCTCTAAACTAAAACATCCTAGTTTTGGCCCAGGAGGTCATACTAGATCATCTAATGATCCCTTCTAAAAAAAAAAAAAAATCTGAGTTGTTATCCCCATTTAACAGATGGGGAACTGAGGCACAGATAGACTAATTGGCTTGCCCAAGTCAGGACCTGAACATGTGTCTCTTGAGTCCCCAGCCAGGGCCAACCAAGACCATCTTCCTTCTCCACCATAGAGCCCACAAAAAAGTAGCATTCAAGGCAAGCAACCATTTTCTGTTTGGGGGGAATAAACCAGAGCAATATTTGGAAGACTTGCCCTCTTTCACATGGTCACAGCAAGTCTAGCCTTTGCAACTTTCCACAGCAATGTAGAGTTCAAGCATTACTTTAAACAAGGCCAAGCTCCATGATCCCAGCAACTGGAGCATCTTATTTACCCCAGTCAAAAGTGTTGAAGGCACTTTTAAATCTTTTCACTAGTGTACAGTATGTACTCTAACAATGATTCCAGTGGGCTGTTTCAAATCATGTCCTTTGTGCCTGTAAATCATATGCTCTGTAAGAGTAACCCCATCGGCCAACGCTAGACTACTCCATCACTGCCATCAAGCCAACCTTAGACTGCACCAACCCCTGGCAGAAAATAATTCAAATAAATTCCCACATCCTCAGAACGTCTTTTCAAAAACGTCTGTTATTTCATTCCTCACCAAATGCACTTAATAAGGGTTTCTAGATTTTGCCTTTTAGAGAAAGGCAACCAATGTAAACAGGGAGGGGCTGAACACTAACTTAAAGATGCAGGCGGTAGAAGGAGTTGGTGCAGATGGACACTGCTGCACTATGAGATCTTGAAAT
Organism: Malaclemys terrapin pileata; assembly: GCF_027887155.1. Taxonomy (NCBI): domain Eukaryota; kingdom Metazoa; phylum Chordata; order Testudines; family Emydidae; genus Malaclemys; species Malaclemys terrapin. Next base: position 17,304,746 of record NC_071509.1, on the reverse strand, counting down.
CATTGTCACACCCTTAGGGTCAATTGAATCTTAGGAGGACTTTGGCTGCTGGGGTAGGGTTTGTGCCCCTCTGGAAAGCCGGCGTGGGTAGTGCAAGACAGAATTCTGTGGCCAGATAGGTGGTTAGGGGAAGGCTACTTTTGCCCTCTTTCATAGAGTCATAGATTTCAAGTTCAGACGGGACCATTGTGATCATCTACTCTGACCTCCTGTATAACACAGGCCATAGAACGTCTCAAAAATAATTTCTAGAACAGTGGTTCTCAAACTTTTGTTTCACATAGCAAGCCTCTCAGTGCAACCCTCCCTTATAAATTAAAACCACTTTTAAATATATTTAACACCATTATAAATGCTGGAGGCAAAGCGGGGTCTGGGGTGGAGGCTGACAGCTTGCGACCCCCATGTAATAACCTCATGACCCCCTGAAGGGTCCCGACCCCCAGTTTGAGAACCCCTGTCCTAGAATGTAGCTTTTAGAAAAACATCCAATCTTGACTAAGAAATTATCAGCGATGGAGAATCTGCCATGACCCTTGGTAAATTGTTCCAATAGCTAATTCTTTTCACAGATAAACATTTACATCTTCTGTCCAGTCTGAATTTGTCTTCTTTCAACTTTCAGCCATTGGATCATGTTATACCTTTCTCTGCTAGACTGAAGAATACATTAGTAAATATTTGTTTCCCAGGTAGATACTTATAGACTGCAATCAAGTCACCACTTAACTTTCTCTTTCTGAAGCTAAATAAATTGAACTCTTATAGTGAAAGACTCAAAGGCATGTTTCTAATTCTTTAATCATTCTTGTGGCTCTTCTCTGAGCCGTCTCCAATTTATCAACATGCCTCTTGAATCTGGGCACCAGAATTAGACATAGTATTCCAGCAGAGGTTGCACCATTGGCAAATAGAGGTAAAATAACTTCTCAACTCCTACTCCAGATTCCCCTGTTTATGCATCTCAGATCACATCAGCTCTTTTGGTCACAGCTTCACACTGGGGGCTCATGTTCAGCTGCTTTTCCACCCCCACGTTCTTGGGGTTTTTAAAGAACAAATTAGACAAACACCAGTCATGGATGGTCTAGGTCAGGAGTCGGCAACCTTTCAGAAGTGGTGTGCCGAGTCTTCATTTATTCACTCTAATTTAAGGTTTCGCGTGCCAGTAATACATTTTAATATTTTTAGAAGGTCTCTTTCTATAAGTCTATAATATATAACTAAACTATTGTTGTATGTAAAGTAAATAAAGTTTTTAAAATGTTTAAGAAGCTTCATTTAAAATTAAATTAAAATGCAGAGCCCCCCAGACCGGCCAGGACCTGGGCAGTGTGAGTGCCACTGAAAATCAGTTCGGCACGCGTGCCATTGCCTACCCCTGGTTTAGGTTTACTTGGCCCTTCCTGAATGCAGGAGGCTGAATTCGATGACTTCTCCAGGTCCCTTCCAACCCTACATTTCTATGAGTCTAGAAGAGGTTGCCCCCCAGCAAGGGCCGAGGCAATGGGTGGAAACTTGCACTGCCACTGCCCAGACCGTAGTTGTTCTATAGATAAAGATTGGAAATCAGGCCCCAGGGCTGACAAGCCAGCACATAGCTGTTAAACAAATTCAGGTGCAGGCTGGTTGCTGTTTGTAACCTTCGATATGGTGTAACCCTCCTCCCTTGGCTAGTAATCATGACAGGATCCGTATCCAAGCTAGAGTTTCCTCCATCTGGAAAAAAAGGCTCCATTGCAGAATCCACTGCTGGCAACTTTGGAGTTGCCTCTCAGTCTGTCACGTGCTTAGACTGCTCATGAGCGATCTGGGCTGCTTGTCCGTTTGATTTCCATCCTTGTCTGAGCCCCCTTTTATTCAGAGGGAATGTATGCACTTTTACCCCTCTGAGAATGAAGGCCCGTGGGAATCATTTTTGAGCTTTATCCATTGACCTCCCTCACTTTCAACACACACACAGTTTTTCTCAAAGAAGGCTATTGTTTCTCCAGGTATGGCTGAAGATTGGGTCTACAATAAATACGTTAATCAATTAAAACGAACAATAATAAAATGTCCTTTGCACTTTTATTCCTTAGAAGACTTAAAAAGCTCTAACAAGCATTAACCAATTAATCCTTATACTATAAAGGATGCATGAGGAACACTTCTTCCACGACTGAAGTACAATACCCTCAGGAGTGGAATGCAGTAAGGCCCAGTCCAGCCAGCTGAGTGCTTCCTGCAACATACTGACCACCACTGACTTGAACTGAGATCAGCGGGAGTGGAAGGTGCTTACCATTTATGAACAGTTCACAGCAGCATCATGTAACCGTTTTTAGGTGGGAAGTGAAAAATATTTTACCCAGCTGAATGTGTGTGTGGGATTTAAGCACACAGAGTGTTCCAGATCCTCAAAGATCTATAGGCTCCTATGTTCCATTAAATCAATGGAAGTTAGGAGCCCAAATACCTTTGAGGATCTGGGCCAATGTAACTACCTGGCCCCAATGCTGTGTTTAGCACCTGTATTCATGGAAGAGCTGCTGTAGATGCTTTAACTGCCACAAGTGATCTGGAGTTTGTCTTTAGGCCTCATGCAAAATATAGCACGTTCTCTGATACCATGCTGGGGTATTATTCGGTGCTGATTCGAGGGGCATCACTTAGCAGACATTCTGCACCACCTCTTAATGTTCCTTTCTTACCTTGAAGGTCTCCCATCCAAGCGCAGACCCAGGCTAAACATTCTTAGCTTGCAGGATATAAAATGATCGCAGTACAAGGTCGGATCGCTACCCCTTCCTGCTTCTCCACGTGGGAACCAATGATACTGCCAAGAATGACCTTGAGCGGATCACTGCAGACTACGTGGCTCTGGGAAGAAGGATAAAGGAGTTTGAGGCGGAAGTGGTGTTCTCGTCCATCCTCCCTGTGCAAGGAAAAGGCCTGCGTAGAGACCGTCGAATCGTGGAAGCCAACGAATGGCTACGCAGGTGGTGTCGGAGAGAAGGCTTTGGATTCTTCGACCATGGGATGGTGTTCCAAGAAGGAGGAGTGCTAGGCAAAGACGGGCTCCACCTAACGAAGAGAGGGAAGAGCATCTTCGCAAGCAGGCTGGCTAACCTAGTGAGGAGGGCTTTAAACTAGGTTCACCGGGGGAAGGAGACCAAAGCCCTGAGGTAAGTGTGGAAATGGGATCCTGGGAGGAAGCACGAGCAGGAGAGTGCAAGAGGGGAGGACTCCTGTCTCATACTGAGAAAGAGGGACGATCGATGAGTTATCTTAAGTGCCTATACACAAATGCAAGAAGCCTGGGAAACAAGCAGGGAGAACTGGAAGTCCTGGCACAGTCAGGGAACTATGATGCGATTGGAATAACAGAGACTTGGTGGGATAACTCACATGACTGGAGTACTGTCCTGGATGAATATAAACTGTTCAGGAAGGACAGGCAGGGCAGAAAAGGTGGGGGAGTTGCGTCGTATGTAAGAGAGGAGTATGACTGCTCAGAGCTCCGGTACGAAACTGCAGAAAAACCTGAGAGTCTCTGGATAAAGTTGAGAAGTGTGAGCAACAAGGGTGATGTTGTGGTGGGAGTCTGCTATAGACCACCAGACCAGGGGGGATGAGGTGGACGAGGCTTTCTTCCGGCAACTAGCAGAAGTTGCTAGATCGTAGGCCCTGGTTCTCATGGGAGACTTTAATCACCATGATATCTGCTGGGAGAGCAATACAGCAGTGCACAGACAATCCAGGAAGTTTTTGGAAAGTGTAGGAGACAATTTCCTGGTGCAAGTGCTGGAGGAACCAACTAGGGGCAGAGCTTTTCTTGACTTGCTGCTCACAAACAGGGAAGAATTAGTAGGGGAAGCAAAAGTGGATGGGAACCTGGGAGGCAGTGACCATGAGATGGTCGAGTTCAGGATCCCGACACAAGGAAGAAAGGAGAGCAGCAGAATACGGACGCTGGACTTCAGAAAAGCAGACTTTGACTCCCTCAGGGAACTGATGGGCAGGATCCCCTGGGAGAATAACATGAAGGGCAAAGGGGTCCAGGAGAGCTGGCTGTATTTAAAGAATCCTTATTGCGGTTGCAGGAACAAACCATCCCGATGTGTAGAAAGAATAGTAAATATGGCAGGCGACCAGCTTGGCTTAACAGTGAAATCCTTGCTGACCTTAAATGCAAACAAGAAGCTTACAAGAAGTGGAAGATTGGACAAAAGACCAGGGTGGAGTATAAAAATATTGCTCAGGCATGCAAGAGTGAAATCAGGAAGGCCAAATCGCACTTGGAGTTGCAGCTAGCAAGAGATGTTAAGAGTAACAAGAAGGGTTTCTTCAGGTATGTTAGCAACAAGAAGAAAGTCAAAGAAAGTGTGGGCCCCTTACTGAATGAGGGAGGCAACCTAGTGACAGAGGATATGGAAAAAGCTGATGTACTCAATGCTTTTTTTGCCTCTGTCTTCACAAACAAGGTCAACTCCCAGACTGCTGGACTGGGCAGCACAGTATGGGGAGGAGGTAACCAGCCCTCCATGGAGAAAGAAGTGGTTCAGGACTATTTAGAAAAACTGGATGAGCACAAATCCATGGGGCCAGATGTGCTGCATCCGAGGGTGCTAAAGGAGGTGGCGGTTGTGATTGCGGAGCCATTGGCCATCATCTTTGAAAGCTCATGGCGATCGGGGGAGGTCCCGGATGACTGGAAAAAGGCTAATGTAGTGCCCATCTTTAAAAAAGGGAAGAAGGAGGATCCGGGGAACTACAGGCCAGTCAGTCTCACCTCAGTCCCTGGAAAAATCATGGAGCAGGTCCTCAAGGAATCAATTATGAAACACTTAGAAGAGAGGAAAGTGATCAGGAACAGTCAACATGGATTCACCAAGGGGAAGTCGTGCCTGACTAACCCAATTGCCTTCTATGACGAGACAACTGGCTCTGTAGATGAGGGGAAAGCAGTGGATGTGTTATTCCTTGACTTTAGCAAAGCTTTTGATATGGTCTCCCACAGTATTCTTGACGCCAAGTTAAAGAAGTTTGGGCTGGATGAATGGACTGTAAGGTGGATAGAAAGCTGGCTAGATCGTCGGGCTCAACGGGTAGTGATCAATGGCTCCACGTCTAGTTGGCAGCCGGTTTCAAGCGGAGTGCCCCAAGGGTCGGTCCTGGGGCCGGTTTTGTTTAATATCTTTATTAATGATCTGGAGGATGGTGTGGACTGCACTCTCAGCAAGTTTGCAGATGACACTAAACTGGGAGGCGTGGTAGATACACTGGAGGGTAGGGATCGGATACAGAGGGACCTAGACAAATTAGAGGATTGGGCCAAAAAAAACCTGATGAGGTTCAACAAGGACAAGTGCAGAGTCCTGCACTTAGGACGGAAGAATCCCATGCACTGCTACAGACTAGGGACCGAATGGCTAGGTAGCAGTTCTGCAGAAAAGGACGTAGGGGTCACAGTGGACGAGAAGCTGGATATGAGTCAACAGTGTGCTCTTGTTGCCAAGAAGGCTAACGGCATTTTGGGCTGTATAAGTAGGGGCATTGCCAGCAGATCGAGGAACGTGATCATTCCCCTTTATTCGACATTGGTGAGGCCTCATATGGAGTACTGTGTCCAGTTTTGAGCCCCACACTACAAGAAGGATGTGGAAAAATTGGAAAGAGTCCAGCGGAGGGCAAAAAAAATGATTAGGGGTCTGGAGCACATGACTTATGAGGAGAGGCTGAGGGAACTGGGATTGTTCAGTCTCCAGAAGAGAAGAATGAGGTGGGATTTGATAGCTGCTTTCAACTACCTGAAGGGGGGGTTCCAAAGAGGATGGAGCTCGGCTGTTCTCAGTGGTGGCAGACGACGGAACAAGGAGCAATGGTCTCAAGTTGCAGTGGGGGAGGTCTAGGTTGGATATTAGGAAACACTATTTCACTAGGAGGGTGGTGAAGCACTGGAATGCGTTACCTAGGGAGGTGGTGGAATCTCCTTCCTTGGAGGTTTTTAAGGCCCACTGATAGTCTATGATTCTAAGGTAGTATGGCTGCAGAGCTGCACTCTCTCTCTCGGTGACCAAGGGATGATTAATCGTGGACAAGTTGTGATTTCATTCTAATTACTCAGGTCCTCTCAGTGTTCCAGGGAAGGGATCCTGGGCTCACAGGTTCTTCTCGGCTCCCTGGTTAAAACCATAGACACTCGAAATACCATATTATTGTCTTATAGCAGAGTTAAAAGGGAGAACATAAGAACGGCCGTACTGGGTCAGACCAAAGGTCCATCCAGCCCAGTATCCTGTCTACCGACAGTGGCCAATGCCAGGTGCCCCAGAGGGAGTGAACCTAACAGGTAGTGATCAAGTGATCTCTCTCCTGCCATCCATCTCCACCCTCTGACAAACAGAGTCTAGTTTTCTGAGTTTGCTAAAATCTAATTTTTTTAAGTCCATTTTCCTTATTCGGCTGTTCTTGCTCCTTGTTGCCTTAGAATCATGAAATCTATCATTTCATGAGGATTTTCACTCAGAGTACCTGCCACATTCAGATTCACAACCAATTCCTTCCTGTTGGTCAAGTCTAAAATGTCTTCCCCACTGGTTACTTCCTCCACTTTCTGAAGCAAGAAGTTGTCTGCAATATTTCCCAAGCACTTATTGGACATTTTTTATTTTGACATACCACTTTTCCAACAGCTATCTGTGTAGTTAAAGTCTCCCATTACTGTCAGAACTTATGTTTTCAATATTTGTTATTTGTTTTAGAAATGCCTCATCCACCACGTCCTTCTGATTTGGTGGTCTATAGTAGACCCCCTACCATGATGTCACCCCTGTTTTCCCCCCTTTTATCTTCACCCAGAGACTTTCAACTGGCCTCCTCGTACCTCCTTTGGGACCTCAGAAGAAGTGTATATAGTCCAGATGTACAATGCAACACCTCCTCACTTTTTTGTATGCCTGCCCTTCCTGAACAAGTTACACCCCTCTCTTCCAATATTTTCATCATGAAATTTATTCCACCAAGTTACAGTGATGCCAATTAAGTCTTAATTTAGCTTGTGTACTAAGACTTCTAATTCTTCTTATTTATTCACCATGCTCCTTGCATGTGTATATGTATATGAATATATAATATCATTGGCCTTGTAGTGGAGGGGGGAAAAGTGAACTGGTCACAGCAATTACACCTCTCCCTGCCTTCTGGATGGGTGTGACTTACTATGTCCGCAGCAAAGGACCAACTTTTACAAGTTAGGAAGCCCATTGGTGCCTGACTATTTATGCACACAAAGACTCAATATTTATGCACAGATCAGATACTTATGCTTGTATGTGGCTCACTAGATACCTAAGTGATAATGTGCACAGGCAAATACCAGATTCATGTTCAAATTAAGTGCTTGGGTTAAGCACGCACAAATGTATGTGCACAAATGTGCACCAGGACTGTGAAAATCTCAGTGTGTCTAGTGACGGAGACGATGGTATTCCATCCCTGTGCCCCTCATATGAGATGTGACTTTGTCTATTTCTCAGTTATCTTCTCTATATCTCAAGTACCCTTAGCTTTACAATGTGTAAAATAATACATATCTAAATCACGGGAGTGTTGTGAAGCTTAATGTTTGTAAAATTCACTGAGAGGAAATACATTATACAAGTGTTCTTTGTGTTATGAACTATAACTTGGAAAGTCTGTAGCTGAATGTCCTTATAATCAGCTTTGTTCTTTCACATAGAGAGGGTCAAATCTCAGGCCTCATTTTACTCTGTCACACCAGTATTGTATTTATTTACTCCTGATTTATGCCAGGAGAATCAGGCCTCAGACTTCAGCATCAGCTCTAGTCTTTAGCCTGTTTACCAGAAAAGTCCTTGTTTACAACTTGAGGAGTGCAGTGATGTAGGTAGATAACTATGGATTTTCTGTGCACTTTGCTGGAAAGGAATGGATAGCTTGGGCACCATCCACCAGCTCTGCTGCTAAAATCTATTTGGCTACTGCTCTCCTCTGATACAGTTTTTTGTCTTATGGAAATGGTGTAACTACTGGACCTGAAACACATACTCTGGAAAGTAGAGAAAACTTAAATGGGTCAGGCTGATTTGCAATAATGTTGCTATATTCTGGGTCCCATTTTCTGAGGTGCTGAGCCTCTGAAATGCCTCAGACCCTTATACTTTCTACTGAAGTGAATGTAAAAGCTCCTTCTGACTTCAATGGGAGCAGACATAGGCTCTTATTTAGTAAGGCTTTTTCTTCCACCAAGAATATGGGGCCAGATCCTCAGCTGGCTTAAATCAGCGGGGTTCCATTGAAGTCATGGGTGATTTACACCAGTTGAGGATCTGGCCTTTGATAGTTTTGTGCATCCCTCCCCTGCCCTGCCCTCCCTTCCCCCCACAGATGCACAAAGTCCAGGTCAGAAATGTGCACTCTCTCTCTTTACAGTTTTTGCCAGGCTCTGTTTTTCAATGGAAGTTCAGTGATATATTGCAACAACACATCTTGCATGCCAGAACAAGAAGAATGCCACTGTTGTGGAGGTAGGGAAATAGTTGTGATGCACTAAAGAGATATTGTTTTTCCATCAACATAGCCAGACTTTACACTTAGCTTCTCATGTAGGGAGGGTGTGCCAGTCAGATAGGATGCAGACTGTGAAACTGCATCCCCATGGAGAAAAGACAGATGGAATCCAGCTGGCGGATATCACACACGTTTTCTTTTCTGTTAGATATCACAGATCTGATAACCAGGAGAGAATAACAAGGCTTTATAGAATGCAGATGAACGGAGGCTCTCATGTGCAGGTAGAAGAAACAGTTTGTTGAATACTTGTCCTTGTTAAATGAAAGCTAACTCGCATGGACCCATAAAACTAGATTGTACCTGTTTAAAGTACATATTTGATTACATACCGTGCACATTTATTGACATGCTGTGCCTTTTATTATCCTCATCTCATTTAATAAAATGCCATATCAGATTCATATTGATAGCAAGGGAAAGCAAAGTGCAGTTCAGGCTGAAAGTTCATCAGCTTGCTTGAATCTCTGGCTATTGAGAGCAACTTTTATAGTCAGGCCTGTCAAAAGCTGCACATTGCTTAAAATAAAAATCTGCACCAAATGTAGAAACTTGGGAATTATGTGCTAAGAGACGTGCAGTCAAGTGGTTAGACCAAGAGAATGGTAGTAGAGAATTCCTGGCCCTGCCACTGACTTGTGACCTCAGGCGAGTCACTTTGTTTAGCTGTCCCCTCTTTTAACCTCCTGCGCTTTCTCACCGTATATGGTGCTGTGAAGCTTAATTGTTGCTTGCCTTTTGTAAATAATCATGTTTTGATCCTTAATAGAAGTGTAAGACATTCATATTAAGAAGGGAGCATGTCCGATTTAGTGATCTAGTACTACCCGCGTTGCTATCTTGTAAGTTCTGACAATGCAGAGAATAAAATAAGATATGGTGTAAATTAGGTGCCTCGTACTAATGGAGGGTCTCATTTTGCCCTGTGTAACACCACTGAGTTCAGTGGAGTTGCAGAGGATGCCAGTCTGGCAGAAATTTGGCCTTACATCTGTTTAGATTCCCTTAGACCTACTAACATGCAGGGGAGCCCAAGTTGGTCTTAATTATATGCAGAGGCAATGGATGAAAGTGAAAGATGGTGTAATGTAAAGTGGCTCCTACGCTAACATCCTCTTTTATCATTTGTAGCTATGCATTGTGTATGTTACACCGCTAGTCTGCATTACATATTGGTTGAGTGGATGCAAATTAGGTAGGCTGACTATAAAGGAGTCTGTTGGTGTGAGGGAATTTACACCACCTTATACAGCTCTGAATTTGGTTCATTGTTTGTTTCAAAACCAATTAAATCTACCTATAATTTGTGAGCATCTGGCTAATGAACATTTCAGAGGGAGTAGCAGAACCTATCTTCAAAGGATTTAGACTCTTAAAGGAATCATTGTGATGCATATGGGACCATAGGTTTGGCATAGAAGATGAGACCTGTATCTTGTCTCCAGCAGTGGCTACTATCTGTTGCTTCAGAGCAGATTGAAAACATCCCATAATGCACTGAGAGTCACCACTAATTTTGGCTGACGTCACTTCTGGGGTGCTAAACTTGAGAGAACTAATTGGACTGGAATAGATGGCTTGAATTGGGCACCCCAAACCAGTGGCTGTTTTTGAGCAAATTTGTCCTTAGCAAGTTGTACACAGGAGGAAAAACTCTTTCTAAACATTTGTTCTAAACTGTTAAAATTAGTTTTCAAAACATTTATCCTAGTTCCAGCAGTATATTATATTATCATTAAGAATGAAAAGGTAAAAATTAAAAAAAATACCCTCTCTAGGTAACTGGCTACTGACATCTATTGTACATGTAGTTTTGTGACTGTAATAGGTTACTGTGTGTCTTGATTTTTCACTTCTGTTGGTTTAAATTCTATTTATTTAGGTTCTTCTACAGCCCCCCCTCACTGGACAGCATGTGAGTGCCTTAGATATACATATAGAGAGAGATTTTGTCCATTGCTAAGATGTCACCGTTGCTGCCTTTAGTGTTTCATGGTTTCACCTCATGTCTGTTCATACTGGAAACATGAAGCACTTTATCAATTGCATCTCTGTTTTCTATCCAAGTCACCATGCATCTGATATCATTTTCCCCTTGATGTTTCAGGCAAAAATCAAGAGAGAACTGCTTTCCCCTCATATAATGAATATATTTTCATGGCAGACAGAGTCTTCATCATTCTGTTAACAAGCTAGCCACAGAAGCTGAAATTAGATTCGAAATGCGTCTTTTAGGGCAATTGCTTCCTGTGTCTTTTCAATTTTGTTTTGAGTGCTGCCATTGTGCTTCCTGAACTCAGCCTAGTGACCCTACAATCATTACTTTCCTATTTTCATCCAGTAAAGATTGTAGAGGTTATAGTATTGCCAGCTAATACAATATATTTAGGGCTTTGGGAACATTCTTTATCTGTAGACATTTTCATTGTTTTCCCATTCAGGTTTCAAGGGTCTTTGGCTTATCTGCCCTTTTCCTTCTTACTCTTGTATCCCTGGTTTGATTTAGAATTAAAAGGTTCTGGGAAAGGAAAGGGCAAAAAAAAAAAAAAAAAAAAAAGCCACATCTATAATGCCTCTTAATGCATGGAAGGGTTTCCCAGCAACATGCATGCTAGGGAGGATTTCCTATTTTGTTTCTTTAAACACATTTCTTGCATCATGACATACTAATTTTAAATACCAACAGTACACAGCCGGTTTTGTTCAGAGAGGATACATGCAAAAACTGAAATGATCTTTAATGATATATAATTGTCCTGGTAAATTTGGCATAAAAAAACCCCAAGGCTGAATTCGGGTATGTTTTGTAACAATCACACATGACTGTGCTTGTGAGCATGGCTAGTTTAAAGTCAGTTGGTCTGGAGAGACTGCCGACTTTCACTTCACTAGCTACCCAGACCAAGGACTCTTCAAAGCCTGCTGACTAGGGTGAGAAGACAAACAACTGTGACTTTTGAATCAAACCCACTGGTCTGGCAGGCCTGATCCCGCACCGCTGAGACTTTTGCCCTTGATTTCAATGGGAACAGGATTGAGGTCTAAGGAACTGCTTTTCGGACTACCTTAACAAAAACTCACCGTTTCCACCTGCAGTTTTATGGAGGCAAAAAGGAGGAGACTCTTTAGAAATATGTCCCCAAGACTTTTGAGTTTTGTCCCAGTGTAATAACTTCAACAGATACACAGCCTTGCCGTAATTTACAAGTAGCGAAGAGTTCAGAAAGATCACCGGAATGAAAAATGTACATGTTAAAGTGCTGAGTAAACAAACAAACAAACAAAGCTGTTTGTGCTGTTATCATGCATTGCATGAGCCTATAAGTTCATCATTTGTGTCACCTTGAATTGTAATGACTGTTAATAGTAAGGATAACAAAGCACTGCTATACACAGTAGAGATGTGAAATCCAGGGAAATCTGATCTGATTTTCACAGAGTGAAAAAACGTACCAGAGCTCGTGGTGAAGAATGTGTCCCTGATTCCTAGTTAGAGTCCTTGTACCACACTAAATTATTCTTTTGTGGAGTTTACACTCTTCCCACATTTGTAGACAATTATGGCTCCCTCTTAAGTGCATGTTTCGCCCAGCTGTGCTGTACCCGTCTGAATCTGATCTCACACTGGTATAAACAAGGAGTTACTCCATTGAAGCCAATGAGCCTCAGCCTGCTAGAGGAAGTTACGGGCAACAGCACCACAGCAGTTGTTCAGGTGTCCCAGCCTGAGACTACTTCCAGCAGTGGCTGCTCACTGCTGACTCATCCATGGGCACCAACTATGTCTAGCTGCATAGCTTACATATCCCTAGTCATCAGCAAAGACTGACCTTAGCTGATGTTTCTGCTCCTTAATCAAGATGGAGAGCACCCATCACTGTGAGAAATGGTTCTTAAAGTTTTAGCTAAACACAACAATCAGTTTTCTCACAGGGAGTGTAAGGCACTTTTAGGTGCACTGGCCAAAGGCACCTCCACCTCCACCATTTCTTAACATCCTTGGCAGCCCTTTTTTCAGCAACTGGTTGAGATTCAGGTGCTGTCGTTCCAGTTTAGTTATTTAAGTGGACATTGACTTGATATAGGCAGTAAGTGAACACCTGTTGGAAATGTTGTGAGCGACTCGAAGAGGAAGTTAGGCATGGCTGGTGAACTGCATCACCTGCCCTGCTCTTGTCCGAGCTGTTCGTCAGAACAAATTTGAAGAGCTGTTACAGAAAAGGCTTTTCTTCATACAATTGATTGAACAGAACCAGTTTTGGGGGCTTGGACTCTGTAGACGCAAAGCACAGACAATCATCTCAGCCTGGATAATGTCAACATTTGAAAATATGCCCATCAGTCATTCTGGATACCTGAGCACTTCTTAGGCCTTGTCTACACCACAAAGTTTTGTTGACAAAAGGCAGCTTTTGTCGACAAAATGGTGAGCATTTACACACTGGGATGTGACTTTTGGTGGCAAAAATGCCCTGTTTTGGCAACAAAATACATCCACCCCGACGAGAGACATAAGCCTTTTTCCTCAAAATTGTTGTCGACAAAGTGCCAGTGTAGATACCACACTTGAGTTTATCACTTTAATTGACCTCCAGGAGGTGTCTCACAATGTCCATCCTGACCGCTCTGGTCAGCAGTTTCAACTCCACTGCCCGGCAGCCAGGTAAACAACCATCCGTCCCTCCCCCTTAGAAGCCCCGGGAATTTTTTAAATTCCGTTTCCTGTTGGCTCGGTGTGGAGAGGTCTCATCGCATCTTCCCAGGTGCCATGGCAGGTTATCACAGCAAACACTCTCCCGCTTGAGCCACTGCGGAGCTGCTCAGTATATGGGGAGAGGAGGCTGTGCAGTCACAGCTGCACTTGAGCTGGGCACATTCTCAAGGCTTGTGTGAAAAGGGCTATGATCAGGACACGCTGCAGTGCAGAGCAAAGATAAAGGAGCTGAGGCAGGCATACCATAAGGCGAGGGAGGCAAACCACTGCTCCGGTGCTGCAGCTAAGACCTGCCAGTTCTATAAGGAGCTGGACACGATCCTCAGTGGTGACACCATCTCCACTGCCAACAGCCCTATGGATACTTCAGCGTGGCTGGAGGCAGTGGAAAGAGGACATAACCCGGAGGACAAAGTCATTGATGACGAGGTGGAGTTAGACTACGATGTGCAGCTCCCGGCACGGTCACCCGGTGGGGCAGGCAGCCAGGAACTGTTCAGCACTCCAGAGATGTCTAGCCGGTCTCTGCAGTTCAGACTCCTGCTCTTAAGCTTTAGCCATATGGCTACCATTCCCCTAGAAAAAGCCTGCAGAAGGTGCTACACTTACAAACTTCCTTCTTTCTTTTCCCATTTTCTTTTGTTTCCTAACAGCCGCGGCAGGGGAAAGGAAACAAAATATTGACAAACCTGGCACCAGGTGAAAGAAAAACATCCCCCAAGACTCCATGGGCACATATACTATGGGAGGAAGATGGTCTTGCAGTTAAGAAAGAGAATGGGGAGGCAGGAGAGCTGCGTTCAATTCCTAGCTCCACCACAGCTTTCCTCTATGACCTTGGGCAACTGTGCCTTTGTTCCCCATCTGTAAAATGGGACTGATAATAATCCTTCTTTAGTTTAGCCTGCAAGCTCTTTGGGGCAGGGTCTGTAACTTATTACGTGTATGTAAGTGCTAGTATAATGGCGTCCAATCTCAGATGGGCTCTGCAGATATTAGGGCAGGAAAAGCCTTGGCTTTTATCGGTGGCCTCCTGGCTGAAGTAAAGAGAGGACACATCAGACTGCAGTGATGGTCCCGGGGCCAGGGAATTCTGATTTAGCATCAGGATACCACTTAATAAAAATAGTGTCTGAGGGCGCCTCCTGAGGAAACATTTTGCTTCCTTGAATGGAATTTTTTCAATACAGGCACCTTCCTCTTGGAATTACAACAATAAAATGATCAGTGCATGACTTTATCCGTATACTGCACAATGAGGCACTGTACTGTATTTACTTATCTGAAGGCGTTTATGTACTGCCAAGAATGGAAAGATCATCTGAAATGGCTGGAATGAGTTCAAACCATGCTCCAGATAGCTGGAAAGTTCACAGCCCTGTTCACTTACCGAGCTGCCTCTAACTATAAGACAATAAGTGGAGTGCCTCAGTTGGTGGCTAGACACACTTCTAGCTGTGCACCCTGCTCATTGCCACAACTGAAATAGGACCTGGGATGCTCATGATCAAGGAAGCAGACCTAGAAAGTGAGCTGATGAGCAGTTATCCTCAGGCTCAGCCAGTAGGAGCCATACTGTCTCAGCTGGAATAATTTATTCTCTGCACTCCAGCTTGGTGAAATAGTAACATCTCAGAGCCTCCATATGTAAGCCACCAGTCAATGCTTGTTATAGCCCCCCCACTAGGTGCCTAAGCCACACAGAACAGGAGTTTGTTACACCTTTAGCTACACAACCTGGATGTAGAGGGTCATGCTTTTAGCTCTGGACGTCCCTGGTTCACACCCTGGTATTAGCTAAGATGACAGTGTCTTTCTTGCACCTCCCGTGGTTGATTCCTCTGCCTACAAAGCTGGTGTTTGTCACCAGTAATCGCTCTAGTTCCACCTTGGTGCGTAAATACAGTGTTAGCTGTGTCTAAAGAGAGAAAGACATTAACCTTCCGAGTTTGGGATTTCCCTGGTGCTATATACAGGATTTACAGGCACTAATGGAATGAGGCAATCACTGCATTGGGGTGTGTGGGAAGGACCAGGTGAGGGGAGAGGTGGCTGGGCAGAGGGGAGGATTGGATCAGAAATCTGGTAAGACATGGCTCAGGAAAGCTGGTAGACATGTTCACTCTACTCTGCCAATGCCCCCTTGGCACAATGCCTTTGGATAAGAGCCTATTAATCTAGCACTGCTTGCCTGTGATACGCTTCCCTCTGGTTTCTCATGGCCACAGTAAACCTTTCTATTGCACTAATCTCATTTTACAGCTCCACACCTTAACACAGTGCTAGTAAAATTGCTCTGTGGTTTCTGTTGGAAATATGATGGCTGTATCACCTCACAGTTTTTGCAAGCCAGACAAATATAGCTGAACTTAATGCATCAGATATGAAGAAATTTGGCATGTTACATGAGCACATCGTCAGGAATATTCTGGTCAGGTACCTCTTGTAAAAGGAAATGAATGAACCCCGGTGAGGATACTACGTTCTTTTGGAGAACAGGGATTTTGCCAAAGGAGGCTGGAATAATTTAAAGGTGATTGCAGGGCCCCACCCCCTGCAGCAGCCCATCAGACTGCTTGGTCTTACCCTCTGCTGTGTCCAACCTGCCCTTTTGCCCCTGCCTTCCCCATCCCGCACCCCTCCAGCTGGCCCTGGGTGCAGGAAATGTTCTCTTTGACCTAGGAGAGGGGGTCAAAGAAGGACAATCTGCAAAATTTGGGCCTGTTGGGAGGTCCACAAAGTGCATTACAGACAACATATATGAAAGTTCTCTGAAATCAGAGCCATGTGGGCTGGAAGAGAAGAAGCGATACAGAACCTTGCATGCTGAACCACAGACAGGAGAGAGGCAATGTTAGTTACAGACCCCAGGGAAAGCCCCAGTGCATCTTTAGTGTGCATGCAGAACAAATAAGACATCTCTTTTTAAGGCCTTATATGAAAGACCTATCCTTCCCCAATGGCCAGATTTTGCATAGCCTTAACAGAAGTTTTCTGTGGCAGGGACTGGTATAAGAACCGTGATAGTGGAAGGGAAGAGGAAACGACTCTTCTTCCTGAGCCGGTACCCCCACTCCACCCCCCCCCACCTCAGGGGCCTGGCACAACAGAAGTCCCTGCACTTGGGGGTAGTATGGGGACTTCTCTGGCCTAGCTCCCCTTGGAAGACAGTCACCCAAAGGGCGGGGTGAGGAGTAGATAGTTCCACAGAGCCCCAGTGATGAGCAGAGCCAGGGGAACGTGTATAAAGGGGTGGTACTGGGTACACATTCACTCTGTGCTGCAGGAGGGAGTGTGCCTTGGGAAACACCATCCCTCTAGGAACTGGGGGTAAATGCCAACACTGATGTTTTGTTAACATTACAACGTCACAGCTACAACGGCTGTGTGGGCTATTGCCTGAATGGCAGGCTGAGGCTCTAAGTGGCAAGGTATTCACTTTAGCTAGGTCAGAGGGATAAAAGGCTGAGTCACTGCAGCTGTGGCTCCAGGGGGTCTAGG
Organism: Malaclemys terrapin pileata; assembly: GCF_027887155.1. NCBI lineage: Eukaryota > Metazoa > Chordata > Testudines > Emydidae > Malaclemys > Malaclemys terrapin. The sequence continues at coordinate 17,287,957 of NC_071509.1, read as the reverse complement.
TAATTCCTAACCTGATGTTCAACTATCCCCTCTGGGAGGGATGGAGCTCAAAAGTTGGAGTCAGCCAAACTCTGAGAAAAAGAATATCAGGCCAAAGTGACCCACATGTTTCCAGTTTAAATCAACACTATCTTACAGCTTTTGACCAAACCCAAAAGAAGAATAAACAAAGAACAGGGTCAAATCTCAGTCCTGGGGGGAATGAAAAGACCCTTTGCATCAGCTCCTAGATGTGGGAATAAAACAGCCCTTGCTGGCCCTTCAGTAGCATCAGTAAAAATAACTAGGGTCTAAAGCCTGGTGCCGGAGGTCATGCCATTGCTGCTCAGAAGGGAGGGCAGGATTCGGCTCATTTCCCCCACTGTTTGTTTGAGAGCCATGCAGTTAATAAAGACCTCCAGTTACTATATGTGCTATTGCCTCATGTGCAACTGGCAAATATAATGAGCTGGATTTTCAGCATGAGGAGGGTTTGGGGAATTAATCGATTCTGTCATTTCTCTTTAGGTGCGCAGACTGAACTAGCGCACATCAAAGCCTTGCGAGAGCTGCTTGGGGGACGTGGTACCAAGACTTGGGTGGCGATGAACCAGACAGGAAGATTAGGGTAATATGAAGAGCTCGTAGCCCTAGGATATGATTGTAAACAGTGTTTCCTAACTGCTTCTCAGGTTATTGGTAAAGTGAAAAAGCACCCAATCATTGCTGATATGTCTGAAGAAAAAAACAATATTCCAGATCAGGTGAACTGATCACGTCTCTACATTGCGTTTGTTTCCCTCAAAGAAAGAGCTCCAAGCATCAAAGAGTCAGACCACAAATGGGGCCTTCCACCCCCCAAACTACTCAGAGACTCAAAAGATAAAATAAATAAATATTGTCACTGCTAGCTAAAATTAGCTTAGTACTATCTGTACTGCCTTGGCCAAAGTAGGCGCTTTATTGATTCACCTGCCAGAAACGTCTGCCTATGGTTATGATGGTCTTGCTTAGACTATTGACTGTGATAATGTGCAGAATGCACACGCAGGGATTGTACCTGCCCAGTTGAGGGCAGCCACTTGTTGGCTGAGTCTTCTCACACTAGTTGGGGAACTAACAGTAGACAGAACTGATCAAAGAGGCACAAAGGGCAAAAGATTTGTTTTATTAGTAGGCTTAGTAGTCCATGCTGAGACAGCGCATATAAAGCCAATCCTCGCCAACCAGAAAGGTTATTTTTTAAAAATTTGTCGTCTTGAAGTTTTACAGCCTTCACTTGGTGAATTTGGAGTCCCTACCAATAACTGATAGACCCTACATAGCTTATCTAGGCTTGGGAATGCTGGAGATCCAAGCCCTGTGATCTTTCAACGTTCCGAACGGCATGAAGAGAGATTTCTGGCTCCTGTATGATTTGTGAGACTGTAAAATGGAACCAGTTACATGATTGCGAGCATCAGAAAGATCAGAGCAGCTCATCTCTTTTCATTCTTCTTAGACACGTGGAATAAGTAGTATCCTGAATCCATCACCAGTGCAAGGGTGGAGGGTGGTATTGAAGAGCAATAGTGTTGGGACAACGACCGGCCCTAATTTCCTGTAGACAGAAATATCTGCGCTACAATAAGTTTGAGTTTTGACCTTGTGAAGATGACTGCTAATGTAAGTCAGAGCAGCCCTGAGATGTCTGTAACCAATCCCTGGCTGGGCCCCAGAAGCCTGGGAGTCCAAAAGTCAATGTAAACCACATTGGCTTCCCTCACCCCCTTGTGTCCTGTGTGGCTCGCAGCTCAGCTGGACCTGAGAATCTAGCCCCTTGTGAGCCAAGTTCAGACCTGGTTTAAGTGGGTGAAAAAACATACACACACACATAGAGAGAGAGTTGAAAACAGATGGGTGAAGAATACAGAGGGAGGCAGGGCTGCCCAGAGGATTCAGGGGGCGTGGGGCAAAGCAATTTCGGGGGCCCCTTCCATAAAAAAAAGTTGCAATACTATAGACTACTATATTCTCGTGGGGGGCCCTGCGGGGCCCAGGGCCTGGGGCAAATTGCCCCACTTGCCCCCCCCCCGGGCTGCCCTGGATGGAGGAGGGCTAGAGAGACAGATGGATGAAGACGTACATTTGCTGTTATTTCATTTTTGTAAAAACTGTAATGTTTGTGTCTCTTTTCATTTTCACCCACATGGTACCATGCCAGTAGCTCCATTATCCAGTAGTTGTTGTCATCCTTAATTATCGGAAAGCCTTCACCACTGCACTGCGTAGGATCCTGTTCACTCTGTTTTTCACCACCTGCAGCAGCCGGATCTGCATCTGTAACCTCCCCATCTGCATGCCATTCCAACCAAAACAATAAAGCTAATCCTATGGTAACAAAGTCCTTCGACTGCCTGAGCATGAAAGATTTATGCCCTTTAATACGTGTCTAGCCCCTCATTGTTCATTCGTTGTGTTTGCCTAGAAGTTACGACTGTTCTCCCCATTTAATTTTTAGTACAACTATAGCTTTACCTCACTCCACGCCAGTAATACTGTAAAAGCATTGACTGTTTCCATGAATTCACCAGCTCTTGGCAAGCGTAGCATGTTGTGTGCGTGGCTTGTCTTTATTACATGAATATTTAGCACCACTTGCTCTTGTGTGTGTGCAAGACCAGAAACGCTCCTTTAAAGCAAGGCAAAGTTTTAATGTGCACGAGGCAGATGCTAGAGCTGGGGCGAAGCATGAAAAATCCCAGCTGAAATGCAGCTTATACAGTGCTCCTCACCTTGGCATCTGAGTGCCTAGAGATTATTAACCAAATTTTATGGGGAGGAAATCAAGGCACAAAGTTGCTAAATGACGTGGCCAAGGTCACATCGTGCTGTGTCTTGCCTAGGAAGAGTGATTGAGTTTAGGTTGGCGTTAACTAATGTGAGCTAGTTAAACCCCAGTTAAACTTGATCTTTCCCCTAGTGAAGATGAAGGGTAATACCTGGGTGCAATTTTACTGGTCAAGTTGTAGGCTCCTGCAAGTCTAGAAATGACTAACTAAAATGGATCTAAAAGTGTTACCCTGCATCTACACCAGGAGTAAGGTCAATTTTAGGTCAGGCTTAGCTAGCTTATGTTAGAATCAGCAGCTGCTCGTGGGTACTGCATGCGCGGCTGAGGAGAACATTTTGAGCATGTTATAGCTTGAGTATAGACTGCGTGGGAGGAGGAGATGCATGAGAGGAGAAGGTGGAAGGGGTAGGTCCAGGCAGACAAGAAACAAGCAAGTTCTAGCAGCCACACAAAATTATTTTGGGCCCAGCCCATCACCACTAATCAGCCCTGGCAAGAAAAGGACAGTGGCTAGAGGGGCTCCTCCTGGAGTCCTTCCATGCATGCTGCTCCCATTGAAAGCCGTGGGAGTTTTATTTGTACCACAGAAGGGCCAGCAATTCAGCCTCTATCTATTCAGGGCCCAATTCAGGAAACACTTATGCACATGCTTAAGTGAAGCTAATGGGATTTAAGCATGTGCTTAAGTGCTTTGCTGAATGGGAGCCTTATAGCTATACAGGTACAGTAGCTATCACTGAGGCTCCTTACACTAATTAAAACCATTTAAATATTTATTAAATGACTCTCTAAATGAGTCTGCAAAGTCACCTTTGCTCTGCTGTTGAAATTGGCCGGTGATCAAAGACCTGATAAAAGAACAGAGACGGTAAGTTGTATGCTAGGTCCTGCAGTGCACCAAACTCCGGCAGTGGAGCGACTGCTGGGGGAACTGGCTCCCAGAGACACGGGCGCGTCACAGCTACTGCATTCCAGCAAAAAGCAAGAGCATCCCAAGGACTGGAACTGCTGCCTCTAGTTAAAGAGGGAGACAATGGTTTGAGCATTGGCCTGCTAAACCCAGGGTGTGAGATCAATCCTTGAGGGGGCCACTTAGGGATATGGGGCAAAATCAGTACTTGGTCCTGCTAGTGAAGGCAGGGGGCTGGACTTGATGACCTTTCAGGATCCCTTCCAGTTCTATGAGATAGGTATATCTCCATATATTATTATTATACCCTGAAAAATAATAATAAAAAGGGACAATTTAAACAGCGACTTTCACTCAAACATCCCAAAGCACCTGACAGACTTTACAAAATTATCAGAAACTGCATGGTTGGAGTCCCCACCTCTTAATGCAGGGCAGCCCACTCTGGGGTATAATTAACAGCCTTTATTTGTTGTTATTTATTCAAACTTTTACCATATCAGTGAAAGAATGTGCAGCCCAGCTGCTGGGCACCCTTGACAAACTCCTCACAATTACTTCTCTGGAAATAAACAGGCTCCAGTGGCTAGCTAAATATAACAAAAGTTTAATCAGCCCCATCAACACAACCACCACGCACCCCTTCCAACCACTCCCCAGTCTTGCCCATTCCCCAACTCCCTAAGAGTCAGGGAGAAAACCGGGGCTTGCAGTGCGACTTGCAGGTTAGCAGACACAGGCGGTTACGGACTCACAGGGGAAGGCATTCCAAAAGAATGAGGCCCTAATGGAAAACACCCTGCAGGCAGCCTTCTCTTTTTTCCTGATGGAGCGCCTGGTCAAGTGGCGCTGCTGACCCCAGTGTCTCACAAGGAGAGAGGCGGTCACTTAGGCAGGTGGGTTCCAGGCCATAACTAATGTTTAAACAGTGCACAGCACCTCTGCATAACAGGACAGCAAGGGTGAGGGGAATGCCTTAGCCACCACAAGCCGCAGCGAAAGGCTAGTGTTCCTGTAAACTCCTTGGGGGGGGGGGGGGGGAGTTAGTGTTTGGTCAAAGCTGAGCGTACTACTGGATCGTCACAGACCCTGGGTTGAATTTACCCAACCTGAGGCCTGCTTGTGCCTTCAGATGAATAGATTTTAAAGCTAGAAGGCTGCCATAATGATTAGGGTTACCATACATCCGGATTTCCACGGACACGTCCGGCTTTTTGGTCTTTAAATAGCCGTCCGGGGGGAATTTGTAAACATCTAAAAATGTCCGGGATTTCCTCCTGGATGGCTATTTAAAGACCGAAAAGCGTCTGACAGCGGGACCGGGCCGGACTGAGCCGCTCGGATTGGTGCCTCTCCGGCAGCCAAAGCCCCTCCCTGGCTCCCCCCTTCCTGCAGCCTCAGATCGCTGTGCCAACAGCGCTGGGGGGGGAGGGAGGTAGGGCTGTGTGCTCCGTGAGGGGGCGGAGCTTGCAGCGGCAGCCAAAGCCCCTCCCCCGCTTCCCCCTCTCCCCTGCAGCTTCAGATCGCCTTGCCGGCAGCGCCAGGCGGGGCTGGGCGCTCAGCCAGACACGCTGCTCTAAGCTGAACGTACATGGGAAAGTCAACTGCAACCTTGCAAAGGTGAGGTAAATCACTCCCTTTCCCCCTCCCCTTGGAGCAAGAAGGGAGTGCATGCATGTGGGGGAACTGTGATTCCCCCACACTTCCTCCCTGGGATGTTCCTGGGATGGTGCAGCTTTTTAATGCAAAGACCCTTATTCACAGCTATGCCTAAGGGCACAATCTATCTCTAATGAACAAGTGCTGTGATAAATGCAAAACACCAACCTAGACTATGCTTTACAAATGAATGAATTCTAGCATAAAGGAGCGGAAGGCGCACTGTGATTGGCAGCATATAAGAGCACAGATAATTCAGTTTTGCCACTAATCACAATTTTATTGCCAGTCTTGCTATGTTTCGTGTTTTTTTCAAAGTCCCAGCTTCTGAAGTTATGGGATTATGTGACGATCTCAGCTTTTTTTTTTAAAGGCTTTCATAGTTGTGGGGGCTAGGGTGACCAGATCACTGACAGGAAATATCGGGACGCGGTGGGCAGGCGGAGGCGGAGCAAAGAAAAAAAAAAGCCATTTTGCAGGTGCCGGGGGATTTAGCAGGCCCCGGCCGCGCCGCTGCCCCCCTCCCCCCCCAGGGCCCCGGGCACATGCGGCACGTCCTGCCGCCCCGCGGGGAAGGAGCCACTTGAGCGAGAGGCGTGGGGCTCTGGACCCTTGCAGCGGCTGGGGAGAGCGGCTCAGGGCCGCGCGAGTGGGCACGTAAAGTTTATCGGCTGGGGGAGGGGACCCCGCCGGCTCCTCACCCTGCCCTGAAGGGGGGTAGCGTCCCCGCCCCGTGCCAGCATGTGTCGCCAGCCGCCGCAGGCCAGGTAAGGAGCCGAGTCCCTCCGTCCCACCTCGTCCTGGCTCCTCAGCTGAGCGGCATTCCTCCTCCCTCCCAAGCTTGCAGCTGTAATGCGGCGCAAGCCTGGAGGGAGGGGTGGTGGCCAGCTTCCAGTTCCTGGAGCTGGTGAGTACGGGGTGGGCACTGGGCTGGCAAGGGGGCTGCTCCCCCAGGAGGGCGACGGGGGGGCTCAGCTGAGAAGCCAGGACGAGGGGGGAGGTGGGGACTCGGCTCCTTACCTGGCCTGCGGCGACCAGCACAACATGCTGGCGCGGGACGGCGACGCTACCCCCCTACAGTGGCGAGGAGCCACCAGGGTCCCCCCCAAGCCAATAAACTCTACATGGCCACTCGTGCAGCCCCGAGCCGCTCTCCCCCGCCGCTGCCGGGGTCCAGAGCCCCGCCTCTACCTCCTGGGGGAGCAGCCCCCCGGCCAGTCCCCTTTGCCTGCCCGGTGCCCCTACTCACCAGCTCCAGGAACTGGAAGTTGGCCACCACCCCCTCCCTCCAGGCTTACCGCCATTACAGCAGCAAGCTTGGGAGGGAGGAGGAATGCCGCTCAGCTGAGGAGCCAGGATGAGGTGGGACGGAGGGACTCGGCTCCTTACCTGGCCTGCGGCGGCTGGCGACACATGCTGGCAGATAGGAGTCAGAACAGTCAGGGAGTGGGATCCTAGGATGGCAGGGTCCTCAGGAGGGGGCAGTCGGGGACAAGGAGAAGGGAGGCTTAGATAGGGGGTGGGGTCTCTGGGGGCAGTTAGGGGCAGGGGTGATCCAGGGACAAGGAGTTGGGGGGGGTTCTGTGGGGCTACCCCCCATGGAGTGTCCTCTTTTTTGAAAGTTCAAATATGGTAACCCTAATAATGATCACAGAATATCAGGGTTGGAAGGGACCTCAGGAGGTCATCTAGTCCAACCCCCTGCTCAAAGCAGGACCAATCCCCAGCTAGACTTTTGCCCCAAATCCCTAAATGGCCCCCTCAAGGATTGAACTCACAACCCTGGGTTTAGCAGGCCAATGCTCAAACCACTGAGCTATTCCCCCCCATTACAAAGGCCATAGAACCGCGCCCAATAATTTCTGTTTCAAGCCCTTCACTTCTGTGTTGTTTTTATAAGGAGAGCCACATACACTCCCATTCACAGCTGCTAATGTGTATCTGAGGGCTGAGCATGGCCCTGGGAATTTAGCCAGGCCTAACAAGCCTCAACACTTCTCGCTTTATCCACTATTCATGATTCATCACTTCAACCAACAAATGAGGGAAAGCGCCTAACCTTCATGAAACAATAGAAAGGAAAAATTGTGATGTTTGCATCTGACCATCAAGAGATTATGGCACAAAACCAATGTACTCCATAGAAAAGCAAGCACCTTTTATTTTTTGTCCAACAATTCTGAGGTGTGAATCTGCAGCAAAGAAAATGAACGATGAAAGGCTAAGCTAGAAAAGGAACTGAACCCAGGCAGGTGAATTTGGGCACCTCGCCGTGAGTAGAGCGTATGGATGCAAGTTTCTCAGTGTCTAGTACCTTCTACTAAAGCGTAGGGCTTGTGAATTTGCCATTGAAAATGTTTTTTTGATGGGACATTGGGTTTTGAAGAAAATGAAATTTTTCACAAAAACTGTCTGCTTTCCATGGAAAATGTTGACTTTTTGTCAAATAAGCAGCTAATTGGAAGTGTAGACGGGCTCTAAGGCCAAGATTTTCAAACCGGGTGAATAAACATAGGTACCGAACCCCCATTGCCATCAAAATAGCTACATACCTTTGGGAATCCAGACCCCGGCTTAGGGTGAATTTTGGAAAAGACCCCAAGTCAGTTAGCAGCCTAAGGCTTTACCAGAAAGCTCTACTTATTTAGGCACCTAAATAAAGGCGGCAACTTCTTCCAAAGTGCTGAGCAAACCCCAGCACACAGTCAAGTCAATTGGAGCTGCTTCTGTTTGGTTGCCTAACTGTAGGTTTGACCATTTTGGTGTAGGATTAGTGTGGTTGACCTATAAAGCCAAGAAAGAAAATATTAGGCCAAGAGCGGTGCCCGAGCACAGGCGATTGCCAGGGTTGATTGACGTTTAAGGGCCTCCCTAGGAGTGTTGAGCACACTTCTAAAGCAGACCTAAAATTAATTTGCGTTTCTGAGCTATGCTCGATGGTATTTATGATGTTGTCTGGCTTAGACATTATAATGCCTCATTACTGATAAATTATTATGAAACAAATTGAATTTTGAGAGATAATTCAAGCAATCTGGTTGGCTAATGTACAGGGCATTAATCCTCTTGAACTTCCCTGTACATACTAATTGAATCGGCATTGCTCATAAAAAAAGAGAGAGAGACTACCATACACCTATAGATTTATTTCCTTTTTTCAGATTATGATATAGTGATAACCAGTTCCGCACAGGATGTTGCCTTAGTGACCTGCTGGGACTAATGGCTTTGATTTTGCCTCTGGTCATCTACATTCCTTCTACCCAGATATTAATCCCTAAGAAATGTCCTCTGCCTTAATCATCATTAACTCCATAGAACCATCGGGAGGGGTGCCTTTCCTGATACCGATGCAATCTTCTGAGTGATGACTCATGTGACACCCAGGCACTTTTATGTTATTTGGTATGTGTGCTGTGTACTTGAGTAGCACCAGTGTAATAATTATTTCATAATGGCTCTTACTGAATGAACGTAGGTGGGAAGCTGATATCCTTTGCACAAACAAGAACGTATCAAAGGGGTAGCCATGTTAGTTTGGATCTGTAAAAGCAGGTTTTTTTCAAAGGGTCCTGTGGCACCTTATAGTCTAATAGACGTATTGGAGCATGAGCTTTTTCAATACGTCTGTTAGTCTATAAGGTGCCACAGGACTCTTTGCTGCTTTTACAAACAAGAAAGCACTCCCCTGAGATCACAATGAAGGAGGGAGACAGTTAATGAGGTAGGTAGCAGTCGTCTTTCATGTTATTTCCTGCCACTGGAGCTTCCCTCCTGTTTGTGCATGTGGCTATGGTATGCGCAGGGCCGGCGCAACCCATTAGGTGACCTAGGCAGACACACACACACACACACACACACACACACACACACACACCAGACCCTCTGCCAGCCAAGCTAAAGTGAATTTGTTACCTCAGGTTAGTTTCTATTTTTTTTAACACAGCCTATTTCCCCACGAGTGCATTTCCTCTTCATCTCTGCCTCTTGCCCAACCCCTGAGGGTTCTTCCTCTGCCCCAACTCCAAACCCAAAGGTCCGTCCTTCCTCCACTCCTCCATTAGGATGTATGGCTGTATGGCCATAGAAGCCGCTGAGATTCCCTCTGGCTGCCGAGTGCAGGAAGCAGCAGCCACAGGAAGCATCCTCTCCATGTCCACGGTGACTGACACATGCACATGAAGACTGGGTTGTCTGCCCGATACATCACTGTCCAAGTCCTCCTATTCTGGCTACATATGGCCAGTGGGAGGCCCATTACATTGGACCAGGCATGGGAGAAGAAGGGAATGCAGATCCCCCTTGGCAGTCCAGGGTGCAGTGCAATGAGGGGCTGTCTCACCCTGGCCCTGCAACCTTGGGTACTTTACAATGCCTTGCTGCGGTAGGTCCCAGCTGGGCAGCTCACAAACAGCCTCCCAGCATGCAAATCACACCTTGAGTGTCTGTGTGCAACTGCAGCCTGCCAGCCACACTCTGGCTTTTACCAGTTTTGATTACTTCTGCAGAGTGACCCCAACACACTCCCACTCCTGGATTTCTCCCCCTTCCAAATGTATATTCTGTACTGTCCAGCCATCTTCTGGAAAGCCCAGAGCTATTTGGTCCATTGTTCCTTCAAGGGAACAATACACATAAGAATGCCCATAATGGGTCAGACCGTTGGTCAATCTAGCCCAGTATCCTGTCTTCTGACAGCGGAGCATTTCAAAGGGCATGAACGGAACAGGGCAATTTCAAGTGATCCATCCCTTGTCATCTACTCCCAGCTTCTGGCAGTCATTGGCTAGGGACACTCACAGCATGGCGTTGCATCCCTGACCCTTTTGGCTAATAGCCATTGAGGGACCTATTCATGAATTTATCTAACTCTTTTTAAACCCACTTATAGTTTTGCCCTTCACAGCATCCCTTAGCAATGAGTTCCACAGGTTGACTGTGTGTTGTGTGAAGAAGTACTTCCTTTTGTTTGTTTTAAACCTGCTGCCTATTAATTTCATTGCGTGACCCCTGGTTCTCATGTTATGTGAAGGGGTAAACAACACTTCATTATTCACTTTCTCCACACCATTCATGATTTTATAGACCTCTCTCCTATCCCCCCTTGGTCATCTGTTTTCCAAGCTTAAGAGTCCTGACCTTTTGAATCTCTCCTCATATGGAAACTGTTCCATACTCTTAATCATTTTTGTTGCCCTTCTCTGTGCCTTTTCCGATTCTAATGATCTTTTTTGAGCTGGCATGACCAGAACTGCACACAGTATTCCAGGAATGGACTGCCATGGATTTATATAGTGGCATTATGATCTCTACTGTATTATTATCTATTTCTTTCCTAATGGTTCCTAACATTGTTAGCTTTTTTGACTGCCACTGCACATTGAACAGATGTTTTCCCGGAACTATCCACAGTGACTCCAAGATTTTTCTTGAGAGGGAAAGCTAGTTTAGATCCCATCATTTTGTATATATAGTTAGGACTATGTTTTCCATAACAACTTGCCACCGTAAATGGAGTAACGCAGATAATTTAACTTAAACTTTGACATTGCTGTATGCAATTGATTACTTTGACCAATTTTAGCTCTCATCTATGTTTCTCTTTTTATGAATAAACCTTTAGATTTTAGATCCTAAAGGATTGGCAACAGCGTAATTTGTGGGTAAGATCTGACTTGTATATTGACCTGGGTCTGTGGCTTGGTCCTTTGGGATTGGGAGAACCTTTTTTCTTTTACCCGAGTATTGGTTTTCATAACCATTCATCCCTATAAGGAGTGGTACTGGTGGTGATACTGGGAGTGTCGGAGGGAATTGCTTATATGACTTCTGGTTAGCCAGTGGGGTAAAACCAAAGTCCTCTCTGTTTGGCTGGTTTGGTGTGCCTTAGTAGTAAAGAAACCCCAGCCTTGGGCTGTTTACTGCCCTGCTCTAAGCAATTTGTCCTGAATTGATTCTCTCAGTAGTGTACCGCCAAAGGCTGCTTCGTTACAGCTGGCATGCAGAGAGCCTTAGAGTGTTCATCCTTGTACGCCCCCCTGCATCCATGATGCTGTAGACCCAAATTCATCAAATCGACATCAGTGGAGCTATGTCAATTTACACCCATTGAGAATCTGGCTCTTCAGGATCTGGCCTATGGGGGATTGCAGATGCTTACCCAGATCTGGCCTATTAATAGTTAATTATTTTGTTTGTTTTTACTGCATGTATCATCCTAATGGAGGGATAACAGTGTCCCTTTCCTCCCATCACTCCCCCTAAAATTCCCTTGCTCATCTGGGATTTTTTTAAAGCCCCTATTTATATACAAATATTATTTTAAAATAACACTTACAAATCAAATCCAGAGGCAGGCCTCCTGTTCTTTCTGGTTGTCACTTTGAGAACACAATACAATCACACAACATTCCATTCCAGACTTGTCTCGTTGATGCGCTCTCATTGATCACACATTATCAGAGGGAGCACTAGCAGTCGCAAGAGGCCATGAGCCAGATCTGCACAATACATTTTATTGACAAATATTTTTCTCTTAAAAAGAAGATAGTTCGATAGAGAAGCCAAGGGATTTCCCCCTCTCCCCACCCCAATAGCTAGAATGATTCATAGGCAAAATAACCCAGGTGCAATTTCACAAATCACTGGCAAACACAGAGCTCCACCTCACATTCCCTATACACGTAACATTTCCATGGGTTTCATTGAGAGAGTTTTATCTGACAAGGGATGGAGTTAGAGCTGCAAGATTTGGTTTCTAAACAAAGAGGAATCACATCTCCATTTGCTTTAGTTAGGCAGGGCCTGATCCTGAAAGGTAAGGAGCATGTGCAACTTCCACTGAAGCCAATTGGGAATTCCAAGTAGGATCAAGCTCTCAGCTGGGCAATGACTGTCACCCGACTGGAGTCAACATGCTGCCAATTCTTTACCCAAAGGAGAGCTGAAATGGTCTTATCTAAATCCTATTATGGATCAATGTTCTGCCCTTTGTAAAGAGACTCAAGTCACCATGCTGTTGATGTCCAGTGTGAAATACAAGCTGCTCACAAACCTCCCTGGATAGCTGGTGAAACATTTTTTGTGAAAAATTTGGCCCTCCCCCTTTTATTAAACTGAAGTTTCAAATAGCTGGTTAAAAAAAAGGGAAGATGTTTTTGTGAAAATGTTTGTGAAAAATTCTTTGTTTTTTCATAAAAATTTCTCATTTCAGCAAAAACAACTCATTGAAAAACTGAAATTTAGCTTCCTCTGCCTGATTTGATCTCCCGAAGAATGAACCTAACCTGGGCTACATTAGCCCTGGCTCAGTTCCTGCAGCATGTTCTAAATGAGTGACAGACAGATAATTTTTGATCATTGCCTCAGTGCTTTGGCCTACGTAGCAACTTGCTGTCCATGGTATTCACCTCAGAAACAGCTCACAATTGCAGCAAATGCAACAGCAAAATCTTGATGTTACTGCGCTCTCTCTGAAATTGCATTATAACATTTGAAAATCTCTCTTGAACTACATTCAAACCACTTAGAAAGGAATAATCTTTGAGCTCCAGACCTGCAATCTCAAGGATGTGGCTGATGCAGTGCATGAGAACCTCATGAAGAGTATTGAATAGCATGAGGAGTACGCTCACTCTTGCTCAGCTATAGGCCTCGGTGTTCTTAACAAACAAGTTATTGGGTCACTTGTAGTGTATGATTGAGAGTTGTAAGGGAACTGTCCAAGGGCAGAGTAGTGAGAGGTCATCAGAGGTTGCAGTTAAAAACACAAACACAATCCTCTCGGAGGGGTGCAGGTTCATTTCAGGAGCTCTTTGATTTAATCAGAAGGATACAACTTTGGCAAGTGTCTCTGGCTGCATTCCTGCCCTACACCAGACTCCATAACCAAAAAAATACACAAACTAAACAGGGTAGCTCTGAGGTTTTCTCAAAGCTGCATTGGTTCCAGGTCAGTACAATCCCCTGCCTCCCTCTTCTCTGGAAGTAACCAGCCCCCTCTTTAAGGTGCCCTAACTAGCTCTGAGCTGGACATACTTCCCTGACCTATGAATCCTGGTTGAGGATTAACCCCTGAAATCCAGTGACCTACCTGGCAAGGCATCCTCTTAATGACCCCTCCAGGGCAAGGTTCAGTGGGGCTGCCGGGGGTCACCAAAAGATCTGTATGCCTCAACACAGCACACTAATCTGGGAAGGTCTAGCTACAGTGAGTGGTGCAGGAGAAGATTTAAATAACAGCAGTTCATTAAAAAAGTGAGAGTTAATCCACTGCTATCTGATTATTTTGCTAACCCACTCAACAGGACTTCACAATGTTCTCATGGCTGTGGGGGCCGAGTGTGTTATTTGGCAGAGATCTAAACTTTAGATCAAAATCCCTCCAAGTTACTTAAGAAAAACACGAATATTTTTTTAAAAAATGTATCCCGTCTCAGGCCCATGAAATATGTGGTCATGGGGCCTCTTTCTTGTCCATGTAGACTTAATTCTCACCATAAATACATTACCCCACATTTTTAATTAAAGAGTGTAATGTTAGGCACCTGTCTATATTTAAGCACCTAAATTAGTCACCTGCTCTTCAGGGGTGCTGAGCACCCACAGGTCCCATTGAAATCATTGCTGTCCTCCTTCCCCAGAGAAAACTCTTCAGCATTAGTTGTTTGGGCTGTACATTGGGACCAGGATTTGGACTAGGCCTACCTGTGTTTTGCAGCATGCTGCATCACGTCCACACCCAAACACTGCCTTCAACCACTGCTGTACTAGTGCATTGTGGGATTCCCACAGGGCCAGCATATCTCCCCAGTGCAGAGGGTTCTGGGGAAAGTTTCAAAGCAATGTGGGACCTGAAAGCTATTCAAGGAGATTGTTGTCAATATCCCATAGCGTCACTGCTCCCATTGTCTGCAGTGACCTTAACATGGAGTGCACCCCAAAGGAGTTGAGGGAAATCTATGTTCTACAAGCCATATTTCTGGCTGGATTTAGATGTTACGGAATCAGCTGGTCACTGATGGCCAGTGACAGGGGAGAGTGGAATTCTGAAGGACAATGAAGGTCAGGGTCAGAACTGAACCTGCTACTAGTATCTTCTTCTCATGCAAGTGGTTTCTTCCAATGACTGGTTCAGTCTGCCAATGGAACCACCCACAGTCCAGGACTATACCTTCATAAAGCAACTTAGCATAATGGCATAGAATGGATGTGTTGCTTTCCCCCTCTGCTGCCTGCCAGGGGCAGCTCTATGTATTTTGCTGCCCCAAGCACGGCAGTCAGGCGGCTTTCGGAGGCGTGCCTGCGGGAGGTCCGCCGGTCCTGCGCCTTCGGCGTACCCACCGCCAAATTGCCGCCGAAACCGCGGGACTGGCGGACCTCCCAGAGGCATGCCGCCGAAGGCTGCCTGACTGCTGCCCTCACAGCGACCGGCAGGCCGCTCCCCCCGGCTTGCCGCCCCAGGCACGCGCTTGGTGCGCTGGTGCCTGGAGCCGCCCCTGCTGCCTGCACTGTCTCTGAATCCAGAAAGTGTGCACATCCATTGATGCACTGGTGCTCCTGGTGGTAAGTTTCCCATTGTTTTGTTTTCTTTGACTCTCCATCTGTATTGGCAGTGCCAGTCTATTTATCTCCATGCCAGGCTCAATAAACAGCTGGGCACAGTTGTCTTTCTTTACCTCCTGCTCAGCCTTCCGCACCTCCGGCAGCTCAGTCTTATTTTCATATTACTCTGTATGTTGGGGAAACTGTTATTCCTCTTCATGCAAAGGCTGGTAAGTTGCATTCTCATGTGTCCCATCACTTATGTGTATTGCCCTGATTGACCTTGGTTGTCTCCATCTTTTTGACAACAGTCTCTGAGGAAGAAAGAGAGGAATGAGAATAAAGCAATTATTGGTGGGGTGACAGTTATTTCAACACAGTTATTTACCTCCTTGTTTGTTTCAAGGAGGCAGTGTGGGGAAAATAAGAAGCCGCCATTCATAAACACAATACAAGGTATCTTTGTCTGCATTCCACCATTATTTCCCACTGAGTATTTTCCATCTCCACTCTATCTGATACCCTGGTGGCTGCTCAGAAGTGAGACACAGAGCACAAAAAATCATGATCAATGTCCTATTTAAAAGAAAAATGGGGCTGTCACTGAGGTGATAGAGTGGGATATGACTGTATCAAACTGTGAACTCTGTATTGCAAGTTAAGTGGAAATCCAACTAGGCACTTATCTGCACCTTTAGGCGCCAAAATAGCTTTCAAAATCTGGCCTAAGTCTCATTTTCAAAAGGGACTCAGGCCTTTTGGTGCCTAAGTCCCATTGACTTTAGTTGAGATTTAGGACTAGTTTATAGAGTTTTTGGACCGATATAACGATGTCAATTCGGGGTGCAATATTTTACTGATATAGTTATAGCAGTACAACTCCTAGCATGGCCACAGTATACCTTATTCCCCCTCCTGAAGCTAAACCGGTATACTGTTGTAATTGCATCACCACTCCTGAACTGGTATAATTTAAAGCAGAACAACTTTTGTATGTAGACAAGGCCTTAGACTCCTAAGTGTCCAAGTCACTTTTGAAGAAGAGGCTCTAAAAATCACTTAGGCACTTCAAAATATTTTACCCAGTTACATTAATCACTAAAATCCTCCTAAGGCAAGTGCCCCTTTGATAAAGAACTCATTAGAATAATACTTCCCTGTTAAGGGTCCATTGGAGCTGTATCGGTTTTAAAGAAGGTAATCCCATGTTCCCATCAAACTCAAACAAGTGGGAAAACAAAACTGAGCTTTAAGCAGCTACTAAAATACCTACCAAATCCCAATATGCCCTTTTGCTTTGCAGCAAAATATATGAAAGAGATTTGAATCTCTTTTCCTTCCCTTCTCTACTTAAATCAGCACCACAATTAAAATAACCTCTCTGCTTAAGGGGGACATTGATAAATATATTCTGAGCACTGCAGCCAATGGCTATTAATCAGAAGCCCCGATGGCACTGTTATTAACAGATTGCAAAATCTGGCACAATGTTTTCAACCTTTTAACATGAAAATGTTCCACTACAGCAAATTGGTTGCATTTTACTAAAGTCATAGCAAAAAAGGAGTATATAATTCCACGGCCTTACAACGGAGTGCTTGATCTGAAGTCCACCAAAGTCAATGGAAAAACTCCCTTTAACTTCAATCAGATTTGGATTAGCCCCCCAAATTGCTAATATTGTAGTGAATTAAAATCAATGTAAATACTTCTAATCCTTCAGATTACTGTAGGCAAATTCTGACCTCCTGCTGTTATTAGCAACAAGCCAAATCCTAAATTCTTTGCATAATGGTTTTTAAGGCAAATTCACCTGATCCGTCTGTTGCATACACTAATGTAAATGAGGAGTAACTCTGCTGAAATCAGTCAAATTAACACCGGCGTCATATTGGTGTGAGAGGAGACTCAACCCTCTTAACTTCAACGGGCAGTTCCCCGAATAAGGACTGAGTAAAAAAGAAACCAAGCTGAGTAAGGACCACAGGACCTGGCCAACTATATTTTGCATCAGACTGTCTATCAGGAACTCCTGACTCCTAGTGCCAAAGGTCATTACTGAAATAATCCAGGATAATAATTAAAGGCGTGAAGGGACTGATTGGACGGAAGACTATGAGAACTAAAGACAATATTTTGGATGCCAAAATATTTGATTTCGGGTGCCTCAGTTTTAGGAATGCTCCATGTCAGGCCCCCAAAATTAGAGGACACTTTTGAAAAATTGGGCCTCAATATGTAGGACCATATGTTTAGCTGATGAAAATCACTGTGGCTCCATTAACTCCAACCACTGACTTGCTCCTGACAATTTGGCCAATCTAGCCTGGATATATCAATGACTATGGAGGGAAATAATGATCCTATAAAAATATCAGAAACATGTAGACACCAAGGACTGAGAAGGATTATTCCTAGTGGTACAAAGGGACAAAAATAGGACTAATTGTCTTAAATTAAGAAATGAAAACTCAGTCTGAATAACAAGGGGAAATGGCCCTGGATCACCTACTCCCATCGTAAAACCCATGGGGAGTGGCTCATGGAGAAAAAAAAACTCTCAAGTCCCCCTTCCAGAGATTCCGCCACATCATTCTGTCAGGATGCAGGAAGGTCAGACCTCTGTGCAACAGGACCCAGAACCTTCACCCACAGCCTGCAGGCCATAATGTTCTGAAAGTGAGTGCCACATATTACCATTCTGAGTATCACTTGTTACTAGTTCTTACTCTTCCTAGACAAATGTTTCTGCTTTCCATAACTGGGAAAGGAGCCTAAGAAGAGAGCAAAAGTTAGGGGAAAATGAAAGAGTAATTAATCAGAAAGTCTAAATATCTGTAGCCATTAGTGATATGGCCCCTTTCCAAGTCTACTGAGGTCAGTGCAGATCTGTTAGACTCTAACTTGTCTCTATTTTAAATTGCATATTCTTTACTTATAGCATCAATATTTATTCTAGCTGATGGCTCTTTGAAATAGTGCACTGATAGACTTGGTTTTTAAAATGTCCTTTCCTGGTAGTGACACACTTCCTTTCCAGCTTTTGAAATGGAGATACAATAAGGGATTAACTAGCTGAATAAATATTACCTTTCATGGAGAAAAATATAATCTAGCCACTTCTTCATATGTAATATGACCATTGAATAGACACTGCCCATATATCTCTCTCTCTTTAATATTAATTTATAAGTTTGGCTGTGTGTATTCTATTGATTCATTACATGTTCATTTATATGGTATTGAATCATGTGGAACCATTTTTACTATTCTATTCTGATGTTTGATCTATTGTTGCCTCTCCCCGCCCCTTAAACACTTAACAGGTGTTCACTTAAGGAGGCTCAGAAGGAACCTCCTGTGAATAGCTCACTGAAGAAGAATAAAGCCCCAGAAGAAGAATTTATTAGCAGGAGGAATAAATAGTTTCTCTCTTTCATTGTCATGATATTTTCTTTTCCATTTGGCATGCAGTGTACTTAGAAATTCCTCCAAGCTTTTGTTTCTGAACTTCTAGACTTCACAAACCAAAGCCCTGTCCTCCTAACCACTGCCAAGGCTGCTTCTTTCGTACTCCTTTTCCTGTAGATTAAAAACAGGATATTATTGTAAAAACAAACAGAAATTACTGTTTTTGCTACTGCTAATTGCCAAGAGAACCAGAGGGGAGTGAAAACTCTGAAACTTCTGTTCTGCTACTGTCAGGTGAAGATCAAACACGTTTCGTTGCTAATCACCGAAAGCTTCAGCAGATAACTGCAACTTGCTGCTCCCCTTTGAAATTTTAATCATTTAAAGGTGAATTTAGAGTTCAAAGCTTTCTTATGTCTTTCCTTGGCAAGAGGCTTCATTTAAAAAGAGAAGGGGCAACAGCAGTTCATGACAAGAGCACGGCTAAAGATATTTTACTGTGTATAGCTGCAGCCTATTTCAGCATTAGGCAGAGGGGATTTTTGTATCCTGTTTTCCTGCCTCTCTCATAGGGGTAATGTAACTGAAGTTAAAAGCCATGTCTCTGTACATGCCAATCCCCCTGGACCAAAAGCATCATATCCATCTGTTTTAAAACAAGAGAAAAAATTGATTTCATGGGCTGGCACTCACCTGATGGTCTGCTGTACCTACATGAACAAGATTGCCACTGATGTCATTGGCAGAGTTATAGGGGGAGCAGAGCATCAGAATCTACTGAAGGGTATGTCTACGCGGCCAGTGAAATGGCGATTGTGATGGGTAGGCATATCCATGCTAGCATTAATCTAGCTAGCATGGGTAACAACCGCAGTGAAAACAGGGTGCCATGGGCTTCAGTATGGGCTAGCAAACCAAGTATATACCCAGGGCTCGCCAGTGGGCTCGTCTTCGGGTTGCTAGCCTGTGCAGCCATGTCTATTGTCACTCCTACTATTACCCGTGCTAGAAAAGCCTACCTGTGCTACAATCACACATTCACTTGCAGTGCAGACACACCCTAAATTAGATTCATACTCTGCTCTCCCCTCCCTTACGCTAACCTACACTACACACCACTTTCAGCAGCAGGTAGCATATGTACCTGCGTAGCCCCCCAGCACAGCATAGCTGGCGAGGCGAGTAAGACTGAAGTGTGTGCGTATGAATCCAAGTATACGCTGTAAACAGCTCTTGACTTGCCCAAGCGGTGCCTCCCTGTCTACACAGCTATTTTTAACACTCTCGCGTCCCGTTCCCTCCCTGCTATTGGAGCCTTTCCCCTCCACAGGAGAGGCTCTGCCAGGTCCCCACTGCTGGAGCCGTTCCCTGCCACAGTGAAAGGCTCCAGCATCAGGGAGCTTTGGAAGCTTTACGCTGCTGTCTCTCGCCTCCGTTGCCCGAGCCTTTCGCCGACACGTGTAGCTACACGCTGCAGTGTGGAGGCAGCCTGCTTTTCACTGCAATGTGTAGCTACACATACACTCCGCGCCCCCAAATGGCTTTTGTCCTATATTTTTGTAGCACCGCCCGCTCTTTATCTAGAAACTTATGTCGTCCTCTTCATTGTGTATCTGATCCCCTCACAGTCATTAACGGATTTTATCTTCACAACACCCTTATGAGATAATATTTCCCTCTCTCTCTCTCTTGTTTCTTAAACAGATGGAAAACCGGGGGTAAGTTGAACAACTTGTGGTAGGTCCCACAGGAAGTCTCCGGCCTACAGACAATAGAACCCAGGCCTTTTCAGTCCCAGTATGGTGCTCTATCCACTACCATCCATCCACCCCAGCTGCAGTGCAGGAATAGCTAATTTAGCCTCACCCTCAATTTGTCTCCTGTGCTGGATTACTCCAAACTGGTTGGGTCCTATTTTCAAATGTATCAGGGAACTGTAGCCCTGGTATTTCTCCTTTCCCCCACCAAAATACCTCCTTAATCTTGTAGTAAGAATAGAGAGGAACAAGGATCCGGATTTGAAATAGCCTAGCTCTACTGACCTTCAGTCACATTTTCAAGGCACACGTGTCAAGGCACATTTTCTTAGGAGGGCGGCTGAGGAAGCAACTATGATCTGAGTTGATGCTTAAAGTTAAAGTAGGGAATCTGGTATATTTCTGTGCTGCTGGATACTCAGTGTTGTTATGGATTCTGGGTTGCTGTTTCTGTGATTTATTGTATTTTTAAGTGTGCGTCAGAGATGCTTAGAATATTCAGACATGCGCCTTTTATTATTTTTATAAAATTAAGGATGAAATAAATAAGGAGCTTCTGAGATTCATTCCCATCTCTTCCACTAGCTGGTCTCTGCACTTCAGAATCCGTATTTAACAGAGCTTCATCGGCACAACCCAAAGAGTGGGCAATTAGCACTATTTTCATTTTGCAAAGAGGTTACATTTAAGATGGTCAGATTTGGATGCCTAAAACTAGGCACTGAAATCCATGTTTAGGATCATATATTCAAAGGCCAGAAGGGACCATTGTGGCCATCTCGTCTGACCTCTATAGCACATACCATAGAACTTCCCCAACATAATTCCTAGAGCAGATCTTTTAGAAAAACTTCCAATCTTGATTTAAAAATTGTCTGTGATGGAGAATCCACCATGACCCCAGGTAAATTGTTCCAATGGTTAACTACTCCCACCATTAAAAATGTACACCTTGTTTCCAATCTAACTTCAACTTCCAGCCATTGGATTGTGTTATACCTTTCTCTGCTAGACCGAAGAGCCCATTATCAAATATTTGTTCCTCATGTAACCCCTAAACCTTCTTTTTGTTAAGCGTTAACAGACTGAGCTCTTTGATTCTATGGCCTGGTCTACACGGGGGGGGGGGGGGGGGGGGGGAGAATCGATCTAAGTTACCCAACTTCAGCTACGTGAATAACGTAGCTGAAGTTGACGTACTTAGATCATCTTATCGTGGTGTCTTCACCGTGGTGAGTTGACTGCTGCTGCTCCCCCGTCGACTCCGCCTGTGCCTCTCGCGGTGCTGGAGTACAAGAGTCGATGGGAGAGCGCTCGGGGATCGATTTATTGTGTCTAGACTAGATGCGATAAATCAATCCCCGCTGGATCGATCACTGCCTGCTGATCCGGCTGTGAAGACATACCCTATGACTATAAGGAATATTATCTAATCCTTTTATCATTCTCGTGTCTGTTCTTGGAACCCTCTCCAATGTATCAACATTCTTCCTGAAGCATGGACACTAGAACTGGACATGTTAGCCCCGCAGCAGTGCCATATACAGAGGTAATGGTCAGATTTAAAGGGGTGCTGAGTTCCAACAGACCAGCTGCTGTTGACATGTAAATGGCACATAACAAGTATAAAGAAGACATTACCCCTGCCCTGAGAAGCTTCACCTAAGGCCATGATCCAGGAAAGCATTTTAACATGTGCTCAAGTGCCTTGCTGCATAGGGATGATTTCCTGATAACGCAATAGTGATCCGCACTATTACAGATGTTTAAAGAATAAACACAGCTATGTGGATGTACCATTAGAATGGATTGTTCAGTTGTTTGGTAATAACCCAAAATAGCTTTCACTTCAAATCTATCACTGAGTGATAGTGCTCAAAAGTGTTACCTTTTGATGGCTGGGCAGTGGCTTATGTGTTGCTATCGGGACTCAGTCCAGTTCCCCGTGACCAGGTGCGCACATCACAGATCACAACCACATCATGCTTTATTATTTATATTTTATGCTAATTACAGAACAAGAGAGTAGCTCTGGACTGCATTTATGCTTAAAGAAAATAGCCAGTTATACAAAACTCAGGAGACTCTCCCACTGGTTTATGGCTCCAGCAGAGAGGCTAAGGAGTGAATGGGCCTGGAGACCAAACCACACTCCTAAAGTTGGTCCCGCTAGGTGAGGGGCCATGCACACAAGCTAGCACTACAGCTACCCAAACTATACCTATTCTATGGTCAAACAGAGGACTATGGGCCTATCTAGCCAACACCTTACACAAGCACTCCAATTCACACCAAATTTTGTAATAAACCAGACAATATGGGGGAGGGGGAAGGGCTCTGAACCAGACACAAATCAAGTTTATTTGACTGCATAACATATGTATAAGAGGGAGGCTTCTGGCAGGGGATAACTCCATGAAAATATAGGCCCCTATGATACAAAGCATTATATTACATGCTCCAGCTCACTCAAACCACATGCGTGGGCTTCCATTTGCTGAAATAAAAACACAGCTCATGCTGGTAGTACTTAAAATATTTTAAGTCATTGACAAGCAGTTGGAAACTCAATATAATGCTTATATTTTACTATGGATTAATACTACTGGGACATTTCAGCCAAAAAATGCTTGAAACTGCTGTTAGAATTTTTCATTGATTTAACATTCCATAGACATTGTTAAAATGTCATTCTAAGCCCATTTACTTTTTTTTTAAAAGGATTAATGTGCCTTTAGAATGTTAAAAATGCTTAAATTACTTGGTATCAGATAAGAAGGTTTTAAGTGAGGCACAAGAAAAGTAGAAGATTTTATTAAGAAAATAGGTATACTTTGCCTTTTGCTTGGTTGGCACAAATCAGTGCCTTTATGAAAAGGATCATGCCGGTGTGTGGTAAATTAGTGTGTGGATCATTTGCAGTCCATTTGCCAGGTACCTGATGTTACAAGTGGTTGAAAACATATTCAAGCACCACTGTGGAGAGTCTCAACCCAAATGCAAGTCAAGGTCCTGAACTTTATTAAAAAAAACCATCACCACATCAGTGCATGCGAGTGAGAGTGAAATCATCAAGTTGCCTCTAGCACCTTAGGTTTCTATGTGCTAATTAAGAATTGATACAAACAGACCGTGAGAGTTCGGTTCTCATTTGCATCTGAGCTTAGCTTAGAAGCCGTGAGGGATGTGGTAGGGTACAAGGAGCCGGTAGCAGCTCTCTGACCCCTTGGTGTAAGTTTACAGCTCTAGTTTACACCAATGGTGTGAAGTCCCGTAGTGACTTTCCCTTCCTCTGGCTCCCTACACCAGAAGTGGATGTGATGGTTGGTGCAGCAGAAGCCTCTATACTAGCCACCGGCTTTCTTCCAGTGGAGAGTTCTCCGGCACATGAGGTCTTCTCCACTGGCCACTTTATGCCATTTAAAATGGACTTAAACTGGAGAATCTGACCCACAGACTATGCCCTGCTGTGTATCATTTTGCAGCTGGAAAATACCCAGCCCCATGCCCTGAGGCCTGGTAACTGCGGGAGGCAGGAGACTATGTAAGCTGCAGTCAGTCATCCACAAAGTCTCCCAAAGAGACTTACAGCTATATACATAACTATGGGACATCTGAAATGTAACTAACCCTGGTACGGAAGAACAGCAGCTTGATATGAATGGCAATGGCAAGGGGATGGGAAAATTTGACCAGGACACAAGTTCAAAGATTGCTATGAAAGGTTCAATTGTGTCTTTGGGGCTGATGCTCAACTGACGTAGATTGGCAGAGCTCCATCAGGTTCAGTGCAGATTTACACCTGCTGAAGATCTCTCCCCTCAATGTCTAGAGACATTGAGTATTTGCGGTGGGGGGAAATCCTCACAAGTAGGAAAGACTGAGCTCAGATGGTGTGAAAGGGGGATACTTTGGTATTTCCTTTCTCACTATCAGAGCTCTTTGTTATCTTTACCCAGGTATCGCACATACTGTATTAAAAGAAAGAATCTCAGTTACTTCTTAGTTCTTGCCATATCTGATTAAGAGCCTGTAGCTAAGAACACTTCACACGTAAGTACCGAGGTGCTCTTCATCCTTAGATCTCAAAGCACTTCACAATGGAGGAGAATCATGATTATCCCCATTAGATGGGGAAACTAAGGCACAAAGAGACTGAGGACAAAGTATCCAAAACAGGCTTTTGATTTCCAGTGGTTCATTTTTTAAGTCCTCAATTTAGATACCTTGGACCTGATTTTTAGAGGTATTGAGCTCCCACAGGCCCCATTCGCTTCAAGTAGAGCTGTGGATGCCCTGTGTATCTCAAAATCAAACCCAAACTGGTTTCAAGTCAGAGACCCAAAAATTGAGGCTTCCGAAAATCAACAGCCATTTTTAAAATTTCAGCCTAAGCCCCTTGTCTGCAGGTCTCCTGACTCTTAGTCTGCTCCCCTACCTACTGAACCACAGTCTATCCAAACTACATTCACCCCAAATATAGTTTGATTACTGAATAACGCATCCAGGTTACCGAAACTACTAGAAACAACAATGTGGTAGAGAGAGAACTTTACTGCTGCAGGTTCCATGTAAATTCTACCTCGGGTTCCTCATGCCACACTCCACAGTAGAGTTTTCCATGCTGCCTGACAGAGTATAGTTCTCTTTGTTAAAGAGATGTCAAGACTCTGCTTAAATACATATCCAGAATAGATTCGTCACACCAGGAAGAATAGATCGAGAGGTAGTAACCTTGCGTTTAGCTGGAAACATCTGCCAGGCAGGAGTGTGTGGCCACAGGATTCTTATCATGGATATATTAGGCCAAATTCAGTCCTCAGATGCTTTACATGTACACACCTCTCAATGTCCAACTGTGCATTGGGGTCAGACAATCCAATGGTTTGGCCACTACCCTGGCATTTGAGATACCTGGGTTCAAGTCACTGTTCTGCCACAGACTGTCTATGTGACCTTGGGCAAGTCACTTAACCTCTATATTCTGCACCTGTAAAATGGGGGCAATAACATGTCTTTACCTTAAAAGGGTGTTTTGAGAATAAATACATTAAAGAGCTTTTTTAGCTATTTAAAAACCAAAAGGGATACGTACAGGAAATGGAAGGAGGAGCATGTCACCAAGGAACTATACATGGGAATAGCGCAAGCATGTGGGGACAAAATCAGGAAAGCCAAGGCAAAGAATGAGTTATAGATGGCAAGAAATATTAGAGACAACAAGAAGGGGTTCTACAAATATATCAGACAAAAAAGAATGATCAGGGATGGTGTGAGTGCACTGCTCAATGGAGAAGGTGAGCTGGTAACAGCAGATGATAGGAAGACAGAGCTGCTCAATGTCTACTTTCTTCAGTCGTATAAAAAATAGAATGTCAGCAGACAACTAGCAAAGTTACCATAGATAATAAAGGGGAAGGGATGCAGATTGGGATAAGTAAAGAACATGTCAGAGATCTTTTGACTAATTTGGATGAATTCAAGTAAGCGCGGCCTGATGCTGTTCACCCCAAGGTGCTGAAGGAATTAGCTGAAGAAATCTCAGAACCACTGGCAATAATATTTGCAAACTAATGGATGACAGGAGATGTTCTGGAAGACTGGAGAAGGATTAATGTAGTGCCCATCCAGCAGTACTGGAACTAGGAGTGCTGGGGGTGGAAAAGACGTGATAGATTCCTGTAGCTGGATATCTTTTTACTATTGCATGTTTGGCAGGAGCTGGCAAAGTGAAACAGGCAGATGAATGCAACGCTGAAAAGTCTTGATGATTCCCACACCCCCAAAGAGTCATCAGTGGGCTTAAAAACATTGAGCACGCAGTCAAGGTCAAAGCTCCCCCCCCCTGCAGTTCCAAATGAAAGATTAACTGCAGTTCTGCTTGTGAAAGTTATGCTCAGAACACTCCTACAGGCATGTTTTAGTCTGAAAAGAGTCCATTATCTTCATCTGGCACCACCGTGCATGTCCAAGGGATAACCCTCTGCAGAGCTCACATCAACAGAGCGAGTACAGTGCTTCAGTGCAAAAGGGCAAACATCCTTTGCTGGCTTAAAGAGTAACAAGAAACAAGTTGGAATGAGCTGTTTGAGTCTAAAAAAAATCAATGGCATGTACCAAAAGGCCAACACAGTATAATAAAAGAGACTGTTACAAAAGTGTGTTTGTTTTTTAAAAAGCAACATGTGAATGTTTTTATACAGTGAATGTTAGGAAGGAGGCTTCCACTAGAATTTCTTTTGAGAAAATAAGAACATACCTATAACATTAATCCCAGTCATCCTTTGGCAGCACCCATCTAGATATCCTAGACTAGATTTTTCAAAAGAGCTCAGAACTTGATTTTCAAGAGCTCAAAACCCACAGCTGGGATCTGATTTTTCAAAGGATCTCAGCATCCAAGATGCATTAGAATCTGGCCACTTATTTGAGTTCCTAGATAGAAGCAGAACTCTTAAAATCTGGACCTTGTGCAGTTTAAATTGTGTTTATTTTGTAATATTACAGGTTGCAGATTACAAATGGTAGGTGTGGCAGAGCCATGGCCTAGAGAGTCCTTCCAATAGTCAATCAGAGATAACTTTAAAGGGGGGAAAATCAATCCTTTTCCTTATAAGGCCTGTTGTTTTATTTTCAGCCGTCCCACCTAACACACACTACAAAACACTCTTCTGCTCTTGGCAGTTCAATAGCACAGAGCCTACAACCTCAAAAGAAAGAAAACAGAAGACATATGCACTCCTGAAAGAACTGTCCCAGCAATTAGAGAATGGATCTCAAAGCAGCAGCCCCTTGCACTGTACTGCTTGGCTGTCATAGGAGGCCCGGCTATTTGGAGACAGCAGTCTTCTCCTTGACCTTTCCCTCAAGCTTCTCCCTTCTAGGCAGAAATCACCTTGCTAAGGTAGGAAAATTGGAGGTGGGCAGGTGGAGGGAACTTAGCATCCCTCCTCCCTTTTGGGTACCAAAGAGTCTGTACAGCTCATCATAATATTTTCCATGCCTTATATTGAATCCAACTTGTCTATGGGCTAGATCCGGTCCCTGCTCTGGTTGCTTTGTACTGCTGCAATGGCAAACGAGGTGATGCAGCTCCCTGGGGATTTCACGGATATGGGGGAATCCTCAGCTGGTTGAAGAGCCACCGTGGCAGCTCCCGTATTACCCACCGTTCTTGGTCTCAAACATGGCATAGCTTTGGAGAAAGGAGTGTATTTATGCCCAGTCGATCTATGTCTGCTGGAAAGCCACGTGTAGCCAGCATAATGTAGAATAGCCCAGAGATAGTACCAAGTACTTTGTGCTCAGGACTGGATGGGTTTATGTCAAAGCGCACTATAGAACTTTTACAGGAGTGTCCATGCGGCAAGCTAGCGTGTCATAGATTCACACCCTGGCTTGCTACACACTAACTCACCATGTAGACAAGCCCACTGCCTTCATCACAGCCTTTTAAAGAGAGCAAAGCAGATACCCTAACCACAGAAAGAAGTTTTGTGCACTAACAGAGTAGGTCTTTCTAAACAAGGCTTGCCTGAAGTCTCTTTTAGCTAATGCCAAACACAAACATAATCTACATCTTAAAATAAAGGTACATCTACACTACCCATCGGATTGGCAGGTAGTGATCGATCTATCAGGGATTAATTTGTCGTGTCTCGTCTAGACACGATAAATCGATCCCCAAACGCGCTTCCCGTCGACTTCGGAACTCCACCGCTGCGAGAGGAGGAAGCGGAGTCGATAGGGGAGCGGCTGCCGTCGATCCTGCGCCGCAAAGACGCGACGTAAGTCAATCTAAGTTGATCTAACATACGTCAACTTCAGCTACACTATTCTCATAGCTGAAGTTGTGTATCCTAGATTGATCCCCCCCTCCCACAGTGTAGACCAGGCCAAAGTGACAAAGAGCTACACACAAGTTTTTATTCTAGATGAATTTATTTATATTTGGAAAAAAATCTGTAATGCTTGGAAAGCCATTGCTCTGTTTTTTGTTTAAAAAAGGTCAAAATTGAATGTCAACTCAAGCACAAGTTGTGACAGAATAGCCATTTTGTTAATCTGAAAGCAAAGTGGTAGCGATGTTACCAGATATTTTCAAGCACACAGATCTCATTAAAGAAACATTCAAACGCAAAATAAAGCATCAGTCATAAAATGTTTGTGGATAAATGTGGTGGCTTATTGCACTGAGCAATGAAATGATTCTGAAAAAAAAAAAAGAGTTTGCAAGTGAGTAATGGCTTTTTCAGTGCTAATGTGGTTTAATTCTGAATTAAATCCTTGTCCTGCAGACAGAGGCTGTCACAGTGATCAGCATTACTTCATCTTCCTTTTTCTTGTAATGTCATTACGGAAAGCTCAGTACTCCAGAAGCATGAGCTGTTACCAGTAAGCATGTGCTAACAATGGTGACTTTATGCTCCCTTGAAAGAATGACCAGTACATCTATAAATGCATTACATATAAATTAGGGAGATCTTCTGATATCCCATTGGAACGAACAGAGGGGCACTGCATTTATAACAGCTCAGATCTGAAGGCTTGTATTTAGAACTAGTTGGACATCTTTTATTAAATAAATAAATAAATAAATAAATCTCCCCAGCTGTAAGAGTAAAAACCATCTTAGAATATCAGGGTTGGAAGTGACCTCAGGAGGTCATCTAGTCCAACCCCCTGCTCAAAGCAGGACCAATCCCTAGAAAGATTTTTACCCCAGATCCCTAACTGGCCCCCTCAAGGATTGAACTCACAACCCTGGCTTTAACAGGCCAATGCTCAAACCACTGAGCTATCCCCCCCTTCACATTTTCCCTGGAGACTTAAAAAAATGCTCATCTATCAACTGAATTTAGTGCTGGTGAACAACACCAGATTGTTGGCAATTATGACCAAAATCATCTAAGCACAAGGGGAGGTTCAGCACAAGTGGTGAAAATTCAGATTTTCTTCATAAATCCTTTGCAATGTGTCTCCGTCTAATTATTATGTGTATTACAGTAGCACCTAAACATTGCAACAAAAATCAGAAACCCATTGTGCTAGGCACTGCACGAACACGCACTAAGAGGCAGCCCTTGCTCTGGAGACCTTACAGATGAAAGTATCCTCATCATCAGTATCAGCTCTATTTTACAGATAAGAAACAGATTTATGGCTTGTCTACATGGTGGGGTAATGTGCTCTATAGGCAGAGCCATCCCTAGGGTACAGCAAATCGGGGTGATTGCCCTGGGCCCCGTGCTTTGCGGGGCCCCGCGCTTCGTGAGGTGGCAGGCGGGGAGGTGAGGCAGGGGGCAGGCGGGGAGGGGTAAGGAGAAGCTCCCCTACCAACCTCCCCCTCCCTCCCAGCACCTATCACCGATCAGCTGTTTCACCGCATCTGGAGGCACTGGGGAGAGGAGAGAGGAGCGAGGGTGCAGCGTGCTCAGGGGAGGGGGCAGAACTGCACAGGGAGCAGAAAGAGGCGGGGCGGGGGCAGGGCCTTGGGGGAAGGGGTGGAGTGGGGGCAGGGCCTGGGCGGAGCTGTGGAGGAGCACCTCCCGGCAGATAGAAACTCAGCACCTATGTCCTGGGCCCCACACCCCGCACCCCCCTACGGACAGCCCTGTCTACAGGGGTCTGACTTCTAAATCGCACCAACAGGTTGCATATTAATTGGTCCACATAGACCCTGCTGGTGTGTACTGAAGGATCCCTATTACATTTTAATGTAGTGCTGTAGGACTATGTTAACGCACACTATGAAAACTTTAGTGCACACCAACAGGGTCTACACAGACGAATTTGTGCAATATTTTAGTATGCTTTAGAAATCACACCCATGTAGAACACACTACGCCACCGTGGTATAGCCTGGAATTGAACGGCTGTTGTCGGCATCCCAGTCCAATGCTTTAACAACTAGATGAACCTTCCTTTGTTAACATGACCTAGAGGGATCATCTATATAGGGGAGGGTAATTGAGTCCACTTGCCCTTTAATTCCTTGCCCTCTGTTGGGACTGGCAGCAAGAGATATAACTGTCAGAGATGTGGATACCCTTCCACCTCTTTGTTTTACTTTTATCTCTTTACCTGATCTAAAGTTTGCTTTTCCATGATCTTGCTTTATTGAACTAGACCCCATTTTCTGTGCATATGGAGATGGAAGAAAAACAACATGAAAGAGGACTTGAAAGGGTACTGCTCATCAGCCCATGATCACCAGCTGAGCAGACCCTTGTATTGTATACAGAGAGTACAAAGCATCCAGGATTTGGGGCTGAGAGGGGCTGCTGGATTCACAGAAGTGAACAATCAAGGCACAGACAAACAGAGAGGAAAAGGAACTGAGGATAGTCTTAGAAAGCTGTGAACCGGAAGAAAACAGTTTGTATTGTCTGGATGTCATCAGCATCCTGAAAGCTCCAATACCCATGTCTCTTTCCTAACCTTCACACCAGTCCCACAAACACATTGAGCAAGTAAGGTCAATGAGCTGGATCCACATGGGACCCACCATGAGAGCATCTTCAGGGGAGAAGCGTAATTGCCTAAAACCATCCTCTGGAAACATTCCACGATAAATGAATGGAGCTACCTAACTGCAGCCCCATCCACTCCTGCTAGGGCCTGCAGGCAAGTCAACACCACCACATGATCAAAGGCAGCTGACAGAGCTAATAATGTCATCTTGGACCCCTCATTTTCATCCATTGCTAGGAGGAGATTCTTTACCAGGGCAACCAGTGCCGTCTCTGAACTATATCCTAATCAGTGCACATGCTGACACTGGTCAAGGAGATCTGAGGCAACAAGGAACTCAGACCTGTGTTGCCATGATCTTCGCTATCACCTTTAACAAAAATGGAAGATTAGATATAGGTAAAGCTGGTCAAAAATTAAGAAAAACTATGAAAGTTGTACAAAAAAATTGGTGAGAAGTTTTTGAAAAGAACCGAGTTGGAACATTTTTGTGTTTTGTTTTGTTTTTAATTTGAAAGTGTTTAGGTTTGAGTTTTCCAGCTTTTCCTTCCCAGGCCCTTTCTTCCCATTTTTCTACTCCAAAGGGGGTAAAAAGGAAAAAATGTTGCCGAAAGGAGAAAACAGGAAAACTAAAACTGGGATCAAACAGAAGCACAACACAGTTCTTTTGGTTTTCAGTTGTGTGTCAGAAAATAAACAGACAATGTCAAAACCCAAACATTTTTAATTCAATTTTTGTTTTTGTTTTAAAAAGGCCAATTTTATTGATTGTACTTTTTTTTAAAACAAATTTTTGTTCTGAATCATTTCAAGCAGCTCTTGATATAGGCCAATATTTGGCCAGGCAATCAGCATCGAGTAAAATGTTCCTGAACAGAAGCCACACACAGTTACTCAGCCTGCCCTCCATAAGGGAGGTGTTCATAGTCCAAGCCACTTGAGAGACTAGCTCTTCCCCACTTTGTGGCATAGAGTGCCCCCAGCATCTGAGTATCTCAGAGAACATCACCGGCCAAAACTCAAGCACAGGACATGTAGCACTGGTTTCCTCTAGATATTGCTCTGCCCCCACAAGCACAGAAAATCTGGTCTGAATCTGCACAGTTTTATCCACAAAGCAATTTCCTGAAATTCCCTGACAATGGAAGGACTGCAACCAGCCAACAAGCGAGACCGTCAGGATTAAATAGACTATCCAACACTCTGAACAGATCCTCTGATCAAGGGTTTACGGATGGTGGAATGAAGGCAAAGCAACTGCTCCTCCTCTCCGACACAGCCATAGCATGAAAATCTGTAGGACACCATCAGACCAATTAGGAGTGAGTCTTCCACCAAGTTCTAGCCATCTTCCCTCCATTTACATTGCAGCCGGTCATCCATGAACCAGGATTACCTGAGGGGTGGAGACGTGCACATAAGGTGCAAAGGGGCCGTTCTATCACTGGCTGAGGCACAGGCGAGGCGTAGTGGGGACATGGAGAGTGAAGTGCCCCCCGGATTGGCCTGCTGGAGTTGGGGGGGGGCTCTCTGTCCTTCTCTCCCTGCGCCTCTGTCCGGGCACATTTGGTCGCTTTCCCTGGCAGCCGGGCAGGGAGCAGGTTGGAGCCGCTTCTGCTTGAGAGAGCCTGGCTGGGAGGCAAAGTGCTGAATGTGCAGGGGGAGGGGAGGCACAGGGAAGGAATGACAGAGCGACCCCCTCAGGTAACATGGATGAGGGAGAGCACTGCGGCCCCAGGCTAGGCCTAGGGTGAGAAGGGTCACTGGGCAGGGGAGACACGTGGGGCGGTCACGTGCCCTCCCCTTGTGTGCCCCCTCCCCCCTCGCCAGTAGTCTATGGGCCGAGGACAAAAGATCCTTATAAAGTCCTCCTAAACATTGGTAAATTGGTGTTTTGGAGGAAGATTATATTCTCTCAGGGGCCTCTGAAACTGCTCAAGTTCCCTGAACCTTCAAGAGTGAACCAGCCAAAACCAGGCCCATGACCTCAACTGGAAAAACTTTATATAATTTCTAGTCTCCTACCCTCCAATTCCAGCCAAAACACTAGAGCGTGCTCAGCTGTATGAATGCCCAACATGAGGACAGCCTGCAGAGTGCTGGAAGTGCTGCAACTAAAAGGGTCACTACTGGCTCTTAAAGATCCCATGACATTCTTCCAAGCATTAATCCGTGGTGCTAAATTCCAGTGTGGTTCACTGCAGACCTAAAATCCTCCCAAATTAGGTGGGCCACAATATTCTTCTGCACTTCTGGTCCTAAACTGTTGTGTTGCTGTGTGCCAATCAACATGATGGACCAAATTCACTCCAAAGCGTAACTGCAATGTACCCTGAGATGTTTCACCATAGAGATGAGTGTAGTTATCCCCGTGGTCTATCTGGAAAGCAGTTAGTAGAGGTACTATATAAATATAAATTATTATCATCCTGCAGTCAGTTTTCAGGTCAATCATTATATACCAAAGAATGGTCCAGCTTCTGCAGACATATGTCAACACATTATCAGTGTAGTAGCCTACCAAGAGAGAAATCATCACAAACAGGCTATGGTGCCATCAGAAAAAGAGAGCATACAGAAAAGCCTCTAGGACAGTCTCCAGCAGGGCTAGATTTAGGGGCGGGCGACCCAGGAGACAGCCTGCGGAGCTGGGCTCTGGTTGCTGTTTTTGTTGTTAGCTACAAAAGGGAAAATAGAATGTTTGAAGTAAAATGTTTCTGGGATTCATTTTCCACTGACCTCCTGGGGACAGGAGGCATAGGAGAACAAATTACATGGAACAGAAGTTAGTCATGTTGCTTAATGCACTACTGGAAGATGCTTAGATACTATGGTGATGACAGTGGAATAAGAACCTAAATAGACTAGAATAGAAAGACGCCTCCTGAGATATCTCTTTGCAGCATCGGGGTCTTTCCTTATTTATGTCTCTGTTAAAGTTGTACACTCTTCATGGCAAAGACCTTGCCTTTTTTAATTTCTCCATAGAGCACTTTTGGGTGGTGTATAAACAGAATCCATTTCTGATTTCAGTTAGACAAAAACTCCATTGATTTCAATGGGTTTGCAGAGGTTTGTAACTACCCTTAGCATTCTGTGAAAGCACATCTGAGTAGCAAATAATTGTAACTGGATTGCTGTGCCTGGCTACTGTATACAGAAAGAACTTCCTGTCATAGGCACCAACTCTAGGGGCTGGAGCACTCATGGGAAAAAAATGGTGGGTGCTGGTACCTGGTAGCCCCCCCATCAGCTGCTTCCCATGACCACAGAACCTCCTGCCCACCATGATCAGCTGTTCCCTTCCGTGGTGTGCAGGAGTCGCTGGGGGGGAGATAGCAGGGCAGGGCGCACTCGGGGGAGAGAGCAGAAAGAGGCGGGGTCAGGGTGGGGCCAGGCAAGGCAGGAGTGGGGCCTTGGGAGAAGGGGTGGAGTGGAGGCAGGGCCTGGCAGAGAGCAGGTGTTGAGCATTCCCCGGCACATTAGAAAGTTGGCACCTCTGCTTTCTGTCCCACTGGGAGCTGCCTAGTTAGAGATTTATTATGTTTACTGTGTAATTCTTGTATCCCTGCCCTTAGATTTGCATGTGATGTGGGGAATAAATAGTCTTGACATGAAACAAATTGGGGTCAGATTTAGAAAAGAGTTGACCTCTCATTTAGGCACTAGATTTTCAGAAATGTTCAGCACCCAGAACTCCCACTCTCCCATATGGCCAGAGTTTCAAAACAGCACCCAACATAGATTCAGGCCAGAAGGTACCACTATGTTCATCTAATCTGACCCATCTGTACTAGACAGGACATAGAACTTCCTCAAAACAATTCCTACAGCAGATCTTTTAAAAAAACATCCAGTCTTGATTTAAAAATCATCAGTGATGGAGAACTGATCACATCCATTGATAAATTGTTCCAATGGTTAATTACCCTCACTATTAAAAATTTACACCTTTTTTCTAGTCTGAATTTGTCTCGCTTCAGCTTCCAGCCATTGGAGCATGTTATAGCTTTCTCTGCTAGACTGAAGAGTCCAATATTAAATATTTGTTCCCCATCTAGATACATATAGACTGTAATCAAATCACCCCTTACCCTTCTCTTTGTTAAGCTAAATAGCTTGAGCTCCTTGAATTTATCACTATAAGGCAGGTTATCTCAACCTTTAATCATTAGTGGCTCTTCTCTGAACATTCTCCAATTTATCAACATCCTTCTTGAATTACGGGCACCAGAACTGGACACAGTATTCCAGCAGCGGTCGCAACAATGCTAAATGCAGAAGTAAAATAACCTCTTTACTCCTACTCAAGATTCCCCACTTTATGCATCTCAGGATCACATCTTTTGGCCACAGCATCACACTCGAAGCTCTTGTTCAGCTGATTATCCACCATGACCCCCAAGTCTTTTTCAAAGTCACTGCTTCCCAGGATAGTGTCCCCCTGTCCTGTAAGTATGGCCCACATTCTTTGTTCCATGTATACATTTAACCATCATGAAATGCATAGTTTGCTTGTGCTCAGTTTACCAAGCAATTCCAATCGCTCTGAATCAGTTCTCTTCATTACTTACAACTCCCCCAGTTTTTGTGTCATCTGCAAACTGTATCAGTGATGATATTATGTTTTCTTCCTGGTCACTGATAAAAATATTAAATAGTATAGGGCCATGAACCAATCCTGTGGGTGCCCACTGAAAACAGGCCAGCTTGATAATTCCCCATTTACAGTTATATTTTCAGATCTATCAGTTAGCCAATTTTTAATCCATTTAATGTGTGACATGTTCATTTTATATTGTTCTAGTTTTTTTTTTAAATCAAAATGTTGTGCGGTACCAAGTCAAACACTTCACAGAAGTCTAAGTAGATTATGTCAACACTATTACCTTTATCAACCAAGTGAATTTGACAGGATCTATTTTCCATAAACCAATGTTAATTTGCATTAATTACATTATCTTCCTTTAGTTCTTTATTAATTGAGTCCCATATCAGACGCTCCAATATCTTGCCAGGGATCAATACCAGACCGACAGACCTATAATTACCCAATTCATCCCATTTACCCTTTTTATAAACTGACACAACATTAGCTTTCTTCCTGTCTTCTGGAACTTCCCCAGTACTCTAAGACTTACTGAAAATCAACATTAACGGTCCAGCGAGCTCCTCTGCCACTTCTTTTAAAACTCTTGGATGCAAGTTATCCAGATGTGCAAAATCTCTAACTTTTGCAGCTGCTGTTTAACATCATCCTGGGATACCAGTGGAATGGAAAGAGAATTGTCATCACCATATTATGAGACTATATCATCTGTTTTTCCCCCAAATACGGAAAATAAATATTTAATGAACACATCTGCCTTTTATTGATAGTTCTAACATTCCCATCTAGTAATGGACCAATATCGCTGTCAGGATTCTTTTTGTTCCTAATATATTAAAAAAACCTCCTTATTGTCCTTAACTCTGCTGGACATAGTTTTCTCCTTGTGTCCCTTGACTTCCCTTATCAATTTTTTACAACTCCTAACTTCTGATTTATATTCATTACTACCAGCTTCCCTTTTCTTCCATTTTTGACATATTTTAGGGTTGTCGATTAATCGCCGTTAACTCACGATTAACTCAAAAAAATTAATCGTGATTAATCGCAGTTTTAATCACACTTAATAAATTTCAATTGGTATTCTATTGTTTAAATATTTTGGATGTTTTTCTACATTCCATATATATTGTATTCTGTGTTGTAATTGAAATCAAAGTGTATATTTTTTTATTATAAATATTTGCACTGTAAAAATGATAAACAAAATAAATAGTATTTCAATTCACCTTATACAAGTACTGTAGTGCACTCTCCTTGTCATGAAAGTGCAATTTACAAATCTAGATTTTTTTGTTACATAACTCCACTCAAAAACAAAACAATGTAAGACTTCAGAGCCTACAAGTCCACTCAGTCCTACTTCTTGTTCAGCCAATCGCTAAGACAAACAAGTTTGTTTACATTTTCAGGAGATAATGCTGCCTGCTTCTTATTTACGTCACCAGAAAGTGAGAACAGGCATTTGCATGGCACTTTTGGAGCCGGCATTGCCAGGTATTACGTACCAGATATGCTAACCATTCGTATGCCCCTTCATGCTTCGGCCATCATTCTAGAGGACATGAGTCCATGTTGATGATGCCTGTTAAAAAAAGAATGTGTTAATTAAATTTGTGACTGAACTCGTTGGGGGAGAATTGTATGTCTCTTACTCTGTTTTACCCACATTCTGCCATATATTTCATGTTATAGCAGTCTCGGATGATGACCCAGCACATGTTGTTCATTTTAAGAATACTTTCACTGCAGATTTGACAAAACGCAAAGAAGGTACCAATGTGAGATTTCTAAAGATAGCTACAACACTCGACCCAAGGTTTAAGAATCTGAAGTGCCTTCCAAAACCTGCGAGGGACGAGGTGTTGAGCATGCTTTCAGAAGTCTTAAAAGAACAACATTCAGATGTGGAAACTACAGAACCCAAACCACCAAAAAAGAAAATCAACCTTCTGCTGGTGGCATCTGACTCAGATAATGAAAATGAACATGCGTCGGTCCGCTCTGCTTTAATTGTTACCAAGCAGAACCCGTCATCACCACGGACACATGTCCCCGAGAATGGTGATTGAAGCATGAAGGGATCTGAATCTTTAGCACATCTGGCATGTAAATATCTTGCGATACCAGCTACAACAGTGCCATGAGAATGCCTGTTCTCACTTTCAGGTGACATTGTAAACAAGAAGTGGGCAGCATTATCTCCTGCAAATGTAAACAACCTTGTTTGTCTGAGCAATTGGCTGAACAAGACGTAAGGACTGAGTGGACTTGCAGGCTCTAAAATTTTACATTGTTTTATTTTTGAATGCAGTTTTTTTTACATAATTTTACATTTGTAAGTTCAACTTTCATGATAAAGAGATTGCACTACAGTACTTATATGAGGTGAATTGAAAAATACTATTTCTTTTGTTTTTTTACACTGCAAATACTTGTAATCAAAAATAAATATAAAGTGAGCACTGTACACTTTGTGTTCTGTGTTGTAATTGAAATCAATATATTTGAAAATGTAGAAAACATCCAAAAATATTTAAAATGGTATTTATTATTAGCAGTGCAATTATTAATTGGGATTCATTTTTTTTTAATCGCTTGACAGCCCTAACGTTTTTTTAAAAGCTGCCTTCACTTCCCATCTAAAGCAGGTTGATTTTTAACCAGCATAGCCTTCTTCCCTGATTGTGGCTTTTTGCACATCTAGTAAAGTATTCTTAAATGATTCCTAATCATCATTCACATTTTTCTGATTAAATTCTTCCCCCCAGCTGATTTGGTTCATAATTGTTTTCAGCTTTGTGAAATTGGCCCTATTAAAGTACCAAGTATATGTATCAATGGTCTGGACATTATTCTGCTTGCACATTATAAATGTGATCAGGTCATGATCACTTGCACTTACACTACCCTTAATTTTTATCTCTGTTATCAGTTCCTCTTTATCTGTTAGAACAAGGTCTAATATAGACTTCCCGTGTTGGCTGCAACACCTTTTGACTTAGGAAATTGTTATCTATGTTTATAAAGTCCAAGGATTTTTTAGTACTGGCAGCATGAGACCTCCAGCATATGCCATTCAAATTGAAGTCCCCAT
The DNA here is from genome assembly GCF_027887155.1 of Malaclemys terrapin pileata. Lineage (NCBI taxonomy): Eukaryota > Metazoa > Chordata > Testudines > Emydidae > Malaclemys > Malaclemys terrapin. The sequence continues at coordinate 17,249,686 of NC_071509.1, read as the reverse complement.
GATCACTCAGCTTTTTTTCCTAAACATTCTAGATAGGTGCATAAGGCACCAGTCACCCTGTACCATAGCGCGATATGGTGGTCTATAGCAGACACCAACTAGTACCCCATCTTGTGCTTCATACTTCTCTCAGCAATTCTGAAAGTCTGGCCACTAGAGTGGGACTTCACTGTTCAGTTGGTCTGTGCTCTGACCTGGATGTTACTCCTAATCCCCCACCCATCCACACCCAAAAACCTCTCACTTGATTTTATGGTACTTCCAAGCCAGGCTAGCTGTACAGCGGGATGTATGGATCAGAGCCCAGGTTTTGCTTTTATTCAGGCTGGTAAGCTGCCCACTTTGCAATGAGAATGCAGGTTATCACTTGAATGTTGATAGTCCTCCAAAGCCTCCCAACAATTCCCCATCCGAAGAAGTGGGCTGTAGTCCACGAAAGCTTATGCTCTAATAAATTTGTTAGTCTCTAAGGTGCCACAAGTACTCCTGTTCTTCTTTTTGCGGATTCAGACTAACACGGCTGTTACTCTGAAACAATTCCCCTGTGTGCCCAGAAAGACAGACAAATTCTCCCACAATTCACTGGGAAAATCATAAAGTATCTCAGTCTACCACAGCACAAAGAAGCACGAGGTCCTGGTGCCACACTGGTGAGTGCAGCACCAGTGAGGACCCAGTGACTTGGTATGGCTTTACAGAGCTAGGCTAACGCATGTACTCAGACCCTAGTGCCGATCGCCTGGGCTAATTCTGCACGGAAGATATATCTGTACTTAGGGTCCAAATGGGAGCTCAGCTCTTGAAATTCTGGCCATCAAAGTGCTAAATAGGACGAAAACATGTTGAATCCTGAAACAAGCTAACTGGAAGGGAAATACAAATATAATTATTTTAAAAGTACTCCCTGTGCCATAGGTTTTACTATTTGCATTACCATAGCCCCCGCAACTCACAGTCATGGTCCAGGACCCCACTGTGCTAGGTGCTGTACAAACAGGAATAAACACAGGTTTATGTTTCACTCTGGATTTTTGATCCACTTTCCTTTACATATTCTGCCCATGGACTTTAATGAGCTTGGACAAGTATGACTGTTAATGTTTGGGGATGCTATTTTTACTTTTTTTTTCTCTCTCCAAAGACTGTGTTGCATAAGAAGTGAAAGAGTAAAAACAGTCACTTAATATAATTGCGGTTTTTACATCCTGCATCACAGTCAATTCATCTTTCCACATGAAGCTTTAATTCAGTTGTCTTCAGTGGATGAGCTACTTTGTGTCCATATGGCTAATAAGTGTTATTCTGCATTCAAGCTAAAGGGAAAAGAAAAAGTATTTTAAAAGTGCAGCTGATCTAACAAAACACACATCTGAGAAGGATTTTAGCATTTCAAAGGAACTACTTGCTCAAGTGAGCTGCCTTTATTATGAACTAAAGAGGAAAAAAAAGGAACCTTCAGTAACATTTGTATTATGGTAGCTTAGATACTGGAAGTAAAATAGACAGTATTGAATAGAAAAAATGCTCAGTTCTTGCGTTCAGAGATAATTAAAACTACTTTACCATGTGTCAATGATAACAAATGCAAAACTGACAGAGATGAATGATAATACAATGCTGTGAATACATTTTGGCAAATAAAAATAGTGCTTGATTTAACCATGGCATGTGAGAAAAATGATTTACCACAGAGCTGAAATTGCAGGCTCAACTGTATCAGTATGTTTTTATGGAAGACATATGGCTTGTTCTCACTTCTCGAAAATGTGCAGCTCTTGTATTAGCCAATTGTTTCACTACAGAAAAACAACAGCACAACTTTCTCTTTAATTTAGATGAAAAACATGTCAAGTTCCCAGTGCCAGACAAGCCAGTTATTTTTTAATCCCTATTTCCCTCTATTTTTTTAACTTTGCTCTGCTTACAGCTGTTCCCTAGCTCTCTCCATCGGATGAGGAGGGGAAGCAGGCACCTGCTTGCACAATCAAAGCCAATGTTTCTCCTCCCAAGCCAGCTGGCACAGGGTGCCATGCATCCAGCATTTACTCCTTCCTCTCCAGAGATCAACTGCACAGTCTCTACCACCCCAGGACCCAGGCCTGCAATGCCACAGCTGTGGAATCTGGCTATTGAATATCCTCTCAGCTACTTGCTTCAGAGCGGTGGACAAAAGCAGTCCCCAAGATTGAGGGGTCAGGGCAGCAAGCACTACATAGACTACCCAGACCAAACTTCTATATTTTGGGGTTTAGGAAGTTAGGTGCTTTGATGCAACAGTGATGGAAGTCATGTAAGTACATACATAGGGCCCTAACCATTTCAGTTGCTGGAGTTATTGTTTAGTCACATGGCATGTGTATGGTGCTTTATGGATGCATACAATGACAACATCCCTCCCAACTACATTTTCTGTTCTTAGTAACTCCACACTCAGCTGCTGCCAGTTCAAGTCAACAGGGGCTCCATGCATGGATCGGGTCATTAGTTTTTGCCAGACTTCCTCATGGTCTTTTCAGCAGGACTCTGGATCCTTTCAACGAAAGGAAAAACAGGAACAATGAAGAAATACATGAAATATTACAACTTTTCTGCCCTCGGTGGAAAAATCTCCCTCTCTCAAAAGCAGAATATCCATCCCTTAGTTTACTAGTTTATCTCACCCCTTCCATCAGCATCGTCTGTTTTCATAATTTGCTGTTATCTGCCTACTTTAGGGGACAAATTCTATTCTCAGCTACACTCTAGTTTGAAATTCAGGGTACTTCCATTGACCTCATTGGATTTACTCTGGATTTCAAGCAGAATTTAGTCCCCTGTATTTATACAGGCCAAGAATTTAAGTAGAGAGGTGCCTAAAGTTAGCCAAGTACATATGTAGACACCTAAATCAGTGATCTGATTTTCCAAAGTGTTGAGCACTCAGCAACTCCCACTGAAATCAATAAGAGCTGCAGGGTGCTCAGGATTTTGGAAAACCAAGTCATTTATTTGTCTATATAAGGATTAGGGCTCTGATTCAGTAACACATCTAAGCACATGTCTAAATTTAAGCATGTGAATAGCCCCACTGAAGTCAATGGGATTGCTTGAGTACCTAAAGCTATGCACCTGTTTTGAAAGCCTTAGCAGTAGGCCATAGAGCACATCTTCCTAAGAATACATTAGAGTAGGAGAAAGGTTTTCTGTAAATAGGATGTAGATGTTGTGTTCTGGCCTGCAATAGCAAACGTTCTATTCTTCTTTCCCACAATTTTATGCACAAGGACCCAAGCAATGTGTCTTCTTCCTCATGGATCATTCGGAACAAATTCTCATGATTCCTCTCTGATTAGAACTCAGTTGTGGCTTCCAGGAGCAGCCCAGAAAGCAGATTGCAACTCAGAGTCATAGTCTGCCTCTTGGGTTGTCCAGAACAACTCCCCCAACAACTCCAGAGGGACGTACCCTACCCCTGCCCTATACCTGGTGCAATTTACATCCTCCCAGCACACTGGTGTGACTGCACTGGCTGGCATGTTGGGGCGGGGGGAGATAGAGTGAAGGCTCTGTCCATGGATTGTTTCTTTCTGCCTACAGGCATGGGGCATGAGAATGGGGGATGTAGCAGTCCATTCTCCCCTGCATGCAGCTGTCCATAGTGGAGTGAGCCAGAGCGGGGAATCGAGGAAACACTTTACACCCATCTTCTCCCCTGTGTGTGCTGCATAGGCCATGAACTGGCCCTGAATCTATACCATGCTGAATCCTGGATGACCCTTCAATCTAACGCAAATGGTTTCTTCTGCTACTGTACGTCCCCTCCAACCTTGCTGCAACTATCATATCAATTGCAATGTTGAGTGTTTCTGTGCCAGTAAACACTCAAAATTGCTTGGTAAAATGTATCATGAACTAGTCTCTTCCTTCACCCCTGCAGCTCTCATAGCCTCCACCCTTGCCGAAAGGCTGGAGCTTTGTCAAGCATTAGAAGAGCCATTGAGGGCTGTGAAAGCTAGGCTGATAGGAGCCACAGCAGGGCTCGAAGGGCAGGCAGAGTTCTGTAGATATCTTCACAAGCCCAATAGGGACTGTGGGGTTAACTGGGCAGCTTTAGACTAAAGAATGAAGGTTAACTTGTAAAATAAACAAATGCAATAAAATGGGCTTCCAAGAAGTTGGCAGTGTGGCCTAGTATGGCTTCAGAGCACAGAGGCAGGCACTGATTTGAGCCAACCAAAGAGTATTTCATTTATTCTGCTCCTACTCACACAAAAATGCAACGGGGGGAACTTGTACTTCTGGTTTCAGACCTGATGGGCTCCATTTCTTACCTGAATTAGAAGTAGGCAAATAGTGAAAAAAATACATTCATCAATTTATTAGAAAAAACATCAACATTAAATACACTATTTGACAAATATTATTTGACTAGCTCTAACCAGATCCACTGCTATGGTTTTAGCTTTTTTGTTTCTTTCGAGACCTCCATACTCTTAACATAACATGGGTTTGGTCAATTTCAGCATTTTATTTGTTATTATTAACCATGTGAGCTCCCTCCTGTGTGTTACTCAACACCTGGATAATCCAATTCTTCTTCTTTGCTTGCTCTCATGTATTCATATTGGGCCTGCTCCTAAAGTCAACAGCAATTCTCCCATTCACTTTAATGGTGCAGGCTCTAGCCATTACTAATGATGTTACTGGAGCTATTCCTGGTTTACACAGCTAAAAATGAGAGCATAATTTCATCTGTGACCTACAAAAAGTCTGAAGGCAAAAAAGAAAAAAAGGGGGTGGGGGACTATAAATGTATTTATAGCCAAATTACACAAGACAAAATTAAGCCCCTGATCTTGCTACTGACTGACTGAGCACAAGAGTCCACCCAAATGGAATTAGTCATAGGGTTAAGACCTTAGTGATCACCTGGCATCCCCAAGGCTCTCACTGTGGGTTTATGCATGCTGGGCAGAGAGGAGGATCTAGAATTGGTTATGCTTTTTATGTACCCCTCATCACAGAATATCAGGGTTGGAAGGGACCTCAGGAGGTCATTTAGTCCAACCACCTGCTCAAGGCAGGACCAATCCCCGGACAGATTTTTGACCCAGATCCCTAAATGGCCCCCTCAAAGATTGAACTTGCAACCCTGGGTTTAGCAGGCTAATGCTCAAACCACTGATCTATCCCTCCCCCCCTTGAAATGACTCATTTTTTCCCCTTTAGATGACTCAGATGTTCAGTGTCTGATCTCACTGCATCAATAATTATTATTACTACAATAGCACTAAGGGCATGTCTGCACTGCTATTAGACATCCGCAACTGGCCTGTGCCAGATGACTCCGGCTCATGGGGCTCTTTAATTGCAGTGTAATCATTTGGGCTCAAGACTGAACCCCTGTGAGGGGGAGGGTCCCAGAGCCCAGATTCTAGCCCAAGCCCGAAAGTTTACACTCCAGTTAAATAGCCCCTTAGCCAGAGTCAGCTGTCATAGACCAGTTGCGGGTGTCTAATTGGAGCAAAGACATACCCTCTTAGGCCCCAGCTGAGATCAAGGGCCCATTTTGATATGCACTGAAGGGACATATAGTAAAGGCGATCCCTACCCTAAAGAGCTTACAGTTTAACTGGACAAGACAAACAAGGCACAGGGAGAAAGAAAATAGCATTGTCCTCATCATGCAGAGATGGAATTGAAGCACTAAGAGATTAAGAGATTTACCTAAGGTCAGAGAGGTCATTTGAGGCAAAATCAGAATCGGAACCTAGATTTGCTGAGCCCTAGTCCAGTGCTTAGCCACAAAACCATCTTTTCTTCTGTAGCGCCGACAGACCCCGGTTGTCAGCAGGATCAAACCAGGGACCTCTGGTGCTTAGTGCATGAGCCTCTACTGCATGAGCTAAAAGCCATCTGGCTGTGAGCTAAGGGCGTAGAACAAACTCATTAATCTCTCTCTAAGTGGTCTTGGTGCCACTAGATAGAACAGAACACGATACCCAGGAGGTGTGTGGGTTACATACTTCCCCTAGCTGAGGAAGCGTGTCCTGAGCTTCAGAGACTTCCCAGTTGAAATCCTGGTTGAGCCCCCACTTGTAACGCCGACAGACCCCGGTTGTTAGTGGGCGGGATCAAATCTGGGACCTCAGTGCATGACCCTCTAGTCTACAGCATGAGCTAAAAGCCAACTGGCTGTGAGCTAAGGCTATAGAACAAACTCATTAATCTCTCTCTAAGTGGTCTTGGTGCCACTAGATAGGACAGAACACCACACCCAGAAGATGTGTGGGTTACACTTCCAATAGTGCCGTGAATGTGACTTGTTCAGACTGGAATTGTCAATAACTCTATATAACAACCCTCCTCCTTCCCCACCCCCAAAAAGGATGCTCATTTTGCAATTGTCCTATACTTCTGTGGCTCCAGATATATAGCCGCAGACTGCCAACAGTGGTGCAGCCATTCTGAACTATCATTAATACTATTGGCAAAAATTCCAAAAATGCTTAAAAGTCTATTCGGTCCATATTTGGCACTCAAATAAGTGACCTTGTTTCTTAAAAGTACTGAGCGCTGTTAGTATTGGAACTGAGGCCAATGGGAACTTCTAGGTCTTCCGCACTTTTGAAAATGCAGCCGCTTATTTGGGTGCCAAAATATAGGATTTAGGAGCTGAAGTTTAGGCACCTATTTTTGAAAATCTTGACCATTGTTTGCCAAGCACTGACCCCGGGTTCTGACACAAACAAGATGTAGTACAGATCCAAACAATCCAACGCCAAACAGAGGCACATTACTGAGCACAACATTGTCAAAAATGCCTACTTGATTTGGTAGCCTAAGTCCCATTTCCAAAAGACTTAGGACAAAATTAAAAAAAATATTTAGGTGCCTAAAGCTGCAAGGTGGAACCTAGTCGCTTTTTCAGAAGTGTCTAGGTGCCTAACGTCCATAGAAATCAAGGGGAATTTGGTGGCTAAGTGCTTCTGAAAATCCCACTACATGCTTGAATCTTTAGGCACCTAAATATTTTTTTAAATCTGGCCCTTCGGGTAATTTTTTTTAAGTGCGTAAGTTATTTAGGAGACTAAGTCCCATTTTCAAAAGTTACTTAGGAACCTAAGACTCATTGAAAGTCAATAGGAATTAAGCTTTTTTGAAAACTTTATCCCTAGTCTGTGTGCCTCAGTTCCCCACCTGTAAAATGGGGATAATGGCACATTCTTCAGTCACGAGGGTGTTATGGGGAACAGGCGGTAGGTCCTTCGCTCCTAGAGGGAGTGAGGGACCTGCCACCCCCGAATTGCTGCAGGTGCCGCCCCTCTCCCTTAGCCGCCCCAAGCACCTGCTTGTTAAGCTGGTGCCTGGAGCCGGCCCTGATGGGGAATAAATACATTGAAGACCGTGAGGCATCCAGCTGGAAGCAGTGAGTACCTTAGATAAAGAGCAGGAAAGAAGGCATGAAGATAGGAGTGGAAGGAAGAAAAGAAATGAGCATCTAAGGTGGTAGCATATATGGAGCAAACCAGGGCAAGAGGGTGTTACTATAAAAATGAGATCTAAGATGCAGTCCTTGAAGGGAAAGACAAGAATTTAAATTAAATGCTGTAGGCATAGAGACTCCCACTGAAGTCAATGGCAGTTGGACTGGGTTTCAACTGAGAGCAATATAGAATGTTTTCCTCCTCGGAAAGGTATTTTTCATAACTATTCTGACTTCCTGTTTTAGGTCTCTATATTGTCTCCAGGGCCGGCTCCAGGGTTTTGGCTGCCCCAAGCAGCCAAACAAAAACACACACACACACACACACACACACCCGCGATCGTGATCTGCGGTGGCAATTCGGCGGGAGGTCCTTCACTCCGGGCAGGAGTGAGGGACCGTCCGCCGAATTGCCGCCGAACAGCTGGACGTGCCGCCCCTCTCTGAAGTGGCCGCCCCAATTTTGCCCACCCCCGAATTGCTGCAGGTGCCGCCCCAAGCACCTGCTTGGTAAGCTGGGTGCCTGGAGCTGGCCCTGATTGTCTCTACCCAGAATGTACTCTTGTGGAGATACATTTTAGAAGAACAAGAATAAAATTATGTTACATACGTGGTCTTATTCCAATGGGTTTAAATTCATAGACAAAATCCTAGAATAAGTTCCAGGATATACTTCTATTCAACCTCTCTCATAACACAAGAATGAGAAAACGGTAAATGAAACTGAAAACCAAGAAACAATGCCCAATTTGCCACAATAGATCCTTGAGGCTAAGAGTCTGGGAGGATTAAAAAAAAAAGGTTTAACCATTTATATCAAAACAAGAATAGGCAGGAGTAACTATTAAATAGAAACAGCAGCTCTGGAAAGGATATAACCTGTCCTGGTTGAGGGCATAAGCTAAACTTTTACTATTATGGGTTAGATGAAGACTTCACAACTCATAAATGCCTGCTTCATGGTTTCTTCCTCCGAAACATCTGCTACTACAGTAGCAACTGTCTGAGGCAGGATAGTGGACTAGATAGACCATTGGTCTGAACCGCTATGGCAATATCTATCAATATTTTCACAAGTATAGCTTCTTCAGTGCTGTTTATGTAGCAACAGTTTCATAGACGGTAATCTTGTTAATATATAAACATCTGGACAATATCTTATATTGAGTCTCCATTAAACTATATGTTGTGGTATTACTTCTAATATACTTCTTAAAAAAAAATCAAATGCTTTCCCTTTGCAAATTCTTCCAACGTAAGAATACTTATCTGTGGTGGACTTTGAAATTAAGTTAATCCCAAGGCAGTCATTTCATGTTATCTTTTCTTTAATTTGCTTATCTTTAGTTTCTGTTAAAATATGCTGGGCCCAACTCTTAAATCTCAGCAGCATAAATACAGACTCTGGGTTTACATTGGGGTAAACTGAGATCAGAATTTGGCCCATTTGTGGCATGTACTTCTTGCTAGTTTACTTTTGTTTATTTGTATTCTATCTGTATATTTATTGTAATATAGTTACAGTATTCTTGCCAGCAAGTAAAAAAGTATGGATTGGATGAATGGACTATAAGGTGGATAGAAAGCTGGCTAGATCGTCAGACTCAATGGGTAATAATCAATAGCTCAATGTCTAGTTGGCAGCTGGTATCAAGCAGAGTGCCCCAAGGGTCGGTCCTAGGGCTGGTTTTGTTTAATATCTTCATTAATGTTTGGGATGATGGGATGGATTGCACCCTCAGCAAGTTTGCAGCTGACACTAAACTGGGGGGAGAGGTAGATACGCTGGAGCATAGGGATAGGGTCCAGAGTGACCTAGACAAATTGGAGGATTGGGCTAAAAGAAATCTGATGAGGTTCAGTGAAGACAAGTGCAGAGTCCTGTATGTAATGTAATGATTCTGGGCCTTTATTGTGCCCCAAGGACATTCTTAATGCTATTGAAACCACTAGTCTCTTTCTGTTGAGGAGCCCTGGTGTAAAAAAGTACCGATGTATTTCTAGGATGGCATTCTGACAGTTGCTCATTTGCAGCAAATTTGATGCTACCATTCAAATTGCATTTCCAGCTTCCTGCGCTCCGATTTGTCATACTCGTTCTGTTGCGGACAGTTGAAGTTGGGGGATTTATAACTGGTGTCGATTTTCTGCTAGATATGAGACATTTCAATGGCACAGACAAAAATCGAGTCACCTGCAGTGAGATGTTAAATACCAACACAATAGCACCGAACAGGTGATTAAATTATTTGGTAGCCCTATTGGACATTACACTCTTTCCTGCTTTTCTACAGAGCTGCAATACCAACTGTTTAATACAATGAAAAGAATAAAGCAATGCCAATTCCAATCTGCGATGCGCCCTGGAATTGACAAGACTTTAGTGCCTCAGTGCATCTTCCAGGCTTAAATCCAGTGGAAATGGATACCTCAAGGACTGCCCTTGTACTCTGTTTTTTCAAGATGACTTTTTTTTTTTTGCTCTGTTAAGCTTTATTCCCAATGGGATGGGGGATTCCTGGTAATAGGCAAGACCAGGACTGCAGGATTTGGCCTACCAATATTTTACTTGGCATACACAATGGCTTCTTTGTTTTGTCTGATAACCTCTAATAAATACCATTTCTGTTATTCCTGTCACATGTTCTCTTTATTGAGGAAACCATGACCGATCTGGAGCTCCGTTAACTGGAACGGAGACCTTTGCCCTCTAGTAGAGTGACTATAAAAAGGAAACAGTATTGTTTCTGAAGGCTACAGCAACAAGCTGTGCATTTTCCCCTCTTCCTGCACTTATGGCAGGTGATGATACATTCTTCACCAAGCTGAAGAAAGTTCTGTTAAGGAATATTCACGTAGGTTTCTGTTTATGGCCCTCATCTATCACATTGCAAACGACTCCCTTAGTTCAACACACTAGACGCACCATCACAGAACATCATCCTAGCTCCTTCAAAACGGGAGTCCAAGTGTTGTAATGGATAGGGCCCCAGGCTAGGGGACTGAAAAGATCTGGGTTCTAGTTCTGGCTCTGCCAGAAGGCAATGTTGGGCAAGCCACATTGTGTCTCAATTCCCCTGATACTTATCTTCGTAAAATATTTACAGGTCTAGGGAAGAAAAGCACCATATAGGAGCTAGGTTTTACTGCTAAAGCCATTACAATTGGGGCCTGAAATTCACCACAGGAAAAGCTGTTTAGATGGTTCTGTTTAGAAAGATTGTTTTCATTTCTGACTTGGTTAAAGTAATATTCTGCAATGCTTGTCATATCCAGACCTTCACAAACACAAAATCTGGTTGAAACAGAGGTAAGGTTACCAGTATGTTTCAATTAATTTCATCTCATACCCCAAACCCATAGTACTTTCTTTGCAAAAATTCAACACTTTAAAGAAGAAGAAACCCCAAATGTCTGGAAACGAACAGCTAGGGGAGCCAGGTTGTTCTCCTTTGTTGAATAACCCCTTCTCATTCACCATCACTTCCCTTGACGCATACTGCCTCACCCACCAAAACATCACTTGGGGTGAAATTCTGGCCCTACTGAAATCAATAGCAAAACTCTCATTGACTCTAAGGGGGCCAGAATTCCACTTTAGGAGATTATGAAATCTCATTTCCTGTTCAAGGGATTCATTTCCAATAATCACTTAGGGATCTATTGAGGAGTTACCTTCTGTAAGGGACACCTTGTAGCTTTGCTGCCCTGCACCGACCCTGGGACATAATTGTGAATTAGAGAGTCACAGTTTGGTGTCTGGTCTTCTATTGTTCCAGGGAGAAAGTAAGTTGTTCCATCCCTTTACTTGGCACAGCTTACTTTCCACTCTGTACTGGCTCAGTCGCACTGGTTGCTGCTGGCTGGAGTTAAGGCCCTGCACACTCCAAGCCCCCATATGTGGCTCCGTGAAGACTATTTAATCGCCACACTGTGGTCTGCGATGGGAATAGCCCACGCAGGGGCTTTATGACCTGCTACTTATGTACAATGGGTCACAATGTACTGAAGTGAATGGGGCTACCTGTGCGAGTAAGTACTCGCCAAAGACAGTAAGGGTTGCACATTCAGGATGCTTATAATTTGTTCCCACTAGAAATAGGTTTGACCACATGTAGAAGGCATTATCAGAGATGCTTTTTGGTCCAAACCATCCTCTGGAATCCTTGGCATTTGGCCTGTAGGTTCTTTGCATCTCTGCACTATTTATTAACTACCATTCAGCAGTTATCCTTTGAAGTTGCAATACTTTAAGAACTTACTTTACCTTAATAAGTTTAAGAGGTACCCTAATCACAGGCTATAAATACCCACTTAGGGAGACAATATCTGCTAGTAGAGAGCTCTTAAATCTAGAAGACAAAGGCATAATTGGTTTCGTTGGCTGGAAATTGAAGTTAGACAAATTCAAATTAGAAATAAGTGCACATTTTTTAACAGAGAGGAATTAAGCATTGGCAAGTAGTGGTGACCTCTCCATCACTCATCACTTTCAATCAGCATTGGGTGTCTTTCTAAAAAGACATGCTATAGGTCAGTTAAGGGCTGGGGGAGGGATAGCTCAGTGGTTTGAGCATTGGCCTGCTAAACCCAGGGTTGTGAGTTCAATCCTTGAGGGGGCCACTTAGGGATCTGGGGCAAAATCAGTACTTGGTCCTGCTAGTGAAGGCAGGGGGCTGGACTCTATGATCTTTCAGGGTCCCTGCCAGCTCTATGAGATTAGGTATATCTCCATATAATACACTAAAAAGTTAGGCCAACCCCAGCTACGTTGCTCCGGCGCGTGAAAAATCCACAACCTTGAGCAACAAAGTTAAGCCAACCAAACCCCTGTTGGAAGAATTCTTCTGTCATCCTAGTTACCACCTCTCGGGGAGATGGCTTAACTATGCCAAAGGAAAAAACCCTCCCATAGGCGTGGGTGATGTCTGCAGAGATGCAGCTGCAGTATTTTAAGTGTAAACAAGCCCTAAGAGTTATTGAGCTCAATGCAGTAATCACTGAGTGAGGTTAACGGCCAGTGTTATGCAGGAGGCCAGGTTAGGCAATCATAATGGTTCCTTCTGACCTTAAAATCTATCAATACGGCAACAATCCAAGCTATGTAAAGTTTGCCAAGCTGCCCTGGTGATGAGTGCCCTATAAATATTGTAATTATGAATAATTATAGTAATACATTGTATGGTTCTGTATTTCCATGCATTCTAAGTATCTCTATTGTATATTTGGGAAAAGGCTCATAGCTATATATTTATCTCATCGCTCAGGCAACCAAATTCTTATAATCGGAGACACAGGGGTTATGTCTATATTGCAATAAAACACCTGCGTCTGGCCCGTGTCAGCTGACTCCGCCTCCCAGGGCTTGGGCTGCAGGTCTATAAAGTTGCAGTGCAGACATCTGGCCTCAGGCTGGAGCCTGGGCTCTGGGACCCTGTGAGGGGGGAGGGTCCCAGAACTCAGGCCTGAGCTGGAACCTCTTCATGGCGATTTTATAGCCCTGCAGCCCGAGGCCCCCGAAGTGGAGTCAGTTGACACGGGTCCGATGCAGGTGTTTTATTGCAGTGTAGACATACCCTGCTGTATTCAGTTTATAGACTTATAAGAAATGCAATTGCTTGACTACTCAATGTTACTTGTCTAAACATTTTCACACTGAAACCCTGGCATCTGCTTTCCTTCCTTCTCAATTCTCTCTCTAGACTGTTGAAAATAGATATTTAGTACACTGGGCCATACTACAAATGCTGTGAAAGGAACACAGGATCTGCAGATACAACACAGGAACACAAGCACTAGAAACCGTCTCATTTCAAAGGCCCCCAGTATAAATCTCCACAGTTTGATACACAGCGATGAAAGGAGACCCACAAGCTACCCACTGCAAAGGAGGTCCAAAATGCTAAATCCCTCCAGGCATGTAAAAACATTCTTATCAAAGGAGCCGTTCATAGAGGCTCACACTCTGCTAGCACAACTTGGGTTTTTCCATGATTAATGGGAACTTTGGAGGAATGCAAAATACACTATAGTCAGGGATAAGCTGTTTGTCAGGCAAAATATATTGGGAAGTGGGCCAGCCAGGGCTGCTGGGTTACACACATTCATTTGTTATATGTCCTCCTCTTCTCTAGTTCCAGAAGTAAATGCAAAGGATGAGTGTATATGAGCCCTAGCAAACCCCCTTAAATAATAATAATGTACAGAAAGTCTATTTCCCCTGACATAGAGCCCCCTATGTCTTCAGTAACACTGAAGGTCAAGCTTTTCTAAAGACATAATGGCTCTTCTTTTATTTTTACCACCAGTGTAAACTGAGCCTGATAGATTGAATTGCTGCATTGTAATTTATACTCTTGCTTCACTTTAGGGCCCATTTACACTGCTGTTATTGCTTATTTCCTCTGCTGTCCAGCTTCCTAGAGTTTATGCAAATGAGAGAAGCGGGATTATTTGTGCCAACAGTGGCTTTTTCATTGGAAAGTCTGAATTTGAAAAAGTGGTTTTATGTAAAACTCACATGTGAAGTCCCAGCCAGTTACGGTTGCAGTGCTGGAATCTTATCAGACAGTAAAACCCTGCAGTCAGACATAAGTCAGTGTAGCTCTATTAAGCTCTTCCATGGAGCTATACTGATTTACATAAACCGAGAATCCGGCCCAGAAGACACTCCTATGCTTCAGTATAGCTATCCAAAAAGACCTTGACCCTTCCCTTTATGCTGTACAAAGTATTCAGAGTGTAAACTTAATCCTGATCGTGAGCAACTGTGCTCAGGCAACAAACTGGTTTTTCACATGGTGCTGTTTATTTGAGCGGAAGAGTGACACAAGGGTGAACTCCTGGCCCCAGGGAAGTCAGCCGGAGTCTTGCCATTGATTTGGCGGAGGTAGGATTTCACCCATTATCAGAGTTGTGGGAAGCCACCTCTTCCTTTCAGTCCACAGCCAGGGACACATGCTGCAGTGAACTTATTCACATGAGCAAGACATACAAGGTTTAGCCCATGTTGGAGGCTCTAAGACCTTCATGCCAAAAAGCCAGTGGTTCCCTTGTTTAAAAACAAGGCTCGTCTCCAATTTACAAACCAGGTAGAATGGCAGGCACAAAAGACTAAGAGGCCTGTCATACGCCCAAGAGGAACTCTAGGAGGAACTGTGGCTCAGGAACTGAAAGTAAAGTTCAGTTTCCACAACCTTTCAGTTTCTATTGCCTATTCAGTCATTGGTCTCTCTGCTAAGGCTGCCAACCATGGTGACATCTGTGATGGGGGTTATTGTGGTGTACACACCTGTCTGCTAGGAACTGGGTTGAGACCCTTCGACCCATTTCACAAAAGCCACCGAGCAACTGTCAGAGGGTGGGAGCTTTCCCTACCTACCAACTTTTCTTGGTTTATATTTTAACTGCTGACTTAGAGGTATATGATCTGTGTCCCATTACCAGTTTTTCCAATTTCTCCCCCCTCCCGAGTCTTCTTCAGTTATTTTGATCACTAAAATGTCTGAACCTTCTCTAACACAATTGACATTTCTCTGTGTATCAGATTCACGTCTTCAACCTTTTGTTACCTGACTTTTTTTTTGGGGGGGGGGGGGGGGTATGTGTGAAAATTGATTGGAAAAAGCATAAGATAGATCAAACACCCGCCCCGCCCCCCCGCAGAGGGCGGCATGAAGTCTCTGATCCTCTTCAGACGAATGGGACTTTTTGTGGTCCTCTGGCATAGAATTGAATTTCACCAGATAATAATTAACAAAATCAAACCCGGGAAACAAGGGTTACAATACCAGCAAGGGATTCTGATAAGAACGTAGGTTTTCAACAAACCTCTATCGTGGGCTCTCAGTGTGGTATATTTATGACATGACATATGCATGACAAATAACATTAAGCAGTAGGGGTGACAGATTAGTTCCCTGAAGAAATGAGGTATTTGTGAAAACCTCACATGATGTTTGTGTGTCTATCACGAGGGGCTGCCACACTATAACTCATTGTTTGTCGTGGCACATGTGACGCAGACACACACAGTCATTTCATTATCGAGGGATAATATTATTATTGATATGACGTTTCATCTTCAAAGCACTCTTCACACATTCACAACTCCTCACAAACACCCCTCTGAGGTATGCAAGTAGTTATTATCCCCAAATTAGAGATGGGGAAAATAAGGTAGAGAAATTAAGTGACTTGTCCTCAGCTAGAGAATGCATCAAAGTCAGAGCTAGGATAATAATTTAGGGGCTGCTGGTTCCCATGGCTCCCTCAGACTAGGCCCCCTGATGCCTTATTAATGCTTATCCCTACTGTATTCAAAACCATACATTTTCATTTAATACGCTGCAACTTCTATAACATTTAATTACTTCACCCTGCAGCTTTAAATTATGAAGGGGCTTCAGAACAAGGGTGGCTTCTGTTCGATTTAATTAATTTCCCATGTGCCTGGCTTGATAAAAAGCTCATCTGCTAAGCTAAGGCCACTCCTACTGTACACTGGAAGGTAAAGACGACAGTGAAACAGAGGCCAATATTCTCACGGCGGGGTGCCCCCTAAATATAAATGGCCTCGTTTTCAGTAGCGCAAGGCCCCAGCACCCACAAGTGCCAGGAAAGTCAATGAGAGCTGAAGGTGCTGACCACCCTTGCAAATCAGACCATTTTTTATTTAGATCAGACAGGTGAAAAGCTCAGAGGGTGGTGGTTTATTAAGCATAACGTGAGCATTTGGACCCTGATTCAGCAAAGCACTTAAGCACATGCCTCACTTTAAGTATGCAAATAATGCCATTGACTTCAATGGGATGACTCCCATGCTCCAAGTTAGAGTGCTAATGCACCTTGCTGAATCAGAGAAGTTACTGTTACCATGGCCCTCTACCCATTCTTCCCCACTGCCACTCGTGGTGTCCTGTCATTTTGCCAGACAATGAGCTCTCTGTGGCAGGGGCTGTTCTATCCCCATGGTCGTCCAGCACTTGGAACAAAGGAGCTCTAGTGCTGATTGAGGCTTCGAGGAACTACTAGAGTGTAATATCCATGTCCCTACATATTACGTGAAGAACCTAACTTTAGATATCCATGTTTGAAAATTTTGGCTAGCAGTTACCAACAAAGAGCAGCTTCCAAATGTAGGCCCAGAAAATATGCATATACACACACTTGTGCCTGAAATGTTGTAGTTCAATCGGAGCAACAGTCTTGGTGAATGCTAGTTGCAAGGGGGGGAACGTAAAGGGTTTGACTTGGATCCAGTTTTGGCTCCATGGATCCAAGAAGGAGAGATTTCTCCTTTAGGAAATCTATTTACGACTTCTATTCCAATACCAAGTGTCCTCACCCCCACCAGACAATGCTTTTTCAGCACAACCAGGCATGATTAAAGCATCCACTTCAGAAAATAATGAGGCACAGCAGCAAACTGGTTAATGAGCAGCCATATTAGGGCTACATTATTGTGCAGACAATGGTAGGCCACAACCCAGGCCCCTGCAGCAGTTGTTACAGTGCCTCATTCCAATCTGCCACCGCCAGCCCCCATAAAAGCCGCCATTGTTCAGCCTCTGCTTTCAGTTTCAAGGAGGAGGCCAAATTAAGGATAAAGAGGGAGTAAGGGACCAAGATGACAGAAATACCAAGCGTGTGACATTAAATTGTTCTCATCTTTGCTCACAAATCAGCAACTGTGAAAAGAAAGAGTATCAATTTCTATGCACAGGGGACGGGCACAGCAAAGGCATATGTCCTGTGCAGACCTGCCCTCTGCAGGACAGAACAATGCATAGCTGAGCTAGGCTGAGAACAAGATATTGCTTAAGAGACCACCTAAAAAAAATTGCACATAGATCTTCCACCCTCACTGCCACTGGAGGAGTGTCCCTACAGCACATTTTGCAGCGCTTTGTCCAGTCTAGTATTAAATGTCCCAAGCATTTGAGCTCCCATCAATTCATTTGGGTTTTCCCCCCATAACCATAGCCTATTGTAGTTCACCGCCAAGGGGTTTCTCCTGATGTTTGGCTACATTTTCTCTTTCTTAATTTAATTTCATGAATCCTAGTTATATCCCCATGTTCTACCCTGAACATCTCTTCTCCTTCATTTTCATATGCTTCATATACTTGTAGATTGTTATCAATGACCTACTTCCCCATAGACGTTTCCAAGCCAAAATATACATTGATTCTTTTTTCCATCTTTCCTCTTCTATAAACGGTTTGTTTAAATATTGGGATCCTAATACCCAGGTAAAATATCCAGGTTTCGGATGTGGAATTACACACAGGCTCAGGTACTTGATGCAACATCCCATATACACTCTCTCTCTTATAATCCAGCCCTAATGCTGTGTCAAATACATGACTTGGATTTCAGGCCTGTGCAACTGGGTAAGGAGGAATAAGAATTTCTCTTGCATGTTCCATCTGCCCACTGGAGCAGGTGGGCCAACCAGGATGGAAAATGAGTGGAGCCTTTACATCAGTCTCTCCCCTTCCCAGCACACCAGCCAGTGCAGGAGGTATTCCAGTTTGCTGCTGATGTGGACCAGCAGCAAGTTACTACCTCTCTAGAGCCAGGGAGTAGCAGACAGAGAATTGTGCCTTACACGATGTTTCTCAATCACAGTGCCTCCTGGGGTCACTCCTGGGCTGGTGCCATGTACACACCACTCTTTGTGCCTAAAGACACAGTGCATGTTTTAAAGATTGCTACAGAAGTAGAGGAACCTGTATCTACTAGTTATTGAGCATATAAAGGAACATGTGACATCTTTCTAGTCTAGTGCAGTGTCTTCCATCACTTCAGTCCCAGTTACCGTTGTTCTTCCCTGAAATCCTTTCTGCGGTTCTGGAGTTCTCGGATATAGAGATAATACTTGTTCCTGTCACAAGTGCAGGGGACTGGACCTCTCGAAGTCCCTACCAGTTCTATGATTCTATGCCAAGAACTGAATAAACACAAGCTGGTTCCAGTGCAAAAGAAATATCAACTACTGCTTCAGAAAGAAGATCTGGATTTATCTGTGATGGTGTAAACGTGTGTGTTTATTTTAAATGGTACTCGATTGGTTTTGGGGACGGAGGGCCACTTGGCTGAATGAAATAGTGGCCTAGGTTGGAATCTTCTGCTTACATTGGGCCCAGTCCTGCACCCTGAGCAACTGTGGGAGTGAATTTCAATTAAGGGGAGAGTTGAGGATACTCAGCACCTCACATGACTGGATTCCTGATGTTTACAGCTGCCAAATAACTGGTGACATAATGGATACTTTGAATTTCATCCTTGAATTTGGCTGGGAAAGGTTAGAAAAGCAGAGGAGGCAGGAACTGAGAGCTGCTGCGTGTGCAGAATGTTTTTCTGGCACTGACCCACAGACGTCTGGCTCCTGTGATATAAAAGCCAGGGGACATCTCCTCTGTACCTAGCACATATACAACTGTACATGCTGTATTACACAAAAAGAACAGGAGTACTTGTGGCACCTTAGAGACTAACAAATTTATTAGAGCATAAGCTTTCGTGGACTACAGCCCACTTCTTCGGATGCATATAGAGTGAAAAACACACACACACCCCGACCATGAACAGGTGGGAGTTGTCTTACCAATTCTGAGAGGCCAATTAAGTAAGAGAAAAAAAACTTTTGAAGTGATAATCAAGCTAGCCCAGTACAGACAGTTTGATAAGAAGTGTGAGAATACTTACAAGGGGAGATAGATTCAATGTTTGGAATGGCTCAGCCATTCCCAGTCCTTATTCAATCCTGAGTTGACTGTATCTAGTTTGCATATCAATTCCAGCGCAGCAGTCTTTCGTTGGAGTCTGTTTTTGAAGTTTTTCTATTGTACGATAGCCACCCGCAGGTCTGTCATTGAATGGCCAGACAGGTTAAAGTGTTCTCCCACTCGTTTTTGAGTATTATGATTCCTGAGGTCAGATTTGTGTCCATTAATTCTTTTGCAGAGAGACTGTCCGGTTTGGCCAATGTACATGGCAGAGGGGCATTGCTGGCACATATCACATTGGTAGATGTGCAGGTGAACGAGCCCCTGATGGTATGGCTGATGTCATTAGGGCCTATGATGATGTCACTTGAATAGATATGTAGACAGAGTTGGCATCGGGCTTTGTTACAAGGATAGGTTCCTGGGTCAGTGTTTTTGTTCAGTGATGTGTGGTTGCTGGTGAGTATTTGCTTTAGGTTGGGAGGTTGTCTGTAAGCGAGGACAGGTCTGTCTCCCAAGATCTGGGAGAGTAAAGGATCATCTTTGAGGATAGGTTGTAGATCTCTGATGATGCGCTGGAGAGGTTTTAGTTGGGGGCTGAAGGTGACAGCTAGTGGTGTTCTGTTATTTTCTTTGTTGGGCCTGTCTTGCAGGAGGTGACTTCTGAATGCTGTATTACAGATAATGGCAAAGATGACTACTTGCTGGGAAAGAACTACTGCTGCGGTACTGGGCTGAGACAATGGCACAATTCACCAGAAGGTAAATTCTCTTCTTCATTCATGAGCAGTCACCAAGAGAGGATAATGGCTGTGTACCTATGTAACCTCATATGAACTCATAACATAGGAAATTTCCTATGCCATTCATGAGTAAAATCATTCCAAAGTCACTATGTCTGTGTATGACACTCACTCCTTCCCCCAAATGGAGCCACACCTGCATATAAACCTTTCATAGAGGTTAGAAGGGACCAGTAGGTCATCTAATCTGACCTATTGTTTAACACAAGCCATTACATTTCACCCAGTTACCCTTCAGTTTAGCCCAAAAACTTGGGTTAAACTAAAGCATTTTTCTCAGTAGATGAAATTGTTGCATGCCACAGGCACAGAACAGGAGAGAAGGTGCCACCACTGCCTGAGACCTCTGCAACCATCAGGGATTGATTAGGTGAGATATGCCCAGCTGATCCTAGAATCTTGAACTATGGGAGCTTACTGACATTTTAGAATGATCCTACCCATGAATGACACCAGGAATTTCATATTTAGGTGTTCATATGTGCCCCATTTGTGAAATGATTGGATTGATTTAAATTGAAAGAGGATTCTATTTCCTGTAATTGTCCCATCAACACATCTCGCTCAGAGGACAGCTGAGGATATTTTATCTAGAACAGAAATCCACAGCTGCTTTGACAAGTCTTCCATTATTTGGATGAACAAATCTAAGAAATCCCTTTGCAAGGGCAAAGTTGAATTGTTTCTGATCTTGCACTACAGTGTGAAGCCAGTAATCCTTGTTTTAAACATAAGATAGAGTGTTTGCATATTTCACCCAGCCAGGGCTGGGTGTTCATTGTTTAAAATGTTTATTTTATGTATTATAATATATCCATTGAAGCAACATTTGATTTCCAAGAAATAGGGCTCACATGATGGGATGGGTGGGGTCGGAATATTCTGAACAAATCTAATTATTGTTATAAACAGAATATGGAATGCAGTTAATTTATTCTACTAACAAATTACAATATGGTCCTTCATCTACATGGCCCAAGCTAAGCTGTAGATAATTAAACTGAAAAATGAGAGTTGAAGGCACAAAGTACCTTTCAAAAAGCATTCAGGACATTCCAGAAAGAGCAACACTTCTCTTCAGTTGGTTTTAGGCTACAACACTTGAAATTCATCTATTTCTTTAGCTATTAAGTGGTTCAGTTTGCCACTTCATGATTTTATCATGAGTCTTGAGGTATTTAGAGTTATTCTTAAAGCCCTGGCTTCTGGAGTCATGTGATTGTGGGAATCTCAGCTTTCATTAACAAAAAACAGTTTCTGGGCCTCAGTTGCAGGGAAAAACTTGAAAATGTGAATCCTAAAAGGCTCAAGACACAAAAGACAAATGAAAACCCAAGTTTTTTTTTTTAAATGTATGATTTTAAAGACAATCTCATGATGTCTGGGGCCTGACTTCAGATTTTTGAACCCTTGAGGGTGACAGTACTGTTGATTCACAGAGACACACATGATGGAAGATGCCCAGATTTTGGGCCTATTCTACATATACACATGCACTACAGAGCTGTTGTGTTTCACACACAGTTTCCATGCTCACGGTGGAAACTACCTATTCACATTTATTTTCCACAAGGATCAGGCAGCTGCAGATTTTATAAATGGGACAGGCTTATGAGAGAGCTAAAAACCCAGACTTCCAGACACCAGAGAAAACTTTATACAGAAAAAGCCATGCATTTTCCTATGTACTGTGGAGCTGTAAAACTTAAATGAAAATATTTCCCCCCCCCCCCCCATCAAAAGCAGGGCATGAAAGTCTCTGAAAATATATATATATATATATATATATATATATATATATATATATATATATATATATATATACACACACATACATACACACACACTCTACAGTGAAAACATCCAATTCTACAGTTTTCATATTCTGTATAGTATCCGTCTCTCTAAGAGCTGGGCCTTCGCTCCAAAAATCAGTATTTGTAGGACCCAATCTTTCACCACTGAAATCAATCAGGATTGTAATTTTGGGTACAATTTCACAGCAGCTGGGTGGTGAGAGTCCCAGCTCCAGACAGACATTCCCAGCTCTGCTCCAGCTCACACGCTAAAAATAGCGGTGCGGCCACAATGGCACGTCAGGTGGCTCAGGCTAGCCACTCAAGTACATACCCAGTTGGTTGAGCAGCACTGTACTCATGCCACCAGCTTGAAGAGCTGCCCATGCTGCCATGGCCACACTGATATTTTGGTGTGTTAGCATATGTACATCCACCGGAGCTGGGACTCACACCTGCTGTGTAGATGTACCCATAGACTAATGGCTATAACATCAGTCCCACAGAAGGGCTACAACCCTCAATCTGCTCTTCCCTCCATGAGTATTAGGATTCCCTAGATGGACAGTCTCCTTTTTCCTTGTAGAAAAAGCTATTTTATTTGTGTCTATATACAATTACGTTGTTTGCTAAGTGCACCATTGTTTGGGTGCTGGCTCTATACCTAGAGGATTTCCCATTGCTTGTGTAGATTATTTCCCCTTCCTTTTGCAGTGCACACTGAACATATTGCATCCTCAAGTCATTCCTGCTCAGTTCCACCACCCTGTGGTAGGACCTTTAACTCACGGTGTGATTTAAATGTGTTGTGTAATGCTGAGGGAGCAGAAGTGCAAGGGTGCATATTCCTAAGAGTGTTTTCTGACTCTCCTCCACCCTGAAATCATTTTTTTTTTTTGTTATATGTATTGTGACTGGGTCTAAACATCCCCCACTCAGAGATCAGAGGACTGAATGTGTGAAGTGCTTAGTGCCTCCTTTGAGTGCTAAACTGGATCTCAGTCCAGATTTACACAGGGATAACACCATTGTCAGTGAAATGACATCAGTGTATGGATCAGGATTAGGCCCCTACATATCTGAGGAAGAGAAGGGTATTCCACACCTGACACCGAGCCCTTTACAGAACTCGGTCCATAAACATACTGTGGAGCAATGAACACATTCTACTAGAATGGCATCTGAAGCAAGCTCTCTCAGGCCCACAAATGTGTGTTAATTCTTCTGATCAATTACTACTACTAGTTATTCCTTTTTAAAGGCTGGCAGTTCTTGTCTCAGTACTGTAGAGAGCAGAGTATGACACACCCCTTGACTTAATGCCTTTGCAATTTACAGCCTTACACAAGTGAGCAGCCCTGTTGCTTTCAATGGGAACTATTCTCCCCTGGAAAGTGAACACGACTGGTCCTTAAGCTTATTTTCTCATGTCTCTGAAAGTTCTGGCTTTGTCTGGGAACAGAAGAGACATGTTGAAATAATGGACCACACTAAAGGCCCAATTGGAAGTAGGAAATACCAGGAAACTTATGGGAGACTATTCCTAAAATAATTGTCTTGTAGGCACAAGAGGCTCAGATACTTCAAAAACGTGGATACTTAAATCTGATCTGGATACTTAGGCAACCTCCAAGCCTCTGGAAAGCCACCTGCTGTTACCAGCCAAGATTGCCTTTGCCTACTTCTCAGTTTTTCCTAGCAAAGCCTGCATGTGAGCAGTAGTCAGGTGTTTAAATTGACCACTCAATTATCTTTTCAAGTTTAGGAGAGTGACAAGCCAGTTTTTATCCCATAGAAATATTTCTAAGTGACAAAACTATTTCCCCATTCCTTGATGGTATTTATTGCCCCAGAATCAGCAGCTGAGTGGGGGAAAATGGAGGTCATCTTTCAAGTACAAGGTCAGTTAGAAAACTGTTTTGCCAATTACCTCAGTCAGATCAACGTAATCTGTGTCAGACCAGGGAAGAATTTGTTGTAACAAGCATTGGCCCAATGGACCCTACGTGGAAAACTTTTTGTTTGGTTGGAGGGCATGTCTCGTGCATGTGACTTCTTGCAACAAGGTCAGTAAGCCCCATGGGTTGATGGGGGATGAAAAATAGTGAGAGGTCAAGGTCTGTAAAAGAAATCAATTTCTTTAAAGAGAAAACACTTCTTGGAATCAAGAAGCCCAGGGCTATGGTAGAGGTCAGTTTTCACAAGGTTAGAGCTGCCACCTAGCATCTGGACTAAGCAGATTTTGCTTGTAAAATCTCAATCCAGTTGGTCAATGTTTTTCTTTGAAAGCCTTAGTTTAAAAAAAAAAAAAAAAAAAAAGATGAACCCTTTTGTTTTTAAATAAGATGTAAATGATTATTACACCTGCTTTATTTATATGACTGAGATGGTTTATATAGTCAGTTCTGATGTCAGTGTGCTTGCCAATTCTTTTTGCAACATTTGCTTGCAATGCATCTCTGCTGGGCCTTTGTTTCATTTGGGGGCGGGGGGGGGCGCGAACAGGTCAGGCAAACCAGAAAAATATATATGTTCAAAAAAACCAAAAAAAACAAAACAAAAAAACCAACAGTATTCTAGCTTGTTCTGCTCACAATTTAATATGAGGTTTTAAACGAAATTTCCCCAGATACTAAGTCTGTGGGTGTGGTCTGAGAACCTAAACAGAACAGAATCCATTAATCAATATTTATCAAAAGCTTTCACTTTACTGGAGGTCAAATAGAAGCAATTGCTTTGTCTCCTACTATCCCAGCCAAGGTTCTGGGGTGACTCACCAACTCGCTGAGGTGGAGTACCAGGAGTGCTCTAGCCGTGGAGTCAGAGCGCTCTATGTGCGTCCACACTGACAAGGCGTCGTGAGTTAGAGTGCACTGGGTACGTCTACACTGCAGCTGGAAGCGAGCCTTTCAGCCCAGAGACTCTCACCAGCAGGTCTTGAGGTAGCACTCTACCAGGGCTACAACATCACTGCTATTTTTAGAGACTCTGGCTAAGCACCCAAGCTCAGACTTGGGGATCAGGTGGGCTTGAGAGCCTGAGCAGCAACGCCCACACTGCTATTAACAAGCGTCAGCTTGAACCCTACTAAGGAGTGTCTACATGCACTGGGGGGGAGGGGGGGGTCACCCCCAGCTGCAGTGTAGACATACCCTAGATGGCCTGTATTACGCAGGGAGGTCAAAACTAGATGCTCAGAATGGTCTCTTGGAGCCTCAGAAGCTAAGAATTTGTTTTTTCTATTTAATTTCATATGGACGAATTTGTAATTTTGAGTGAAATGTGAGGATATTCTTGTATCTGAACTGTTTTGGTGACTGCTAGTGCAAACAAACATCACTGGCTTGATTTTTAATGGGAACTGCAGCTGCTCTGAAAAACAGAGCTACATGCCATTTATCACTTCAAATAGCACTAAGTTCTTTCTAGTACACAGACAAGCAGTGGCCGATTAGCTGCCAGGCCAATGGGGCCTGTGCCCAGGGCCAATTGGGGGCCCCTGGAAAAATGGGAAACTCTGCACCCCAACCCTGCTCTCCAGCTCTACTCACCCTGGGAGGGAGAAGGGGGCTCTGTCATTCCCATGCTGCATCACCCGCACTCCCCTCCCCCGGCATGTTGGCTCACGGGGAGCAGACAGAGCAGCTGTGCTCTGGGTCCTGCCTCAGCAGCTGGACGCCTCCTCTTGGGTCCTAGTGCCCACCTTTCTCCTCTACAACTGAGTGCAGAGGGCAGAGCAAGGAAAGTGGGAAGAGGTGAAAGTAAGCTGGTCCGGGCCGGTACGAGTAATACCAGTAAGAGCCGGTACACAGCTTCCCTGGGGCCTGACAATTTAAAAGGGCCTTGGGCTCCTGGCAGCAGCCGGAGCCCTTGGCCCTTTAAAATTGCCACCAGCGCCCTGGGGCTCCCAGCTGCTGCCACTACCATGGTGGTGATTTAAAGGGCCCAGGGCTCCTGGCTGCCGCTACCACAGCTGGAGCCCTGGGCCCTTTAAGTCGGTGCCAGAGCCCTGGGGTAGCATTGGTGGCAGCAGCTGGGAGCCCCAGGCCCTTTAAATCACTGCTGGGCTGTGCTGAAGGGCTGGTGGGGGGAGTCTGGCCCCAGCCCCTTCTGCTTGAGCCACCCTCCCCCACCCCCCACCTTTCTCAGGACCTCGGCTGCCCTGAGTACTGGTAAGTCCCTTAAGTTACTTTCACCCCTGGAAGTGGGGTGAGAAGAGAAAGGGAGAGGATGGGGGAAGGGATGAGGAAGAGAAAGGGATTCAGGAATGGGTGGGGGAGAAGCAGGAGCCCAGCATGTAGTATTCCCTGGACAACTGCATCAGAGCAGTGCCAGTGCTTCAGCGGCCAGTGCTAGAGTTTGCCAGTAGCAGCTGGGGATCCCCCATTAAGCCATCCTCTCCTCCCCCTCCCCCCCACAGCCCAGGTACCACTGTAGGTGGTGGGAGAGACAGACCGTGAACGAATGGTTTGGCTTCAGCGCGCACATGTGCATGGGTGTACTCTGTCCCCCCCAAATATAGCAGTCAAACTACATCTATGGCCCTGGAGGAGCTCTAGCCCCCGCTGCTGCCTCAGGGCGGGGGGAGCTCTCCCCGCTGTGGCCCAGGGCTATGGCAGGGCGCGGGGCTTCTCTGATCTTGGGGCCGCAGTGGGGTGTGGGGGGAGAAAGGAGGATGGTTGCAGGGCTGCAGTGAGTGGGGTAGAATGGGGCTGACCATGTGTCGAACTTGGCAGGGTGATGGGGGAAAAGGGCAGAATGGGGTGGGGCTGTGGGCAGGGCATAGGTGGAAGGGACTGAACAGGGGGGCCCTCCCCACTCCTGCCTGAAGTCCCGCCCCCCACTTGCTCTGGGCCAGAGCCCCATGAAACCTTAATCTGCCTCTGCAGGCTATTAATAATAATAATAAAATTATTATTAACGTATAGCATCAAGTTCTTTACAGACAAGTTATGAAGGCAAGGTCCGTGTCCCAAAGAGCTTACAAAGAACAGGGGATAGGATAAGGAATGATACCTCTCAGTTGTCTAAACAATGGATCCAAACATGCCAGAAGTCTGGAATCCAAAAGTGGATCCTGATCTGAATTTCACAGCTGGCCCATGTCCTAGAATGGTCTGAACTAAGCCTCTGGTTCCAAACACCTCCAAAGTTTGAAGGGGGTCTGCAATCAGAAGCTATATCTTTCTGTAGACCATAAGGGTGAGGACACTCATCCGCTATAAATTCAGAGTACATGACCAGACAAGAGTTCTGTACAATCCCTCTGTAGGTACCCAATCATTGGTCATTTGGAAGCAGATATCTGCAATGCAGAATACAAGCCTGATATTACATACAAGAAATACTTCTATCAATTCCTCCAGAAAGGACAATACTGGCAGACAAGCATCCTGGTGCTTCAGCTGCTATCATTTTGTTTACATCCTTTAGATATTTGTGAGAAGTGTATCTATCTATAAACACATCACTAACATATGTTTCAACAGGTCTGCTAACTAAACGTTATTCAACATTGTTTGAGCAAGTGCTGCTGCCCAAATAAAGCTTACTAATGTTGTGGATGCTCCTGGGCATTGGGAACGGTCATACACATCTAGAGTACTGTATGTGCCTCTGAGTGAGCCACCAGCTTAAAGGACAGCTTGGGATACCGCAAAAGGAGTCTGGGACATACTAGACTAGTAATGTACAACTTTACCATTGTGCCACTCCAGTGTTAGAGATCCTCCTCCCTGAAACCAGACATCATGCAGAGGGATTGTTGTAGGATTCTCTGTAATTTAGGGCCAGATACTCAGCTAGCGTAAATCAGCACCCATGACACCTGCTGAGAATCTGGGCGTATCTATTCTTCCTTTTCCCCACAGCTCAGCTCTGAATTTTGGATTTCGAGGAGCACAAAGGGCCACATTCAGTCTTGTTGCCAGTTAGGTGGAAGTCAATGGAGTTAC
This sequence comes from Malaclemys terrapin pileata, assembly GCF_027887155.1. NCBI lineage: Eukaryota > Metazoa > Chordata > Testudines > Emydidae > Malaclemys > Malaclemys terrapin. The sequence goes on along the minus strand of NC_071509.1, from coordinate 17,221,936 downwards.
ACCAGGGATGAGTTTGTCCCTAGAGCACAAAGTGCATCTCAGTTTTTCAACTGAGGAAAAATAACCAGATTTTTACAGCCAAAACTACATTAAAGATAAGACACCCCCCCCACCCACACACATGCTAGCAGAGGGTTGCTCAAACATGGGTTCAGTTTAATCCACAAAGTTGGTAGTTTAGCCAAACTTGATTGAGATGCAAGTTTGTAGCAGAACCCACATTTCAAAAATATCTGCTCTAGGCATTATTTTGAGGGAGTTCTTTGGCCTGTGTTATGCAGGTCAGACTAGATGGTCACAATGATTCCTAGATTCGAAGGCCAGAGGGTGTCTACAAATCAAGGCAGATGGGACTATTGTAACCATCTACTCTGGCCACCTGCATAATACACGCCACAAAAGAATTCCTGTTGGAACTACAGCACATCTTTTAGAAAGCGATCCAACCTTCATTCAAAATTGCCAGTGATGGAGAATCCACTAGTTAATTATCCTGACTGTTAAAGTGTATGCCTTATTTCCATTCTGAATGTGTCTAGCTTCAACTTCCAGCCACTGGATCTTGTACCTTTCCTCTGCTAAGCTGAAGAGCTCTATTACCAAATATTTGTTTCTCATGTAGATACTTATAAACAGTGACCAAGTTACCCCTTAATCTATTTAGCTTAACAAAGAGAAAGTTAAGAGTTCCTTGAGTCTAGAAGCAGGGCCGGCTGCCCCAAGCAGCAAAAAAAAAAAAAAAAAAAAAAAAAAAAAAAACAAACCACGCCCCGCTGAGCCCCCCAGCGCCGCGCCGCCGGAGCACGCGCCCCCAAGATTGGCCGCCCCTTACCAGGTGCTTGGTTGCCTGGAGCCAGCGCCCTGTCTAGAAGGCATGTTTTCCAATTCCTTAAATCATTCTTGTGGCTCTTCTCTGCACCCTTGCCAATGTACACAAAAACTGGACACAGTATTCCAAGTAGTGCTTGCACTAGTGCTACACAGAGGTAAAATAACCTGCTCCTACCTCAAGATTCCCCTGTTCATACATGTCCAAAGATTGCATTAGCCCTTTTTGCTACAGTGTTGCACTAGAAGCTCATGTTCAGCTGATTATCCACCACAACCCCCAAATCTTTTTCAGACTCACAATTGCCCAGAACAGAGTGTACCATCCTGGAAGTATGGCCTACATTTTTATTCCTGATAGATCACTTCACATTTGGCAGTATTAAGACCCCTGTTTGGCTGTGCCCAGTTTACCAAGCAATCCAGATTGCTTTATATAAGTGACCTGTTGTGAAGGGATGTACCAGGGCCTTTGAGGCCCTCTGCTGGAGGCCCTGTGGTTCTACCATATTCCACCCCAGGAAAGAAGCAGTGAAGGTGGGTCCTCCAGACCTGCCTAGAAAGACCACATAGAAGCAGCCAATCTGAGCCCAGCTGGCTCAGTTAAAAGGAACTGCAGGGCATGAGCAGATCAGTTCCTGGGTGGACCCAGAGAAGCAAGGAAGGGTGCTCCTTGTTGATCATAGGAGCTTGAGAGAGTCCAGAAGACAGGTTCTGGAGGTACTTGCATTCAGTGAAGAGAGTGAGATAAGGGTGAAGAAAAAGGGGCTATGTGGAAGAGGCCCAGGTAATAGCAGCAGACAACTGAAGGGAGTGCTATGTTGCTGCTGTTTTCTCTGGGTCCTAACCCAGGGACCATATAGTCAGTGGGCCCGGGCTCCCTCACTGGCCACTGGGAAAGTGGCCTAAGCCCCCCAAAAGGAAACAAGGCTTGTTTAGGAGCCTGAGTGAAGGGTGGGATTTAGAGCACCCAGAGGTGGGTCTGGAGACCCTGGTGCAAGCAGTTAGTTTTGTGGGGTAGCAGAAGTCCAACAAGGGGGTTGTCTTTTGGGGGAACAATAGCTCAGTCCTCCAGCTGAGTCATAGAAGACCTACCTAGCAAGATCAGCAACCTACAGGGGGCACCAGGAGGAGGGAAAAGGGTGGAAGAAATCACAGCACCACATCCAGTTGACAGGAGGCACTCAGGAGGCAAATACATCCAGCACACCTGTCCATTATTTCACTCCCCTATCCTTTTTCATCTGCAAAACTATCAATGAGGCTTGTTTTCATCCCGATCATTAATGCTTATCAACTAGCATAGGGCCAAGAATCAATCCCTTCTGGATCCCATCAGAACCAACTCAATGAGGACACCCTGTTTACAATTACAATGTGAGGTCCATCAGTAAGACAATTTAATATGGCACATTAAAAGTTTAATTTTATATCATTCAAGTTTGTTTATAGTTAGAGTTGTGCAAAATCTAAAGTACATGTCTGGGTTTGCACTCTTGCAATGGAGGGCCAAGAACAGAGAAAAATCAGCATCAGACTTCGCCACTTGTGCATTCGCTACATTTCAGTTTCCAGAAATTTTTGCAAGATTTCAGAAGCAAAAATTACAGGATTTCACTTGCCTTTACAGGCACCTGTTGGATTAGAAGATGTACAGCCAGGGGTATAGAAGAGTTTATATAAGAATTTTCAGAGACACTGTGTTCTTGATACCCTCTCTTAGAGTCAGAAATAAGCCAAGGAGTCATAGGCATCAAACTATACACAAATCAATGACAGAGGTAAGAAAACATCTGCTGCTTGGACTACAGATGGTAAGCGCTGGGCTAAGGCGCTAACTTGTGCCATCTTAAGACCAGAGCTCAAATCCAGGCACAGGGAACGTGGGGAAGTGCTCCCACTCTTGTAGTGCACATCACACAACCATGATTGGCAACCTCTGCACAAGAAAGAATGGGCTCACATGAGAAGACTGGTAATAAAGTTTCATACTCAGGGGCATAAAATGTTTTCCTCTACAGAGCCCATGAGGTTCATCCAAATGTTTGAACCAAATCTCCAAGACTTTTGAGGTTCAACTGTCAACCGGTACTAAGAGAATAGAGCAATCAGATGTTTTATGTTGTAAAGACAGCGGACCAGGTTTTTGCTAACAGAGCACCTGAAGCCTTCATTGACCTCAGAAGGTTGCATTAATATTATAAGTGGGTTTGTTACTACACATTCTTAGAGCCCAAACTCATCATCTCAGAAAAATGTCACTCCCACCACAAGAGAAACTGTACTGCAGCCAAACAATCTCCATGCAAGAAAGCATATTAAACACAAATGTCCCATAAAGAATGTGCTGTGAAGTATTTCTTGCTTTGACATGAGGTAATAGGGATGGGGGTTTTTAGAACTTAAAGCTGAACTAATTCAGAAAAATATTCTCTTTTCAAAGTCTTCCATGTTCCAAAATTACATTAGTCTAAGAAAAGCAGAAGGGCAGTGAAAGGTGTCCCCAGCCCACCATACTGTTCTGTAAGGGCTTCCCCAGTCAGAAAGTACAATAAAATAATGCTAGTTGCATATTCAGCTCCAAGAGTCTCTTGGCAAAGGATGCAAATGGAAGAAAGCCAAGGAGCCCTTTGCCAACTACCAGATCATCAGTGCAGGTCTGCTCTGGGGCCCGTTTCAGGCCCAGTCTGGGAGCCTCTCTAATTTAGACAGCTGTCCATGATCTCTAGGGGACAACATGCCAGTTGAGAATTAGGTGAATACAGATACATTCCCCACCCCTTCTTGTCCCTTACCAGAAGGGCACAGATGGCATAGGGACAGGTTTTCCAGCAGAGCGCTCTGGAATGACCCTATGCCACTTGGAGACATGGGGGGGGGAACCCACACACAGTGGATGTGCTGTAGGCTTGTTGCAGCCGAGACCCCTCCTTGCTCATCCTCCCTCCCCCCCGAATTCTTAGCTGATGCGTTAGAACCATATTTGGCCACTGTGTGCTGCCTGAGGGGGGGGGAGGGGAGAAGAGTGGGAAAATTGTTCAACTTTGACTGGTGTTGGGGATGGGACAGCTGCAGTAGCACCCCTTACTCACAAGCTAGTGAGATTTGTAACAATGGAGCTTCACATTTGAATGATTAATTGCTTAAATTGCAATAAAACCCAGTTTTTAAATGCTGAGAACAGTGACCAGTCACTGAGAATTTTGCATTGATTTAGTTCAGACTCTTCTCTACAGACTGTTTCCGAGAGAGGCGTGGAGCCAAGGGTCATCATATTCTTGCAGTCATGGAAAAGTAGAGTGTCTTGAAAACAATCACAGTGTAGCCTTTGGCTTCAGCAAATATCCCTAGACACCAAACACACTATCATCAACTTGCCTTTTCATACTTCGGAAAAAGGCTTGCTTTTCCTTTTTGAAAAAAGGAGTCCTGACCTGTCATTAGTTCCTTCCCCTAAAACATATCAAATCGCAGACAGCAAAGTGATGTTTTCATTCTAAATTCTGTGGGGAAAATAATGGAGTAGCCTTTCTATCAAGGGACTAACCTAACAGGACCACAGCGATTACAACAATTGGCTAGACCATATCAGAAAAATGCAATCCTTGCTCCAAAGCAAAGAAAGAAAAGCCAAACATGTTTATATTTAAACATTAAAAAAAAAAAAAAAACCTGCTTTCTTGGGGTGCTGGGTTGGATCACAGAAACCTCCTTGGGAACTGCTACTGGATGTGACAAGACTACTTTTACCCCTGCCAACTCCAGGATACAGCACCCGGTCTTGCTGAGTCAGACACTCCCTGGGTGTGTGTTGGAGCAGACGGGCTGAATTACTTGCCCCAAAGCTGCAGGTTTACCTGAAAGCAGCTAGCAGAAGTGTACTTGTCTTTAACACTCAGATGCCCAACTCCCAATGGGATCTAAACCCAAATAAATCCATTTTATCCTGTATAAAGCTTATGCAGGGTAAACTCAAATTGTTCGCCCTCTATAACACGGCTAGAGAGATATGCCTAGTTGTTTGCTCCCCAGGTAATACATATTCTGAGTTAATTAATAAGTAAAAAGTGATTTTATTAAATACAGAAAGTAGGATTTAAGTGGTTCCAAGTAGTAACAGACAGAACAAAGTAAGTCACCAAGCAAAATAAAATAAAATAAAATAAAAAAAGTGTGCAAATCTAGGTCTAATCAAATTGAATACAGATAAGTTCCTCACCAATTGCAGGATGCTCCCTTTTACAAACTAATCTCCTTTTAGCCTGGGTCCAGCAATCCCTCACACCCCCTGTAGTTATTGTCCTTTGTTCCAGTTTCCTTCAAGTAGCCTGGGGGGTGGAGAGGCTCCCTCTTTAGCCAGCTGAAGACAAAACAGAGGGGGTCTCCCATGGATTTAAATAGACTCTTGTGGGTGGAGACCCCCCTCCTCACTCCTATGCAAAGCCCAGCTCCAAGATGGAGTTCTTGAGTCACCTGGGCAAGTCACATGTCCATGCATGACTCACAGTCATTACAGGCAGAAGCCATTGGCCACATGGTATCTTATATGTCTCCAGGAAGATTTCTTATGTGGATTGGAGCATTCCAAGATGCATTGTTCCCCCAAGTGCTTCCTAATCAGGTACTTAACCTTGCAAATTCCTTCCTAATGAAGCTGACCAAATGCCTCACAAAGCTTACTTAGAAATCAAGCAAGTCCATATTCTTAACCTCAAGTACAAAATGATATAGGTGTACAAATAGGATGAATAGATATAGTAGACCATTACCTTTATAGAGCTACGTTACATGGCACAGGCAGCACAAGCCATATTCCAGTTAGGTCATATTCCTATAAAGCCTTATGGGAGGTACCGTCACAGTGCCTTCCCTGGCATCATGGTCAGCCACTGTGATGTCTTGTGACCCACAGGGCTCCAGGGTTAAAGATATTTCCTGGTTCTTGGGGAGAATGGATCCACCACTCACCTGTCTTCCATTCTCCTCCTCCTCCTCGTATCATTTTCCTTGTTGTCCCTAGACTCTCACCTGTGAGGTGTCCACATTGTTTGTGGGGATGCTGGTAGGGTCACCCCTGAGAATTGCATGCAGCTCATTGTAGAACCGGCACCTGTGGGGTTCAGCACCAGAATGACTGTTTGCCTCCCTTGCCTTCTGGTACGCTTGGTGAAGTTTTTATTTTCTCACGGTACTGCTGTGTGTCCCTCATGTAGCCTCTCCCCCCCATTCTACAAGCAATCTTCGCATAGGGGTCAGCGTTTCTTCTGCTGGATTGGGGCTCTGCCTGCACAGACTCTTCTCCCCACACAGCGATGAGATCCACCACCTCCTGTGCAGACCAGGCTGGAGTGTGTTTGGGACATGTAGTCTCCATGATCAGCTGTGCTCAAGCTGGCATGCTCCCAGTGCTGATCAAACAGGAAATGTGAAATCAAAAATTCCCAAGGCTTTAGCAGGGAGGGGCTGTTTCCGGTGTACCTGGCTGCAGTGCAGCAGAGTTGAGAATGACCTCCAGAGCAGTCACGGGTGAGCATTGTGGGACCCCACCTGGAGGCCAATTAAATCAAATTACACAATGCTGTGTCCGCACTACCCTTGCAGTTGACCCATGAAAATTAAATTAAGGGCTACGCCTCTTGTAGAGGTGGATGACAGAAGTCAACATTATTCTGACCTAAGTCACCTCTAAAGGACCTGGTAGTGTAGACACAAACATTAAACAGGTCAACTTAAGGTGGCTTCCTTTGACCTAACTTTTTAGTGTAGACCAGGCCAGGAGAGTTGGCAGGATGCAGATGACAGCCAGGTCACTCATTAGCATTGTGGTTTGTATTTCCTCAACTATTTCCCCACTCTCAGGGAGACCTGTACCGATTGGCCTCCTGGGCAGCTCTAACTGGATTCTTTTTCTCCCTGGAAGTGTTCCAAAATGTTTTGTGCCTGTGAATATTAGATTTTGTGGTAAAATCCCCCTGCTCTGGAATCTGCTCCTCTGTGGATCTGCCACCTCAGAGTGTACCCTTGCTGTATATTCTGCCCTAGCTCGGTGTAACCCCAGCTTGACATCAATGAGAGCTAAGCATGGAAATCAAATACAGCATGTGCTATCTGCTCTTCTCCCTAAAATACTCTCCCTCCCCTATCCTCCTCCTCATGCAACCCCCCCCCCCCAACTCACATGACTGATCCTTGCTCGGGGGAGGGATGGGGGAAGAAGAAGAAGAACAGCACCATTGATGCCAGTGGGACAGCTCACCAAAGCAAGGATTGGCCATAGGATTTGGCAGGATTGACCCCTATTTCAATTTTGACCCCTTTTCAGAAATTCATATTGCCAAAATTTTAAAAGAAATTAGTACCCACCGCTAGATGTCTAAACCCAGATTTAAGCATCCAGGCCCAGATCCTCAAAGGTATTTAGGCACCTAACCCCCATTGTTCAGTGGGGGTTAAGTGTCTGTACATACCCAGGCTACAATACAGACTAATGAGTAGCAGTGTCTTCCCTGCCCTGCAACCTGGAGTGCCCTTTACAAGACTTTGCTCCTGTAGTCTCCAGTCTGGCCTGCTCACAAAAACAGCCTCGAGCATGCAAGTCACTCCCAGAGGGGTGTGTGTGCCCAGAAACTTCTGTCTTGCATTACCCAGCCATCTCCTAGACTAAGAAATAAAGTCTGTATTTCTAGTACTACAAATTCAAATAATGTGCACAGACCTTGTTACCCCAATTGGAGTTTCACAGACACTTCAATTTAAGCACACTGGATTACATATAACAAGTGTATTAGCCACAAAGAGATTGAATACAGGTAATGAGGCATAAAAGTCAGAAATGGTTACAAGAAAAATAAAGATACATACATCTGGAGCCTAATTTATATTGTTAAATTTAACACAAGGTTCTCTCACCACATGCTCTCAGCAGTCTTGCCAACCAAAATTCTTAGGTCAGGACCCTTTTCCAGTTCAATGGCTGCTTCCTTTGTCACTTCTGATGTGGTCACTTGATGGAGAGAGAAAAGAGGGGTGCCTTGAGGTGTTTGTCCCTCCTTTTTATAGTGTCAGTCTCCCTCTTGGAAAAAATTTCCAGCTGAGATTCTGGAGACAAAAAGTCTATGAAGAAGGATGTTCCCTGCTGCTTTTCTTCACCTGTTTTAGGATTCTTTGCCTACCCTTCATGCTTGATGACTATTTACTACTTAAATGCAAACAAAGCAGAGCACACATTTCTTTATTCAAGACAGACCTGTCTGCCAACTTCTGCTGTGGTTCGGAACATATTATCCAGGCACATTTTAACTTCAAACAATGTTGCCACACCTCCTCAGGATAGTATCGACCAGCAAATTAGGAGTATTCAGAAGATCTCACAAGGCATACCTTGGGCCAAGATTACTAGAACAGCATAGGGTGTGGACACAGAGGTACATTCTGTTAGTGTCTCAATATCTTTGAAAGCCAAGCTGAGGCCCAGATGTTCGAAGGTGTTGACTGGCTTCTTTAGCTCCTCCCAAAACCCATGGGAGCAGAGGATGCTCAACACTTTAAATAAAGAAACTAGCTTTTTTACAAGACACCGAAGTTTGAAACTAAAACTTCTGACCCACACCTCTGAGATACAGAAGAGCAATTTTCCATTACGGTGTCTAATTTATATGTAAATTGAATAAATACACCAGGTAGAGCCAGTCAGAGGACTATCCCTGCATGGACTGTTACAAGTCAAGCCAAAGCCTTTTAATACCAACTGTTGATTCAATGTCCGTAGAAGCCTGGAGGGCAAAAGCTCCTTACTTCAAAAAGGGAAATTGTGTTTTAAAACTGGCTCCATTCCAGCCCTGTCAACAGGACAGCTCCCTCTATTATCTCAGATACTTACAACATTACAATTCTTGAGAGGCTTCTTCCTTTTACAGAGTTGAGTGTATTCTCCCCCGCTGGCAAATGACAAAGTTGAAAGAGACCCATAGGTTTTGCTATGGATTTAGAAGTTTGGCAAATACAACAGCTCAGTAGATGTTGGGCTTTTGCGACTTGAAGGCTGTTCTAATCTGCGAACAAAGGAATCGGGGGTGGGGAGAAAAGGGCAAAAAAGGGCTTTTGTGGAAAATATCGACCAGAAAATTGCACTGTAGACAGTGCTTTGTCACTTTGCTGTTGAACGGTGACTCAGCTGGTTCATTTAGTTCAGCAAGCTAGATTCTAATTATACCAAATGCCGGCTTGTTGTCAGTGGGTTCAACATTTCCTAAATGTGTGCGCCTCACGTCATTACACCCCCCACCCCCCCCCCCCCCCCCCCACACACAGAAAAGCATTGATGTGGGGGCAAATGGCTGGCAGAAAATTGGGCTTGGCTGATTTCTTGTATATCAGTTTAAAAAAAATTTAAAAAACAACCCCTCCCCCCCCCCTCACACACACCACACAGCCACCCACCACACGCTAATTCCAACAAATGCCCTAGAATGAAGCACCAGCAGGCTCCTACATGGGGTTTACCAGCTGAACAGAAGACAGTTTTACTGAGTTCTTGTTTTGGTGCCAGACTAACAGCTGTAGCAGCTGCGGTTGCCTTTTACCACCCAGCAGGGGCACCTGCTGTGGCCAAGGAAGTGAAAACCCACAAAGATGCAATTTTCTTTTAATTACAGTGGTCTGTTTTTGGCACCCAGCCATGCAAAACAATGACTCTACTCTCAGATGAATCCCTCAGATGGGCTTTTTGATAATGCCCATGGGGAATAGGTTTGGGTGGCCCCGATGTTACTGGGGGACAGAATGGGGCACCCTATATGTATGGTCACTGTAAGAAAAATAACCAAAAAGCCCCAACAGTATTTGTTACATGATATTGGTGTAGATTGGTTAAGCAACTTACTGTGCCTGTCAGAACAGTTTGGCCACAACTACACCTGCACCTCCATGGGTATAGCAGAAACGTGGGGGATGGACATATGGTCTTCTTCCCCACAGAACATCCTCACAGAAGGCAGCTGTGAGTTGGTGCTGAGTATTCCAGTGTGAAGAGGAAGGTGAACTGGCTAGAGGTCTGACTGGCAAGAGGCTGTGGAAAGGGCACAGCTGGGTGGGACCATGTCTCCATCCTCTGTGCAGTGGGATGGTTGCAGAGAAGCACTTGCTATGCCTTTCAAAAGGTGCACCATGCTTGTAGGAGGTAGGTGAGGGGAAGCATAAGGTCCCCAGCACTTCAATGTGGGTAGTGCTCCTGCTCTCTCCTCACTGAGCCTCATAAGAGGTATTTGTCTCTGTAGGTCTCTTAACATATAGCATAGGTAGTGAATCAAGGTCTGAAGCCAAAATGCAAATATTGCCCCCCAGGCCTGGCTCTTTGTTTTAACCCTTTCAGCCCAGGTTAAGATGCATCACCTGGCATTACAGATTGTGGTGGAAAGCTCAGAAGGAGTAGGATCTCTCAAATGCTGCCAGCAGAAAACAGAAGAGTTGGTAGATAATTTTAATTTGTAAATGCTTTAAAACAAAGTGGTGCAGTTTACACATCAAGTTACCTTCTGGTCCAAATCAGCAAAACTTCATTGAAGTCAAATTAACCAGCAAAGAATTTGGCCCCATAAGTAGCTACCCAACTGATTCCATCCACAGCGTTAGAGGGATGGATAAATGGGACAAGCTAAGTAATTATCTAACAAAATACCTTCAGTCTCTCTCACCAACCCCCCCCCCCCCCCAAAAAAAAACCCAACATCATTTTATTAACTTTACTCAATCCTTACTGAGTCAGGAGTGCCTGGGATAAGGTCAGTTGGCTGAATCCTACAGCACTCATTCCATTCAATGGACAGCCAGGGTTCCTGGACACAGTTAAGTCCGCATCTGCATTACAAGGAGAACCTTGGCTACAACTAGGTCCCCCAACATATTTTCCACCTGTATTGTGGACATGCCCTGGAGTAGTTGCAGGTTGGTTTTGGCCTATGAAAAAGGCTGCCCTAATTAGAGAGGGTAATGTTTCTAGAAGCACCTTAGTGACATGGGACCCTGAATTCTATTTTCTAAGGAGAATTAGGTGCCTAAATACATTTGAGGATCTGGGCCTTAAGGATTGCTGGAAGTCAATGGGAATTAGGAGCCTAAGTTACTTGGGGGACTGAAATTTTACCCAGTCTGCTAAACTCTGCTCTCAACTTCACCTGTGAAACTCCATTGACCTCAGTGGAGTTGCACACCTACAATTGCCTGCACTCAGCTTTCCTACTAGATTTCCTATAAGGCAAGTAATCATCCTGCATGGTACTCTATTGGGGGGGGGGGGGGGTGGTGAGAGACACATTGTGCCATGCCAGCACAGGCCAGTATTGTGGCAGTGGTAGAGTTGTACTGCCACATGGGGTGTTCCAGGAAGAATTGTGCAGCAAGAGGTCCAAGTCCTTCCATAGCTCCCCAGGGTGCACCATACTCCTCTCCATGCAGCTGGCCATGTCAGCCAGCCTGTGTTGAGAGAAGGAATGGGAACATGCATCTGCCTGGCCCCTTCAGGCTTTCTTGTACATCCAGGGGGCATAGAAGGGAACAATTGTAAGCTGCCTGGAGTGCAGACTGATTATACCACCCTGCACAAGGGCCAGGCACAAGCAGGAAAGGCGCCTTGTGTCTCCCTCTCCCGAAAGCTCACAATGCATCCATGCAAGGGCCAGACAACCTGGCCCTCGCTATCCATTCCCCCACACATGGTCATATGAGGGATCATTAACCTGTGCTGTAATGAGGGATGTTCACTGCATTCAGCCTATCACAAAGGCTAGCTTTCACCAGTCACTGACTGGATTGGATTCATGGGGCAACTGGATAGAAGAACTGTTATTCTCAGCACACTCTGCCAGTTCAATCGGCTGACACATCCACATCCTCTAGGAGAGAAGACAAGGGGCACATGCTGGAGCCTCACATGCCAAAATGAGGCCCAGTCTCCCCCACTACCAGAAAGGAGCTAGTGTTGAAGCAAGCGGAAACATCCCGCCAGTATTCACTCCACAGCCAGGCAGTATCACATGAGATATAGAGATCCTGTACTCCATCAGCATGTACTGCTATGGGACACAGATAGAAACCACTGTCAGTGGACAAGGAGATCTTGCTTGCAATGGCAACAAGGACTATGTTTGTTCAAGGGAAACAAGTGGGGATAGAAGACAAGCTATAGAGAAAGCTTCTCGCTTCTTGTGCCCAATAAATGAGAGGAATTTTTCACTAAAGACTGGAGCTAGACACTGAACTGAGTGGGCTTCTGATTGAATTGTGGCTACGATTCAGCTTCATTGGAATAAAGTTCTTCAGAAGTGTAATAGACAGCACTGAACAGCACTCGGGGTTATTTAGGAATGTAAATGGTGGATCTGCCTGCCTTCCTTTGGCTGGTCATAGGGGACTTCATTACAAATAACGTTTTCCATTCGAATTCCTGCAGGATTGTTCATTAGCCATAGCTATAAGAAGGAGCATCATACCACTATTAATGTAGCTTTTATGAAGATAATAGGTCTAGTTCTCCTCCCACACTGGAGAAAGTCTATTCAAATCAATTGGGTAAGGGGTGGGGAGGGGGGAGAAACAAAAAAAGTCAGGGCCATTGACTTCCATAGAGTTACTTCTGACGTATAGCACTAGAAGTGAGAGGAGAATCAGGCCTGAAGCATAATAGGCAAATTATCCAAATAAAAAAAAAAGTCAAAATTTGGAAGACAAATTTTATGGCTAACCATCCTCTTCCTTCCGCTGTTGAGATATGCGAGGAGACATCTCGCACTGTGCAAATTGGCTGAAACACATGCCCATAGGCACAAGGCATTCACCTAGCTGTTATCGGGCTTTGGACCAGGATTGTATGTGTTGAGGGGGGTGGATATGGGCTGTGAGGGAATGTATGGAATGAAACAGGTCTCATTCTAGATGATGCATCAACATGCTCACTAGAGGCTCAAAATTATGCTATGAAACCTGGCCTCCTGGAATGAGAAGGCTGTGCAAGACAGAGCCTTCCAGTGCAGTCTAGCAGACCCTTTAATGGAGGCAGAATTTTAAAAAAATATTTATATAAATAAAAATAATTTTCCTTTTTCCAGAAAGGATAGCAAACCATTGCCTCATTCACAGTGCACCCTTCTACTTGGCTGATGAATAACAGCCCTGCAGAGAAACCAACAGCATTATGGAAGAGTATGGGCCCGATTCTTCTGGATGATGGGGCAGCTTTGCATCACTCCACCACCACAAAGCTACCCTACAGCCAGTTTAGGCTGCAGCTAGAGAGAATTTTCCCAAAGCAGAGGCTTCTCAAGCAGCTAAGAGCTGACTGGCAGCTTCTACACAATCTCCTCCCCAGCCTCTGGCTCAGGTGGCATGGCTAGGAAAAGGGGGCATGGCTTTAACTGGAGAGGAGAGAATCTCTAGCTGCTGAAACGTTTTCTTGCTCTAAATTAGACAGGGGATTAGAAAGGCACTTAGGTGACTCCACAACTGGGAGCAGGGCATCTTTGCACTCCATCTCCTCAGCTGAGCCAAGCACTCCTCAGCCACAGCTGAGAATCTAGGCCTATATTGTAAAGTGGGCAGAGTTAAGGTGACAATGGCTACACAAGCGTTCATATTTCATGAGTTCATTTACTTTTTTTGCACGCAAGGTTTTTTAAATTCAGTTTGCCGTATACAACTCTGAATTATGCCTATTGGCTATCCCCAATTTTAAAGCATTACCTAGGGTTGCCATATGTCTGGATTTTCCCAGACATGTCCGGCTTTTTGGGCCTCAAATCCCCGTCCGGGAGGAAATCCCAAAAAGCCGGACATGTCTGGGAAAATAGGGAGGGAGGGAGGGGCCGGCCGCTGGGGCCGGCGCCGCGGGGCTGGCGGGGCCAGGGCAGGCCGGAGCCGCTCGGCCGAAACCAGGGCTGGCACCCCAGGGCCCGAGCCGAGCGGGAGACGCCAGGCCCAGAGCCTCTTGGCCTGGGCCGGCCGGCTGCTAAATGGAGCTGCTCGGCCGGGGGGGGCTGGACCGGGCCGGACCATGCCCCACCCCAGCTTACCTGCTGCCTCCCTGTTTCAGGCTTCCAGCAAACATTTGATTCGTGGGAAGCAGGGGAGGAGGAGGAGGAGCAGGGGGGCGGAGCGTTCAGGGGAGGGGGCAGAATTGGGGCGGGGAAAGGGCAGAGCCAGCGCCCTGTGGAGTGTTCTTTTTTTAAATTAAAATATGGTAACCTTAGCATTACCTCCCCAGGTAATCTCACAACATTGTACTAAAAGTTGGGCCAAATTCTACTGTCAGTCACACACCCACAACCCTGTTATGTTCAGCACCGGTGCAAGAGCTGAATGTGCTCAGTGTCTTTTAACCCACTCCCTCAGGGCTGTCTCTTAACCCTAGCACACAGGCTAAGTAGCCAGGATGTGCTTTAAGAAGTGCCTGGGGGAGCAGGAGGCTGCTGCTCAGAGCTACAATAATCCCTTGACTCAATAGCAACAAGCAAAGCAGCAAGCAGGCTGAGTCATGGGAAAGATCTTTACGGAGAGGTCTATGCTTGTTTGGGAGCAGCGTGAGCCAGCTTGAGCCCTAGCATCATATCAAAGTCCCTTGAAGCCAGACTCTCAGCTCATACTACAGCTCCACAAGGCTAAACAGTCAGATCCATGTAGTTGAGCTAATGTATCTGCAACTCTTATTCCTCATTCCCACCCCCACGGCAGGGACAGGAACTGAACTCAACCCCTCTGAGGCCCAAGGTGGTATCTTAGGCTGGAGAGGAACAGTGGCCCTGTGGCGATTTGTCAGTTTCTCATTAAGTTACTCCTCATAGTATAAGCAAGGAACTTCCTTCTTTTCCTTCCATTAAAGTAGCATGTGTTGTAGGTAACATAACATTACGTGAATATTTTATTCGCGCTAGGCATTCCCTATAGAGCGGCAGGAAACACAGAACACCTCCTCAACTACTGAGGTAACATTCTTTACCTAGCTTGGCAAAACTGGATCGTTTTTGAGAGCAACCTGTGTCTGCCAATACTCAGAAGCATCAATGTTTCTCTGGGGGAGGTTAAAGGGTACGTGGTACTGAGCCACAGTTGGAGCGGACTTTGGATTTAAGGGCGCGTACACACACAGAATAAGCACTGCTGGTTAAGTGTAGTGCTGGACTTTACATTTAACAGATCCACAGTCAGCCAGCTCAGTCTTCATTTTGTTGACAGCTGCAGTGAGAGTCCCCTTTGCCTACAATAGCTGTGTGAGGGGCTGAAAAGCCTATTGACATGAGGGGAGTTCCTGGGCCAACACATTTTTTCCTCCATAGCTCTGTTTAAACTACCCAGAACTCGGGCTGTGGCTCCAGTCTCCTGTTTATTAGGGCTCTTTCCCCAAACCGTGCGATTCTGGGTGACTCCCTGCTTCAGGCTGGAGTCACCCTTCCAATCGCAGAGGTGTGGAAATGAGTACTGGGACCTCCCTGGTATTTCAATACAAAATGTGGGCAAGCACTGCATTTTCTTTTGCAAACAGATGCTGTGACAGCTCTTGGGGTACTTAGGGGCTGACTGACTCTGTCCTGCCTTCAGAGATGGTGTCTTGTCTGGGTGTCAACTCCCCAACACCACCAGCCTTTCAGCCACTTAAGCACTCTTCTCTGGGCTATGTCAGCCCTGTCATTACCTTGCAAGCTAACAGGTGCACCCTAGTCCTCTTGAAGTGTTCCCCCAGGATATCCGGCCCCTGGCACTCTCAGAAATCCCAGATCCTTTGGTCTCAAAGGAGCAGTGTACCGCAGTTGAACCTTAAACCACTTTTCCCATATAACACGCAGCACTTGTAACGAAGCAAAAGGTTTAAGAAAGAATAAAAGATTCCACTAGAAACAAGAAAGTGATGGAAACAAATGATAATGCAAAACAAAGTCATTAAACAGGACTTAGGGCCTACACTTATCAATAGTTACTAGTAAAGTAGGTTCCCCCCTCCCCCCCACGCCGCCTCAAAGTTCAGTCTGTTGCAGAACTGCCTGGCTTCACAGGAACCAGGATCCAAACTTTCATGAAAAAGTTCCTCCCCCCCCACCCCCCACAAGCTGTCTCCTCAGTGAATGGATCCAGAGTGCCTCTTCCCACTCTGTGTTTCAGTGGGACAGTCTTTATTCATAGAGGTTGATCACTTGGATATAAAACAGGAACATTATAACAGGTGGGGTTTCCATTGACTGTTTGGGGATGAGGGAAAATGATAGATAATTGAGCCTTGTTAGCCAGTGATGTAAATACAAGGGATTGGAATTCACTCTCTCCTGCATGAATAGGCCATCACTAAGTACTACAAATCTCTGGTTACTCCTTTTTAACTGTAAAACCATACAGGCATCAACTTAAATATAGTTACATTATGCCTTAAGTATCACCTGTACACACCATGCCACGATTACAATCAAAGTTGCAAGCTTTCAAGAGACCTTAATGTGACCCTTTATGAACAAATACCTTGTAAGCAGTGCATTTGATGTAGTGAGATTGTCACATCAGAGATGAGAGTTGTTTGCAAAGAACAGGGGACTCCACGCCAAGGGGCCTTTGTAGCATACTAAGAGCAAAATCACTGGTGAGGCATGAAAACTCACCACAAAGAGCAACAAAAGGAGAGGGTGTGTGCATCAACCTGATCCCACAGAGTGCCCCTGCTCCATGGTATCTGTCAACCAACTAGGCACAAAATCTACAAAATTTAGAAGTTATTTTTGTTTCCTAAGACAAGTGTATTAGAAAGGTGCTGGAGTAACAACACAATGCAGAGTCAGGTCTTTTGTCCATGGGACAGGTGCAGTACAGGTTGCAGCAGGCCATACCAGGCATTTAATGATTTCTACTGCAGTAATGCCTGGAGGCTCCTGCAGAGCTAGAGATCTCATTGTTCTAGGACACACACAGTGTAAGGGACAGTCCTGGCCCTGTGGAGCCTATCAAGATTGCTAGGCCCATTTTGCAGCTGAGAATTTAGGCACTGTGATTAAGTGATTTGGTCAAGCTCTGTAGCAAGAGCCAGGAATAGAATCCTACTCTAAGCCCATGATCAGAGCCAGAACCATAAACCCACGTTTCCTCCGTCAACATGCCCTAAACTCGGCCATGGATGTACCTCAACCTGGAGAGGCTACTTCAAGGGACTGAGGGCAGTTTTTCCATCCCCATTTAAAACTATGGGGCCTATGGCATGTCATCTAGTGAGGAGGCCAGATTCTGGTCCCTGCTATGGCTACTTCGGGCCTGGATGGAGGACAGTAGTTACACGGGGTGTATTATGCCATCCGACAGTCTGGGGAGGGCATGTTTTGTTACCACCACCAGGGAAAAGCATTATACACCTATTAAATACGCTTTTGCATTTTTCCATATCCAACATCACCGGACAAGAGTTTCATTTTAAAAGTCTCTTCTTGTAAAAACATTAAGATTTAGAGATTAAGGCCAAAAGGTGACCATTAGATCTAGTCTGACCTGCTGTCTAACACTGAGACACAGAATGCCACACAGTTACCCCAGCACTAAGCCCAATAACTTACGTTTGACTAAGGCAGGTCTTCAAGAAAGTTTTGATTTTAAGCCATCAAGAGACAGAATCCACCATTTTCCTTTGTAACTTGTTCCAATGGTTGCTCACCCTCACCGTAAAAGACTTATTTCCAAATTGAAAAGCATAGAGAGTAATGATTGTGGGGTTAATGATGTAAACAGCTGTTCATGAAGCATTAGGCATATCTCCAAGTCATTTCACATAGGCCACAGGTGCTCCTGTACTGTTTGTATTACATTGCTATCCAACCATGCATGCAACAGCTTTGTGCCCTCACTTGCCACTTTTGCCTTTTTGAAAGAACTCCTCAGATGCCCCTCTGACCTGACTGGCTGGTGCTGCACACTGCACATGCACCACCCTAGTTAGATGCCCCTCCTGGGTCTGGATTGCTTTCTGAGGGAGTATATTCATTGTTACTCCACCTTCCTGAACACATCTGAGCACAAGTGTTGAAGGAGTTGCACACCATTGTGTATGCATGCACACACACCTTTAGAGATAGCTTAAGCCCCTCAATCAGATCTTCAGCCATAGAGAGAGTGCACCAAATTTCCTCAGTGTTTGTGCGTACTCAGGGGTTTGGCCATTACAGAGATGGGACCACCTACTTCTCAAGTGGTCAGGGTCCAAAACAAGTGACATACACGGACAAGCAAGGACGTACAAAAAAAGATTCCTGCAAGACACTGACACTTTCCTTCAGCAGCTGGCAGGGTGCTTCCCGGAGTGGGTAGACAGACATATGCCAGCGCTCTAAAAATAGCAGCGTGGCTGTGGCGCACAAGCAGCAGCTTGGGCCTGCCACCCAAATACAATCCCTCTGGGTACATAGTCAGGCAGCTAGCCTGAGCAGCCACCTGTGCCACCACGGCCATGCTGCTATTGTTAGTGCATCTGTCTATCTGGGCTGGAAATCACACTCCCAGTGGCTCTGCAGGCACATCCTGAGGGTCAATTTATTTCAGTCTCACGATTCTTTATTTCTGATGTAAATAATGTTCAGTGATCAAAGTGAGGACACCACGTTTGTGTAGAACATAGGTAGCTGTGGGACTAAAATGAGTCATGCCCCTTGGTATAAGATACACTTGAAAAGAATGGGATGGAGTAGAGTGGTTTGGATCTCAAGTTCCAAGATGCGGGGAGTTTTGGTTTGTGCCTAAATCAAAGGGAGTAAGCATCAGCTGATCTGGTAACAACAGGGAAATTGGGGCTCCCTTAATTCTCCACATGCACTGCTTTTTACGTGAAAAAATGCAGACATTCGTTTCACCATTAGGTGTCAGTAATGCTCTTTCCACTTTAACCCACAGAAGCAGCAGCAGAGCTAAGTTTGCCTTTGGTTTTATACATGCCTCCTTTTGGAGATCACAACTGAGAAGGGCATCACAGCAGTCATAGCGCACTCCCCTGGCATGCTAGATGAAGAGGTTCACAACATGGTCTGACTGCCTGTTCTCTACTTAGAGTACAGCTACTCATCTGGAAAAACAAGACCTGTATCGGTCCTCTTTCTGCTCTGTCTCCAAATTATGCCAACCTGAGTTGCTTGCAAGGAATATTGGAGGAGCTGGTTAAGCAGACTTTGCTTTGATGGGAAACTTGTGAAAAGTTAAAGGGCTTTCAATATTTCATCACCTGATAATTAAGTACATCCACTTGCCATCACAATTTCACAGAAACTGCCTTATAATAAAATCCCCTGCTAACTTTTAATGGATCCTTTAGTAGAATACTGGGAATCAAAGAATCTCTTTGTAAGCAAAAATAGAGAGAAGATTTGGAAGGCAACATGCATACACAGAAGCCAGGAAGCAGCAGAGGGAGCAAAAAGGCCAGGCCAATTGTTCTGGGAAGTCACAGAGAGCTCCCCACATAGGTCCTGTATGACAGACATTGCACCGGGCAGGGAGGGGGGGGGGAAGGGAGGAGAAAGAGAACAAAGCATGGTCACAGGGGAACAGGGTACAGTGGACATGTATGTTTGTCTACAGTCTCTACATACAATCCCCATCTCAACTATTTCTTCACTTCAGAAGAACAGAACATGCAAGAGTGCTGAGACCACATAAGTATAATATAGGTGCAAAGGGGACATCAGTATAGTCTCACAGCAGGGCTTTCACAACACTACTTTTACAATACTAGCCAAAGTTTAGCCTGTGGCATGGAACCTAATGGAACCTATTAAATATACAGATTATAGCCACCCCATAAGCAAAGCACTCAAGCACATTGTAACAAAATGACCTTCCCCATAACCCTCACCAGGTGTACTCCTGCCTCAGTTTCCTCTCTGTACCCTAGGGTACTTGTAGCACAGCTTTGCCATAGTTACCTAACAAGCCTCCTACTTACATCACTTCTACTTAGTTCCATCAGGCATCCAGCTCTTTCCTCACCTCTCTCACATTGAGCCAAGACCTTTGCCTTATATAGTCTCCCAGGTAGTCATATGATCTCCAATCACATGACTCCTTAATCACATGCTCTACCTGATTACTTAAATTCCCCAAATTTTGGCCATAAACCAATTATGGCTTACAGCTGAAAGGATCAATACCCTGTTACACAGGTGCTTAATGTTAAGCATGTGAGCAGTCCCACTGAAGCCTACGGAATTATTCATATGCTTAGCTTGGCTGAATCAGAGTCTATATTACCAGGGCTGGCAGTTTAAACAAAGCATAACAATAAATTCAAGAGACACTAAGACCCCAATCCATAAAGGTACCTAGGCACTTAAACTCCAGACTAAGTCCCAGTTCTAAACTCCACTATGATCCACAAAACTCCCATCAAACCCTATAGGTGTTGAGTCAGTTTAGATGCCTACATTTCAGGGTCAAAGTTCCCTAGGCACCTAAGTTTCTGCCTCTGGGCATATGCACTGCTGCCTTACTCTAGGTGTCTGTCCGTCTAGCTCCTGCCTAAGACCCAGAGCGATTCACTTCCCGGGGGGTGATAGGTGATCACCCACCTGTCTCACATGCAGGCCTGAAGCAGTAGCATACTTCGAGGTCACCAGATTGGGGGTCATTCAACATCTGGCTGCCAGAGGACGAGCCCATGCCTTCTTTACAACTTTTAGCCCAGTGGTTAGGGCACTCACCTATGTTGTGGGTGAGCCAGGTTCAAGTCCCCTCTCTGCCAGAGGAGGTGAAAGGATTTGCAAAGGGGTCACCTACATCTCAGGAGTGTGCACTAACCCCTGAGCTATGGGATGCTCTGAAAGAGGGGAGCTTCCTCAACATTGCCTACTGGAGCTGTTCCACTGTGACCAAATAAAGAGTCATTAAGGGGCTTAGGACACACCCCTCTCATAGCCCATGGGAGATGGCAATCTTAGGTAGCTCCCTGCCTGGCATGTTGGCTTTTGTGCTCCGCATTCTAAGGTGATTATCTCTCCCCATTTATTGTATAGGGCATATAGGTGCCTAATTCAGGCATTGTGAATCGCAAGTGTTGTTCCTGTGATTTTCTAGGCATCTACAAATTAGCGTCACAGCACATAAGTCCCTTTGTGGGTCCAGGACTAAGATTTTATTTCTGGAGCAGAGGAAGGTTGAGACGTCTGCTAGTAAAAAAGGAAAGTGGGATTCCTAAAGGGGATTTAATGTCAAACCGATACACCCCAAACCCCAATCAATCCCATGCATCCTCCCTTCAGCAAGAAAGGAAAAAATAACTGGTTCTTATCAGCTGGAAGAAGAGATACAGTCAGTTGCAAAATGACCGTTTCAGGACTGCAGCTACTTGACTCTGCCAAATTGAAAGGGCCAGCCCCAGAAAAGCATGATGGGAAAAATTCCTGTAAGAAGGCATTCTTTATGAGTTAGTTGGGATCAGCTACTCATCACGGAGGTGCTGCTCAGGAAAGGGGCAGCCACTTTAGAGTTGTAAACATCATCCCGATATCACAGGTGGGAGAAGGAGTTCAGAATCAGCAGCGGATCTAGGACAGACATTCAGAACTGTCCCTAAAGAAACGCTGACCCAGTGGTTAGGCACTAGCTTGCTTGGGATTCAATTCCCTGCTCTGTCAATTCAATTCCTGTGTGGCCTTGGGTGAGTCACTTAGGCTGAGATTTTTAAAGATGCTGCTGTGCTCATTGTTGTAAAGTTTAACTGATTTAGGAGCCTAAAAAAATCTCATTTTTGAAAGGAATTTAGGCACTTAGACAACCCATATCAGACTATCCCACTGCCTAGGGCTGTCTCTTGCCAGGTGGGAAAACCCTGTTTGAAACCCCTTCTCCCCATTAGGCAGAGGAAAATTGAACCTGGATCTCCCACAGCCCAGGTGAGTGCTCTAACCACTGGGCTAAAAGTGATGGGGGGGAATGCTCACCTCCTCCTCCATCCATTTAGTGTGGAGGGAGGCATGCACCTAACTCATTCTCCCAAGAAGCATCTTAGCCATCCAAGCTAACTCCAGGAGACGGTTCCCAGCTGTGGCTCTCAAGTAGCGATAGGTGCCTCCCTGTGTCGCAGACTTGGGCATTGCATTCAGAGGGGCGGGGCTTAGGACATACCCCTCTCATTAGCATCTCCCATTGATTAGAATAGGCAGCTCCCTACCTTGCGTGATGGCTTTTGTGGATCCCATTCTAAGGCGCCTATCTCTCCCCATTCATTGTAGAGGGAGCCCCGGTGCCTAGCTCAGGCTTTGTGGATGCCAGTGTTGTTCCAGGGATTTTTCCAGCCACTGAAAAGTCAGCCAAGTCCCTGTATGGATCTGGGAGTCAGTTCTATCTCTGTAAAATGCGAGTAACAGCACATTCCTACCTCACAAGCTGTTGTGAGGAAGTATACATTTTTAGAGAGAGCTGTATAATGGGGCCAAACCAAAATTCCCAGCCAAGCATCCTCATGCTCAAAGATTCAAAATACAGACCCAAACTTTTCAGCTCAAAAGTCTCTCTAATGTCTAATTAACATTATTAGTGTGATTTAAATCCACAAAACCCCTCAAATTTCTGGTTGATTCTCCACGGTCTTGCAGCTCATGAGATCATTTGCATCTGTGCGAAATCCGTGTAAAACACTTCCACAACAGGACAGTAGCCTTTTGCACCCACTTTACACAGATGTACAGAGCATGCAATGTGCAAGGCAATGAAGAATCGGGTGCTTTCTTTTGAACTCATTCCATTTGGCTACTGTCTGGAGACCTTTGCAACAGTTATACATAATGAGCTAAGTTAGGTTTCATTCTCTTCTCAGAGGCCTTTTGTGTTGTACATTTTTGTCAAACCTTGAACTAGATTCTAAGGCCAGAAAGGACCACTGTGATCATCTAGTCCCACCTCCTGCATCACCCAGGCCACAGAACTTCCCTGAACTGATTCCTGCTTGTACTAGGGTAGATCTTTTGGAAAAACATCCAATCTTGATTTTAAAATTGCCAGTGATGAAGGATCCACCATGACACTTGATAAGTTGTTCCAGTAGTTAATTATCCTCACTGTTAAAAGTTCATGCTTCGTTCCTATCTGAATTTGTCTAGCTTCAACTTCCAGCCATTAGATCTTGTTATACCAATTTTCTGTTAGATTGAAAACCTCTCATTATCAAATATTTGTTCATCCCCATTTAAGTACTTATTCTAGACTGTGATCAAGCCACCCTTTAACCTTCTCTTTGGTAAGCTAATTAGATTGAACTCCTTGAGTCTATCACTATAAGTCATGTTTACCATTCCTTTAATCATTCTCATGGCTCTTCTCTGAACTCTCTCCAGTTTATAAACAACCTTTTCAAATTGTGGACACCAGAACTGGACACAGCAGAAGTTGCACCAATGCCACATACAGAGGTAATATAACCTCTCTACTCCGACTCGGGATTCCCCTGTTTATATTTTTCACTATGTTGGAGAAAAACAGAGTTCTCACTCTTTTGCTTGGATGCAGCAAATCAGATACTTTATTATCTCTAGCAATTGCGTGGAGGGAGAGAGCTGAACAGGTCTCTCAACAGGTAAACAATTACAGCAAGCATACCTTTGTTACAGACAATAATGAGCAACTGCTGCATTTTGTTTATACATAGGTCATCCTGATATCTTATTTTTCTCACTTATTTAGACTCTAGTCTACATTCCATATTATCTACACAAGGTCGCAAAACAACTTCTCACACAGTTCTTTCCCACTCGCCTCACACAATCCTCGCTTCTACAAATCTCGCGTTATTAGGGTTACAGTTAGTGTGACTCTTGCTAACAAACTGTCATGCATTGCAATCCCCTTCCTGTCAGTTCTTTCTCTGCTTCCACAACTACATAAACTATATAATCTGTTATGTCTTTGATGAAAGAGTCCTTATGTATGTAGATCTTTTCAAACATATCTCAACAATTTTAAACTCTTCTTTTTTTAAATAAACCATCAAGTATTTAAAATATCTTTTAGACTAATTACCATAAAAATTTCCTTTAAAAATCACTTGTGTTGGTTTTATTTTAAAGGAACTGACACTGGTTTTCCTAGCTAGATATTTTATTTGGGGTTTTCATTGCTTTTCCAGCTCTTAAAACAACAGAAATTAATTTATCTGAGCTTTGTGTAAATTCCCCTTTTCATTCTTGCTTAGACATGAAAGCAAAGCAAATTGATCTTACAGTGTGTAAGTATCTTCTCAGGGAGCAAATACCACATACTAAAATGCTCTTTAATCTAGCAGAGAAAGACATGACATGAATCAATTTCTGGAAGCTGAAGCCAAACAAATTCAAATTAAAAATTAGGGACAAAAATTTTTAACAGTGAGGGTGATTATCCACTGGAACAAGCTATCACGGGAGGTGGTGGATTCTCTATCTCTTCACATTAAGACTAGATGCCTTTGTGGAAGATATACGTTACCCAAACACAAGTTATGCTTTAGTCAAACACAAGTTATTGGGCTCAGTCCAGGAGTAAGCAGGGGTTATTTAATGGTCTGTGATATAGAGGAGGTCAGGCTAGATGATGCAGTGGTTCCTTCTGGCCATAAACTCTATGAAACTATGCATTTATTTATAAATGTATACAACCAAGAAACAAACAAGTATAATCAGACTAGGGGCTAGATTCGCAAAAGGACTTAGACACTTAACCACAGGCGCCGACTTTCTCATTTCCCTGGGGGTGCTCGACCCCCACTCTGCCCCAGATTCCGCCCCCACTCCACCCATTCCCACAAAGCCCCACCTCTTCTCACCCTTGCTCCTGTCTTTTCCCACCGTTTCACCTCCCTGCCTGAGCATGCCCTACCCTAGCTCCATCCACCACCCAGTGTCTTCTGTCCGCCTCTGAACAGCTGATTTGCAGCACGCGGGAGGTGCTGGGGAGTAAGGGGAGGAGCTGATCAGCAGGACTGCCAGTGGGCGGGAGACACGGAGGTGGAGGGGAGGAGCTGAGCTATGGGGCTGCCAGTGGGTGCTCAGCAGTCACTATTTTTTTCCCCGTGAGTGCTCCAGCCTCAGAGCCCCCACGGAGTCGGTGCCTATGCACCTAACTGCCCTATACAGTGCCTAAATCCCAGAATCAGGCCCCACTCACAAAACCCCAGCTGAGCTGCCGCTGAACCCTGTAGGCACCTAAACGTGGTTGGCACCTAAATGTTTGCAGTAAAAGTTCCCTAGGCACTTATGTTTCTGCCTCTGAGCATGTACATGGCAGCTCCACACCAGACATCTGGATGCCTAAGCCCCAGAGCGATGCACGAACCAGGGGAAGACAGGAGTTCTGACAGTTAAGTCACCTGCGGAGCCCAATCCAGCAAGTGTGCGCAGAGCTCACTTACTGGATCGGTTGCCTAGAGGTGAGCTTATATAAAATAGATGAGGATGACTTCTCTTATAGCTCAGCTGTCAAGGCACTCCCACAGAATCTGGAAGACTCCTGGTTCAAGGCCTCCCTCCACTTGAGAGGGAGAAGGGATTTGAAAAAAGATCTGGCACCTGTCAGGTAAGTGCCTTAGCCACTTGGCTATGGGATATTCTGATATGATGTTCCCTCAGTCTCTCCTGTTGAAGCTGTTCCACTGTGGATAAATAATTTAAAAAAGGTTCTGGAGCAAGGTGACCGGATCCTGGGTCTCCCAAGTGAGCTCTCCAAACACCAGGCTGCAGCCTCATTCTCATGCTTGCTTTCTCTCTTTCATTATATATCCACAGTGGAACAACTTCAATAGGAGAGATGGACAGGTGGAGGGGGAACGTGAACTGCGGGATCCCCACATCTCAGGTGAGTATTTGAACCACAGGACGAAAGGTTATGAGGGAGGTCATCTTCAACCCCTCTCCGCACAAAAGGGCATAGAGGCTTAACCCCAAGAGAGGTTTGCAGCTGAGAACCCCAAGTGCTGAACTCTCTGAAGGGGTGGGGCTTAGGACACCCTTCTTGTCAGCATCTGCTACTGGCTAGCTTAGGCAGGGAGCCGCCTAGCCTGCTGGCTTTTGTGAAGCCCATTCTGAGGCACCTATCTCTCCTCATTCATTGTAGAGGGAGCCTAGGTGCCGAACTTAGACTTTGTGAACCGTAGTGATTTTCTAGGCACCTACAAGTTACGTGTGGTGACACACAGCAGGGCCCTGCCTAAGTTTCTTCATGAATACAGCCCTATACATTTCAGAATGGATTGAATTTTTAAGGACAGTTCCTCTACTGGTGTAAATCAACTTAGCTCCATTGACTTTACACTTTACTGACTTACACAAGCTGAGGATTTGGCCATTAAATTTGATTCAAGTCGTACATCTCAAAAATCAAGTGTGTTCTAGGAACCGACTAACATGACCTTCCCCCAAGCTGCATCTGCAAGCGCTGCTATAATAACCAGTTATCAAAAATAGAACATCCAAGCGTAGCTTCCACTGTTTAAAAGGTTTACATTGCAAGGTGGTTAAAACACTGGTATATGTTATTTTATCTGCTTGGCCTTTGCAGCTACATTTTGATGGACTCCCAAACCAGGGGAGAAGACTTTACCTCATATATATGCTAATTGTATGACCTCAAATCCCTATCTGTAACAATAAGATCTCCATAGTATTTTTGTCCTTCAGACTTACTGCCACTTGATGGCACCAAAGAACACAGAAAAATCTTCAGCTCAGAGTGGGTTGCTATTGGGGCTAGGTTAAGAATCAACTTTATCACTTCTGTTACCCTGCATCAATGTTAAAATAGATGCATTATAATTTCAGTCATCTATTGACAATCGGAAGCAATTTTTATTTTCTGGTTTTCAAGCCCACAAGGTAACAATCCTAGGGACATTGGCCTGCTATTAACCCAAACTTTGGGTCACGCTGAAAAGTTACATTAATGCATAAAAGATCTCGAGGCTGGGTGAAACAGATCACAGTATTTCAGGACCGACATGTCAGAAAGTTTTTCTTTTTCCTAATCTCCGTCTCCTGACCTCTCTTAATTCAATATTCAGGCGGCTTCTCTGTGATGTGAAACAGATGAAGGACCGGATTTTAAAAATTCCCAGCAACTTTTGTGTGACAATTTGTGCTTGCAAAAGTGAAATGCAAGTGCAATTTACACCTCAAATTCAACTGCAAGTGAAAAATTGCAGATTTACATCTCATTAATTACCTGCATGTGTAAATCAGGTGCTTAGAGGTGCTGGTCATTTGATTTGTGACACCCTCAAACAGGGGTCTCAGCCTTTTGAAAGTATCAGTCTTCTGAAAATCTAATCCTAAATCAGTTTGGGGAGAAACATCTCTTCCCTTGCAAAAAAACTACATGAAACGGTTGAGGAAACTCCTTGACGTTCTTCTTGGGGAGATTCTTTTGGGTTAGGGCCTTGCAGCCCAACCTGAACCTGATGGGACCTGACTAAAAGTGTTGGGTTCAGGTCAGGTCAAGGCTGAAACCCCCCCAGCCCACTCGAGCTTGGATTGTGTCTGATCATCTCCTCCTGCCTGTGTGGTGGGTTGGGGTAGGGTGGCTGCAGCTGCATGCCCTGCTCTTGCCGGCCACTGCCAACTCACTACACTCTGTGTGTGCTGCGGAGTGAGTGTGCTGACAAGTCAGGGGGCCTGGGGATCAAGAAGCCCCTAGGTCAAGTCCCAAGGATGAAGCGGTGGTGGCGATAGTGGGAAGTGTAGGCGTCAAAATGATTCAACAACACTCTCTGATTGAGTCTGGGTCACCTGGTGCTCAGCTTGGGCATAAAATTAGGCCCAAACAGACCTCTGTTTTGGATTCTTCTGAGGTGTTCTTCCTGGGAGGGGAAGGCCGGAGGGGTGGCTGCTTATATTTCTCCCTGCAGCAGGTGGACAGGGAGAGATGAGGAATGGGTGGAGCAGCTGAGCTGGTGTTGGAAGGGTGATGTAATCTATTCACGGTATGAGTCAGTGGCAAATTACCTCAGGAGCAAGGGGCAAGTGGGGGAAGAAACTGTGTATCCCAGAGGCACTTCTTCCCTGTGTTGTTCGTAAGGCAATGCAGCTATGTGCTATCCCTACACAAGGCTTATGATAAAGCCACATATTCTAGCCTGAGCAAATAATTTGTAGGGAATATTTTACTGCATGAAATTAGCTCTCTTTCTGCATGTGGAATGCCCACGAGCAGATTGCTATTCTCTCAGGTTTACTGGTTATTCAAATGTGCTCAATGGCATTTTTCCCAACTTTTTGTTATAAATTGAGCACAGACAGTTCAGTGCAAGTATCTGATACTTAGTGCCCCAAATTTCAACTGTGTGTTGGCCAGCTAGCTGGCTCCCAGCAGGTATTTCTAGGGCACCCACCATCTTAGTATCCAAACATCCCTCCCGTTCTAGGATTTCAAAATGCTTTATATTGCTATATGGTAGACAATAGTAGCAATATTTCTTCTTATTAATTATCTGTATTGTGGTCACACCACCCACTCATAGACCAGGGTCCATTATGCTAAGCACTCTTTAAATACCTAACAACATCTCCTGACTTCTAGTCGTGGGCCTTAACATAAGGCCTGTCTTCTCCTAAAACTGACTTGGTTCTGCATGGTTGGATGCCAGTAACTCTTTTCATGCTTTGCTAACATTATTGTTTCTATGCAGCTAGATTGTGACTTGGACTGCGCACACACACACACACAAGAAAATAAAGTACAGAGCCAGTTTTAATGCCCCCTGCTCCTGACCCTCTCTCTGGCATGGTGGCCTTTTCAGGGGAGAGCCACCCTGACCTGCTGCCACCCCACTCTCCCTTTTTGGGCATGCCCACAGCCCAACTCCGTCCAGGGCTACTGCAGAGGTCACAGTGAACTAGCAGAGCTGGCTCTGCCCTGATGTTCAGGAGAGCCCTGTGCCAGTAGCATTCGGCCTAGCTCTTTGCAAAGGGGCTACAAAGTTCTGACTGGTTGCTGGTGTGATGGGCTTCCCCAGGGTGCAACCTGGAACTGGGATACCGCCGGGCCCTCTGACTCATCAGCCTGGGCTCCCTCTCACACTGTCTTGCTATGACAAGCTGCAGACCGCTCTCGGTCCTGCACTTCCACAAACCTTTACACAGGCAGGGACACACCCAGCTGCTGTTACATGAAGGCTTTCCCCCGGCCCCTAGTTCCACAGTCTAGGACCCCAGAGCTGTACTGTCTTGCCCTGCACAAAAGCCTGATGAATAAGTTTATTTCCCAGTCTGCCCCTCCCTCAATGTGGAGAGAACAATTTTTGTTCCTGAGCAGATTCCCCAAGCACTCCTAGCAAAACACACTGTTTTAGGTAAAACATATAAAACAAATATCAGGCGAGGCTAAACTTTTCCCATGGCCCACTGTTTTCACTGATGAGCCATTACCTCGGGTAGCCCCTTCACAATGTGCTGGCTAGACTGGATGTAAACTACTTTCTGGGTGTTACCCAGGAGCAAACACATTTGAAATATAGATGCATAGTCAATATTCATAACTCCAGATAGAAAAATGATACGTGCATACAAATAAGATAATCGTATTCAGCAAACCGTAACTTTTCCATTGACACCTCACATGCCATATCTTGAACAAGATGAATCATCATTATATTATAATCATATCATGATGGTGAATCTGGGGTGCAGAGTGTTACTTTGGGGCACAAAGTGTCACAGCTGGGATGGAACTTTTATGGTTGTTGATCATGCTCAGCACCTCCCAGGAAGTGCACATGACATCATAGATGTGGGCTCCCATGGATTAAATCCCTCTTTATCATTATTATCATCATTAGAGAGACAAGGTGGGTGAGGTAATGTCTTTTATTGGACCTTCTGTGGTGAAAGAGCTCTTCTTCAGATCTGGGAAAGGTACTCAGAGTTTCAAAGCTAAATACAAGGTAGAACAGATTGTTTAGTGTAAGCAGTTAACACATATTTCAAGGGACCATTCAAGGTGAAGTGGCCGATTATGCCCTAATAACAGCTATGTGGGTGAAACCAGACAATCATTATACTCTCAAATGAACTCACATAGAAAAATGATAAAAGAGAAAAACACCCTATCACCTGTGGGTGAACACTTTTCAAAGAAAGTGATCCCTGCATAGCTGACCTCTCAGTCCTCATCCTCAAAGGAAACCTGCACAACACCTTCAAAAGACGCTGCTGAGAACTTAAATTCATAACTTTGCTAGACACTAAAAATCATGGACTGAAGAGAGATGCTGGATCTATGGCTTATTACAGCAATCTATGACCCACTAACCACTACACGCAGCTGTTTTTTCCATCCTTCTTTTTTCCTCCTTATGACTGGACAGTTGTTCACTGGCCTTTTTACCTTGAATGGTCCCTTGGAATATGTGTGAACAACTTCTGATAAACAAACTGTTCTACCTTGTATTTAGCTGTGACACTCTGAGGGCTTGTCTACACTTAAAACTATACAGTGCCACAGCTGCACCACTGTAGCACTTCAGTGTAGACACTGCCTATGCCAATGGACTGGGTTGCCCCTTCAGCATAGGTCATCCACCTCCCCAAGAAGTGGTAGCTAGGTTGATGGAAAAATTCTTCCATTGACCTAGGGCTGTCTAGATTGGGACTTACATTGGCTTAACTACGCCACTTGGGGTGTGGATTTTTCACATCCCTGAGCAACACAGTTAAACTGACCTAATTTTGTAGTGTAGACCAGGCCTCAATACATGTCCCAGACCTGAAGAAGAACTCTGTGTAGCTCGAAAGCTTGTCTCTCTCACCAACAGAAGTTGATCCAATTAATGATACTACCTCACCCTCCTTGTCCATCTAATATCCTGGGACCAACACAGCTAAACAAGACTGCATACAGTATCGTTATTCAAGTTCTTCAAAGATCTTACCAGAGTCCTCTAGCAAAGAGAAGGAAGTGCTATTTCTAATGTAAAAAGCAAATAGAAAATCAGGCTTTCCTTTTTTGAATTATATGGAATTGGAAAATACTAATAATGAATAATATAGTAAATAGAATGTGCATCTAAACATAATAAAAAGTAACATTCATTTAATGAGTCAGATCTCAATTATATTGGTGTAAATCTGGAGTAAAATTACTCCAGATTTACAGTATACTGGTGTACCTGAGATCAGAATCTGACTCATGGTCCCCTTATGGAGGGATGTATGTAGTGGAACTGCAAATACATTACCATAATTAGTACCAAAATTCCAAAACAACACTGTTCCATTTTAGGATGGACCGAGTACTAATTTAGGGCCCAATCCTGCAATCATTTTCATACCCTTACTAACACTTATTAGTGTTTTACTCTGACCCTGATGCTGCAAAACACTTACTCATGGCCTGAAAGTTACGTAAACGCTTGACCCCCATCCCCATTCAGCAAACCACTTAAGCGTGTGTTTAAAGTTGAGCACATGCTTACGTTCCATTGATTTCTATGGAATTTAACCATGTTTAACCATCAGTGAAGCACGTGCTTAAGTGTTCTGCTGAGTCAGAGCCCCTGTGAGTAATCTCATTGACGTCAGCAGGGCTATTTGTAGGTTAAGGTTTTATTCATCATGAATAAGGGGATCCGAATCTTGAAATTCAGAGAGCTTAAGTGGTGCACAGGAGTAGTACTGTCCCGCAAAGGGATGAATTGCTATTGAGAGTAGTGCTTACTATTGAGAGCAACCCCATGAGGTAAAGTTACTTACATTTATAGGATTTCTCAGAATCAGGCTTTTATTCTGTATCTTAAATTGTCTGAGTGTAACAGTGACATCTGCTGGCTAAGCTATTGCACACAGAGCTTAGTTCATGTTGTAGCTAAACTGGTAGTGCTCTAGTGAAAACAATTGGCGGTCTCTGACTTAAACCTTCAAATCCCAGGATTTGCCATTCATTGCAGCCTCACCAGGGGGTTTCTGATTGAATCGCAGTCCTTGAAATCAGCAGGCTTATCAATTCCAGTCTCCTGTAAAATCAAAAGATCAAAAAATCCTTCAAACCAGAGTAAAAAATCGTTGGCCAGTAACAAGTAACAGCAAACCAATCCCTTATAGACTTTTTTTTGCTCAGGGATACTGTAACACAGAATATTTGCTAGAGTTAGGCATCCCAGTTCTCAAAAATATTACTCCTTTTCAGTGTATTGGATTGATTTTATGAGGGAGATGATCATGGAAATAGATCCATCCTGATTCTTCTTCAAACACCTTAACATGAGCCTTGAGCACTCCTTTCCCACTCTCTGCAGTACAGTGAAGGGCAGTGGTAGGAACTCAGACACCGTTGAAGGATTTTCACCCCTTGATCCTTGGATGTATTTTCAGTGTATTTCTGTTGTCCCTAGTAGCTGCTGCTAGGAGCATAATATGCCTGCATAGCAATTACTCACCATTGTGTGTGAGGAGTTCACAATCCATCTCAAAGCTTTTAAAAATGGGACCCACATCACGCATCAGTGCTGCTATAATCTGGTTTAAATAGGTTTTAATTGAGTAGTTTCACATTAAATAATCAATAACTATACTGAGAAAAAAGACAAATGTATTTTTTAAAAAGCATATAGCTAAATCACATTTTGTCTAATTAAAGCACACCAAGCCCTTTGTATCACAGATTATTTATTAATTATTATTATTATTATGGTAGTGTCTAGAGGTCCTATTCTGAAGCTTTGTGCTGTAGAAACACAGGCCACAAGCCTACAGCCTTAATCCTGCAAAGCATTACACACATGCTGAACTTTAACCATGTGAGTAGTTCTGCTGAATTCATTGGGACTACAGATGTAGTTAAAGCTAACTGTGTAAGTAAGACCAATGTTCCTTTCCTGTCTTGTTAAAATACTAATGGAGATATAACAAGGAATCAAGATATGGCTGGTCCAGACAGGAACCCCACAATGAATTACAGTTTTTGCCCTGGTTTTAAACAGGTTACATTCAGTAGCGCCGCCAGCTTTTCTGCCTCCCGAGGCGGCGGAAGGTCCCACCCCGAAATGCCGCCCCCCACAGAGGCGGCGGAAGGTCCCGCCGCTGAAATACCGCCGCAGCCGCCGCCTCCCAAATTGTAGCACCCTAGGCAACCGCCTCGGTCGCCTAATGGGTTGCGCCGGCCCTGGCTACATTGCTACACTGTGGAAGTTTCATTCTTCTTTATGACCCCGATCAGCAGATGCTTTATGGTTAAGCCTGTGCTTAGAGTCTTTGCAAGATTGGGACTTATATTAACTAACTAAGGGCTCATTCTTCCAAACATGTACACTCACAAGCGTCTTTACTCTTGTGTATGTTTAAAGATTGAGTTCTAATTCTTTCGAACAAGCCTGTACTTTATCTATATTTTTCCTACCATTCCTTCTCGGAAAATTTCTGTTTTGTGGTTCCCCAAAGATAGTATTGTATTCAGAAGTACTGGGTCCAGTTCCCTACTTGGCTCTAGACTTCCTGTTTGATGCTGGCAAGCTGCTTAGTTTCTCTGTGCCTCAGTTTCCCATCTGTAAAATGGGGATAACAGCAGTGTTGTGAGGATAAATATATTAAAGCAGTGGTGGGCAACCTGCGGCCCACAGGCCGCACGCAGCCCGTCAGGGTAATCCACTGGTGGGCCGCAAGACAGTTTGTTTACATTGACCGTCCGCAGGCACGGCCGCCCGCAGCTCCCAGTGTCCGCGGTTCGCCGTCCCTGGCCAATGAGAGCTGTGGGAAGTGGCGTGGGCCATAGGGACGTGCTGGCCACCGCTTCCCGCAGCTCCCATTGGCTGTGGGCCGCAGGTTACCCACCACTGTATTAAAGAGTTGTGAGGCTCTTGGGTACTACAGGGATGAGGGCCAAAGAAATAGATGAGCAAAGTTTCCTAGTTTAATATTTATTTTCATTCAAGCAGGTTTGAATGATAACAGCAACAACCTGGGATGATTATCAGAGAGAAGAGCCAATTCCAGTGCTTATTGACAGGCTGGATTTATTTATTTATTTATTTGCTCAGCCACTGAGGGGCTGAAGGTAGGGTGCCAAAAACTTGTCCCCACCCTGGACTGAGCAAAACGGCTAGGGCTGATCACTGTCCTTTACTGACAAGTGAATGTTTTTAAGAGCCAGAGAGATACTCTTAGTGCTGGAAAATGTTTCTCTGGAAGCCAAATTATATCAGTGCGTATTAATTTTTATGCACTCATTCACAATTAAAAATACTCCAGCAAACATTTTAAACAAGTTGGCTGGGTTTGATCCCTACTTGGGAGCTGTCGGTAGTTGATCTATAAGATTCCCCTGTAAGAACAATACTAGTAAAATGTAATACAGATTTAATTCAAATTATACATTTTAGACACTGATGAAAACTGTGAAATCTTTAAATCTCACAGAAGTCCTTCAACTTGATTTTTTACAATCGATTATGTGATTATTGGATAAATAAACTGTGTGATTGTTCAGCACATAAACACCCTTTGTTAAATGTGTCCGTCAATAGACAATTCATATAAATGATACTAACTATCATCAAAGGAGTAATAACGCCTTTATTGATGAATAAATCTCTAAAAGACAGATCAAATGGAGGTTAACTAGCCATGCATGACATTAGCAGGAATTAGGCTGAAAAGAGCCTCGCAGGCATGCTAGCATACTGCACCTGGATGGGGGAGCTATATGGACTAAGTTTCATGTCAAGACCTGCAAGGTCAAAAATGTAACACCTGTAAAGACCATACTGATTCCTTTACATTTCACCAGTTTATTAACACTTTGTATTTCGGTAGCACCTTTCATGTGGGGATCTCACAAGGGCTTTTCATACATTTAATCTGGAAGCCTTGCTACATTTCTCTGAGGCTGGTAGATGGGGAAACAGAGGCACAGAGCAGTTCCAAGCAAGATTCTGAGACCCTCACTCATCTTGAGTCTGATCTACCTACATAAATAGTCCCAGTGAACTCAGTGGAGCAAAAAAAAAAAAAAGATTATATATATATGGAGCAAGACTGACTTGGAATAAAACAAGAGGAAAGGTCAGTCCCTATCTCCCTGTGACAGTGATAAGGTACATAAAAAGGAGCTCATTTGGAAAATTTTACTGGAGAATTACTATCTGCTTCAGTGGCCATTGAACAGATAATATTGGGATGTATTACAAACCAGCCAGGTTTCCTTCTCTGATTTAAGTAGGTATTTCCCAAGTATCTACGATAACAATGTGCCTAGTAAAAAGCAACAGAGGGTCCTGTGGCACCTTTGAGACTAACAGAAGTATTGGGAGCATAAGCTTTCGTGGGTAAGAACCTCACTTCTTCAGATGCAACTTGCATCTGAAGAAGTGAGGTTCTTACCCACGAAAGCTTATGCTCCCAATACTTCTGTTAGTCTCAAAGGTGCCACAGGACCCTCTGTTGCTTTTTACTGATTCAGACTAACATGGCTACCCCTCTGATAATGTGCCTAGTGAAAGCCAAGGTAGAAATGTATCTCTTTGTGCTAGGTTCTCTGTCTGTATTTTTAGTGTCAGTTTAGGCTGGGATTTTCAAAAGGAGCCTAAGGAAATTCCATGCCCAAATCCCAATGAAACTCGGCAGGAAATCATGGAAGATGCCATACTGATAGTCCTGGAAACTGATGGGCCACATGTAGTCACAAACCGAGTACAGCAGGCAAAAATTCCCTTCCCTGCCCCCTGCCAGTGCACCTCTGTCCTGTTCCAGAAGGACAACATCTAGATGTCAGGGTGTAGTTTATTCATTCCTTGAGCTCTCTGCTGAGAAAACCAATGTCAAATTGTGACACGGGATTTTGTGATGTGGACACATGTTCACTGAGAAGTGGATGGAGACCACCAAACAGTGGGGACATGGCAACAAAGTCCAGTCATTGCACTGACCCTGAGCAGGCTCAAACCAGTAGTTTAGCAGTACAAGGCTCCATAATACATTACCAATCCATTAAGTCAGCTGGTCTCCAGTTTGTGCTCCAAAATGTATTTAAGGTGTGACTTTGCATGGTTTTGCAGCTATCTTAGCTTTAGACCCTCAATAATTTTCTCTTCATGGTGGATTACTATGGGTGAGGTATTTCTATCTTCAATATGTTTCTCAATTATCAATGTGCAATATGCCTCTGTAACTTTTCCTGTTCTTACGATAATGTGATTAGTGCAGACAAATCTCCTTTCTCTGAAATGGGCCAGACATATATGAAAGCCAAATACACTAGCTGGCCCCTTTCTAAAATATATAAATGTCTTTTGCCAAAGAGAAAATGAACCCAGTGGGAGAGGAGCAGTGCTTTCAGCAATATTACTACCTTCTCCCAACTACCTGGTTTTCATTTCACTTCCTGCTACCTCATTCTGGGTGTCAAAGTTAGGGCTAGTTGGTTCAGGTAATGAAAGATAACACTTTTCATCCCTGAGTTGCTTGTAGTAAATTAAACTTGTTACCATCTGATGCACGTTCGGTAGCTAATACGAAATGAAGCCAGTCCTAGTCCAGTTTCCAGGAGATCGGTGTCCACCCCACATAAACCACAACATTAACTGGCAGTCTTGTTGGCTGTCTTAGCAGAGAGGTCAAGGACGGAATAATCATGATGAATGATCAAATCTTTTACCCCTAAGGATGGTTTCTCTAGGTCAAAGTTTAAGGACATTAGCAGAACAGCAAGCCAAATGTTCCTGTCACTAACATCAGTGCAACATGGCTATCTAGTTAAGGTACTTATCTGTCCCCATTACTGTAGTACCAGAGCATTTCACAATCTTTAATGCATTTATCCTCACAACACCCACGTGAGGTAGGGAAGTGCTATTATCCCCATTTCACAGATGGGGAACTGAGGCAGAGAGTGACTTGCCCAGTGTCATACAGGAAGTCTATATCAGAGCAGGAAATGGAACTCATTTTTCCAGACCTCTAGGCAGACACCCTGACCACTAGATCATCCTTCCTCTCTGGAAGCCATTGAATTCCAAGCCAGCATTAAGAAACCCATGCAGAATAATTTGCTCACAGAATTTAATCCTTTATTTCTGTTCACAAATTATCAATGAACAGACTTAGATTTATTTATTTGTACGTTATTCAGAATTGACTCTGGCTTGTACTTGGCATCCACACTTTTGCAACACAGAAGTACACAGAAAGGGATATACCATGGAGGCTGTTTTCTGCTCTATCTTAGATGCATGCTACGGCTTGGGCTTGTGACTATAGCTAGCTTGGATCGGATATGGATATGATGATAGTAAAATCTTGATATCTATTCTCCTAAGATTTCAACCCCAAATTATGGAAATATCATTAGCTTTCTGCCAGCTTGCATGGCGGAAATCTCTGAAAAGGACCTACTCCCATGAAATCTCACACAACAGTTGAATCTGAGCTTAGTCTGGAAAACAGGGCTCTAACCTGAAACAAAAACCAAAGGGGTAGGATCCTGAGATTTGAATCTATATTCTCCTGAAATTCAAAGCTGGTTACATTTCAGGTCTTGATTCATCTCTTGTTCCAAGGCTCATGATTATTATTATTATGGAGTAGGCTATAGTGATTTTATGTAAATTAACAGCCTGCAAACTTGCAAACCATGTGGAATTAAACCATATGATACAATGCTGTGGCTTTTCCCGACCGATTAACATAGACAACGTTTTGTATTCCCTTATGGGCTGCTTTGAGGACAATTAGTTAAATCCACTGCTCTAATCATGTGGATTTGTTTAGGAGCAAGGCAGCCTCATAATATAAAATGCCTATTTCAGTTTGAACAAGCAGATTTATTGACGCTTTTACGTGCACACTATAGCTACTGCCTGCAAAATTAAAATCCATCTAAAGTCAAGAGCAAATACATGCAAACTAAACACTATAAGAACAATAATAGCACTAACACTTGCTGCAGAATAATGTCAAGCATACAGCAAGTGTAATATTTGATTATCATTCATAGTAAAATAAACTAATAATATGTTTCACGGAGGGCCAGACTATGATAGCCGTACATAGCGGAGTAAGGCTTCAGTTGTTCAAAGACTCCTGTATGAGCTACTTTTTTGCACTGTGAATGTTCCCATTTAAGTCAGTGTGACTAATCACAGTGCATAACATTATACATATGTGCAAGTCTTTGCAGGATGAAGGCCTAAAGGTAGTACCCAACATGAGCAGGGTATCAGAATCTGGCTCATATAGCACCTTTATTCTCCAGCCTTGAAACATAAACTATGCATTAAAACAACTATGTCACATAGGTATCCTTATATATATTATAGAGGGTAAACTGAGGCACAGGCAAGTTACAACTTGTCCTAGATCATTCAGAGAGTCAATGGCAGAGTTGGAGTCCACTTCCTGACCTCTACTATAACCCCTTTCTCCCTCACTTGTTATACTAACTCAGCACAACTTCCCATTGAATTATACTGTATGAAACTTCCCATTCAATGATACAGCAGGATACCTCATTTGGTCTGATTAAATACAAAGGAACAGTATCTAATCCCCAAATTTAGAATGTTGACTACTGCCTAATTATATCATATGAAAACTTAATTTCCTCATTCTATATACCAGCTTAAAATAGATCATGCAAAATTTACCATTTTGATACCATAGTTAACATTCAGTAACCAGACAAAAACCTTGGTTACTTACTCACCTTCTTCTAAACAAACCTAACCTTTTAAGTGACAAATGATTATACAGTGTTTATTATTGTTCTATTAATTTACCAATTAGTTGCTTAGCAAGTGAATGGCACCTTCCTATTTCAATAAAAGAAATATAAGATAGTTATATCAAGTTACTTGCTATCTAAGGGACCTCAAAACACTTGTAGAACAGAAAACAATTCACCCTGCCTAACACAGGAGGGCACTTGAAAAATATGGGGTATTTAGTATAATAATAATATAATAGAATATATGGAGATATATCCATCTCCTAGAACTGGAAGGGACCCTGAAAGGTCATTGAGTCCAGCCCCCTGCCTTCACTAGCAGGACCAAGTACTGATTTTTGCCCCAGATCCCTAAGTGGCCCCCTCAAGGATTGACTCACCACTGTAGGTTTAGCAGGCCAATGCTCAAACCACTGAGCTATCCCTCCCCCGCTAATGTTTTTAGTCCTTTCAATATTGACAAACACATCAGGTCAAACCCTTATCCCTGTCACATAAGTGTAAATCCAGATTAAATTCACTGGTCTAAACTCTGCTTCCATTAACACTAATATAAATGCAGAGTAACTCCATCAGAAGCCTGATCCATTTATCAGGACCTAGGAGCCAGACTTCTAAAGATATTTAGGCACCTAAAGGTGGAGATAGGCCTAGTGGGATTTTCAAAAGCATCTAGGCACCCAACTCCCATCGATTTCCTAAATACCTTTAAAAATCTGACCATAGGTGATTTAGTGCTAACCTAATCTGGTCTCTTTGGGAGGTCTCAATTTAAATCCTGAAAATGGACCTGATGGTTGTTAAATCCTAACCCCTGGTGGACAATGATCCACAGCAGCCAATCAGGCACTGACCCTACACATAGGGCCCATACACGTTGAGCAGGGTGGTATGTTCATGTAGACCATGATCCTACAAACACTTATGCACACAGTCAACTTTAAACATGTCAATGAGAGCAAGTTCAGGACCACAGTCCCTCTTCGGACCAGATCCACATTTTAAAGTATTGCTAATACTGCTGCTGGCCTTCCCCCTTGATTTATTTTCTCCTGTGCACCACATCCTGAACCATGCACTTCCGTGTGCAGCCAGTCTCATCCTTGCTGCCCCAGTAGTTTGTCTCTTATTCCTTTATTTGGTCCTGTTGCCATAAGTAATGCGTGAGAACACCTAGACTCACCCATTTTCTTCTTCCATGACTTAGGCCCAGCATGACAAATTGTTGCTTTGAGTAAAAATATTCATGCTTGATACTAGTGCTTTTCATCACCAAACCACTGAACTGTCTTATATTTATTTTATTGAAATAGGATGGTGCGATTCACTTGGTAGGCAACTTGTGGGTAAATTAATAGAGCAATAATAAATAACTGTCTGTTCAGTGCTTTGGTAATGAAAAGCACTAAGTATCAAGTATGAATATTTTTACTCTCACAACATATCTGCAAAGTATTTTGCTTTTCACAAATGGGGAAACTGAGGCAGGGCAGCTGATTGACCTAGCCAAGACCACAAAAGAAGTCAATGCCAGGATTAGAAGTTAGAGATTCCTATTTATTATCCTAATTTAATAACTGAGGCACAGATAGATTTAAGGCCCAAATTTTCAGCTTGGGTGTCTTAAATTAGACATCAGTGGTCTGATTTTCAAAAGCATTGTGAGTGAAGGGTGAAAATACGTAAGGTCACACAATAATAATGGCAGAACCCAGAAATCTTGACTCCCTGCCTTATACTTGTCTACACACACACAAGCTGTACTGCTTTACCCACACCAGGATAGTTAAAATGATAAAACCCACCTAGTGTGGATGCAATTATATTGGTATAAAGGAACCTTATACCATACTATACTTATAAAAGTATAGCTATACCTGTAATGTAGAAGAATAAGATATACCAGTATAAGGTATTTTTATAATGATATAACAGCATCCATACTGGGGATTGTACTGACTGAACTTTTATGGTAGAAAAATTACACCCCTAACTGAAATAGTTAAACAGTATAAAATCTGTATGTAGACAAAGCTACAGTTGAACCAAGGGGTAGTGTTAATGGTACAGAAGCACACAAGTCAGCACAAATGGTTTTGGTGGGAGATTAAACATTTAAGCAAAGCCAGGACTTTTGAGAACAGGAAACACTACTGAGATTGCTTTTTAGCTGAATGAATGTTATTTATACAGCTCAGCAAGAAGCAACTAGATTCAACAAGGCACAACTTAAAGTTGCAGAATCAACAGCTGTGCTACTGCTGACTTAGGGCTGGTCCACACTGGGGCGGGGGATCGATCTAGGAAATGCAACTTCAGCTACGAGAATAGCGTAGCTGAATAGCGTAGCTGAAGTCGACATTTCCTAGATCGAACTAAGTTTACTTACTGCGGGTCCACGTGGCGCAGGCAAGCTCCCCCGTCGACAGCGCTTCCTCCTCTCGGTGAGCAGGAGTTCCGCAGTCGACGGGGGAGCGCTTCTGGGATCGATTTATCGCGTCCAGATGTGATAAATCGATCCCAGAAAATCGATCTCTACCTGCCGAATCGGGCGGGTAGT
This sequence comes from Malaclemys terrapin pileata, assembly GCF_027887155.1. Lineage (NCBI taxonomy): Eukaryota > Metazoa > Chordata > Testudines > Emydidae > Malaclemys > Malaclemys terrapin. Next base: position 17,180,886 of record NC_071509.1, on the reverse strand, counting down.
GTGGACCTATCCTTACAGCAGGAGTGACGAAGACCCAGCAGGACTTTCCTGCCTTTGTCCATTCTGTGCTGGTTTTTCTCTCTCTTTGCAGGTTGGGATCTAGGTGACTAATTATTCAAGAGAAGGCTGTGGAAATGGGTGGCGACTGGACTAAAGCCGAGCGAATAATTGATTTTTCAATTCAGCCAAACCGAAAAACAATCTGGAAAAAAAATTGGTTTGGCTTAACCAAAACTTAATTTTTCCAGTTTTTGTTGCCAAACTGGAAAACAAAAACAACAACAATAAAGCAATGAAAAAAATAACAAAAAAAAATAATAATTTAGGTTTGACTCAAATCAATTTCTGTGTTTTGTTTCTGTTTTTCATTTCATTTCAGGTCGTTTTTGGGTGTTTCTCACCCTTTTTTTAATTAGGTAAAATTTGAAATGAAATGCCATTTCAAAAGGAAAAGACAAAGTGTTTAGTTTTGAAATGGTTGAAATTAATTGGTTTCAATGATTCCCCCCACTTTTTAACCCCACACAATTTGCTGAATTCAACCCAAATTTGTGAATAATTTTCCTGTGCCCCCAAAATGCATTTTTCCTGGAAATTTACTATTTGCTAAATAAATAAATAAAATTGCCCGGCTCTATACTGGAGAGCAGATCTAAAAAAGAGAATCATTGCTCAAGGAGGTAATCTGTGTGAGACAGAAGTGAGGTGACTGGACACACACAATGTCAATATTAAGCATTTCAGTATCATTAGCGAGGAGGTAACATTTGATTTTTTCTGGGCTGCGATTGTCTTAAATCCTTCCTTGCCATTTTTTAGATGTCTTAGGAAATGCTCCCTCAGTACAATCAATGGCAATCTAACACAGATTGACTGATTCCTACCCCTTCAAGGAAGCAAACATGATTTTGAACTAATAATTTAACAGAAATCAGATAATAAAACCAGTTGGCAACTTGCCTGTGAAATTTGCTGTTGAGTAGTTTACAGTCAGTGAAGTGAGATGAACTAAGTTTTGTTTGGGGTTTTTTTTTTTTAATTGAAGTTTGTTAATAAATGCAAATGTTCATAACCTGGGTAAACCCAAAAAGAGTCAGCAAGAAAGTACTGAAAACATCAGTCAGTTAGGAAGCACTGAGATGTTCATACCCTACAAACTACAATTCACCAGAATGCACACAGAGCACTTGGAGTCAAATTATCCCTAGACCCCTTGCATGCCATATTTGCAGAAGTGCCCTGGTTAGCAACAATGCTCACACAATGTATCAGCACCCCGGAGACTCAGCAAATCTGATCCCTGCTGCTGTCTCCTACTCTCTCCTACCTAGCCCAGACAGCGCCTTTTCTCTTTATTGACTACTATACCTCCAGAACACATCTCAGGTAAAAGATAGTGTGTTTGTACAGCTCCTAGCACCATGGTATTCTGGACCATGTTGGGGTTCCTAGTTGTACCTAGTTGTATTCCTAGCAATACAAACAATAAATAATAATACTGTGATGGGTGCTATAGAGAAACCTATGTTAGGAAGATAGAATATGGTATATTAAACTCCCCACAGTGCAGAGATATTCCCAATATGTAAGGTACAGACAGGGCAGGTAAAGATGGAATTACAACCATAGCTCATTAGTTCCTAGACTACCCTGTTTTAAGCCTTATACTTAATGATGTTACAGTGCAGTGGTTCTCAGTATAAGATATGTGGGCCCACAACAGTGCTGGGGATCCTTTTGGATGGGCCACAGAATAAAACATTTTGAGAAACAAAGTGTGGAAAGTCTGGAAGGGGAAGACACACGAGTGAATCTTTCACTTATCACTTGGCCTACAGAACAGGAAAGTTGGAGATCCAATGGCTTCATTTATATTATTAGGCCCAAAGGTGCTAAGGTCATGTAAGGTATTACGACTCACCAATATATAAACACTCAGGATTAAACTCTCTAAAGAAAGAGCTGAAGGTACCCCTTGTAGAACTGCACCCAGACAGTCATTAAGAGGATTGGGTGGGTAAAGCACCCTTCTTTGTCTGTATGGACACACAAACCTTTTTTGAGTTTCCCCTGCATCAAACAGCAGCTGCACCAAAGGAGAGTGAACATCCAGGCCCACCCTTTGAGACCCGGTGGTGTAAAACAATCAGCCTTAGATTAGGAGGTTTTCCAGGTGAAAAACCCAGGTAGCAATAGGGGACAAAGTATTATGCAGGAGAGTCCAAGGGATACAGGGACCAAGAGAGATCTGATTCTTGGTGAAGCATGAAGGGGGGCATACGAATGTTTAGTGCATCTGGCACGTAAATATCTTGTGATGCCGGCTACAACAGTGCAATGTTCTCATTCTCAGGTGACATTGTAAACAAGAAGTGGGCAGCATTATTTCCTACAAATGTAAATAAACTTGTTTGTCTGAGTGATTGGCTGAACAAGAAGTTGGACTGAGTGGACTTGTAGGCTCTAAAGTTTTACATTGTTTTATTTTTGAATGCAGTTATTTTTTATACATAATTCTACATTTTTAAGTTCAACTTCCACGATAAAGAGATTGCACTACAGTACCTATATTTGGTGAATTGAAAAATAAATCTTTTTTGTTTTTTACAGTGCAAATATTTGTAATAAAAAATAAATATAAAGTGAGCATGTACATTTTGTATTTTATGTTGTAATTGAAATCAATATATTTGAAAATGTAGAAAAACATCCAAAATATTTAATAAATTTCAATCGTTATTCTGTTCTTTAACAGTGAAATTAAAACTGCAATTAATCACAATTAATTTTTTAAATTGAGATTATTTTTTCTGAGTTAATCACATGAGTTAACTGCGATTAATTGACAGCCATAGAACTAGCACAATACAAGGCCTTTGACAAAAAGCAACCTCATTTGCTGGGAGCCTCTCTCCCTCTCATCTCCCTCTGAGTCATGTCGTCCTGTAACTAACCTAGACTGTAAGCTACTCAGTGTAGGAACAGTGGGGTTGACTCTGTTCCAGCCAACCTTCATCCACTGCAGGAACACAAGTTAAAAAACACAGGAGCTGCTAAGCCTCTTTTTCACTTCTGGTATTCTCAACCTTGTAGGGAAGCCCCCAGAGTAAGTCAGAGCAGCCTCAGGATTGCTCTAATTTATGCCTTGCTGAAATGGCAGCTGAGGCCCAGAGGGACTGTTGCAGCATTCAAGAATAACCAGTGCACAGTAGTGCTCTGGTCATGTCTCCCTTTACCCTCCCCCCCAAGATGTCACCTAATGTAGGGGCTGAGAAGAGGGGTAGCCCTATACTGCCAGAGTAACCTCCTCACACCACTGGTATCCCCAGGGGGGCTGTTTCTGCCTCCTTTACACTGATGAAGTGGAAGAAAGAGGCCAGGCAGGAATAGGGAATTTGCACCAGGATATTATCCTCATAAAGTGCCATGCAGCCCTACATTATGGTGCTATTTACTATTGATAAATAATAAAATAATAAAACAATAACAATGATTACTAATATAATAACTAATAATACTGTTTTCTTAAGTATCTAATTGCTCTTTTTTTAGTTTCACTTCAGTCTCATCAGGTCAATTTATTGTTCCCACCCTCTCTGAACTAACAACCCTAGGGTTGCTTATGGAATCCTTTCTTTTTAAGCAAACCTGCTGGATCCCCATTTCATTTTACATCCCAGATTTATTTCCACCTGCACTGCACTTTGTGTTGATGTCTATATTCTGCGCTGACGTGAATGACCATGTGTGATTTAGAAACAGTGCAGTCAGGAAACAAATGAAGGGAACAAAGGGTCATTGGCTGAAGGGGCCCAAGCCAGAGCTTCTGAGTCAAATCCCTTTGCGTTCCCAGGAATCAAGGAAATAAGAACTCACCCCACTTTATAGCTTTGTTTTAGGGTCAGAACTTGAACTGAAAGGAGTACAGTTTTTAGTTCTGCTCAGATGCAATTGAAATCCGATGAGGTCATCTGATCTTGTTAGATATGCACTGTTTTGGGTTGAAATCTTACACAGCAAGATGACAGGAAATTATGGTACCAACCGCAAGCGCTATCCCTGATTTGACCTCACCTAATTGCATCACAAGCCCTAACCTAATCCTAAAGCAACTCCATATGCCACCTTCTTGGTCTATCATCAACTGCATTTTACAATAGTTTCCACTTTCCTTTTCAGCTTTATCATTTGCTAGCATGAATCTATCTAAAGAGTAATCATAGAATATCAGGATTGGAAGGGACCTCAGGAGATCATCTAGTCCAACCTGCTGCTCAAAGCAGGACCAATCCCCAGACAGATTTTACCCCAGTTCCCTAAATGGCCCTGGCAAGGATTGAATTCACAACCCTGGGTTTAGCAAGCCAATGCTCAAACCACTGAGATATCCCTCCCCCCCTCCATTGGAAGCTCTTTATGTTAAAAAATAGGATATGTTGTCAGACGCCACCGGTGTGGTGCTCTGCTCTGTTTAATGTTGATATTAGTCGGCTGCGTGCGCGTGTTCCCTCTGTGTGTTGCAGATCACTGGCACAGCAGACCCCGAGAGAACCCCGAAAGTCCACAGACTCTGATAAGGTACAAAGGCACCTGGCCAGGTTTATTGTCAAACGAAATACAGTCTCTTGCTTCCCGGATCAGATGTCTACAGTTCTGCTAGTACATATGTACTCCCTGACAATGGACTGGCTCAGTCAGTGGCGGGACTCTCCACTGCCTCAAGGATGCATTCTTATACACAGGTACAAACAAGTTACACATCACTCCTGACGTATTGAGGTGCACCCCCCCATGTAGTAAGGTACAACCCTTCTACGCAGTAAGGTGCCGCCTCTCACCTTGTACATGTTGGTTCGAGCAAAACAACTCTATCCATCATATTACCCTTTTGACCCTGTCTTTAGGATGGGTCAGCCTGTTCCTTGTTACCTGTGTAGAATGTGCAAGTATCTGAATGTTCTGATATCTAGTGTCCAGTTCCTTTTAGGTATGTCTCTTTTTGCAGCATCAGCCCTTTCCTTGCCAGCTTCTGTGAGCAGGGCCTGCCTCTGGCTCACAGCTTAACTTTGCTTTATGTTAGCAAAGTCTTGACCATTACTTTCGTTCAGGCCTTAGGCCGCATACCGGGCCTCTGATATAAGGGTTTATGTTCAGGGCCTATTCTTACTACAGGATAGTTTTAATACACTACACATCTAATGTCCTACTCAACCAGTTTAACAAAATACCAGGTTCTACTCAATGTACGTGAATTAGAAAATCCTTTTCAATTTGGCCATTTCTATTGCCTCTAAATATATATTACCTACATAGAACTCAGCTCCGATGGGACATCCGGGGTGAAATCCTCAATCCACCAAAGTCAATGGCAAAACTCCTATTGACTTCAGTGGGACCAGTTTTTCAATCTTAGTTTTTAGTGAAGTTCCTACTCTTTCCTAATTTAATGTCTCATCTTCAATACCTCACATAAGAGCCCCAAAGACGACAACACATTTTTGTTATATATTCAATTAAATTGCTACCACTGGCAAACTCATTCCAACTCTAAACGAGAAAGGGATATAAAAATCTATCAGTGAGAACGAACAAATTCTCTGTTGGAGGTTTGACTGGAAAACGAGGGACAGATCCTCAGCTAGCATATAGCGCCGTTGGAGTCAGCTTTACACCACTTGAGGATCTGTTATTATAAGTGAATCTACATTGAACATTCATGCCCAGTTCAGTGAACCATGATGCAAAGTAGCAGAGAGTTTAAATTGGGGATCTCTACTGTTTTTACTTCTCAGACTCAACATTTTATACATAGCATCAGCCTTCATAAGGAAACATTGTCTTATTTGGGCAACCTTGTTCTCATTGCCTGCCAACTGCTTTAAGCTAAACAATCAATGCTGTCCTTCTCAACTTTTTCCTTTCCAATTAATTAATTTAAATTGACCATTAAGTCAGCAGAGTTTTTGATTGATATTTTCATTAACAACCCTCTCATGCAGACCTGTCCAACACCTAAGAAATGTATGATAATGTCCAATCTGCATGAAGGGGTCTGAGCGTCTCCCTTCACCTCTCAGTGCTAGTGAGTTATTACTTGAATTGTGCTTGCTGTTTCATTGAGTGTAATTTGAATACAGATTAGCTGCCCCAGTGTTCCAGAGCTTTGGCATTATCATTACTGGGGACAGTAATTTGACTGATGAACACACGGGTTATCACAAGGTCATCACCTTCACAGTATTGGAATGGTCCATCGTCCCAATTTTGGAGGGAAGGAGGCTAAACCTTTCAATAGCAAAATTAAGTCCTGTAAATTAACCTGTCCAATAACTTATTGAATAAATCCTTTACTAATTAAAGAACCAATATGCTTCTTTGTTCTCAGATCTTCAAAGGCTTTATTAAAATCAATGAAGTAATATCAATTTCACATTTTTTTTTGGTAACGTGAATTAAGATCCTTCATCCAATTATACACACAATGTTCTATACATGTAAAATGATTTGGAATGTTAAATGGCCAAAGGAAATATATTGGGTTTATCCAATAAAAGCAATTATCTGTCGGCCACTCCTTCTCAAAAGGCATGTTCTTTCTTCATTAGGAGAAGAGTGAAAAAGAACTTCTGCCTTAATGGATTTACAGTTAAACGCAATCAGAAAAGAGAAAAGTTACTGAAAATTCCTTTCAAACTTACACAAAACCCTATGTAGTGGTTAGCTGAAATATCAGGTAGATTAATTCTTTAATATTGGTAAATTTAACTTATTCCAAGGTTTCACTTTTTTTAAATAAGGTGAAAAATATTGGTAAATGCAAAACAAGAAATTATATAATTTGAGTCAATGTGCAAATGCTGAAGCCTGGGCCACAACAGAGCAGAATCCAAAGACACAAATGGGCTGATGTACTATGCTTTTTCCTATTGGAGCCTAAATTTAAATTAGTATTTGGTCACAAATGAAACGAGTGTGGTAGCCTCAAGCCCATCTCCAGTGGATCTTTATCTAAATCACAAGCCATCAAAACTAGCAATATTTGTTGACTGGAACAGAAGGAGTGCTGTAAGTCCTCATCAAGATGCATTGACATGGCTTTGTGGGGAAAACTGCATAATGTCTGACTGCACTAAGTCTGGCTCTAGCTAGATGAATCAGTCTTTCATTTTTCTGAGCAATAAAATTCACACTAAAATTGTTTTTAAAGGGTGCAGTTGTGTTCAAGATTTTTTTGGGGGAAATTGATCATTCAAATATTATAACAAAATAATGTTTCATATGTTGTTAATACAAAGCAAAATTTGATTTCAGTATCCTTGGACAAATTTGTTATTTTAAAGGTAAAGTCCTCAAATTAAATTTTGCCATGTCGTACCAAAATTCTGAGAGATGGGATAATGCCAAATATTTTAGACTTCAAATTTATATGTATTTTTTGTAAAGTACAGAGTGGATGGGTTTCAGAACCTGATATGATCACAAAAGTTTTACTGGATTTCTTTACAATTAATAAAAACAGGAGTGGATTTTTATTTTTTTTTGTCCTTTGCATTATCGACACCCAAACATGACAAAATTGTCATTATGAGAAATGAAGATGAAGCTATGCAAAAGTGAAACTCACCAATTAGTGAAGTTGTCTAATGTGAGTTATATGCAAATCAAAGTAAGATATAGTAATAGCATATACAAGAAAATTAGAATTTTAAAATTTGTTTCACGATTCTAAGATGTTAGTATCACAAGCATAGAATTTTATGCATGGTTCAGTATAAGGAACATACTTATAAGTCAATCTTGTATCATAAGAAACTGCTCCAGAATATGTCCAACCATTCAGGGTAAAATCTTGGTCACACTGAAGTTAATTGCAAAACTCCCAATGACTTCAATAGGACCAGGATTTCACCCTCTGAGTACAATTCTACTCTGTTTTTATTAGAAGACTACCTTTGTTATGCAACTGATTTTTATTAGTTCTTTGACTGGATCTAAGGGGTTGTTTATGCAAATGTTTATATACATAAGCAAACTTTACTTATGCATAACATTAAAGATTACACAAATACAGCTATTCAGGTGCATCTGTGTTAACAAGATAAGAAGGGGTGTAGGAGGAAGGTGTGGTTACCTTCCAGGACATGTGCTACTGCACTAGATCTGGTTGAAAAAAAAAAACAGTCAAACATTTGATGGGATTTTTTGAAATTTTATAGTGGTCTTTCAAAATTTCAAAACTTATTGAAATTCTCTTTTTTTTTTCCACTTGAAAAGTTTCATACAGCTGTACAAAAATCTGGATTTTTTTAAAAGGCCAAAGAGAATTCTGTTCTTTTCTATTCTACTCAGATTCTTAGTATTTGAGCACCTAGTCACACCAATTAAGACTCAGCTGTTCCAGACTTCCAGTCTTGGATTTACATCACTAAACACACCTTCACTAACATTAGCATCCTATGCTGGCCTAGGTCCAAAACAAAGAGCTAAAACAGTTGCCTCTTCCATGCCAGACCTAGTTAGGTTATCATTTTCTAGAAAGTAAACAGATCTACTTACTGCCATGAAAGAAGACAAACAGACAGAAAGATCTACAAAATATTTGCTTTGCGAATGAGTCCAGTCTATGTAAATCAATTAGTCATCAAAACAATTTGACTCTTGGAAAATTGAATCTTCAATTAGATGTTATCTTCCCAATATCCTTTATATCCTCCCTGGATAGAGATAACACTTTTGTTATCTTGCTGAAAATTCACCTCCCCTACTTTAGCAGAAATGATCAACTGATAGTTATAAAACCCTTGATGTTTGTCCTTGGACGAAAGAGGCCCACAGAGACATAAAAACATTAGCAGCCACGGGATGAAACATTAGTTACTACAGCATCAATAGTGAGTTTTTACAACCTGGTTAAAGTGAATGATTCCAGCCCTTCTGCAGTACCTGTGATTTAGAGACATCTTTGTACTGGAAACTGCTTTTAAACCCCATTTTCTGACAGGACTGGGAAAACAAGTTTTCTTAAAGCTCAGACTAGTCATAATATACCAACCTGCAGACCCTAGCACGCCATCCTACCCTAAAGAAGGAGAGTGACACCAATACCACATAAGGGCCAAATTCACACTCAGTGTACGTGGTTGCATGTCCACTGAAGTCAGTAAAAAGCAACAGAGGGTCCTGTGGCACCTTTAAGACTAACAGAAGTATTGGGAGCATAAGCTTTCGTGGGTAAGAACCTCACTTCTTCAGATGCAAGGGAATTCCATGGAAGTCAGTGGAATTCCACCCGCTTGCTCTAGTTTTGAATTTGGCTCTTATGCAGTATGTCTCGGGCAACTCAGATAAAGGAATAAGCTCATTTACAATACTGAACAATTAAACTGCTATTCCTTTATATGTTTGCATTCAGCACTTTTTGCATGTCATAGTTTCATATATTTTTAAGATCGGAAGAAACACTATGATCACTCCTGCATTTCTGACTCGGTTTTTTTCAGACTTTTGGTATCACATTACCATACACCTGGGTGCTATGTAAAATTAAGTTCAATACCAGTTGGCTTAGTAACCCACAATGCAGCTGTTGCTGCTCACTGTTAGCCCACCGAAGCACAGAATTATTTCACTGCAATTTTGTCCGTGTAAATACTGCAGAAAACTTAAAATGGCCAGATCCTCAGCTGGTGTAAACTGGCATGGCTCCATTGACTTCAGTTGAAACTCAGTGACTTTCACCAGCTGCTAATTTAGCCCCAATGTTTTTTCTTCTTCTTCTTTTCTCTTTAATCTGTTCAGTATGGAAGGAGATGGTGAGTCAGAGTGTACAGATACACTTGGAGCAAATTCTGGAATATGGATTATGCCATGTGAGAACAGACCAGTTGTCTATCAAGTCTGGTATACTAACTTCAACAGTGGCCTCTGACTGATGCTTCAATGGAAGGCAATCAACTCCCATAATGCATCTGGCCAGTGTGCAATGCTGCCTGCATGTGAGGAAAGGAAAGTCCTTTTCACGGTACGTTCAGTAAAGACCATTGAAGTCAATGGAAGTCTTGCATTTGGAACGATTTCAGGATTGAGCCCATGCATGGAACAATTTTGATCCCAGCCTGAAGTTTTGCACCAATGGTCAGCCAACCACTCCATGTACTGAGGGCCCCAGTAGAAAGAAAAGAAAACTGATTCACAGTAAAGTATTAAAAACTAGTGTAGTAAGAGAATAGAAAACACCCTGCTCTCCATTACATTGAGTAGAATTTGCCCTGTATGTAACCTTACTCTAACAGGTTTGTATTTTTATGGACCAAAAGGAAATTATTTATTCTAAATTAAACCTATAACCCAACTGTGAACACTGATGTAAAGTATAATGCCTGAAAACTCAGCTGCATTTAAAGGAAAGATTATGGCTTCTTTAACCTTCAGAAACTATATTCTATTATAAACCCATGTTAGTTACCTGGTGTAAATATACTAAAATCAACATCAGATAAATACAAGATGCATCAAAAGATTTAAGGCACCTGTTGTGTATTTAAAAGAATTATATCTTGTTTATGGTACAGTATAAAATGCACAACTGATTTATATAGCAGCTAGTCTACTGCAGGGGAAATCTCATTTCAATCATAAATGGCAGAATTTGATTTAAGAATTCATTCTTTAATGGGTCTGCAATGTTCAAATTTAAACTCATTCAATTCATCAGCAAAATATTCAATATGGGGCACAGGGAACTCATTTAGGCAAGCAGCGACTTTTAATATAAATTTTCCAGGAGATTTCTTCATTGATTCAGCAGTTTAGTGCAAAATGATTTGTGCGATACATTCTCAAGGATCAATGCAGGCCAAGTCAATGGCTAATATAAAACAATCATCCTACCAAGTACGGAGAATGTGTCAATGAACTTTGACTTCACATTGAACTGCTTTGTTGAAAGGAAGAGGAAGTCTGATAAAAAATAATCATAGCTTTGTTTTTCCATTTACCCATTCTCCTCTATTATTATTTATTTGTATTAAATAGAGCCCAAAGGCCTCATTCATGATCAGGGCCCATTGTGCTAGGCACTACATAAACATATATGAAGACACTCTTCTTGACCTTAGGAGCTTACATTCTAAGGGCATGTCTACACTTAAAACACTGCATCTGCACAGCTGCACCGATGCATTTGCCCCGCTGTAGCACTAATGAAGACGTTCTAAGCCAATGGGAATGAGCTCTCTTCTCAGTGTAGGTAATCTACCTCCATGAGAGGCGCTGTCTACATGGGGAGTTAGGTTGGTATAACTATGTCACTGCGGGGTGTGAAAAAACGACGAAATTATATCGATATAGGTCTGTAGTGTAGACCACACATACGTAGTCCCTGATTCTGCAATTGTGAAGGCCATCCTCTCAGCAGACCCACTGGCGGTTGAACTAAGGACCTCCAGAGTTAAAAAGCACAAGCTGTTCAGCTTGAACTAAAGAGCCAACATGCTCTAGGTGGGGCTGTAACAGATTCACATCAGCTGTGAATTGGGCACAGAGGGGAACACATAACACGCACTCACCAGTGGGTCACAGACTGACATCCACATGAGCAGGCCCTTGTGCCCCAGAACAGATCTGTGAAATCAGTGATGCTCCACTTGGGTGCAGAGATACACCTGTGGAATTTCATTGAAGGATCTCAAATATATACAATTTTACATGCAAATATATACATTTGCCATTTTTTCCTGATAATTATAACTATAGGGCCCTATCCAGAACTCATTGAAGTCAGTGTGTGGCTTTCCATTGTCTTCAATGGGATTTGGATCAGGCCCACATATAGTAAGTGGCAACTATCTCCATTTGCCTCTTAAACTACTATTGGCTGGATGAGTTCACATAGCCATTAAGGCACCCCACTCAAGGAGGGATTTGAAAGAGCAAAGGGAACAGACTTATGGACTGAGTCCATGAGGGTTTTCCATGTGTAAAGAGCAGCATGGAAGAAGGTGTGAAGATACCAGTGTGGGAAATTGACAAACAGGTGGATGAGGCTGGCATCAGAGGAGAAGCAGAGGTGGGAGGAGACAACACGATAAGAGAATAAGAGATGGGAGCAGACAAGAATGGAAGAGCAGAATGGTGAAGGGTCTTGAAGGTGGGGCCCCTATGCTTAGTTTGATGAGGTGAAATGGGGCTCCACATGACCAATACAAGGAGGGATCCAATGGAATGGGTGAGGAAGATGTTAGCAGCTGCAATGTGATTGGCTTGGAGTGTGGGGGATATGGGTGTTAGGGGGACCAGAGAGGAGGCAGTTGTAGTGATCAGGTTAGGGGATGATGGGCAGGAATTTTGGCTGTGTGGAGAGAGAGGAAAGGAAGCATCCTAGGAAGGTTAGGTAGGAGGGAGTGCCAAAGTTTGGATACACACTGTATGTGCTGAGAGAGAACCCTGGGTGTACACAGAAAAGATGAACCCCAGGTTTTGGGCCTGAGTGACAGGCAGGATCATGGTGTTGCCGTTATCTGTTTGCCAATCATTCACTGAATTCCCAGTTTCACAGGAAGTTAACATTTTAAAATCCATTCAAGTAGGACCAGCAAAGTGCAGAGTATATAACGACTACTAAGAATTTCAGAGTGCCCTGTTCATATACTCGAGGCTTATTATATGATCCACATTCCTGCAGGATTGCTGAAAATTAGTCACTGAAATAGGGCAAATATGAACAGAGGGGAATCAAATACTATTCTGGTGTCACTGAAAAGTTGACCTCTGATCTGACCAGCTATGCCAAGGCTAAAGATATCAGACCCACTGGATAACATTTTCACCCACAATGACAGGATCCTGTGACATTCACAATGATGCCGAGGACATATGATGGTAGCATGTCTCTCAACAGAGAGGCGAATAACAATGGAAGCTGATAATATTGTACTGACCATTATACTGCCATTAGGAGCCTAGGATCAATCTGTTTTCACCCTTTTGTTGCTTCTTAGAAGGCACCAGGATTTGGCCCTTCTCCCAAGGAACTGATGAGACAATTGGAGGTTGGAACAGAGGACTTATGTGTACCACAAACTGACCTCATGGATCATCTTTTCCATTGTAAGGTCACTGGCGCCTCTGCAAAGTTTGCAGGGTAAGAACTCTTCTGAGGAACCCCCTGAACTAAGGACAAATGGTTGTGACACAGTAAATGGAACATCTGGTCCACAAAGATTTGTACATATCTGGGGTCCACATTCTGTTCTGAGCTAGACAGATATGCAATCCTGGTGTCCCATGGCTGTGTCACTCAGCAAGAATTTCACCTGGGGCAGGTTTTGTCCCACTGTTCCAGACCTTTTTGGTAGCTCATGTGGTGCAAAGAGGCCAGAATCTGGCAATGTCTGGCCCGCTGAAAATTCCTCCAGAGGGGGGAAACTCTCATCAGATATAAAGCCTGTGGAGCTGGCTCCTACACCAACTGCTTACCCCATGCCCCAGCATGGGGACATGTTGGTGAAGAAGGAGGTATGCTGGAGGAAGGGTGGAATATATCTCTGCCCTGAAAATTCTCAGATGGCATATGGCTCCATAGGAACCACAACCAGTCAGTATACGTTAGAGATGTCTCTAGGCTGCTCTAATTTACACAGAGGCATCTGTGGCTTGATAATCAGGGAACCATAACCTGACAGCCCTTCCTTCCTAAGTGGATCTTGACCCAGGAGATAATCTGCCATTCAGTGGTTAGGTGAAGGTTTTTCCTAGTCAACATCTCACCATAACAGGTGGCGGAGGTCTATCTTTGATTAGGTTAATTCTGTGTGTAGTTTTTAAAACTGTAGCATATAGAAATTGAATAGCATCCCTTTAAATAGTTGGTCATTTATGCACAACAGGTATAGTTGTTCGTCATATCCTGCTGAATTACCCTGAGTACAAGTTAGATGCGACCAGCAATTGATTAACCTGGTTTAGATATTGCTTGAGAGACAATAGTCTCAGTGGGGTTGAGTAAATTCTCACTGGCCTGAATTAGGATTGACTGGATTTGTTTGTTTTAGGCTCTGGTGCATTTTGGTGTCTACATCCTTCCTTTTTCCAAAGGCATTGTTAAACGTTATATCATTACAATATAAATTACTTTCAGCTCTATTTCACTCTCTCCAAATTCTGATGAGATGCCACTCTGCTTATTTCTGAAATCAATGACAGAGGAACTGGGCCATTAATTTATTATTTTGGGTTCAGCTGGAAAGTTTGAAGAGATTGTCATTTCCTTGAGACCTCCTGATTTTTAATGAGGTTCCAGCAAGCTAATGTATTCATACTATGAGCATGGCCCTTGGTCTGTAGCTGATGTCAAACGAACAGGTGTAAGCCATGATCAGAGCTGGACTTTACAATATTAAATGTCTTCTGATGGTGGCCATTCATTTTGCACCCTGACCCAAATCTGCCTCCAGCATACTTCCTACCTCACCAACATGTCCCCTATGCTAGGGTATGGGATAAGTATTTGGTGTAAGAGCCAGTGCCACAAGTTTTGTGTCTGATGAGAGTTGCCCCCTCTGCCCTCTTTGTACCACATGAGCTGTCAAAAGGGCTGGAACAGTGGGGCAGAACCTACCCCAGGTGAAATTCTGTGCTGAGTGACACAGACATGGGACACCAGGATTGCATATCTGTCTAGCTCAGATCAGAACTTGGGCTCCAGATATGATTCCAAGAATGACATGAGGGAAAAATATTTAAAAGTTTCTTAATGGGGGCAGAGGGATAGCTCAGTGGTTTGAGCATTGGCCTGCTAAACCCAGGGTTGTGAGTTCAATTCTTGAGAGGGCCATTTAGGGATGAGGGGCAAAAATCTGTCTGGGGATTGGTCCTGCTTTGAGCAGGGGGTTGGACTAGATGACCTCCTAAGGTCCCTTCCAACCTTGATATTCTATGATACACCTCTACCCCACTATAACACAAATTCAAATATAACACAGTAAAGCAGTGCTCGGGGGGGCAGGGCTTGCACACTCCAGCAGATCAAAGCAAGTTCAATATAACATGGTAAGATTTTTTGGCTCCCGAGGACAGCGTTATATGGGGGTAGAGGTGTATGTACAAATCATTGTGGCCCAGATGTTCCATTTACTGTGTCACAATCATTTGTCCTTGGTTCAGGGGTTCCTCAAGATCTGACTACTTCACAGGGCTGTATTTGCTGCATTATCCAAAAGGCTGAGGCACAGTCTTGTTGCAGCAACATTACAGGTATTGTCTAATCTCTCTAGTTATGTAGGTTTGCATACCATACCCTTACCCAGAGTATTTGAGAACCTATGGCTTATGGAACCCTATGCACCTTTTCTCACACTAAGGTCTGTGGAAGAAGAGCTGTTGGCAGGGGTGAAAGTAACTTAAAAGTCTTACTGGTGCGGGGGCCTGCTCCAGGCCCCTGGGAGGGGCGGGACCTCAGACAGAAGGGGAGGGGTCTCTGACAGAAGGGGCAGGGCTTGGGGGTCGGCTTCCCCCAGCCGGCCCTCCAGCGCTGCCCAGCCCATGCCGGCCAAGGCTCCGGTGGCAATTTAAATGGCCCAGGGCTCCGGTCGCTGTTGCGGTAGCGGCGGCAGTGGCTGGGAGCCCCAGGCCCTTTTAAATCGCTGGGCTCTGGGACAGTTGCCCCTTTTGCCCCACCCTCTCGGCGGCCCTGTTGGGGGGGAAGGGGCAGCGATGTTAAAGTCGGTTGTGTACGGGCCCGTACCAGCAGGCACTTCTTACCGGTACGCCGTACTGGCCCAATTTCACCTCTGGCTGCTGGTTCCAAAGTCAGTAGCAGAAAGTACTGAATTTATGGTTCTCCTACCTTGGCTTCCCAGAGTGGGTGGCTGCCAGACTTGAGAAGTGTTATGGATTTGGCACCTCTTTTCAAAAGAGTTTAGTAGAGGCGACCGGTGCCTGCTGATAGTGGGGGCGGGAGGGGACGGCAGAATGTGGGCAGCCGGTTTCAGCAGTGTTACCGAGCATGCTCAGTCCATATGAGCATGCTCAGTCCAAGCCAAGTAACAAATCTGTGGTAGGGGGCGGGGGGGCACATGACCCTGCATCTCTCCCCCCATGCGTTGCCTCTGTTTAAAGGCCTTATAATTTTGTAAAGGTTTCCCCATTACACGGCAATTGATTTTATTGGTTAACTTGTATGCATCCAAAGAAGTGGGCTGTAGTCCACGAAAGCTTATGCTCTAATAAATTTGTTAGTCTCTAAGGTGCCACAAGTACTCCTGTTCTTTTTACTCCTCCAAGAATCTTAAGCCACAGTTTTCAGTCTTACTTAGCTAAAGTTAGTACCTACAGCCCTCTCTAAAACACCTTGAAGTCAAAGAGAGTCTTCCCACTGACTTCAATAGGCTTTGGATCAGACTACTAAATCCATGTTTAGTCCCCTAATTAAAGTGGCCTGATTTTCAGAGTTGCTGGGCACCTGGAGCTCCCATTAGCTCTGAAATTCAGGCTACCTTAATAACGCAATAGGGATTTAGGGGCCTACTTTGAGCCACTCAAGTTTGAAAATTCTAGCCTATGTTTTTAACCCGCACTGTGCATGCTGGCAGTTATTTTGTGAAGTGTCTCAATGCCATTGACAAAAGGCAGTGAACAACTAAAATGGATTATTATTGTTACCCTTGTGCTTAGGTTACTTATCAAAACCTCTGAACAATTTAACATGATGCTGTGGAAGCCCCGCCAGCTTACATGTACTCAATTAATTCAGACAGGGGCAGCTGCAAATAGAGATATGCACCCAAATTACTGTATCTTTGCTCCCTGAACAAGTCAATGTATCTGCATTGTTTAAAAAATCTGGATTAGGAAACAAGACAGAAGTCCTACATTTTCAAACATGAATTTGAGTGCTTCAATTTTGGGCTGACCAGACTCAGACTTTTTAAGGGTCCTTAATTTTCAGAAGGTGAGTGCTCAGAAATTTAAATGAAGGTGCCTTATGCTGGGCACCCATAAACTGCGGCATCCAAAATTGCTTGCTTTTTTGAAAATGTGGGCCATAGAATAATCAGAAAGACAAAAAGCAAGAACAACTGCCAGGATTCTGATCCTTGGAGTTTCATTTACATTTTTGGGGGGGAAAGGGGTGCAGGGTTAGCGGCAGGGAGAGAGATTCTTTGATTGACTTAATTTTCCCTTAAAGTTTCTCTAGTCTTGCTACAAATGCCAGTACAAAAGGTTTACGTGCAAACCCCACTCTAATAAAAATCAAAGTCTATATTGATTTAATTTCCAAATTATTAATCAACTTCACAGCTGAACAAAAATATTGTATTGCTCAGCTCAAGCAAATCCTAACATCTTTTCCTCGGGCTATGAGACCAAGAGCTGATGAAGGACAAAAGTTAATATATGTATAGTGTACACTTGAGCCGGGCAGCTCAGAGCTCTTAATGGACAGTGTCATTGCCAAAGACTGGCTGCAGCACAGGAAGTTTTGCAGTATTCTAGAGAATGAAATATTCGTCATTTGCTTCCAGTGGGGCAAGGCATTTAAAGCAGATTATGGGTTAGACTGTGTCCCAGTCAGGGCCGGCTATGGCTTTTTTGCCACCCCAAGCAAAAAAAAAAAAAACCACCTGTGGGGCGGCAGGAGTGGTGAAGCGAAAAAAAAAAAAAAAAAAAAAACCATGCGGGGCGGCCGGAGCCAGGGTACAGGAGGACTCCCTGCGCTGCAGATGTGCCCCGGGCAGCAGAGTGCGCACTCCGGCTAGTGGGGGCGCGGGGACCCGGGCCGGGAAGAGAGAAGGGGGGCGGCCAGGGCTTCCTTCAGCGGGGCACTCGCCACGCGACCACTCCCGCCGTGCCGCCTGCCGGGAGGGCTCCGCGCTGCTCCGGTCGGCGGGGAGGGAAGGACGCGGGCTGCCCTGCCGGGCTTGCTGCAGACCTGGCACCGGCTGGGGCAGACAGAGCACGCAGCCCGCTCCCAGCAGGGCGCTCCCCTCCTACGTGCCACCGCCCCCTACAGGGCGGCCGGAGCAAAAAAACCCCCAAAACCTGCGGGGCAGCCGGAGTGGCAAAGCAAAAAAAAAAAAAAAAGGATTGGAGGGAATGCCGCCCCTTAGAATCTGCCAAGCTTGCTCGGCTGGTGCCTGGAGCCGGCCCTGGTCCCCGTGACACAAGGGAGGGCATGTTGGTGAAACAACTTGCCATTCAAACTCATGCTCTTGTAAGGAGGTTGAGACCTAAGGGGGTGAAAGATCTCCATGTAGAGAATGAGGTATCAGTTGCAACAGGAAATTGGATGTTGTAAAAATTCATTTCCATGTTCAGTTCTCCATCCTGAACAGCACACTAAATGGGTGGGATGGACAGATCACAGAGGGGGATATCAGTTAGAGGATCATGGTAACAATATCTAGACTTGGATACTAAAACAGGGTTAGAAATAAAAACTAGTGGGCAGTTTGCCAGATCACCATGCTAGGTTTTGCTAGATTCAGAATTCTCATATATGTCTATAAACACCACTATGGACAAATCAGGTTTTAACAGCCACACTGGTGCAGCTTCCAGTGAGTTAGTGGAACCCACACACCACTCAAAGGTCAGAATTTCATCCTAAAATTCTGTTAGATTGGGAAATAAAGAGCATGAAAGCAAAATGCATGTCAAGGCTTCTTTCTGAACTATGCAAAATATTGATAATACATAAAGTGAAGCTAAACTCACTGGGATTTAATTTTTATTCCAAACTCTGGTCAGGGTTGTCAAATGATTCACAAAAACTTTCCCCAGATAATCAGGTCCAATGTCACACAAACATGGTCCGATAAATGTTTTCTATCATGTAAAACGTGCTGCTTCAACATTAACCCAGGTGAAATTCTGTTGCTTCTACAGTGCTTCCCTTTGGTGCGTGGGGTTGCTCAAGCCTGAAATTCAGCTCAGAAATTTGGGTCTTTGTGGAGTAAGAACATAAGAACGGCCATACTGGGTCAGACCAAAGGTCCATCTAGCCCAGTATCCTGCCTTCTGACAGTGGCCATTGCCAGGTGCCCCAGAGGGAATGAACAGAACAGGTCATCATCAAGTGATCCATCCCCTGTCGCCCATTCCCAGCTTCTGGCAAACAGAGGCTAGAGACACCATCCCTGCCCATCCTGGCTAATAGCTATTGATGGACCTATCCTCCATGAACTTATCTAGTTCTTTTTTGAACCCTGTTATATAGCCTTGGCCTTCACAACATCCTCTGCAAGGAGTTCCACAGATTGACTGTGCATTGTGTGAAAAATAGTTACTTTTATTGTTTTAAACCTGCTGCCTATTTAATTTCATTTGGTGACCCCTAGTTCTTGTGTTATGAGTGGCCACTATTTACTGCTCATTCTGAAAACTGACCATTTATTCCTATCCTTTGTTTACAATCTTTTAATCAGTTACCAATCCATGAGAGGACTTTCCCTCTTATCCCATGACAGCTTACTTTGCTTAAGAGCCTTTGGTGTGGGACCTTGTCAAAGTCTTTCTGAAAATCTAAGTACACTATATCCACTGGATCCCCCTTGTCCACATAGAATCATAGAATATCAGGGTTGGAAGGGACCTCAAGAGGTCATCTAGTCCAACCCCCTGCTCAAAGCAGGACCAATTCCCAACTAAATCATCCCAGCCAGGGCTTTGCTAAGCCGGGCCTTAAAAACCTCCAAGGAAGGAGACTCCACCACCTTCCTAGGTAATGCATTCCAGTGTTTCACCATCCTCCTAGTGAAATATGCTAGTTGATCCCCTCAAAGAATTCTAGTAGATTGGTAAGGCATGATTTTCCTTTACAAAAACTATGTTGACTCTTCCCCCACAAATTATGTTCATATATCTGTCTGACAATTTTGTTCTTTACTATAGTTTTAACCAGTTTGCCCAGTACCGAAGTCAGACTTACCACCCTGTAATTGCCAGGATCACCTCTGGAGCCTGTTTTAAAAAATCACATTAGCTATCCTCCAGTCATTTGGTACAGAAGCTGATTTCAATGATAGGTTACAAACTACAGTTAGTAGTTCTGCAATTTCACATTCGAGTTTCTTCAGAACTCTTGGGTGAATGCCATTTGGTCCTGGTGACCTATTACTTTTTAGTTTATCAATTTGTTCCAAAACCTCCTCTAATGACACTTCAATTTGCAAGAGTTCCTCAGATTTGTCACCTAAAAAGAATGGCTCAGGTTTGGGAATTTCCCTCACATCCTCAGCCGTGAAGACTGATGCAAAGAATTCACTTAGGCCTTCCTTGGCTACACTTGCAAGTTGCAGCACTGTAAAGCCTCCCCCAGCGCTGTAACTCACTCCCCGTCCACACTGGCAGGGCACTTACAGCGCTGTATCTCCCTGGGTACACCGCTGCAGGTACTCCACATCTCCGAGAGGAATAACAGCTGCAGCAGAGTGGCTACGACTCACGGATGTGAGTGTAAATGCTTGCAGCGCTGTACTAATCACCTTGTCAAGTTGCCAATCCTCTCCATTGTTGTGACCGGCTGCAGGAATGCGGAAGTGCCGGTTTCAAAGCTCGTACCACAGAGAAAAGCAAACAGTTTGCAGCTTGCTTTGAGTGAGTAAATGAATGAGCAGGAGGCCGGGAGTTCGGAACTTGCAAAATAGAGAGCTGACATGTTCCAAAAAGCACTCTCTCTCCCCCCCACACTCCCTGTCAAAAGCCACTCCACCCCCACCCCGTTGCACGTTGCAGCCACATGAATGCTGGGATAGCTGCCCATAATGCACCGCTCCCAACACAGCTACAAATGTTGCTGGCAGCTGGCAGTGTGGACAGACTGCAGCGCTTTTCCTTACTCAGCTGTACGAAGACAGGTTTACCTCACAGCGCTGTACAGCTGCAAGTGTAGCCAAGGCCTTAGTTTCTCCGCAATGGCTTTATTGTCTGTGAGTGCTTCTTTAGCATCTCGATCGTCCAGTGGCTCCACTGGTTGTTTAGCAGGCTTCCTGCTTCTGATGTACTTAAAAAATTTTTTTGCTATTACTTTGAGTCTTGAGCTAACTGTTCTTCAAATGCTTTCTTGGCCTTCCTAATTACATTTTTTACACTTCATTTGCCAGAGTTTATGCTCCTTTCTATTTTCCTCTCTAGGATTTAACTTCCACTTTTTAAACCATGCCTTTTTGCTTCTTTTACATTATTGTTTAGCCACGGTGGCCTTTTTTTTTTTTTTTTTTTGTTCTCTTACTGTGTTTTTTAATTTGGGGAATACATTTAAGTTGAGCTTCTATTATGGTGTCTTTAAAAAGTTTCCATGCAGCTTGCAGGGATTTCACTTTGGGCACTGCACCTTTTAATTTTGGTGTAGTCTCCCTTTCTGAAATTAAATGCTACAGTGTTGGGCTGCTGTGGTGTTTTCCTTGCCACAGGGATGTTAAATTTAATTATATTATGGTCACTATTACCAAGCAGTCCAGCTATACTCACCTTTTGGACCAGATGCTGTGATGTACTTAGAACTAAATCAAGAATTGCCTCTCCTCTTTTGGGACTCCAAGAAGCAGTCACTTAAGGTATCAAGAAACTTTATCTCTGCATCCCATCCTGAGGTGACATGTACCCAGTCAATATGGGGATAATTGAAATCCCCCATTATTATTATTGAGTTTTTTATTTTAATAGCCTCTCTAATCTCCCTGAGCATTTCAGTCACTGTCACCATCCTGGTCAGGTGGTCAGTAATATGTCCCTACTGATATATTCTTATTGTTAGAGCATTGAATTACTATCCATAGAGATTCTATGGTACAGTTTGGGTCATTTAAGATTAATTCATTTTGATTCTATGCTTTCTTTCACATATAGTGCCACTCCCGCACCAGCATGACCTGTTCTGTCCCTCCGATATGTTTTGTACCCTGGTATCACTGTGTCCCATTGATTATCCTCATTCCACTAATTTTCTGTGATGCCTATTATATCAATATCCTCATTTAATACGAGGCACTCTAGTTCACCCATCTTATTATTTAGACTTATAGCATTTGTATATAAGCACTATAAAAACTTGTCACTTTTTACCTGTCTGCCAGTACATGATGTAATAGAATAGGACTCTTTTTCATTTGACTGTTTCTCATCAGATCCTACCTATTTTTTTAATCATTTTTCGTTGTCTCTTCCTTACTAGGACATAGAGAATCTCTATTAATAGATCCTCCCCTAAGGGATGTCCAAACCACATGCTCCTCCCCCCCCCGTCGGCTTTCCCCCAGCCCTTAGTTTAAAAACTGCTCTATGACCTTTTAATGTTAAGTGCCAGCAATCTGGTTCCATTTGGTTTAGTTGGAACCCATCCTTCCAGTATAGGCCCCCTCTTTCCCTAAAGTTTCCCCAGTTCCTAATAAATCTAAACCCCTCTGCTCTACACCATCATCTCATCCACGCATTGAGACCCTGCAGTTCTGCCTAAATGGCCCTGGATGTAGAATTGGAAGCATTTCAGAGAATGCTACCATGGAGGTCCTAGACTTCAATCTCTTATCTAGCAGCCTAAATTTGGCTTCCAGGACCTCTCTTGTATCCTTCCCTATGTCATTGGTACCTACATGTACCACGACCACTGGCTTCTCTCCAGCACTACACATCTGTCTAGATGTCTTGAGAGATCCGCAACCTTCGCACCGGGTAGGCAAGTCACCACGCAGTTCTCCTGGTCATCGCAAACCCAGCTATCTATGTTTCTAATGATCAAATCCCCCATAACTATTGCCTGTCTCTTCCTAATAACTCGAGTTCCCTCCCCCAGAGAGGTATCCTTAGTGCGAGAGGATACCATGACATCATCTGGAAGGAGGGTCCCAACTATGGGATCATTTCCCTCTGCTCCAATGGGATGTTTTCCTTCCCTTGGACTTTCATCCTCCTCAACAGCATCAGACCGGGGGTAGGACCATTCTACTATGTCCCAGAAAGTCTCATCTATGTACCTCTCTGTCTCCCTTAGCGCCTCCAATTCAGCCACTCTGGTCTCCAAAGCCTGTACATGGTCTTTGAGGGCCAGGAGTTCTTTGCACCGAATGCACACATACTTCACCTGCCAAAGGGCAGGTAATCATACATGCTGCATTGGGTCCAATAAACTAGATAGCCCCCACTCTGTTGCTGGACTTCTGCCTGTATTCTCTTCTTACTACTGCAGCTCGTTCCTTTGCTCATGTTTTGTTTTTATCAGCGTCACATAATCACTCCTCCTTCACCTGGAGAAGTCCCTCGCGAAACTCCCCTGTTAGCCGCTCATGTTCGCTAGCTCCTCTGGTCACTTAGGAGCAGCTTTTTTAAAGCCCTGTCTTCCTGAGTAGCCCTGCCCCCTGGTTAAGGGTTGATGGGTGTTAAAAGGGATCAAAGCTTGGTTAAGAAGCTCTGAGCCTTCCCTAGCAGGCCGCTAGGCTCAGCGCACATACGGTCAACATACGGTCCCCAAGTAAACAGACCACATGGTATATTTCAGTCAAGCAGCAAGCACACCACAAACACACACACTACAGACAACAGACTTATCCCAAGGGCAGATGTGAGAGTAAGCCGGTCCGGGCCAGTAGGCCGTGCCAGACTGGACCAGTTTATCCGGCAGTGATTTAAAGGGCCCAGGGCTCCAGCCGCTGCGGGGAGCCCCGGGCCCTTTAAATCACCGCCGGAGCTCCAGCAGCCGGGCTGGGTCGGGGATTTAAAGGTCCTGGAGCTCCGGCCCCTGTGGGGAGTCCTGGGCCCTTTAAAGCGCTGCCCAAGCCCCACTGCTGGAGCTCCAGTGGCGCTTTAAAGGGCCTGGGGCTCCCCGCAGTAGCAGGAGCCCTGGGCCCTTTAAATCCCTGTCCAAGCCCAGCTGCCATTACCCCAGCCCTAGCCCGAGCCCTGCCACCCTGGGGTAGCGGCGGCAGGGCTCCCGCGGTGATTTAATGGGCCTGGAGCTCTGCAGCGGCCAGAGCCCCAGGCCCTTTAATTCGCCCCACGCCCCGGGGCTCCCAGCCACCTTGCAGCTGGTAGCTTGGGGGTGATTTAAAGGCTCTGGGGCTTCCAAACACAGCCGGAGTCCCAGGGCCTTTAAATATTGAAAAGCCCCGCCTCTTCCAGTTGAGGCCACACCCCCGCTCAGGACTCTGGCATACTGGTAAGTCCTTTAAGTTACTGTCACCCCTTCCCAAGGGTCACATAAATAGCTCCTCCTTCACCTGGAGAACTCCCTCACTGCTCTTTGTGGCTAGAGCGGTCTTTGTTTTACAGGTGGGCACAGTGCCTAGCATAGTGTGACTTCCAGGCATAACTTTCAATAATAAATAATAATAAGTGAGAGATAAAACCCCTCTGCACTACGAATGAAGAAAGTGTTCTCCAAACCTTACAAGGTAGAAACACTGAGTTCTTTACAAGTCGATCCAGCAAAACATTGACTACTCTGGCCCTGAGCCAGCTCAACATGGAGGCATGGGCTTAACTACAAGCCAATGAGAAGTCACATCGACTTCAAGTGTTTTGCAAGATCAAGCTGCTAATTCCTATATATAATATACTTGATAAAATTAGCATAATTAATTTGCTGATTAAAGAAATTAATTACCTTTTAGATAAACTCCTGCTCTCCTAGAAAACCGACCAACTTTGTCGGGTGCATCCTGAGACAAAGGGTACGTCTACCGTACCCGCCGGATCGGCGGGTCGTGATCGATCTATCGGGAATCGATTTATCGCGTCTCATCTAGACGCGATAAATCGATCCCCGAATGTGCTCCCCGTCGACTCTGGAACTCCACCACTGCGAAAGGCGGAAGCGGAGTCAACGGGGGAGTGGCAGCCGTCGATCCTGCACCGCGAGGATGCAAAGTAAGTCAATCTAAGTCGATCTAAGATACGTCGACTTCAGCTACGCTATTCTCGTAGCTGGAGTTGCGTATCTTAGCTCGATCCCCTCCCCAGTGTGTCAATATACCTTCTGAAACAGGAGCTAGGGTTTTGGCAGTTTGTCCCCTTCTCAGGGCTGGGGCTATGCGGAGTTGCATCACTTCAGGCAGAGCTGTGGAAAGGATTGTGAACCAGCAGGCACAATCCATCCCCCGGCTTTGCCAAGGCGAAGACGGCTGCACTGTTCCTGCTCCCTCCAGAACAGCTGGGCACTTTTGTGGGAAGGTGCACTGGGGAGACAGGGCCTTGTCTTTCAAGCTTTTTCAAGAGATTTACTCTCCCACTGGTGCACTCCCCCAACTTTTCCCTTCTCTCCTCACTGCACCCATGATACCCACTGTAAGGTAGTCAGGGAACTTCTGTTTGGCAGGATTATCTTAGCCAATGTCTAATCAATTAAAAGTAGCAAATGTACATTTTAAAAAAACACACATCATAGTCAGACACCTCCTGGTGAATGTTTCTATGGTTCCAGAGAGAAAGAGCGAGAGAAGAAATGTGATCAAACAAGCCAGCAGACCATACAGGCTACAAAAGGGCATCTCACTTCTATTTAAATTTCCATTGCTTGAAATCTTATCTTCACTCGACCTCCAAAATGGGTCTCATCAATCTTCTGTATTGTGCATTGAAAAAACAAAGCATCAATCGGTGGTATTTATGTATCTCTAGATCATTATTAGTATTTGTAGCATAGCAGTGCCTAAAAGCCTCCAACTGAGATTAGGGCCCCATTGTGCTCAGGATTGTACAAATGCATAGTAAGAAACAGTCCTGGCCACAAAGAGCATACTGTTTTAATAGGCAAGACAGACAAAGGGTATATCATGATCAGTGGAACTGGAGTCAGAGGGCCCACATTCCCTCTGTTTTGACAGGACACCACTGGAAACACAGAATGCTGAGGAGTTTGGCTGGAAGCAACTGAGCCACATGGCCAGAGCAGTGTGCAGGATTTAATAACCTTCTACATGTTTGATACAAACTACACTCAGCTTCTTTGCTACTGAAACAAGGTAGCAGTGTCTGAGCGGTGAGTTCTCTGAGGTGCATCACCTGGCAGAGTGAGCAATGGAACTCGGTCTGATCCCCCCTGCCCAGAGCCCTGGATTTTGCAGACACAAACCTAGCCCACCAATGGACCTGGTGGAAGGAGACGTTCAAGCTGTACACAGACCTGGCCATGCAGGAGGACAACAACAGCTGGAAAGTACAACTACTATTTTACCTTACCGGGGAACAAGGCAGAGAGGTGTGCTGCATGCTGAAGCGTCGCACTGCCCCGAGGCCCACAGCAGTCCTAGGAGCCCTGGGGCCCTGTTGCTCCCCAAAGCAAAACAAAACTGTGGAGCAACATAGGTTTTTCTCTAGAGACCAATCCAAAGGGGAGGGCACAGATCCCAATATTACAGCCTTATGCACACTGGCTGCTACATGCAATTCTGGGGCATTGATAGACTCCCTCATTCAGGACAGGATAGTCTGCGGCAATTGGGATCACTACCTTTGGCTGCTCCAGGAAGGCGATATCATATTAGACAGATGCTGAGACATACGGCAATCAGTGGAAGCCTCAAGAGAAAGGATGAAAGCCCTAGAAGTCACAACACTCCCCAGAAGTACACGCAGTGAGACAACAGCAAAGGACAGCAGATGGTCAGGGTTCCATACCCAGAGTGAGATCTATTTACTGTGGGAGACAGCACAAGTGGATAAAGGAGAAGAGCCCCATACTATGATAGCATTTCAAGGAATGCGGCACGTTGTACATTTTTAGCAGTGTGTGTATGAGCAGAGGAGGGTCTCAGAAAGATTCAGACAGACAAGAGGGGGATGGCATGTCAGACAGTAGTGATGACATCATGGCTCTCTCCTCAAATCAAGAGCATATCAGATGCAGGCTGTTGCGACTCTAACACACTCATTACAATGAGCAAGTGCAATAATGTACAATGAGAGCATAATGCAGTTCATTGGAAAAGGGATAGCATAGTAACCAACCCCCAAAACAACAAACAGTACCAACTGGCGTTTGTGGTGGTAGATGGCAAGCACCGCAGACCCTTCTTGGAGAATACAGCCATACAAACGTGGACTCGATCAGGGCATCAGAATTTTATAACGAGTGCAAGAGGCAAAAAGAGGAGACCCACGGACAGTGGAGACATTTTAAAAAGTATATGGGGAGGTTTTCACTGGTGATGGGTGCCTCAAAGGAAAGCTGTGACTGAAAATAGACGCCACAGCAGAACCTGTGTGCTTACCACAAAGGAAAATTCCAGTGGCTGTACACAATCCAGTATGCAAGAGGCGTGAAAGTCTGCAGAGCAGAGGGAATTGTGATGGGGCAAACTCGCCACACTGGCCCTGAGAGGGTTGAATTAGGCCAGGTGGGTCCAATCAGCCAATTAGGCTGCAAACAGGGGAGACTGTGAGGGAACATGTGGGGCTTCTACAAAGCCAGGAGTCTGGCAACAATGGAAGGAAGCCGGCGGCCCCTTTCCCTTAAGTAAGGGAGGAAGAAGAAGAACCCTGGTAGGAAGGAGTCCAGGGGTGAGAGCAGTAAGGTGGTAGAGATGCAGCCCAGGGCCCTGGTAGTACCAGGAGCACGTGCCACTGAGTCAGCAGTGGGGGGTTCCGAACAAAACACACTGACTCAAAATTCCAGTTCACTAACCGGGCCACTATCTAATTCTCTTGGGCTGTTTCCTACCGTAATTCCTGCTGCTGCGGTCTGGGCATCTCTGCTGTCTTCCCCTGTCTGCACTGTCCCTGGAAACTCTGGACTCTGCGGGGTCTCCCTGAGTATCCTGGCATCTGCCTGGGTTCCAGTGTCTCTGGCTCCCATAGCCTTGGGCTTTGGCTGATCCTGGCTGGAGTCAGCGACGTACGTCCTTCCTCCCTGGTGGTCAGCAGCAACTGAGCTGAGCTGCTCCCTGTTACACTTGTGCATTTGGAGCATGCCCAGTAAAATTGAGGGGGCATGGTTTTCTCACCCCACAATGTAGAGTTAACTCTTCCCTGTCCAGTGCTGGGTGAGTGCGCCCTTTCACAGGGCAGGTGACAAACCCCACAGGTAAGCATGAAAAAGGCAACCTTAACAGAGAGCTAGATGCCTGGGGAGAGATGGAAAATTACAACAGGGACATAGAAGCAACAAGAGGGAAATCAGTGGGGGAATCTGCTCAACATCTTAGATATGATACATAAATACAAGGAGTGTGGTGAATAAACAGGAAAAACTGAAACTATCAGTGCATAAGCTAAAGTTTGACAACTGGCATCAAAGAGAATTGATGGGCTAAGACTCATGACTGGAATATTGGTATAGAGGTGTGTAACATGTTCAGGAAGGAGAGGCGAGATAAAAAGGGAAGAGTTGTTGCATTATTAATCAAGAATATATACATTGTTCTGAGGTCCAGAAGGAGGTGATAGGCAGACTAGTTGAAAGTCTGTGGGTAAAAATAAAAGGGGTAAAACAATAGGGGTGATGTATGGTAGGGGTCTGCTATAGACCACCAAATCAGAAGAGGAGGTGGATGTGGCATTTCTAGAACAAAACATTTCTATTTCTAGAACAGAAATATCCAACATACAAGACCTGGTAGTAAGGGGGACTTTAACTACCCAGACATCTCTTAGAAAAGTAATACGGCAAAACTCAAAATTTCCAATAAGTTCATGTAATATATCTGTGACAACTTTTTTTTTCAGAAACTGGAGGAAGTAACCAAGAGGACAGCCATTTTAGACATGATTCTGACTAACAAGGAGGAATTGGTAGCGTATTGGAAGTTGGAATGCAATTTGGGTGAAGGTGATCATGAAATAATAGATTTTTTGATTCTAAGAAAAGGAAGGCATGAGAAGAGCAGAATAAAGACAATGGACTTTGAAAAAAAAAAGCAGACTTTAACAGACTCGGAACTGGTAGGTAAGATCCTGTGGGAAGAAAATCTAAGGTAAAAAAGGAGTTCAAGAAAGCTGGCAGCTTATCAAGGAGACAGTATTAAAGGCACAACTGCAGTTCCTCAATACAATTAGTATTAACAACAAGTGGGGAGGAAGGCAAGACAAAATAGGAAAAGCGCAGTTTAAAGAATATTTAGATAAATTAGATGTATTCAAGTCGGCAGGGTGTGATGAAATTCATCTTAGGGTACTTAAGAAACTAGGTGAAGCAACCTTGGAACCATTAACAATTATCTTTGAGAACTCACGGAAGATGGATAAGGTCCCAGAACTACTGGAGAACGGCAAATATAGTACCTATCTTTAGAAAGGGGGACAAAGGGAGGACTCAGGGAATTATCAACCAGTCAGGCTAATTTTGATACCTGGAACAAATTACTAAACAATCAATTTGTAAACACCCAGAGGATAATAGAGTATATGGAGTTATATGGAGTAGCATTTGTCAAAAACAAATCATGCCAATCCAACCTAATTTCCTTCTTTGATAGGGTTACTGCCTTAGTAGATAAGGGGGAACCAGCAGAGTGATTTATCTTGATTTTAGTAAGGATTTTAATACAGTCCCACATGACACTCTCATAAGCTGTTAGATGTGGTCTAAATGAAATTACTATAAGGTGGATGGTTAAAAGACCACACTCATAAAGTAATGTATCTAGTAGTGTTCTGCGGAAGTCAGTATTGGGTTCGGAACTAGTCAATACTTTCATTAATGACTCTGGAATAAGCTTCCAGGGCAGGTTGTGGAATTCCCATCACTGGAGGTTTTTAAGAACAGTTTAGACAAACACGTCAGGGATGGTCTAAGTTTACTTGGTCCTGCCTCAGCGCAGGAAGCTGGACTAGATGATCTCTCAAGGTCTCTTCCAGCCTTACATGTCTAGGATTCTGTGATAGAACACTACCAGTTTTTCTACAAAGATGCAGGAACAAAAACATAAAACTCAGACCAGAAAAAAATGTAACTCAAACAGTGTGAGATGACATACATTGGACATCTACTCACAGTAGAGGGACTGAAAGCAGATCGTCCAAAAGATCAAGGCGATCAGAGACATGCCACTCAAGTGATGTGAAAGGGGTACAGTGCTACAGAGAATGTCCAAGTTCAGACTGCACCTGGCTGCAGTAGCAGAAACCAGACATCAGCTCACAAGGCGGTATGTTGCGTGGGGAGGGGCAGGTCCCCAACAGAAGATGATAATGGATGCCCATGTTGTGAAGCCAGGAGAGCCAGTGACACCAGTGTGGACTGGGTGTAGCTCTTTTACAGCAGCAGCCAGTCACTTATGCCACCAGAACCCTGTCAGCGACTGAACAGGGGGTCTGCCCAACTAGAAAAAGTTGTGGTGTTTGGAGTGGAATGGGTCCCTCAGGGCACCTGTAGCCACCCAGTAATTGTACAATCAGACTACAAACCACTAGAGATAATCAAGGCAAAGCCCCTTCTTAGTGCTTGAAAGAGATTGCAATGAACGTTGATGTGCCTCCAGTAGTACCAGGTAGAGATCAGATATTGTCCAGGACGATTACTGGTGTTAGCTGGCACCCTACGCAGGACATCTATGGCCAGTATCAGTGAGTTGAGGGAAGGTGATCAGGACATTGAATCTATTAACAAGCTGCACTATCCCCCAGTTTCAACAGCAAAACTGATGGAAATCAAAGAGGCTACAGAAAAGGAAATCCAATTACAGGTAGTCAAGAAAGTGTGGTTAACAGAGTGGTCAGAAGACAAAAGCCAAGTACCGGTAGGAGTAGAACTATATTTTCACATTAAAGATGAGCTGAGTGCAGAATGGAATCATATTCCAGGGAGAGAGAACTGTTGTCCCTGCCTCTTTACATAAGGATGTCATGCAAAAATTACATGCTTCACACCTGGGCATTGACCCAGCTGTCTTAGGTAGGCTCAAGAGTATGTTTATTGGCTGGGAATGAATACATGACTCTGCTCATTAACAAAAGGGTGTGACACCTACCGGTTGTGTGATAACCACAAGCAGAAAGAAGCTCTGTTGCCACATGGACTGCCCAGGACAGTGGGAACAGAATGATTTACCTTCAAGGAAAAGCAGTTCTTGATTATAGTGGCCTACTATTCAAATTATTGGGAAGCTGATGCTCTGCCTGATACAAGAAGCAAATCTGACCACCACCTCGTCCTCAGCGTACCCACAGAGTAATGATAAGGTGGAGTCATCTGCGAAAATGGCTAAGAGACTGTTACACAAGGTCATTTCTTCTTATTCAGACCCCTTGTTAGCATTTTTAGCACACAGGAATACCCCATCACAGGGGTGCTAAAGCCGCACAGCATAAGCCCTGAGGGGACGAAGGACCAAAGTTCTGCTACCAGTGAGGAACTGATAAACCCACAGTGAAATGCAGCCACCTTCAGGAAGGAAGGCAGCAACATTTTAACAGCACAGAGCAATCCCGCACTACAATTTAGGATAAGAAGTTCTTAACTCTAGGCTAAGTCTACCAGCATGCTTGAGTTGCTTTGCACTACTGTGGAAACCCAAACCAGCCAAAAAACCCAAGCATACCCGGTTTAACGGCCAGTAAGATCAGGCTTACCAGCTGCTTGGTGTTGTCAGAGCAGTTAAAATATCGGCGCATATTGGTGAATCTGGCCTACGGTAACCAATTCAAGCTTAATTTTTAAAAATAAATTTAAATAGGGCAGAATACAATTACCCAAACTGGAATTAGATGAGCGCAATTCATAGCTACCATCTCAGTAACATATTATGCAGCAAATATTATACACTGCATATTGCCCTCCTTGGAGATCTGTATGAGGCAGTTTTCTACAATCTCTTGGCTGTTTCTTCTCCCTTTTAACTGCAGATTAGGACTTTCTTCTGGAAAGGAGAGAAAGTGGGGTTTAGGGGCACGGACAGTAGGATTAGAGGAAGGAATTTTTTGGAGGGTGAATGAATTAGCGATTCTACTCCCACGTGCAGCTCTGTGCACTGTCAAGGGACCCTTCCCCCAAACAAAATAAAAAACAAAGAGAAGAAAACACCCTACACAGAGTTTTGGATCCTCATGTTTTCCCCCTTAAATAAATAAAAACAATACATTTTAATGATGCTGGTGAATGTGCCTTATCATTGACTGAGAATCAGATTCACTATCAATTTGATTTTTGGAATATTACTCAATCGGGTCCTTAACTGTGGAAATTTAGTATTTTTATATCTTAAAAAAAATCTGCACAAGCAAATCTGCCAAGCCTCCCCTTCGGCTACAAGTCTAACAACTGTTGAAGGACAAAAGATAAAATATGTGAATACCATTGCCATGGTCCACTGAGTTAAAACAAACGGCCCCCATTTGACCTTTAAATTGAAGGGTTTCCCTTTATATCACTAGAGGCAAAATGCATGGACACGAGTACAACACGCACACAAAAAGGGACTCAGGCAACTGAGCTGTATTTGATTTGTGAGAATTTTATTAATTTTTAAGGAGGTTTTTTTTTCTGCCTTTGGAGGGGGAGTACAACAAAAAGTCAAACTGATGAAGAGAAATGGAATCAGAAACTGGCCTGGGTTATGTTCACTGCTGGTTGGTTGGTCACCCTGAGGGAAATGATATGTGTGCAGCTGGGATGATGAATTGGGTTTGTTTAAACCATCATTACATTGTACTTTTTTATGGACCTCAGTATTTATAACACTTAAAGTTGATTGAGTAATGTGGGTTGCCTTGGTGTCCCTGCTGGTCAGCGGGGGTGACGGGCCTTGACAGCAAACATGAAGATATTACTGCTCCAAGACTGGTCCAGGATGTCAGGGTAATCTTAAGCAATCTGCTGCTTGCTGTAGTGTGTAATACACTGTTGAAAACTTTCCCTTGGAGTGTATATGTAGGTATGTACCATACGTAGGTTTGTATATAGATACTCTGTGGCTAGCTCACACATGCAGAGCTTCAGTATGCAATAGCAAGATTATTTCAAAAAGTTTATTATTTTAACATCCGATTTTAGTTCAGGAGCAACATCCTTACAAATTGGTGCATAGTAGATGTTTTAAAATATATTTAATAAATTAATCCTTTTGGGTTAGTCTCCCACCTTCTTTTTTGTTGAACGACATCAGCATTGCATAATCATTAGGAAGAATGTACTGGCTTAGGCACAAAATCTCCCACCCTTCCCATGTTGATGGTGATAATGATAAACTAATGAGCTTTACTCACCAGCTAAAATATTAATAATTGAACCTAGGCAAGTGGAATTTTTCAGGCACCAAGTACATAACTGTAACCCACACACCTTCTGGGTGTGGTGTTTTGTCGCATCTAGTGGCACCGAGACCCCTTAAGAGAGAGAGAAAATGAGTCTGCTCTACAGCCTCAACCAACACTTAGGTGGCTTTTAGCTCACGCGGTAGAGGCGCATGCTTTAAGCTCTAGAAGCCCCAGGTTCAATCCTGCTGACCGGGGTCTGTCAGTGTTACATAACATTACAGCCAGGTCCTCGGCTAGGGTAAACTGGCACAGCTCCAATACAAATTTGCGTTTATTTGTATGGTGTTTCAGTGGAGTTGGATAAATAAGAAAGGTACAAACCACGTATCTCTTCTTATGATCATCTCAATATCCAGATTTTACTGTAAATAATACACAAGGTTGTGTATAGAAACCAACTGGCAAGAACTGAAATCATGTATAAGGCTAGTCTTTCAGTGGGTAATACCAGTAGCATGAACAAAGATTTATCGGTCTGAAAAAACAACAAGGAGTCCGGTGGCACCTTAAAGACTAACAGATTATTTGGGCATAAACTTTCATGGGTAAAAAAACCCACTTCTTCAGATGCATGGAGTGAAAATTACAGATGCTGGCATTATTATACTGAAACATGAAGAGAAGGGAGTTACCTCACAAGTGGAAGTGTTGACAGGGCCAATTCGATCAGGATGGATGTAGTCCACACCCAATAATTGATGAGAAGTTGTCAATTCCAGGAGAGGTAAAGCTGCATTTGTAGTGAGCCAGCCACTCCCAGTCCTTATTCAAGCCCAAATTCATTTGCAAATTTAACACCATTAATTTTAGTTCTGCAGTTTCTCTTTGAAGTCTGTTTCTGAAGTTTTTTTGTTCAAGTATGGCTACTTTTAAATCTGTTATAGAATCTCCAGGAAGACTGAAAGTGTTCTCCTATTGGCTTTTGTATGTTACCATTCCTGATGTCCGATTTGTGTCCATTTATTCTTTTATGTAGAGACATATTCTTTTTACATAGGAGGTGCTGTAGTCATAATGAACAGGTTGGATTATGAACAGGAGGCTGCCAGGCAACTCTCCAACACCACGTTCTACAGGCCACTATCCTCTGATCCCACTGAGGAGTACCAAAAGAAACTACACCATCTGCTCAAGAAACTCCCTGCTATAGAACAGGAACAAATCTATACAGACACCCACCCCCAGAGTCCCAACCAGGGGTATTCTATCTGCTACCCAAGATCCATAAATCTGGAAATCCTGGATGCCCCATCATCTCAGGCATCAGCACTCTTACAACAGGATTATCTGGCTATTTGGACTCTCTCCTCAGACCCTGCGCTACCAGCTATCTTCGAGACCCCACCACTCCCTTCTCTTAATGTGTCAGTATTATAATGCCAGCATCTGTAATTTTCACTCCATGCATCTGAAGAAGTGGGTTTTTTACCCACGAAAGCTTATGCTCAAATAAGTCTGTTAGTCTTCAAGGTGCCACTGGACTCCTTGTTGTTTTTGTGGATACAAACTAACATGGCTACCCCCTGATACTTGTCTGAAAAAAGATTTGCATACATCTTTCTCTTTACACACACACACACACACACACACACACACACACACACACACACCTCTACATTAAAAGAATGTTAAGGTTGAAAAGTCAAGCACTCAAAAATCCGGAAATGCCAGAATGAAGGTCGTCTGTGCAACCTCAGTTTGGTCTCTTATATATACTATGATACTGTCTTTAATTACATCATCACATACTATTTTTTCACCACAGGATTCCCGCACAGAATGGATGGTGCTCACTGAATGAGTAACTATCCAATGTTTTGTTTTATCTTCATTGTTTAGTCATTGGCCCAAAGATTTATTTACTGCCCACTATTCAAACCATGTTCAGAAGACACAATTATTAATTTCCTCATAAACTTTTCTATGGGGCTTATCACTAACCGAGCACTTCACAGACATTAATTTATTTTCACAACAGTCCTGTGAAGTGAGGGAGTGATGTTATCCCCATTTTACATATGTGGAACTGAGGCACAGTGAGATTATGGTCTAAAGTGTCCACCATTTTTGGGCGTCCAATTTGGGATGCCTAAGACTTGAAATTTCAGACCACTTAGCATTATACAGCATTTTATATGTTCCAAGCACAGCTCCCATTGACTTCTGTTGCAGCTGTGAGTGTTTAGTACTTCTGCAAATCAAACCCCATAGTCTTTCAAGTCAGGCAACCAGAAAATGAGGAGCACACAATTAGTGACCACCTGGGAAATGTTAGTTTTGAGTGTCTTGAGCAGCATCACATAGAAACTCAGTGGCAGAGATGGGGATAGAATCCAATTCTCCAGGGAGGCATTACAGAGAGACCATTGTTTCTGTTCCTTCAGTCGCCTGCCTCATTCACTACACACCTTCCAACTTCTGCAGAAAAAGAAAATAATGAGACAGGGATCCTAAAGAAAACAATCTCCTACATTACAGAACCCTGTTTTGTCCCCAGAGCAGGTCCTTGCTGTGCACTGAATGAAGCAGATGGCAGGAAGAGATGCTGTAGGCCCTCACCCTCACTGCATTTAATGGGAATGGTTGGCATGCAGCCTCTCTCTCTCTGGAGCCACTCAGTACCTCACAAACCAAGCCCTAAATGAGCCAGAGCAGAAAGTAAAAGGCATCATGTTTATGAATGTGAATGAGATTTCAAAGGGTATGAAATAATCAAGTGTTTGGAACACTTCCGTGTGGAGGTCCAATGAGAGGCTGCTGCTGCTGCTACGTTTTTTTCTTTTATTCTTTTTTTATTTTTGCTGGCAGAGGTAAGAGTTGCATTGTTTGTTTTCTGCCTGTCAGAGGGACTCTATATTTCCATGTTTTGCAAAGTAATAACCTTTCTTAGTAGACTTTCATAGTGCAACTTAAATACACCTCTACCCCATATAACGCGACCCGATAGAACACGAATTCGGATATAACGCAGTAAAGCAGTGCTCCGGGGGGTGGGGCCGCGCGCTCCGGCAGATCCAAGCAAGTTCGATATAACGTGGTTTCACCTATAATGCGGTAAGATTTTTTTGGCTCCCAAGGACAGCGTTATATCGGGATAGAGGTGTACAACCTGCAGCTGCAAAACTGAAGACTGGAAAAAATGTTAATAGTAAAATTTTGTTAAATTAATTATAAATCACAGAAATGTATCCCTGCTTCCTAAAAGAGTGAATGATAGCTATCTAAGACATCCACCCATTCAGTATCCAGAGGTTGTGCAAGATAGTATTAAAGCTTCTGAAGAAAGCCTCTTATTCACCATGGCCTTACTTGGATCACATCCGTTTGTTTTGTTAGTATGAGAGTGCAAAGAAGAAATAGGATCTGATTTGTAACTTTAAAATAAAGCCACTTAAAAGGAAAAGACTGGTACAAACCATTTGAAAGGCTGCAGAATATAAAATGTTTTGCCATACAAGATTCTAATTGTAAAACTTGATCCCAGTAAGTAAAGACCCTTTTATATCAGTTTGCAGAATAAAAGTATTCTCCCACCCAATGCACAGTTCAAGAGCGAGCCTGTCAATACTTAGTCATGTAAGCAACTTCACTCCGCTACCATGTAGAGGGTCAACCGGAGAGCCAGGCACTACTTAAAATCCCACACAAGCCCTATATTGAATGCTTAAGCACTTAAGTGGTGCACAGGCCCTTTGCATGGGGTAAATTTCACCCTCATGTGAATAGTCTGATTTAATTCAATGATATTACTCACATGAGTAAAATTACACACATGCATTAGGAATGGGAACCAAAAGGCTTTCTCTTGCAAGTAATAATACTTTGTACTTCTATAGCACCTTCCATCCAAAGATCTCAGAACTATTTACAAATGGGCAAATAGGCCTCTCAACACCTTTGTGAAGTAGGGAAATGTTTAAGTTCGCCCAATGCAGAATGTCATAGTGCATGTTGTGGTACCTCAGAAGCCTTGCCAGCCTCATGCATTCAAAAATCATGAGTCAAGCTCCCCAAAAAGCATGAGATTTGCTTAAAAGTCATGAGATATTTTTAAACCAATTGTTTTGGAGTTTTTAAAATTCACCTTCTGGTTTCCAAGCCTCCAGGTCATGTTTTCAAGCTTTTCTCTGCAAACTTGAGGAGAAGTTTAGCACCATGCTCGGTGTACTGCAAACTTGGAGGCACGGGCTGTAGGAGCTCCACGTGCTAGACTTCACATGCTCCAGCCCAATTCCTTTACCACGGGTGCCAGAAATTAAAAGGTGGAAACACCCTAGTCACAGTGATTTCAACAGTTATAATAAAGCAATTGGATCAACAGATCTTCTGCACCAATGCAGCTCTCCATTGGCTTCAACGGGAGCAGAGTTAGGTCAATGCGAACTACTCTTCAAAATCCAACCCAGAGAAAAAAGTATTTTACAATTTTTTCAAAACGAAAAAATACTACCATGATATTTGCTTCCAAAATGCCATTAGAAAAAATGTTTGGTGAGAGGTACTGGGTTTTTTGGTTTGGATTTATATCTGAAACTTTGCATCTATGTACCAGTGTACCAGAGTCAGGATGGGAAACCGACTAGCCGATGTTTCGTTGTCCATGCTGAGTGCAACGCAAAAAGGAAATTTGCCCCTTATATGGTGAAAAGTTAATCCAATTTTAAAAATTACTTCAGGTTGAATTATTTCAGGTGTTATTGGTAACATGAGAAAGTTGTTTGTTTTTTAAATATATGTGTTTTAAACTGAGTTTTCTTTTTTCTTTTTTTTTTTTTAAAGAGAACCTTTGTTACACTATAGATTTTCCAATTATGTAGATATCAATGTTATTGTATTACTTTATCGTAATACTTGACTCTTTATATATTATGTCTGAACAAGCCACATAGCTGTAATTGTATGATACTACTTTGGTTTTGCCAGGGATGAGAAAGGATCAGGGCAAGAGGCTGAGGTCTACAAAACTCCCTGGAATTGACTCTAAATGAAATTCTGTTTAGGTGCACATACTTTTACTGGCAGTGCATCCAAGGTAATGATAATAATGTCAGTTCACTGTTTCTTAGGCAGGAATAATATTACATTGACTTTACTACAGAGGCCTATCACACACACAAAAGCCTGCACTGTGAATGAAATGGTATTTGCCTGTTTATGTGAAGAATGATGAAACTTTAAATGAATCGTTGACCTTTCTTGAATGACATGTGACCTGTAAGATATCTGAGCTGTATATCAAGA
The DNA here is from genome assembly GCF_027887155.1 of Malaclemys terrapin pileata. Taxonomy (NCBI): domain Eukaryota; kingdom Metazoa; phylum Chordata; order Testudines; family Emydidae; genus Malaclemys; species Malaclemys terrapin. Next base: position 17,142,465 of record NC_071509.1, on the reverse strand, counting down.
GCAGTTCTTGAAAATTGCTGTCTGCTGACCGAAAATAAACAATAAGATATCAAATATGGTTTGAAAAAATTGACTTGGTTTAACACTGCGGGCGGGGGTGGGGAATTGAATTATTTTGACTCACCAGTCAGAACACATCAATTCATTTCCAATCATCCTTCATCTAGAGACTGGAAGGGCTACTTCTTAAGTTTGAAACTGCTTATGTTTGAGCAATTGCTATTTACCAGAATGCATGCTTTATTTAAACAATAACCTCCAGTAATAAAGAAGCTCTAAACACAGCGATAGTCAGGGTGAGATGGATTCTAAAATTGGAGAGAAAACCTTTGTTTTTTAATCAAAGGGAGTCTTGTTTGGGGTGAAAGGTCAGAAAATAAGAGTAAATTTTCCCTCCAGTTAATGGGACATTTGGGCCTTAGAAGCCAACAACTGGGATCTCCAAGAAATCCAGGATTTGCACCAACTGAGTTTGCCCCTAGGATATGTTCTTCCAGTGAAAACTGCAACTTGCCTTATCTACATTTGGCATTTGCACTGGTGCAGTGCAAAGGGGTTGACTCACCCATGGTGCTTTCTTGTGGCCAGGCATAGCGTAGCTGTTCTGTCCTCTCAGGGTGTTTCATGCCAATGGACGTCCTGCCTCTGCAGTGGTCTGCCTCTTCCTGTGACTTGGTCCTCTGGCCACATTACTTTAAAATCTCTCCTCTTCTAGGGTAGTCCATGAACAAAAAAGCAAGGGGAATTAATGCAAGTAAACCAAGTTAACAGGAAATAGAGGGGAAGAATTCCCTTCCAAGGTTCATTAGAATCTGGCCCTCTCTTCAGAGAGGGGTCTTCAGGCAGTGGTGATCTGGGAAGTTCCTGCCTTCGGTCAGGAGCTGAAGGTCTGTTCTCTTTCTTGGTCTGCCAACAAGTGAGCTGCTCTGCTCCCCTTTTAAGCTCCTCCTCCAGCCTTTGCATGCCCTGGAGGTGTGGTGGGGAGGAGCTCCCTGACCCAGAGCAGCTCCTTAACCTGTGTTGTCCAGTGTGGGGTTTGTATACCCCATCACATGCAGCTACACCAGCTGCTGGCTGAACTGGGGCTAATCCCACAAATAGACAAGGCCTTTGTAGTTTTGTATAAGGTGTAAGTCTTGTAGATTTTACTTTTAAGCCCCATCCTTGGTAGACCATTAACTGTGTTTTCTGAAGCATAGAAAATTAGTTTTTAAAATGCTCAGGGCTATCTCAGTTTACACCCACTTTGGCCAATGTAACCAAGGCTCGAACAAAGTTTAAACATGGTTGGCCTCCATTTCCACTGGCTGGCTAAACTGTGGCCCAAAATATGTTAAAACAGAATCTTTCAAATTTTCATCTAGGACAATTAAAGTGTAGACAAAAACATATGCAGGACTGACTGGGAACACAGTACGGGGGATATGCTGCTCGGGGATACCTACACTACAATTCTATTTTTGCTGAAATTTCCAACTGTTGCTACTTCACCGTTCAGTTACTGCCGAGGTATGTTGGTTAGGGTTACCATACGTCCGGATTTTCCTGGACATGTCCGGCTTTTGGGGGCTCAAATCCCCGTCCGGGGGGGAAATCCCCAAAAGCCGGGCATGTCCGGGAAAATCGGGAGGGAGGGAGGGCTCCCTCTTTGGCCGGGGCCGGTGCGGGGCCGGGCCGGGGTCGCGGGGCCGGGGGCATGGTGCCGGGCCGGGAGCCGGGCCGGGCGCGCGGTGCCGGGCCGGGGTCGCTGTGCCGGGCCGGGCTGGGCGCGGGGCCGGGCTGGGAGCCGGGGGCGTGGTGCCGGTCCGGGCCCGCGGGGCCGGGAGCCGGGCCGGGCCCGGGGGGTTGCGGGGCCAGGCCCGCGGGGCCGGGGCCGGGAGCCGGTCCGGGGTGGTGGGGCCGGGCCCGCGGGGCCGGGAGCCGGTCCGGGGTGGCGGGGCCAGGAGCCGGTCCGGGGTGGCGGGGCCGGGCGGTGCGCTGGGCCACGGGAGCCGGGCCGGGGTCGTGGGGCCAGGGGGCCGAGGGGTGCGCCGGGCCTCCGGGGGCCGGCAGTGCTGGGCGGGCCGGGGGTGGTCGGCCGGGGGCCGGGGCCGGCACCCCAGGACCCGAGCCGACCCAGGCTGGAGCCACCGGGGGGCCAGCCTGGGCTGGGCCGGGCCGGGCCGGGCCGCGCCTCCTCCTCCTCTCCCTCCCCCTCCCCCTTACCTGCTTCAGGCTTCCCGCGAATTAAATGTTCGCGGGAAGCAGGGGAGGGGGCGGAGACTTTGGGGAGGGGGCGGAGTTGGGGCGAGGGGCGTGGGCGGGGCTGGGGGCGGGGCCGGGGCCCCGTGGAGTGTCCTCCATTTGGAGGCACAAAATATGGTAACCCTAATGTTGGTGTAATTGAAAGAACTGGAACCCAGGTGCTGGCACCCAGCAAAATTTCAGTTAGAGGATGAAGAAAGTGAGGGTGAGGAAGAAAATGATGGAAGAGAGTAGAAAAAGGTGAGACATGCTGGTACGGCATGCAGCCTTCCCCACTCAGTGGAAGAAAAGAAAAAAAATAATAAAGCAAGCAGACCCTGCAGTAAAGGGTGTGCTGGAACAGCATAGGCAGATAGGTAGATCTACACCCAGTGGCCCAGTTATTGATATTTTACTGTCTTGGATGGGTTTGTATTACCCATCGGTACAGATTTCTTGACTTTATGCTATTCCATTACCTATGGTGGAATAAATAATACACATGAGCCTCTGCTGGGAAGTCAGCAGGGAGCCGTCTGCCTTCGTAAGAATTTAAAAATCTCTCTGCTGACTCAGACCCAAATAAAAAGCCAGCATTTGGCAATGCAATGTGACTTTGTGACCCAGAAGTACTTTGGATCCATAAACCAACAAATGGATTCATTACACTCACCCATAGAAGAAGTTTGTTCATCTGTGACAGCTATAACACGGATAATATTATTCATTCAGGGTGAAATTCACCCATGGGCAGAGGCCATGCGCAAGGCCCAGGATACCACTTACGGTAAACCCTTAACATGGGGCTTAAATTGGGCTTAAGAGGTGCACAGCACCTTGTGCTGGTCCTCAGCAGGAAGATAAATTATTTAACAAGGGTGAAATTTAAGTTAGTGATGGGAATACCTCAGAAAATTTAGGAGGTTCCATCCAGAGAGGCACTGAGAAGACCATGTGCTTAACCAAACTTCATCCAAACTACTTGAGTCCTCATAGATCTGAAAGACTGGGATGGAATTCTCACATGGTTTCCTGTACTTTCTTCTTTCAGTCAAGCTGCATATAATGCAACAACAGCATTTTTTCATGGGATCTGGCACTTGGCTGGAATAAGAAAGTGCAGACACAAATTCAAAGGTCTTTTATTTTTTAAACTGAACTTTACCAAATGTGACAAAAGGCTCATTTCACAATTGGATTGGGGTTTGGGGGAAGGTTTGCAGAGGATTCTCCCATCCAGTACTGTGGTCAAAAGAGTCTAATTTATAAACTAAGGGCTAGATCTTGCTATCCTTACTCATACTCCTTCTTGGCATATGTGCAACCTGCCTCAGCTGGCATGTGGCCAGGATTCATCACCAAATTTGGTCTGCTGGTTGGATCATTAGCTTCGCTGGCCTGGGCCGGGCACTGACGGGAGTGCAACATGAACACTGATCCTGCCCCCCTTTTCCCTTACTCACATTCAATAGCACCTTACTCCTCAAGGAGTTCTTCTGTATTCAGTGGGACCCCTTCCAGAGAAAAGTACTACTCAACCTGAGTAAGTGCGGCAGAAGACTATTATTAATTATTATTTATGTTGCAGTATCACCTAGAGGCCTCAGCTGAGATTAAGGCTCCAGTGTGCTATGGTCCCTGCCCTGAAAAACTTAAAGCTTAGACAGACAAGACAGACAAAGGGTGGGAGAAAGGAAGGGTGATTACAGATGGGGAATTGAGGCACACAGAGTGGCTTGCCCCAAGTCATACAGAAAGTCCGCGTAAGAAACAAAAACTAAGGCCCACATCCTCAAAGGTATTTAGGAATCTAAGTCCCATTGAAATCAATTTGAGGATCTGGGCTTGAATCCCATTCTTCTCAATCCCAGTCCAGTGTCTTAACTACAAGATCATCATCCTCTGCAAGACAAAGAATATAGTCCAAATGGACCTAATACTGGTAATTTACTCAGACACATCTCCATTTCACCAGTGATATCAATAGGAATTTTGCCTGAGTACAAGACTGCAGGACTGGGTCTGAGAACTCATCGCTGAAGAAAAACTCTCCACAGCATGGCCATTACACCCCACAATGGTATTCTGTAGGAATTAGAGGCAATGGTTAGGCAGCAGATGTGTTGTGACTGCTTGTTTCATGCTGATCATAATTGGGCCATTTTCACCTTGTGCTTCCCTTGCCTCTTGTACCCACTTGTTGTCTCTCATACTGTAATAAGCCATTTGGAGCAGGGAGCATCTTTTTATTATGTTTGTACAGCACCTAGCACAATGGGGTCGGGGCCCCTAAGCACTGTACAAATAAATAATAATGTGAATTATGGCTATGTCTGCACTACCACTTATGTCAGCAAAACTTCTGTCACTCAGGGGTGTGAATATTCCACCCCCCCGAGCGACATAAATTACGCCAGCATAAGCACTAGTGTGCACAGCACATCGGCGGGCGAGCTTCCGCTGCTCACGGGAGGTGGTTTTTTAATGCCAACAGGAGAGCTCTTTTCCGTCAGCATTGAACAGTGGTGGGCAACCTGCAGGCCACATGCAGCCTGTCAGAGTAATCCGCTGGCGAGCCGCGGGGCAGTTTGTTTACATTGATCATCCGCAGGCACGGCCACTTGCAGCTCCCAGTGGCCATGGTTTGCCATTCCCAGCCAATGGGAGTTGCGCGAAGCGGCAGCCAGCATGTCCCTGTAAACAAACTGTCTTGTGGCCCACCAGCGGATTACCCTGACGGGCCACATGTTGCCCACCACTGGCGCAGAACGTCTTCACCACACGCCCTAAGAAACCACATGTTCATCTATTTCTAGCCATACAAAGTAAAGGAAGGGCCTGTCTGCTGTTATTTATTTATTTAGTGGTTCTATCCTTGAACTGGCCTATTTAAAAGTCATCCCCCGACTCTTGGAGGCTGCCTCTGCCAATCAGATGGGTCAGTGAAATAGAAACAATGACCAGTAATCACCACTAATGGCTGGGCCATTAGTACGGATGAGCCAGGAATGTCAGAGACCAGGTGCAAGTTACATGGGGAAAGGAGTGAGTGCTAATTGCCCTATTCAGAAAATGTAAATGTGTTCCAAGGCTGTGTGACAGCAGCAGGGGAGACACTGTGCTGGATACAAAGCCCAAAGTGTTCATGGAAATTAGAGATGGAAAAGGCCTATTAGGTCTTCTCTATTCCCCTGCCAAGGTAGGATTTTCCCTTACATTACATTTTCTAGTGTTTTGTGCAGTCCAGTTTTAAAAGTACCAAGAGATGGAACTGCTGCTGTTCCCCTAGGGAGACAATTTTACATCTGAGCAGAGATTGTGGCTAGAAAGTTGTTGCTGGTAATCCGCCTAAATTTTCCATTTCTCCTACTTATAATGGAAGGGGACCTGCCTCCTTCAATGGGAATACTTAATGTTACAGGAATGCTCTATATCTGTATGTATGGCTAGGACTACACGACAGATTTCTGCCAGTATAGCTGTGCCAGTCAAGGATGTGATGAGGTATGATTCATGTCCATAGCTTTGCTGGCAAAAGGCCCTAGTGTAAATACAGTTACATTGGCAAAACTGTGCTTTAGCCAGGCTTATTTATAGCTTGAGGGGCTGACATAAACAATATGGCAAAAGGTTCAGTTTTTCTGGTATAACCTGTGTCCACACTGGGAGCGGTTTGCTAGTATAGTATTCCGGCATAGCTGTATTGGCAAAGTGCTCCTAATATAGACCTAGCCTAGGTAAATAATTAATTCATAGAAACAGGATTGCCAATGCCAACTGTTCAAAAGTCATGAGTCAGGCTCACTAAAAATCATGAGACTGGCTTTAAAATCATGAGATTATGTAAAAATACTAGATTTGGTGTTCTTTTCATTTGCCTTCTGCTTTTGAACATTTAGGGTGCCCTGGGGGTCACATTTTGGAGCTTTTTCCACAGCCACGAGGGCTAGAAACTTAATTTTTCTTTGAGAATGAAGGCTGAAATCATCATATAGCCACTTGACTTCAGGAGCTGGGGCTTTAAGGAAAATGATAATTATCACGAGACTCATGACAAAATCATGAGAGTTGGCAACATTGTAGAAAAGGTGCCAGCAGATAGTGAATTGAAGCCACTCCTCCTTAGGTGCCTTAGTTAGGATGCTAATTTTAGGCATCCACACAGAGCCATTCTTTTAGGTAACAAACTGTCCCAGATTAAGGTGTTAATAGAGGTGGTTTTGGAAGAAATTGATCAGTTAAACAGGAATAAAGACCAGGACTAGATTGTATTCACCCAAAAGTTCTGAAGAAACTCAAAAATGAAATTGCAAAATTACTAACCGTGGCATGTAAGCTATTGCTTAAAGTAGCCTCTGTACTAGATGATGGGAGGGCAGCTAATGTAATGCTGATTTTTTAAAAAGGCTCCTGAGGCAATCATGGCAATTACAGGCCAGTAAGCCTATCTTCAGCACCAGGCAAATTGCCAACCCCAAACTATAGTAAAGAACAGAATTTTCAGATACATAGATGAACCCAATATGTTGTGAAGAGTCAACATGGCTTTTGTAAGAGAAATCATGCCTCACCAATCTATTAGAATTCTTTGAGGGTATCAGCAAAACGTGCAAAAAGATGTTTCACTTGATATTGTGTACTTGGACTTTCAGAAAGCCTTTGACAAGATCCTACACCAAAGGCTCTTAAGCAAAGTAAGCAGTCATGAGATCATAGAATCATAGAATATCAAGATAGGAAGAGACCTCAGGAGGTCATCTAGTCCAATTCCCTGCTCAAAGCAGGACCATCACCAACTAAATCAGAACCAACACCAACTAAGTCAGAGGATAAGAGGAAAGGTCCTCTCATTGGTCAGTAACTGGTTAAAAGATAGGAAACAAAGGCTAGAAATAAATTATCTGTTTTCACAATAGAAAGTGGTAAATAGCGGGGTCCCTCAGGCATCTGTACTGTTCAACATATTGTGATAGAACCAGACCAGTTTGGAACAGCAGAGTAGCAGAAAGGAGATATACTGGCCACTCTATAAGTAGTTTTCTGTTCCCTGAGTGACCAGAGCAGGGGCTGCTCCAGGCTAATAGACCACCTGACTCCAATTAACCTGTTAAGAGTCAGGTGAGGCAGTTAAGCACCTGACTCTAATTAAGGCCCCTCTGATGCTATAAAAAGGGCTCACTCCAGCCAAGCTAGGGGGAGCTAGAGGAGAGGAAGAGTGTGTGAATGTAAACTGGGAGCATGAGGTGAGCAAAAAGCTGAGAGTGATAGGTGTACTGCTGGAGGACTGAGAACTACAAGTGTTATCAGACATCAGGAGGAAGGTCTGGTGGTGAAGATAAAAAAGGTGTTGGGAGGAAGTGATGGGGAAGTAGCCCAGGGAGTTGTAGGTATCATGCAACTGTACCAGGAGGCACTCTAAACAGCTGCAGTCCACAGGGCACTGAGCTGGAACCTGGAGTAGAGGGTGGGCCTGGGTTCCCCCCAAACCTCCCAACTCCTGATCAAACACAGGAGGAATTGACCTGGACTATAGCTTCTACCGGAGGGGAAGGTCTCTGGACTGTTTTCCTGACCCACAGGGTGAATCTGGAAAGCGAGCAAATCTGCCAATAAGTGCAGGACCCACCAAGGTAGAGAAGGAACTTTGTCACAATATTTATAAATTAACTGAAAAGTTAAGTGACAAAGATTGCAGACAATACAAATTTACTTGAGATAGTTAAGTCCAAAGCTGACTGTGAAGAGTTACAAAGAAATCTCACTGGGTGACTGGGCAACAAAATGGTAGATGAAATTCATAGAATATCAGAGTTGGAAGGGACCTCAAGAGGTCATCTAGTCCAACCCCCTGCTCAAAGCAGGACCAATTCCCAGCTAAATCATCCCAGCCAGGGCTTTGTCAAGCCGGACCTTAAAAACCTCCAAGGAAGGAGACTCCACCACCTCCCTAGGTAACGCATTCCAGTGTTTCACCACCCTCCTAGTGAAATAGTTTTTCCTGATATCCAACCTGGACCTCCCCCACTGCAACTTGAGACCATTGCTCCTTGTTCTGTCGTCTGCCACCACTGAGAACAGCCGAGCTCCATCCTCTTTGGAACCCCCCTTCAGGTAGTTGAAGGCTGCTATCAAATCCCCCCTCATTCTTCTCTTCTGGAGACTAAACAATCCCAGTTCTCTCAGCCTCTCCTCATAAGTCATGTGCTCCAGACCCCTAATCATTTTTGTTGCCCTCCGCTGGACTCTTTCCAATTTTTCCACATCCTTCTTGTAGTGTGGGGACCAAAACTGGACACAGTATTCCAGATGAGGCCTCACCAATGTCGAATAAAGGGGAACGATCACGTTCCTCGATCTGCTGGCAATGCCCCTACTTATACAGCCCAAAATGCCGTTAGCCTTCTTGGCAACAAGAGCACACTGTTGACTCATATCCAGCTTCTCGTCCACTGTGACCCCTAGGTCCTTTTCAGCAGAACTGCTACCTAGCCATTCGGTCCCTAGTCTGTAGCAGTGCATGGGATTCTTCCGTCCTAAGTGCAGGACTCTGCACTTGTCCTTGTTGAACCTCATCAGGTTTTTTTCTGCCCAATCCTCTAATTTGTCTAGGTCCCTCTGTATCCGATCCCTACCCTCTAGTGTATCTACCACGCCTCCTAGTTTAGTGTCATCTGCAAACTTGCTGAGAGTGCAGTCCACACCATCCTCCAGATCATTAATAAAGATATTAAACAAAACCGGCCCCAGGACCGACCCTTGGGGCACTCCACTTGAAACCGGCTGCCAACTAGACATGGAGCCATTGATCACTACCCGTTGAGCCCGACGACCTAGCCAGCTTTCTATCCACCTTACAGTCCATTCATCCAGCCCATACTTCTTTAACTTGGTGGCAAGAATACTGTGGGAGACAGTATCAAAAGCTTTGCTAAAGTCAAGAAATAACACATCCACTGCTTTCCCCTCATCCACAGAGCCAGTTATCTCATCATAGAAGGCAATTAGGTTAGTCAGGCACGACTTCCCCTTCGTGAATCCATGCTGACTGTTCCTGATCACTTTCCTCTCCTCTAAATGTTTCATAATTGATTCCTTGAGGACCTGCTCCATGATTTTTCCAGGGACTGAGGTGAGGCTGACTGGCCTGTAGTTCCCTGGATCCTCCTTCTTCCCTTTTTTAAAGATGGGCACTACATTAGCCTTTTTCCAGTCATCTGGGACCTCCCCCGATCGCCATGGGTTTTCAAAAATAATGGCTAATGGCTCTGCAATCTCACCCGCCAACTCCTTTAGCACCCTCGGATGCAGCGCATCCGGCCCCATGGACTTGTGCACGTCCAGTTTTTCTAAATAGTCCCGAACCACTTCTTTCTCCACAGAGGGTTGGCCACCTTCTCCCCATGCTGTACTGCCCAGTGCAGCAATCTGGGAGCTGACCTTGTGCGTGAAGACAGAGGCAAAAAAATCATTGAGTACATTAGCTTTTTCCACATCCTCGGTCACTAGGTTGCCTCCCTCATTCAGTAAGGGGCCCACACTTTCCTTGATTTTCTTCTTGTTGCTAACATACCTGAAGAAACCCTTCTTGTTACTCTTAACATCTCTTGCTAACTGCAACTCCAAGTGTGATTTGGCCTTCCTGATTTCACTCCTGCACGCCTGAGCAATATTTTTATACTCCTCCCTGGTCATTTGTCCAATCTTCCACTCCTTATAAGCCTCTTTTTTGCGTTTAAGATCAGCAAGGATTACACTGTTTAGCCAAGCTGGTCGCCTGCCATATTTACTATTCTTTCTACACATCGGGATGGTTTGTTCCTGCAACCTCAATAAGGATTCTTTAAAATACAGCCAGCTCTCCTGGACCCCTTTGCCCTTCATGTTATTCTCCCAGGGGATCCTGCCCATCTGTTCCCTGAGGGAGTCAAAGTCTGCTTTTCTGAAGTCCAGGGTCCGTATTCTGCTGCTCTCCTTTCTTCCTTGTGTCAGGATCCTGAACTCGACCATCTCATGGTCACTGCCTCCCAGGTTCCCATCCACTTTTGCTTCCCCTACTAGTTCTTCCCTGTTTGTGAGCAGCAGGTCAAGAAAAGCTTTGCCCCTAGTTGGTTCCTCCAGCACTTGCACCAGGAAATTGTCCCCTACACTATCCAAAAATTTCCTGGATTGCCTGTGCACCGCTGTATTGCTCTCCCAGCAGATATCAGGGTGATTAAAGTCTCCCATGAGAACCAGGGCCTGTGATCTAGCAACTTCTGCTAGTTGCCAGAAGAAAGCCTCGTCCACCTCGTCCCCCTGGTCTGGTGGTCTATAGCAGACTCCAACCACGACATCACCCTTGTTGCTCACACTTCTCAACCTTATCCAGAGACTCTCAGGTTTTTCTGCAGTATCATACCGGAGCTCTGAGCAGTCATACTCCTCTCTTACATACAACGCAACTCCCCCACCTTTTCTGCCCTGCCTGTCCTTCCTGAACAGTTTATATCCATCCATGACAGTACTCCAGTCATGTGAGTTATCCCACCATGTCTCTGTTATTCCAATCACATCATAGTTCCCTGACTGTGCCAGGAATTCCAGTTCTCCCTGCTTGTTTCCCAGGCTTCTTGCATTTGTGTATAGGCACTTAAGATAACTCAACGATCGTCCCTCTTTCTCAGCATGAGACAGGAGTCCTCCCATGTTGCGCTCTCCTGCTTGTGCTTCCTCCCAGGATCCCATTTCCCCACTTACCTCAGGGCTTTGGTCTCCTTCCCCCGGTGAACCTAGTTTAAAGCCCTCCTCACTAGGTTAGCCAGCCTGCTGGCGAAGATGCTCTTCCCTCTCTTCGTTAGGTGGAGCCCGTCTCTGCCTAGCACTCCTTCTTCTTGGAACACCATCCCATGGTCGAAGAATCCAAAGCCTTCTCTCCGACACCACCTGCGTAGCCATTCGTTGACTTCCACGATTCGACGGTCTCTACCCCGGCCTTTTCCTTGCACAGGGAGGATGGACGAGAACACCACTTGCGCCTCAAACTCCTTTATCCTTCTTCCCAGAGCCACGTAGTCTGCAGTGATCCGCTCAAGGTCATTCTTGGCAGTATCATTGGTGCCCACGTGGAGAAGCAGGAAGGGGTAGCGATCCGAGGGCTTGATGAGTCTCGGCAGTCTCTCCGTCACATCGTGTATCCTAGCTCCTGGCAAGCAGCAGACCTCTCGGTTTTCCCGGTCAGGGCGGCAGATAGATGACTCAGTTCCCCTGAGGAGGGAGTCCCCGACCACCACCACCCTCCTCCTCCTCTTGGGAGTGGTGGTCGTGGAACCCCCATCCCTAGGACAGTGCATCTTTTGCCTTCCAATCGGTGGAGTCTCCTTCTGCTCCCTTCCCTCAGATGGGCCATCTAGTCCACTCTCCGCATTAGCACCTGTAGAGAGACCATGGAAACGATTCAATATTGATAAATGCAAAGTAATGTACATTGGAAAAAATAATCTGAACTATACATACAAAATGATGGGGTCTAAATTAGCTGTTACCATGCAGAAAGAGATTTTGGAGTCATCATGGACAGTTCTCTGAAAACACCTGCTAAATGTGCAGTAGCTGTCAAAAAAGCTAAAAATGTTAGGAACTATTAGGAAAGATATAGATGATAATAATATAGAAAATATCATCATGTCACTATATAAATCCATGATATGCCCACACTTTGAATATTGTGTGCAGTTCTGGCCGCCCCATCCCAAAAAAAGATATATTAGAACTGGAAAAGGTGTAGAGAAGGGAAATGAAAATGATTAGGGGTATGGAACATCTTCCATATGAGGAGAGATTAATAAAACTGGGATTTTTCAGTTTAGAAAAAAGATGACTAATGGGGGATATGACAGAAGTCTACACAATCATAAATGGTGTGGAGAAAGTGAACAGGGAAGTGTTATTTAATCCCTTCACATAACACAAGAACCAGAGGTCACTCAATGAAATTAATAGGTAGCAGGTTTAAAACAAATTTAAAGAATCCTGAGTTTGTACTGTATGTATCTTGTTGATATGGTGACATTTGTATAGACAGGTTTCAGAGTAGCACCCGTGTTTAGTCTGTATCAGCAAAAAGAACAGGAGTTCTTGTGGCACCTTAGAGACTAACAAATTTATTTGAGCATAAGCTTTCATGGGCTACAGTCCACTCATCGGATGCATAGAATGGAACTTCAACCTCTCTAACCACTCAGTGACAGACTTGAAGGTGGCAATTTTGCAACAAAAAAACTTCAAAAACAGACTCCAAAGAGAGACTGCTGAACTTGAATTAATAGGCAAATTAGATACAATTAACTTAGGTTTAAACAGAGACTGGGAATGGTTGGATCATTACACTAATTGAATCTATTTCCCCATGTTAAGTATCCTCACACCTTCTATGGGTCATCTCGATTATCACTTCAAAGGTTTTTTTTCTCCTGCTGATGACAGCTCATCTCAATTGATTGGCCTCTTACAGTTGGTATGGCTACTTCCACCTTTTCAAGTTCTCTGTATGTATAAATATCTTCTTTCTGTGCGTTCTATTCTATGCATCTGATGAAGTGGGGTGAAGCCCACGAAAGCTTATGCTCAAATAAATTTGTTAGTCTCTAAGGTGCCACAAGTACTCCTGTTCTTATTATGTATAGAGACGATATCACAGGCTCACAACTGAAACTTGCCCATCCTGGTGCAATTATGATGGGGAAAGTCCACATTTTGCAAGATAAAGATAAAATATTATTCAGCATATTGATTTTAAAAACTTACCCCTTTTTGAGATGCCCAGCGTTTTGGGTGGGATGTTCATATCTTAGGGAAGATGGACTAATGAGCAGATGGCAATTGAAATGGCCAAAAATGCATGATGCTTTATTTGTTACATAGCTCTGCAACTCAGCACATGTGTGTGTATGTAATATGTACAGTGTACTTATGTACATACGCTATGTAGATATAATAGAACATATTATGTAGATATAATACATACACACACACACACACCAGCTGTGTGACCAATTGCATTTATTCATTTATTCCCAGGAAGCTATTTTTACACTCCCACCAGGTCTCTACAGGTGTGTGTGGCCACTTAGCCATTGCTTGAAATAGTCACTGTAAATTAATTAGTTTTCACTGATATTTTATATCAGGAAAGATACTGAAAATTAATGTGCAGTGAATATTTCCAGTTTGACAGCACATTCTGCACATCTGAGTTTAGCTGGAGTGAAACTATGAAACTGCATACAAAAGCACCCTACACAGAAATGCTGATATGTTTCACAGGTCGGTGTTCTCAGTGTTGTGTATCAGCCTAGACAAGTGCACACACGCATACACAGTGTGTTCATAATTAAAAAGTCAAAATAGGGTGACCAGATGTCCTGATTTTATAGGGACAGTCCTGATATTCAGGGCTTTGTCTTATATAGTCGCCTATTACACCCTACCCCAATTTTTCATACTTTTATATCTTACGAAGTCGAAATAACAGTTACCAACCACTAACTGGGATATCTTTGTTATTTTTTATTCGATGCACAGCATCTTAGATATCACAGTGGAGTAACTGTTGATAAATTCTGACTTTTAAGCAACAACCACTGTATTGTACATGCTCCTCTGTATTTGTCTTTCATGTCAAACAGTCTTGCTTCTGTGTTTAAAATCTTCCAGCTTGCTGTCAGAATAATATGAAGTGTTCATAAAAGGATCCAGGGTACTAGAAGAGGCCTTGGAATATTGGTGGATTATATACAGCATACTACTGTGTAATGCATTAAAGAAAAAGGAAATCTTAGAAAAGGAAAGGAAAGGATATGGGGGGAAAAGGGTAAACTGAATTGCTTAGTCTTTGCAGTGCAAGTCATATAACAGCAAGAAGAAAGATAACTGATGGGTAGTATTTTAAGGCATATTAACCCAATTACAAGTATATTTTTACAATCGTAGCTTCAACATTTATCACACTGCATTTATTAGACCTCTGAGCTAGGTTATGTCAAATGAAATGCTGTGAAACTCCAGCATTTCATTAAATTGCTGCTGGAGCAGGGTATTCAATCCTGATACTCTTAAACCACATGATTTTATCAAAATCTTCGGAAATTGAAGCAATCACTAAAAGGTGTCGGGAAATTAAAACGTTCTGTCTCAGTGAAAGAGATACACTCCTTGTAACATATATCAGTGGGTTTTTTTTTTTAAAGACACATTACTATGCAGAGAAAAGGCATCAAATACAAGAGACACAGTAGATTCCAGAAAAATCTAGCTGCTGCAATTTTTCATACTTAAAAATAGACTTTAAGGGAACACAGCTGAGTTTCTTTTATAGTTTGTTTCTTTTTTCCATACCCAACTGGATCCTATGAGTGATAAAATGTCTGCATAAAAGAAAATCAGGCAGAATTTAGAGATGGCGTTGTAAACAGGAAGGGGCATATTCAAACCTAGTTTCTGAAATGCTGTCCATATATTGTGTGCAACTGTTTACACGGACAAATCTTGCATTTGCCCATGCAAACAAATATCTGCAGGGGAGGATTCGATGATTAGATGGGCAATCATGTGATGTGTGTGTGGAAATGAGTGTGCATGATAAATTTGGCCTCCTCAATTTTGGAGACCCTATGTGAAAATGTGGCCTTTAAATTTACACTAATACTTTGTGGTTTCATCGCATGCACATTCCATCTGAGGACTTTGAAGTGCTTTATAAATGTTGTGATGCTTCCTAAGGGTGCTCACGGAAGCCTTGTGGGTTCCCTTAGTAGGAGGAAGCCTTGTTTGTGCTTGACAGAGGTCAGCTCCCTGACTCCACCAGCCACAGGCAACTCCAGCAGTCTCCTCTCAGCCTGCACAGGCTCTGCTGTCCTTCTGAACGTTAGTGATAGGCACAATCCAAACCCCAAGGCCTCCCAGCATCTTCCTGGAGTGTCCAGCCCCTGGTCCACTGGCTGCTCACGGAATTCCCAGATCTGCTATTCCCAAAGGAATAGTATCCCCAACTTACCAGCTGCACCTCAGGATCACCTGAGAGCGGGGGAGAGAGGTCAGTGGTTTGAGCATTGGCCTGCTAAACCCAGGGTTGTGAGTTCAATCCTTGAGGGGGCCACTTTGGGATCTGGGGCAAAATCAGTACTTGGTCCTGCTAGTGAAGGCAGGGGGCTGGACTCAATGATCTTTCAAGGTCCCTTCCAGTTCTAGGAGATAGGATATCTCCATTTAAAATAAATAAATCACCACTTACCTCACAGCATATAGATTTGTTTATAGTGAAAACAACTATACGTTTAATTAATAAGGACTATGGATTTGAGAAGAAGCAAGTAAAACTCATGGAAACAAATGGTTTCATGGAACATAAAATCATAACACACTTTCTAAAACCTAGACTTAACTAATGTTTTCCTATCTAATTAACTTTATTTTCTGTGTAACTCATGTATGTTTGCTTTCCCTTACTATTTCCTCTTTGAATCTGTGGTTTTTCTATTAAATACAATTTTTGTTTATTTCTACCCCAAGCCGGTCCCTGTTGTGTAAATTGTGTGAAGTGTGTGCAGCAAAATGACCTGATAAAAGGGGGGCCTGGTTTCACACGTTCAGTGGGTGACTAATCAGAGGGAAGCAGTCCAAATGTCTGGTACTTACGAACTCAGGGAGGACAGATTTGGAGAGACTTGGGGATGGAAGGTGGGCATCACTCTCCAAGAATAAGTAGGCTGGTGGAAGCCAGGGTGAGTCTTTGTTTTGTGGGCAGGCTACTGGAGTCAGGGAATTGAACCATAGGTGCAAACAGCATGAAAGCCCCAAGGTTACAGGGCAGGCAGTGACAGAAGCTCTTCCCAGTCGGTGATCCCCAAAATGTCACAGCCTCCACGGGCTCCAATTTACCACTACATCAAATTGTCCTCACCTGCATGGCTCTGCTCTCCCTACCCCCCAATTATTCTGCTAAGGCTGCCTCATTTTGTCACCCACCCCATCCCACTTCACCAATGATACTAGCCTTAAATGCACATTGGATGCTATTCCCCCCAAAACATCTCCATACCTTCTTCCGTACTGCCTCCTTGGGAGAGGAACACTCCCCAGGACCTAATCTGTAAAGCCTCTATTGTCTCCTCCAATCAGATCCCTTCCTAGGAGTTACCTCCACTGTGACACCTACCAGAAATCAGTTGACCAGTGATGGCCAGGATGACAGTGGACAAGAATAGTGGATATTTAATTTCTTTATTTATGTACAGACAGGAACTTTCAGGTAATTTGGAGCCATCAATCTGAGCAATAGCCACCTATGTAACCACATGATCTTATTGTCATTACCCTTATAATTCCTCCTATTTTTTGTCACACTCACTTCTTGAGTCTTGTCTTTGCAGGATCAGGGATTTAGGTAGGGTTGACACCTTTGAGGTACAAATAAAACCCAGAATATGGGGGTGGACAGTATGGATTGACCGGGGGAATGAGTGGCTTGGTGCTGTTCGCTCCCTCCATGCCCCACACATTCTACTGTTCAAAATGGTGACACACTGAGGAGTGGGAGTGGAGAATATCAAGCTATCAATGGGCCCCGCCTACCCAGGCCTGGCCCCACTTTCCTCCATGAGCTCTCAATGGGCCCTGCAACACCCTTAAATCCAGACTTGAGGAGAATGCCCAGATCTCCTCAGCTCAGGCTTTCCCCATAGGCAGTGCCCCTCCCCTGCTCTGTGGCAGATCATGCTCCCTTCAACCCCCAGGGCACAGATTCAGCAGGGGACAAAAATGAAGGGAATGGGAGGTGACAAAAACAGGACTTTTAATGTCCTGGGAAGACACTTAGATTTCCTAGGATAGCTACTTCAAAAAAGGAAAATCGTAGGAAAACCTGGATAGGTGGCTACCCTAGCCTTAGGCCCAGATCCTCAAAGGTATTTAGGCACTAAGGTGAGGATCTGGGCATTAGATTGTATTCTTACAGGGCAGGGACTGTGCCATCCTGTGTATCTGGACAGTAGCTAGCATAACTGGGTTCCAATCCTGAATGGAGCCGTTGAGCACTATTGCAATACAAATAATAAAGAATAACACTATTATAGGCTGCATAGAATTGTACTGGTTTTCAGAAAGTTAGGATATATTATTATCATAATAATAAACAATTGGCGGGTTGAAAATGGTGATTTTTTTCTGTTGGTGAAAAAATGTAATCAACATTTTGACCAGCTGTAATAATGAATACAAATATTTAATACGACAGAGAAAAGATGACCTAAAAATGAGGCAGGTGTCACTGACTGGGATGGACGATATTACAGAAAAATACAAAATGTTCTCCAATTTGCATATCCCTCGGGTAGCGCTCCAGGTTCAGCTAAAGGAGATATATTTCTCTTGATACTTTTTTATTCTGGTACCTTGAATTGATTTGATTAAAACACTCAGTAGATGATTATTTCAACATATCTTTCCAATTTGCTCTAATATTTATTGGGATTTTATACAATGTGATGTGATTTTCACTAATATATGAATGTTACTCAGATTGAAAGCTCTTTGGGGCAAAGACCAGCTTTTTGTTCTGTGTTTGTACAATACTTAATACAACAGGGTCCATGACTGGGGCACATACATGCTACTACAATAAATAAATAAAAATAATAATAAAATAATAAATCATGATGAAAGGAATGCTGTAGGATTTTGAAACCATTTTGAATATTTGCATTTTTGTTACCCAAACAAAAATGTTGTGTGTAATATATATAACCCCATGAATTTATAAAAGGATTTTTCTCTTCAGTTTAGTCTACAACTCAGATTTTTTACTGGAAATACCATTTCATACCATGTGCAACACACAATGGGCAAATGTACAGTACAATACAGTGCTTAATTCTCTGCTACACTGTACATCTTCCATGTTAATCCTGTATTTTAAACAGAGGTCAGCTAGCTGAGAGTAATTATCAAATTATTGATTTACTGTGTTACGGCTGTTTTTACAATTGCTTTAGAGGTTTAACTGTGCTGTTTTTCTTCCATGTCTCTTCTTGATGTTATCCCCCTATGGCACTGAATAAAGTCATGCTGTGTGAAAATAACGGAAGGGTCAAGCTCATGCAAAACCAAAATTAACATTGTGTAAATAAATACAAATAGTACTACGGGGGAAATCCCCTGTGGTCTAGTTTATACCATATAACTTATCAAAACATAGCATATAAAATCAACCTTTTGCTATGGCTTCTAGGAATCCCATCTTAAGCCCGAACAGCCTTCTGGGATCAGTATAAGAAGATTATGTAACAAGTCTCCAGGTTTTACCTGAGCAAAGAACTTTACCCTCATTGCTATTATGGTGTTTCCACAGTTTAATGAACTGACACAGACAGGAGTATGTGGCGGTTTGCTGGAAAAGGCCAGCAGGGAGTGCCTAACAATATTGCCATGAAGGGCAGCACAATCAGAGCACTGGACTGGGAGCTACAAACTCCTGGGTTCTCATCTTGGCTCTGACAATGGTAGCTTCTGTGACCTTGGGCAAGTCTCCTGTCAATTTCTCCTTCTCCTGGGACTTATCATAAAGTAGTTAATGTTTCTAAAGCACTCTGAAGATATAAATGCTAAGTATTATTACTACCCAGTAAATGCATACCAACCTATACCTTTAAAAAGAAACAAAAACCCTACCAAAACAAAACGTTGCACACACAATTCTCCCCCTGGGGAGAGGATGGGAGATACAGTCCAAGACACAACAGCAAAACATTTCTATGCTAGCTGAGACATTTATAGCAATTATAGGAGCCTCCAGAAGCTGTCTTCAGACATTGGGAGTTAGTCCAATGCACGTGATTAATCAGTAACTGGGGGAGAATCCATGTTCTTGTACCACTCTGTTTCCCCATTCATAATCTGATACCTGGTAGCACAATATTACCACCATTATGTGCAGCAAGCTAAAGAAATGTTGTAAATGGAACACCCATAAGTGCAGGGACTACTCTAGGTACATTGGCACTCTACACAAAGCCAGATCATGGTACCTCCCCACATATGATATTTCTCCCTCTGGCACCCGTAGCTCTGCAGCGCCCCTTACTTCTACATCATCTCCTCTTCCAAATGTAGCCCCTGCTTCTGCTCAGTCATCTACAGCAGGCACTGTCAGGGCCCAAGGTGGCAGAAATGTATTTGAACTGGCTGCAGCGGCATTTCAAGCGAGACAACACAATAGCCAGTGTGAAGGCTTCTGCAGTGTAGCTGAGACCCAAATGCATCTCTAGCAGATGAAAGAGAAATGACAGTTTTAGAGGAGGTCACTAAGTGGGCACCGGGCAGAAATAAATCCTGCAGCCGTAGAAGAATGGTTTGGAACTGACCCATAGATGAGTGGCCATATTGGGTGCAGATCACTCTAGTGCCCCAGACA